>NC_068954.1:14737679-15362679 GCF_026419915.1 Harpia harpyja
CTAGGTTTGCAATATTGTTGTTTATTTTTTTAAATCGCATTATCAGGTAAAATATGCTTAAATTAGATTAGAATAAATTAATAAAATAAAAATATTATATTTTTGCTTTTAAATGCTGAATACTTTTGAAAAAGAAATTGAAGGATGGAACCAGTGTACCACGTGAGTAATTATATTTGATAGAATATTTACATAACATAGGCTTTAGCAGGACAGTCTGTGACCACATGTGACCCTTCTTGATGAAGTAAATATTATGAACTCACAACAGAGGGACAAGCATGATCAACACCATGACATGGTCATGCAAATGGAAGACTGGAAGGAAAAGGCAAGGAACAAGTCTGAACAAACAGAGATGTATGGGTCTGAGCAAAAGGGAAATCAGGTAAGGAACCTCCTCAAGGAATAAAGTGAAGAATTCTTCAAGAATGTTTTTCCCACAGAGACTGGCCAGCAGTTTTAGTCATCAGAAGGAAGGCACTAGGAATAAGGGAAGGCTATCAAGCAACAGGTTGTCAGTAAAGATATGAATATTTCAAAACACATCTCACTGGGTAATAATGCTTAGATCACAGAATCACAGAGTTGTTAGGTTGGAAAGGACTTCCTGATATCAACTAGTCCAAACCCTCTGCTTAAAGCAGGGTCAGGTGGAGCAGGTTGCCCAGGACCAAGTCTAGTCAGATTTTGAATTTTTTCAGAAATGGAGACTCCACAGCTCCTCTGGGCAACCTGTTACATGGTTGACTGCCCTCACAGTAAAAAAGTGTTTTCCTGTGTTCAGATGGAATTTCATGTTAATTTGTCCTGTCTGCTGTCTGTCCCTCCATGTCTCCTGTCCTGTCACTGGGCACCACTGAAAAGAGTCTGGCTCTATCTTCGTCATCTCTTCCCATCAGATAGTCTTACACATTGAAGAGATCCCCCCTGAGCCATCTTTTCACCAACTCTTTCAGCCTCTCCTCATATAAGAGATGCTTCAGTCCCATAAACATTTTTGTGGCCCTTCACTGGACTTGCTCAAGTAAGTCCATATCTTTCTTAAACTGGGAAGCTCAATTGGTGGGCTCACCAGTGCTGAGCAGAGGGGAAGGATCACCTCCCTTGACCTGCTGGAAATGCTTTTCCTGATGTGGGTCAGGACACTGTTGGCTTTAATTGCCACACTGGTGCATTGCTGGCTCATGGTCACCTTGTTACGATGCTACAGTACTTAGCATTAGTAAGGGATAAAATTTATCTGATGTAACGCTTGAAGTCCTGAATGGTTGCCCAAGTCACAATTTTGTAAATTCTTCAGTTTGAACTTAAAATAGAGGACAATCTTATAAAAGGCTGAAACATTTGTGATTTGTCTTAGCTAATTTGGACCAAACAGATCCTTCCATAATAGATGTGATGCAGCAAGAACATGCGAGGAACAACCTAGGATTTATTTCCCCCAAAACACAATGACAAATATTCAGTTTTCTGGATGCAATGGGAGTATTTCAGACATGCTCACAAATGGTTTCTAACCATGCAATCTGTTACAGCGAGGAATTAGAATGAAATAGCTGAGGAATGAAAACTCTGTCCCATGCAGTTATGGATGCAGGACTGGCATCACTTGTAGTCCCAGTGCAGCACAGCAGCTCTTCTCAGTCTCTGGGAGACACCCAACTGCATATGCTGCCAGCACAACATCAGGGGTATTTGTAACAAGGACAGCTAACAGCAGGGGAAGGCATTGCAAGCTTCTTCCCATTGCAGCTAAGGTGCCCTCTGCTATTTTTATCTTGTTGTAGAGAGACATGGTCTATACTGCAGAGATTAGACATTGTAGTACTGGTCCCCATGGTATGAGTCCTGGGATTCAAGTAGTGTTGTCTATGCCAGGTGTGGGATTCAGAAGGCATGCTATCTGCAGACAACACAAGTGGCATAAGTGTGAGATTGTAGGGGTTATTCCTTTAGACACACTGATACTGAAGCTGCTTCCATCCCTGGTTTGTCTTTCAACAGAAAAAGATAAAATAGAATTCTTAGCTTTGTTTTTCTGGCTCTATTGATTTAGGAGGCACCTCTGGAGAGAAAACATGTAATTCTGCAAATGCTGTGTTGCCCTGCATAAATGTTTAGTATTATTATAATTACTAGACCATCAGGCATATGAAGGAGTAATGGGAATATAAAGGCAGCCAATATTAGACAAAAGGCACATATTCAGAAAATAAAGAGTAATGAAACACCTGAACCTCCAAAATGTGGTAAATTATTCCCTTAAAATCTTTGCATCAGTGCTTAATGCCTTTCTGGGAAATGTGGTAGTGCCAAAGAAGCTACAGGTCTCAAAATAGGAATAATTGGAATAAGCTATATGTGCTGCATAAAAGAGGTGTGATGGGTTAACCCTGGCTGGACGCCAGGTGCCCACCAGAGCTGTTCTATCACTCCCCCTCCTTCTCAACTGGACAGGGGAGAGAAAATATAACAAAGAGCTTATGGGTCGAGATAAGGATAGGAGAGATCACTCACCAATTACCGTCACGGGCAAAACAGACTCAGTTTGGGGAAAAAATTAACTTGATTTATTACAAATCAACCGGAGTAGGGTAATGAGAAATAAAACCAAATCTCAGAACACCTTCCCTCCACCCCTCCCTTCTTCCCGGGCACAACTTCACTCCCGGATTCTCTACCACCCCCCCAGCGGCACAGGGGGACGGGGATGGGGTTTACGGTCAGTTCATCACACGTTATTTTCTGCCGCTTCATCCTCCTCAGGGGGAGGACTCATCACACTCTTCCCCTGCTCCAGCGTGGGGTCCCACCCACGGGAGACAGTCCTCCACGAACTTCTCCAACGTGGGTCCTTCCCACGGGCTGCAGTTCTTCACGAACTGCTCCAGCATGGGTCCTTTCCACAGTGTGCAGTCCTTCAGGCACAGACTGCTCCAGCGTGAGCCCCCCACGGGGTCACAAGTCCTGCCAGAAAACCTGCTCCGTGGGCTCCTCTCTCCACAGATCCGCAGGTCCTGCCAGGAGCCTGCTCCAGCGCGGGGTTCCCACGGGGTCACAGCCTCCTTCGGGAACCCACCTGCTCCGGCGTGGGGTCCTCCACGGGCTGCAGGTGGATATCTGCTCCACCGTGGACCTCCATGGACTGCAGGGGGACAGCCTGCCTCACCATGGTCTTCACCACGGGCTGCAGGGGAATCTCTGCTCCGGCGCCTGGAGCATCTCCTCCCCCTCCTTCTTCACTGACCTTGGTGTCCGCAGGGTTGTTTCTCTTACATGTTCTCACTCCTCTCTCCGGCTGCCGAAAAATACCGCCGTCCCAACTTTTTTCCTTCTTAAAAATGTTATCACAGAGGCGTTACCACTATCGCTGATTGGCTCGGCCTTGGCCGGCGGCGGGTCTGTCTTAGAGCCGGCTGATATGGGCTCTGTCGAACACAGGGGAAGCTTCCAGCAGCTTCTTACAGAAGCCACCCCTGTAACCCCACCCGCTACCAAAACCTTGCCACACAAAACCAATACAAGAGGATATCAGCTTATTTGATCTAATAATAGTTTTTGTTCATAAAATCTATTAATTTCTTTGCACCATTTAAAAAAGCTAAAAATTTATGAGAAAAAAATATGAAAATAAAATTGAACTAAAAATAAAAACAGTATTAAAGATTACTGACACAGTAATAGGGATAAATTAGAAAAATAGCTAAAAAGAAGTGCTAAATCTGTGCTTTTTCAGATTTCATTAGTTCAGTTAATTGGGGGGAAAAACTGAGTAGTTTTAACCCAGGTAGAATACTGAATGGCTACAAATGATTTAATAAGCATGGAGCTTTATTTTTTTTTCATGCTTATCATAGCAAATAGCTTGGGAATGCTTCTAAAAATATGACTATGCAGCTAAACATCCTGATGCAAAAAGAGAAATGTAAGGTAAAAAGTGTGTCTTAAGAATTTTAAAAGTTATGAGCAAACACTGTGAAGTAAAGATACAAAGAATGACAAAGACCATCATCTTCCATCCAGCCTTGTGGAAATGTAGACGAGAAGGCAAGACCCTGTGGGAAACAAAAAAAAAACAAAACCAAACCCCCCCCCCAAAAATCACAATGGCCTTACAAAGCCAGACTGATGGTCCATCTACCTTAATATTCTACAGTGATTAGTAATATATTCAAATAGAAAAGGACAAGAGTAAGCATGAAATGCTACTTTCCTCTCCCAGTTTCCACCAGTTTATGTTTCAGAGACTTCCTGAGCCAAAGGCCATGTTTTATATTTAACAGACCTGAGCAAAGTTTTAGTTTTTTAGTTTATCCAGCTGTTTTTTGAGCGCACATACATGTTGAGTATACACAACATTCTCATCAGTTATCTTTAGTTATATTCTGATTGGATCAAAGAAAAGGCAGATACTACAGTCATTACAGAAGGCAGTGATATGTCTGTTACTCACAATCACATAAAGATTAAATACAACTGTGTATGCTTGGTATAGCATCATCATGTTTTCCTTATTTCTGCAATCTCAAGCCCATTTCCTAGTTAAGAATGTGTAGAGCTTGCAAGCAGACCATGGTTATCATGGACATACAGACCAGTTATCCTATTACAGATGTATTGCTTACTAGCAAAGTCTGATATTAGATGGATAAGTAGTGTATCAGTTGGCTGGAAAACTGGACCTCAGGGTTCAAATGGTTGTGATTAGTGGTATGAAGTCTAACTGGTAACTTTTAGCTGCTCACTAGTGGTGGTCCTCAGCGGTTGACATCGGAACCGAGCAGGTTTAACACTTTAATAATGGCCTAGATATTGAAACTAAGCGCACTGTTAACATGTTCACAGATGACACCAGTTTGGTGAAGGAGGCCATACTGGAAAGCATAGCTGTAGTATCTTGACAGACTGGAAAAATGGGCTGACAGGAGCTTTATGAAGTTTGGTAAAGAGAAATGGAAAGTCCTGCTCCTGGGATGGGATAACCTCACACAAAGGTCGGGAGCCAGCTGGACCGAAAACAGCTCTGCAGAACAGGACCTGGTTGTTCTAAGAAACTACAGGTTGAACATGAGGCAGCAACTCACCCTTCTAGCAAAGGCAGTCAACCAAATCCTCTGCAGTATTAGCAAGAGCGTAGCCAGCAGGCCCAGGGCAATGATCCTTCTTCCTGCTCCCTGCTGGAGTGGTGGGACGTGTCCTGCCTGCGAGGCCCGGCCTTGCTGCCCTGGGGAGCCCCCATGGCTCCCAGCTCCTGGTCCCAGCTCCCAGCTGTCCTGCATGGCACCCTGACAAACCTGACCAAAATACAGCCAAAATAATAAGCGCAAGTCTTTCTGCTCTTCTCGTTACTCAAAAATGTAATTGCAATAACTAAACAGCATCCCATTTACATCATCTGGAGCTCAGAATTTCAGCTCTCTATTTTGGCTGGTTAACAATCCAATTGCTTTTTTCCTCTTTTCTCAATTTTTCCTTTCATAGTTTTTGCCCTGTGTTGTTTACAAGTTCAAACTAAATTGATTAAGCAAGTGTTAAATGGTTCACTGTAATACATTACATTGAAAATGCACAATGCATGAATTTCTAGATGCAAAGCCTGTCTGTAAAAATAAATTCTATGTTTATGCTAATGAATGTTCTGTATCTAATTTCCTGTTCTGAAGATTTACTCCTAAAATCTTAAAATATGAACTAGCTGTCCAACTGAGACATATGCAAGAATCAGCTGCCAAACATAATGAATTATTCAGTAAAAAGTCCAGATTGGACAAAAAGTTACTCTATTGTCTAAAATTTAATTTGATTACATTAAAATTACTTAAATAATTCCTTTTATCTTCAAGCGACTTTGCAGCATTGATTAAGTCTATGAGATGTGTAAGTTTTGCTATAATTCCCTTTATACAGAAAGTGAAAGCAAGACAGAGTCACTTAAACGGGCAAGTGCCCAAAGACAGTGTGTCAAAACCAGGATTAGAACTCAAAATTCCTGAGTCATCACAACATTTATCAAACTTGCAAATTAAATTTGCTGAGTGCCAGTAAAGTGCAATGCCCTCAAGTCACTGCTGGTGATGATTTCAATGTTAAGGAAAAAATGGATATACGACTATAGTATATTTGTTCAGAATTCAGCTGTTTCAATAGTGTTGCTCACATTACTTCTGAAGATAAGGATCTGAAACTTAAAACATTATTTGAAGCTTATCAAATGATTTATCTAATGATAAGCTCCAGTGATGTGAGTCAGGCAAATGTGAATGAGACAGTTACCTAACTAGGCTGTAATATGATCACCATTTTGTTATTGAAACACCAAATATATGACATCAATAAAGGTCTAATATACCATTCACTGAAATCAAATTTTTGCATCAATTTCATGGATTATGGATCTTTAGGCTGTTGCCATTGTTGACCTTTTTTGGCACTCTACCTTGCCATTGTTGAGCTATAGGGATTCAAGGCCAGTCCATTAAAATGTTCACTCAAAAGAGAAAGGTGAGCTAAGCATAAGTATTTTTGAAGGATACATTAAATGGATTTTTAGAGAACAGAAAGTCACTCCAAGGACAAACACCACCTCCCTACACCCTCACCCACCCCACCTCCCCCTTTGGTAAAATCTGAAGGCTTTGCCACTAACAAAGTTCACAAACTCAAAACTAACTCAAAACTTGATCTTACATCATGGGACTAAGCAGAAGTTTCAACTCATCCAAAAGGAGCAGTCTCAAGCCTTGAATTTCTCTGTGCACGTATTATTCTCTATTTGTAAAATGCAAATACTAAATCAAAGACTGTCAAACTATTTAACTTAGGACTTTTTGATTATTATTTAGAAAGCCTTAGTTTTATAAAACTAAGTCCAACTGCAAATATTTTCCAAATAATTCCAAGGATAGATCCCTTTCTAAAGTCAACAACAGTGGTAAGGTATACCGTGAAAATTTCAGAACAATACTCGGCAAATAAATAGTAAGAAGCAAAGGATGTCATTTTGTAGAAATAAAAACAAATCCATTGCTTATATTTCACCTTAACTTTTAATTTATCTGCTTTAAATTATTTTTTACGTTACTTTGTAAAGAATTTTCAAGTATTTTCATTTGCCAGCTTCTATTTGATTTTCTAGAGATAAAACTCTAGCTGATATTTTTTTCTAGTAAATCTTTTTATTTTTCTTTTTAATTGGTGATTTCTTACATTAATTTTTCTTTTTTCTTTTAACAGAACTGTACTAGTTTCATCAAAGCTTTCATTAGGTGGCTCCTGGTCATTACAAATGAAGTCAAGAATCTTTATCCATCTGAAGGGAGCTTCAGTGTGTCCCTACTTGTATCACTGAACATAGCTTCAGCTATTTATTGAGGTGAGGTGTTGAGAGTTGCACAATTATCTGTAATTAGAGACAAGTTTTTGAACTTGGGTTTTCCATATCTCAGTTCCTAGCAACTTCACTATTAACTATCCTGTCAAGGCTTTTTTTTTTAACTAAATGGAACATCTGCTGTGATGCCAAACAAAATTGTTTTTATTTGTTTATTTAGTCAGCTGTAGCATTTCATTAATCTTAATGTATTTACAAGTAATCTACAGAAGACATGGGGAACATTTTTGTGAAAAATAGGAAATAGAAACCAATATTTATTTTTCTAATTAAAGTTTCAGTTTAGAGAAAAGATCACTGTTCAGTCAAAACTTGTATTTATGTGAAAAATGCTGACTGGTTTTAAACCATATCAAAATCTTGAGTTCTTTTCAGAATATAGCCAATTACATAGGTGAAATGTGAAACTGTGTGAAAATATGGATGCAGAGGTAGTAGGTTTACTGTCACAAATAATTTAGCATTATCTCTGACCTGTTGCTCATTTAACCCTTGTTCAGTATCGTTTATGAATGTTAGATAACAAAATGTCTAACACAGATCCCTCTGGGACTCCTTCCTCCACTAAGGAAACTGATCAATTATTTATTCCCACACTTCATTTCTGAATGAGTTACCAATGCACAAGGGGACCTTCCTTCTTATCTCACAGCACTTTTGTTTCTTTAAAAGCTATTGGTGAGCAACTTTGCTGAATATGTTAGACATCCAAGTAAACTGCTGTCTTTGTAGCTGTCTCTGTAATCTAAAGAATTGCTGAGACTTGCGCATTATATAATACTTATCCATTGATTCACTTATTCTATTTTTTGTTATACTTATTTACATTTACCTGTCACATGTAAAAGAGTAACTTATCGATCTGTAGTTCCCTGGATGCTCCTTGAATCCTGTTTAAAAAGTAATGTGAAAGAAAAACATTAGGTACTAGGCTAAGCATTAACGGGCTCACCATCCACTGTAAATCCCTGGTAAAGCTCTGTGGTTGGGCAGCAGTTGTCTGTCAGTGGGGGAAGTCTTGGCCTTTGTTGCTCCCTAGAGCGGGTTGATTTGTAAGTTGCTGTCTGCCAAGCCCCTCTTTTTTCCCCTTATGTTTTTATAACTTGTCATGTTAATGTTTGTCCTCTTAAAAACTTGAGCTGCTAGCTGCCCTGGCTGCAGCTCTTCACTCTAACCATAGTCTTACCTTCCTTATCTTGCATGGCCCTAATCTATATATCTAACAGATTAAGTTTACCACTTAGCTATTTTCTCAGAAATCTCTGAACCAAAATTAGGCAGTGATGCTGTATCAGAAGTAGGCCTTGGATCACAGACAGCTGAGGACACAGCTAGAAGAGTCACACAAGGAAAGGAATGATGGTGCATACAGCAGAGGAACAGGCAGCTGTGGACTGGAATGGGGACATTGAAGCAGGGAGGTCACAAGCTGGCATTGCTACTTACGACTCCTTTTTTGACGTTCTGACATGAATCTCTTTTTTCTTCCTTTGTCTCATATGAGGAATTTCTAGTATCCAAACCTTTTCATTGCAGACAGCCAGAAGAGCTACTTCTCCTCATTTTGACAACACTCTTCAGAATACTAACTGCTTGGTCAAAGTGCTATTTCAAACTAAGCAACTCTCCACTGCACCCATTCTAATGGATAGGAGTTGTTAGAGTCCTTGTCAGTAAAGCTGGATGTATAGACACCCCCGTTAAACAGACTTGCCCAGAAACAGCTTCATAATATCAGACAGAAACTGTGCACTGAATGGAAATGATTGCACAGATCACCACACTCTGTCTCTAAACAAGAGGGAAACAGGATATCGGTAGTAATTTGTGACAAGGCCAGAGAAAGAAAAGGTAGAAAAGATGTGTCAACTCAATCCTGAGAGGAAGATATTAAAATAAACAGAAGTTTGTTATCAGCTGGAAAGTCACACCAACTCTACGTTTAATTCAGCTATTACAATTGATAGCAGTAAGTAGCTTGTTCAATGTAGATAATCTCTGTGTGATGTAAAGTATAATAATGTACTAGAATAGGTGTACTTTAAAAATAAACACAAATAAAATAACTATGCTAACTGGAACTTTAATTATGCTATTTTATTGGTACAAATGTGATCTTTGAGTCCTAATTCTAAAGGAGAGAGAGCTTTCTCAGAGTCCTACCTACAGGAACATTTGCTCTGGGGCTTCACTCCTGCTTCAGTACTCATGAGAGACCTGGTGATCCCATCCTTAGGTATTCATACAATATTTGGGTAACCTGAGGTCATGTATCTGGGCAAACAGTTCTAGATATCAAAACATAAAGAAATAGGTGTAACAATAGCTCAATATTTTTAAGAATATGACCTTGACCTTCATACTCAACATGCATAGCGGCAGGGCAAAATTTGAAATTTCAGAGCAAGAAAACAAATGGTGTGCCTTCTAAGTTCAAGGGAAAAGGACTTCCAGTATGTTTTTCTGTACTCAAACAATGTATCAGACTTACATGTTCAATTCCCTGTAACTGCAGAAACAGTGTACTAAAATCCAGAACCTTTCCCAGCCAATCAATGAAAAGACCTCAAATACAATGATCTGTCCAAAGTGTTTAAACTGAAAATGTCATACTTGTATTCCTAGTATTACACCAAAGCAAACACGCCTGTCCGTTACTATGAAAATAAATATATTTCTGGAAGATGAGAAAAGGATTAAATTCATGTGTTCTGAATGCACCTTGGTGAATATCCAAAATACATATAATGCATGACTTATCGTCTTATGAAAAAGGAGATAGTCAAAAGCTTTTTCTTCTTCCTGAAGTCTAAGTGATACATATTTGGGACATCCAATGTACTTAAAGAATATACAGGGAGAGACTGAGACATGGCTGAATTTCAGCCCTGTTGTGGGTGAAGTACAGCTGCTGCTTGATAGAGCATTAGCATCAGCACGCACAAGCAAGGAATACTCTTATTTATCTGAAATTACAGAGGGGGTTTAGCTTGTAAAGAAAGTCATACTCACAATGTAGATCCAACATAAGGAGTAACACCTCTACTTAAAAGACAACGGTAATGTATATTGCCCATATCCCTCTTTGAGCCTCACTATCATACCTCCTGTTGAAGATTGCTCTATGATGTCATGGTACAATATTTGTTCAGTTCAAACATTAAGGAAAGCTTCCAACAATTTATCTACACTTTGAAAAGAGTTATGATTATTTTTAAGAGAATAATAAATTAAGTAGAAGTACGATTTTAACTACTGTTAAAACATTAATGAATTCTGATCAAATATGCAGACAATTTTGCTTAAAACAAAATCTTTAGGATCAGATACACAGACACTGGTGAAGACCTTTAAACAAGCAGTCTTTCTTTTTCCCACATGGAAGAAGTTTCTCACCAAAACTTTGAGAAGTAGTTCCATGTACAGGGATTTTTAGGATGGGACTTTCCTGACAAACCAAGACAGGGTGGTTGGGATTTACATGTTTACATTTGTGTACTACAGAAACTATCATTAGCATAATTTACATGCTTATCACATGAAAGTCTCAAAAGAATAATTTTCATTATATTAACACTCATACAGAAATACAGAAATATTTTTTTAATAATGCTAAGGGTTTTTTGTTTGGTTCATGAAGGAAACAAAACAATAAATGAACTAATTTTTCAAGGGCTGTTCTCAGATCAAGATCTATGCATTTATCTTTAAAACAAAACAGTCCTGGAAAACATTATGTCTAGCAAAGAAAGCTTGGAAGGATGCCATATTGTAAAAAATAATTTTTAAAAAGGCAGTCATTTATATGTCTCAAATTTATTTTAGATTAGAAAAATGTAATAAAAATCCATTTTAATATTTTAACACAGATACTGATGTTTTTATGGAGAATGAAGGAAAAGCTGTGCTCATTTTTGTTAATGAGACAGATATGCTAAATCACAGTGCTGTAGCAAGTCTATGTATTCAGACAATGGTGGTGAATTAGCTCACTTGAAATAAAAAGCATACAAGTCCTCAAGGATGGCAGAGCAATTTAATGCTGTATAGGATTAGCTTTCTGAGAGCACACTGTGGAGGTCCTGAGGGTCTCATAGCTCACTTATTCCAAACTTTTAATATCCTCATTTAAATTTCCTCAGACTTAATAATGGGCCCTGAAGTCAGAATTTGCTATTTAGGGAAAATATAAATACAGCAATTATCAGCTCAGTACTACCCTCGAAGACAATGAACATACATACAATCATCCTGCTGGGTCCACTAGGAATTAGCAAGAAGACTGGAGGAGTTTTCACACATCCTTGTACTGTTGTGTGGACAGATGCTGTTAGATCCAAGCAAACTTCCCAGATAAGTATCCTCTTCAGGTCAGGCACTGCACCAATACTACTGCATCTTTTAAAGACTGAAACTGACTCCCATCCAGGCAGCATTAAAGCACAGTTATAGGAACGACACCCATTCTAATGGAAACACCTCTAAGTGTATAGAGTAATGTGTACTCTGAATTAAAAAAAAAAACAAACCAACAAACCTTCTCTTGGTTAATATATGCTTTAATAATACTTTCTCCACCTGAGGGATGGGGTGCCAACCAGAGGGAGCTGGACAAGCTCAAGAACTGGGCCCATGTGAACCTCATGAGGTTCAACAAGGCCAAGTGCAAGGTCCTGCACATGGGTCAGGGGCAACCCCCGGTATCAATACAGGCTGGGGGATGAAGGGATTGAAAGCAGCCCTGCGGAGAAGGACTTGGGGGTACTGGTGGATGAGCCGGCTGGACATGAGCCAGCAATGTGCGCTTGCAGCCCAGAAAGCCAACCGTATCCTGGGCTGCATCAAAAGCAGCGTGGCCAGCAGGTCGAGGGAGGGGATTCTGCCCCTCTGCTCCGCTCTGGTGAGACCCCACCTGCAGTCCTGCGTTCAGCTCTGGGGTCCTCAGCACAGGAAAGACATGGACCTGTTGGAGTGGGTCCAGAGGAGGGGCACAAAAATGATCAGGGGGATGGAACACCTCTCCTATGAGGGCAGGCTGAGAGAGTTGGGGTTGTTCAGCCTGGAGAAGAGAAGGCTCAGGGGAGACCTTATTGCAGCCTTTCAATACTTACAGGGGGCTTATAAGAAAGATGGGAACAGACTTTTTAGGAGGTCCTGTTACAATTGGACAAGGAGTAATGGTTCTAAACCAAAAGAGGGTAGATTTAGACTAGATATAAGGAATAAATTTCTTACAGTGAGGATAGTGAAACACTGGAACAGGTTGCCCAGAGAGGTGGTTGATGTCCCATCCCTGGAAACATTCAAGGTCAGGCTGGACAGGGATCTGAGCAACCTGGTCTAGTCGAAGATGTCCCTGCTCATTGCAGGCGGGTTTGACTAGATGACCTTTAAATGTCCCTTCCAATCCAAATTATTCTATGATTCTATGACCACCTTTAGCAGAGCATTCACTTGCGTTGTGATCACAGCACCCAGTGCAGCCTTCAGCCTCACCTGCATGGCAGTCAGGGTCATTTCCAAAGGTTTCTGATATTTGGATGGGATATGTGTGTCGTGGTTTAACCCCAGCCAGCAACTAAGCACCATGCAGCTGCTCACTCACTCCCCCCCCAACTAGTGGGATGGGGGAGAAAATCGGGAAAAGAAGCAAAACCCGTGGGTTGAGATAAGAACGGTTTAACAGAACAGAAAAGAAGAAACTAATCATGATAATGATAACACTAATCAAATGACAACAGTAATAATAAAAGGATTGGAATGTACAAATGATGTGCAGTGCAATTGCTCACCACCTGCCGACCGACAGCCAGCCAGTCCCCCAAGCGGCGATTCCCTGCCCCCACCCCCAGTTCCTAAACTAGGTGTGACGTCACATGGTATGGAATACACCATTGGCCAGTTTGGGTCAGGTGCCCTGGCTGTGTCCTGTGCCAACTTCTTGTGCCCCTCCAGCTTTCTCGCTGGCTGGGCATGAGAAGCTGAAAAATCCTTCACTTTAGACTAAACACTACTGAGCAACAACTGAAAACATCAGTGGTATCCACATTCTTCACATACTGAACTCAAAACATAGCACTGTACCAGCTACTAGGAAGACAGTTAACTCTATCCCAGCTGAAACCAGGACAATGTGGCAAATGTTCTCTAGGCTAAGCACAGGATGTTCATGAGGTAGACCAGATACCAGGTTCTGGTATGGGATGTTTCCTCTCAAAACACTCTTGGGGTGGCTCTAATGAGCATGTGCATAAGCAGCAAAAGGGGCTGAGGCCCTTACATCTTCCTCATTTGAGTGGGACTTCATCTTTCCAATGCTACAGTGAAGCATTTACTTATCTCAGGAGGACTGTCTCAAAAGGACACATAAAACAACCTTTGAATACAGAAGAATGTAGAGATAGTGTGTGGGAAGTGGGAAGTCTGAGGGGTAGTGAACAAAGTTGGTTTAGATGATCATTGTAGGTCCCTTCCAGCTGAAATATACTATACTATTCTATTCTATTCTATTCTATAGAATATGAGAGGTAGAGGCGAGGAGACATGCAGGAACAGGATACAGACCTTAAACTTTGGTACAAATCTAGCTCTTAGTATTCATATAATCATGATGTTCATCTGATATCATGCTATTCATTTGATATTAGGTAATTCACCTAACTGTGCCATTAGTGAATTTTAAGAAATATTTACAATCATTTTATGTCCAAAATGATTTACCAGGTGGCTGTAACCCATCAATATGACAGCCTAACATAACTTCCATAGTCTTTATCATAAAGACCACAATGTCCACAACTTCATACCTTGTGCTGATTTTGGCTGGGATAGAGTTAATTTTCTTCACAGTAGCTACTATGGGGCTATGTTTTAGATTTGTGCTGGAAACAGTGTTGATAATGCCAAGATGTTTTAGTTATTGCTGAGCAGTGCTCACACAGCATCAAGGCCTTTTCTGCTCCTCACCTCACCCCACCAGTGAGTAGGCTGGAGGTGCACAAGAAGTTGGGAGGGGACACAGCTGGGACAGCTGACCCCAACTGACCCACTGGATATTCCAGACCATATGACGTCATGCTCAGCATATAAATCTGGGGGAAGAAGAAGGAAAGGAGGGATGTTTGGAGTTATGGCGTTTGTCTTCCCAACTGTTCCCTAACTGTTAGGGGTGATGGAGCCCTGTTTTCCTGGAGATGGCTGAACACCTGCCTGCCGATGGGAAGTAGTGAATGAATTCCTTGTTTTGCTTTGATTGTGTGTGCGTGGCTTTTGATTTACTTATTAAACTGTCTTTATCTGAAACCATGAGTTTTCTCATTTTTACTCTTCTGATTCTCTCCCCCATCCCACTGTGGGGGGGAGTGAGCGATTGCTTAGTTTCTGGCTAGGGTTAAACCACGACATACCTCCATCCATACTTTCCCTGTTGCTTGGAAATCATAGTATGATTTTGGTTGCTTTGGTTAGGAAATGAGATGTTCTGGTGATTCATCTGACTGAGTTTAGGCATTTAGTATCACACATGATGCACAAGAGCATCCGTCCTAACTTCCACCTGCCACTCCTGACAGGCACTGGTCTCCTATAGTCCCATGTCATATCCATCAGTCTCATCTAACATCTGCCAGTCCCATACAATGTTTTATGTGCTGCATGGCGTCTCATAGTGCATAAAATATCTACAGGTAAGCAATAAACTCCACTTCAGGCTTCTATGATTATTATGATCAGCCAAAATGCTCTTAAGTCTACATGGACTTCATTCACTGGATCTCCATGGACTATTATCTGATTTCAGATACTTAGCTCACATTAGAGACAACTACATGTAGATAAAAATGTCTTCATATCCAAACTGAAGTTCAACCTCAATCCTTAACAGTGTCTAGCTATAAACTTTATTTAACAAAGCCAATGTCTTTTGTCAGCCTTCTGAATTCTTCAGATGAAAAATTTGACCCCCAAAACTTTACAATATTAACATTAAAATGGTTTTTTTTTGTATTGTTAAAAATAGTGTGTACTTCAACCTTTACCTGTATATTAACACTATTCAAACACCTTTCTCAAATTACTGTTAAGTTTGATTGTGCAATATAATAATGTCCCTTGACATTACAAGAAAGGTAACTAGTAGAGAGACTTCATATTCACTGAGGAATTAGTTACTTGGGAATATCTGACCTACTCAAAAACTTCAGAAGAGCTACCTCTCCTAAGATTATTAGGAAGAAAAGAGAATATTTTTGTTAATGACCAATTAAGTTTAAAAATGAGCTTTAAAAATTTCAGAACTACTCAAAGTTTAAATGAGTATTTTGAGACTTTAAAAAATTCTACATATAAGCTGTGATTCTTTTGACTTTTTTGAAACAGAATTTTGAATCCTATTGAATCTTGATGGAAATTAAAACGTATCTCAGAAAACAGACTTACTAGAATATAAAAAAAGAAAGCTTAATTTAAAGAAGTACTGTTCTACCATAAGAACAAAGTAACTGCATATTTATGAAAAAGATTAGACATTCAAGAACCGAAATTGAAACCAAGAGCAACCAATGAAGATACACAAAAGGAAACAATAGAAGGGTGGAAGGAGTTATGTTCAGTACCAGACAAATATGCAAAAGATGTCGTAGAGAACAAAGCTTTGGTTTGATGATAATTGGTACCGGATATATGCACTAGAGATCATCAATTTGTGGAAAATTGAGACTGTAAACAGCATGGGCACATGTCAGTGTTACAAGTAGGAATCAATGGACTGGCAAGAAGGTAGAGGGAGCGTGCACCACAGATATGCTGCCTTGCATCTCGCATCGCATTGTATTCAGCTGTTCTTGCATGTCCTGTGGGATTTGGTATGACAGACATTTTATATGTCCATTTTGAGTGTCCTTTGGCTGCTCTGATTCTCAGATCAACCCCTATAAAATGAGTGCTCTACCCCAAAGCAGGACTAATCCATGGCTGCATTGCAGCATAGTAATGGCAATGCGACATTTTTATCTTCTGCCTTGGGCAACCGTGTCAGCAGCAGTAGCAACAAGCAGCATCTACCAGTGGCACTGCTCTAAGAAGAATCCCTGCATTATGCCTGAACTTATCTGTTCAGAGCCAGGGGCACAGATGCAGATTGTTTTACAGTAGCCTAAACTGGCTGGCCTGTACTTGTTAAAAAGAAGGAAAAAAAAGAAGTGAAAATGAAACCGAACTACTACCCTTTTTCTCTAGTGTCTGGTTTATTAGGATAATGATGCCTCATAGCACAGAGTCCCTACACAAAATATGGGGAAACTGTAAGCAGAAGAAAAACTGCAGGATAAGAAAAATTATGTTCTGTGAATGACAAAATGGAAAATGACCAGTATAGCAATAACAGTGGCTGTCAAGAAGAAGACTTAAATGGTGCATTTGGAAGCTTGCAACGTCAACTTCCATTGCTCTGCTGATAGTCAGTTCAAGGACTGAAAAATGATTAGGAAAGTAACATTATCTGTTCCTGATCCATGTCACCTTTCAGTAGTGGTATGTGATATCATAGCAGGCTTTGCCCAAGCGAATCTCCCAGCAGTGTTGACAATACTAATGACACACACATCTACATATCCAGACTCCTCAACAGGCATGCTTCAGCAACTAAAAGGGATAGTACTCCACCATCTTATAGGACTTTTTTTGTCTCTGTGGGTAGCTACCACCACTGCCAGATGGCCTAGCAAAATACATGGTGGCCCAGTTCACATCTCCTTCCTAGAGTATGACAGGCAAACAGATCTGTATATTCATGGTGCTGGGCCAGACAAGATTAATGGAGCCATTGTGCCATTGTTACTTGGCAGAGCACTTGTATTCTTATTACCATGGCTCATAAAGTTCACAAATGCAACCTCATCTATCACCAGAACTTCTTTAGTTACCACCTAAGGAGATGCCAGATGGCCAGGGAATAAGTTTTTCATGAAGGAATGGACTTAAATCAGTCTACTTGGAGTCTAATTCTTGTTTGGTATTTGCAAAAGCAAAAGCCACACATAAAAGAATGGGAGCAGAAGTCCAAGTAAAGCCATGGCTACTACCTGTGCCAGCTGAGGCTAGTTCACTCATCTGTGAACCAGAAGTGTAAAATCATGAGGGATATCCTGGCTGAATATTTTATGTAATTTTTTGACAGCTGTTTGCCTGCACTGGGAAATTTCATAGATAGCAGATGCAAGTCATTAAAAAATGTCCCTATCATTTTTTTTTCCATTTCCTTCTTTCCCCTGATGCCACTGAAATCTCACAGTGCAGCCTCTGGCAGCCACTGGCCTGAAGCTTCTACCTGTAGCTGGGAATCCAGATTCAGCTGTATTTTAAATCCCAGCCTTGCAGCCTTTGGGATCCAAAAACTCCATTTGGCAGCTCTGGAGTTTGTTTTTCCAGCTCTTGTCTTTGTGTCATTGATACTACCTTACTCTGAAGGGCCAAAAAAATATGATTACACTTCTATAGCGAGCAATGAACCATACAAGGCTCTATTAAAACCAAAATGCACAGTGCAAAATGGATATCAAAACAGATCAAATTCATTTGGAGCAATTTATGGTTTAAAATGTAGAGGATGGAGAGATGTTCGATAGTTACCAGTTACTGTTTTGGATTTGGTAATAGCAGGTGCCCTATCGATGAACTGACATCAGTCAAGAGCATGAGTCTTTCAGGCTTCTGTTGTCCCAAGAGGAGAGGTAATTTGGGAGCTGCTGGACATGCAATGACCTCTCTTATAGAAGTAGTGACATGTGGGCTGCAAAACGGTAGGCTGTCAAAGGTACCAGCAGCAATGGAAGTAGCAATGGAACTGAGTCTGCAGTCACACTGGCATTATCTAGTAGATTCATTTATGAAAAAATGTGAATAACCCCTCGAGTCAACAACAGCCTTATGAGCTCAATAGAGAGGGCAGATATTGCCTAGCTCTGAAAAAAAGTTATTCTGGCGTGTCCTAATGATTGTCTACCCAATGTGAATTCATGTGTATTGGAACTGCCAAGATCCTTCTTATTTCTGCAGCCAACCCCTCTCCCCCTTCTCCCTGTTTTTGACTGTGATATGGTCCCCATCTTCTCAGCTGAGCTGAAAGGCCATATCATTGGCGGTCTGGCTTCATATCTTTTTTTTTTTTTTTTTAATAAACAAGAAAATAAAAGTGGTCACTTGTCTCCCCATCAAGACAGAAAATTACCCTTTCCTTATCACTATAAAACATCTCCAGCTTTTCTGGAGGTGTTAGAGGCATGTGTTCTGCTGGTGGAAGCAGAAACAAAGAATAGGAAAAATGTGGAAGAAAAAGGGAGGGTAGATGACAGAAGCTTGGTAGAATTACATTGGGATAGTGTCTAGCTGAAAGTGTTAATGTGTCTAGGATCCTGAATCCTTTTTCAGCTATTCTGAACTAGCCGTTTTTGGAAAAACTAAATCAGTGTTTGCAATCATATTGTGGTGATATTTTTTTGTTTGGTAATAGGGGCCCCAAAACTGTAAAGAGAAGCACACGCTGCATGACCACTGAGAGACTGGAGAGAGAGCAGCAGCAGCAACAGCAACAGCCACTGCAAGGAAATGGTGGATCAACAAAAGCTAGTGATGCAGCAACTAGATCCTCAGGTAGCTAGAGCCTGATGAAGCTTTGCAGGTGAAAATATTACCTGGTGAAAAATGAAATTTTGAGTTAATGCAAATTATTTGTAGATTTGGATTTAAATTCTTTACGATGCTGTGTCCTGTTTCGGCTGGGATAGATTTAATTTTCATTCTAGTAGCTGGTATAGTGTTATGGTTTGGATTCAGTATTAGAAGAATGTTGATAACACACTGATGTTTCCAGTTGTTGCTAAGTAATATTTAGTGTAGAGTCAAGGATTTTTCAGCTTCTCATGCCCAGCCAGCAAGAAGGCTGGAGGGGCACAAGAAGTTGGGAGGGGACACAGCCAGGGCAGCTGACCCAAAGTGGCCAAAGGGGTATTCCATACCATGTGATGTCATGTCCAGTATATAAACTGGGAGGTGTTGGCCTGGGGAGGATCGCTGCTTGGGAACTAACTGGGCATCGGTCAGCAAGTGGTGAGCAATTGCATTGTTTATCACTTGTTTTGCATATTCCAATCCTTTTATTAGTATTGTCATTTTATTATTGTTGTTATTATCATTTTTAGTTTCTTCCTTTCTGTCCTATTTAACTGTTCTTATCTCAACCCATGAGTTTTACCTTTTTCCTTCTGATTCTCTCCCCCATCCCACTGGGTGGGTGGGTGGGGAAGTCAGTGAGCAGTTGCGTGGTGCTTAGTTGCTGGCTGGGGTTAAACCACAACAGACGCCTGTTGGAAAAATCTTAAACTATTGCTTAAACGTACTCATTTCTTTGTTCAGAATCTTTCTTCCTGAACAATCATTTCTTCTTTGGTTCATTGTAATTTTTCACCCTAGACAATGATCTGGGACTACTCTGCCAAAAGAAAATGAAAAGATTGAATATGGGATACATTTTTTTTAATCTGTTTTTAATGACTGTGTCAAAACTGAAATGTTTGTGGAAAAGTGTCTATTGAAAATCTATGAAATTTCAGGTTGTATTTTTTAGTTATTTTGAGGGAAGCCCGATTAAAAATCTGATCCTTTGGGCAAACTTCATTTTGAAAAAAAATGTTTTAAATGGCTTCACTTGGCTTATTTCAGTATGAAGCAGTAACAGCAAGAGAATAAGAAGGGAATTAGAAACCTCCAAAATTAAATTATTCTCCATATAGCTTTAATAAAGCAAAAATATAAACCACAGAATCATTCAACTCAGTCAGTCTGAAAAGATTTTCAGGAGCACTGATTAGTTCTCAATAAGTTTATCATAGTTCTTTTGTAATTACTCCTGTATTAACATTACTTAATTTCCTTGGCATAGTCACTCCCATTTTCACTCCCATTTTAGTAAAGCAATGACTGTTCTTAACAGTTTTAATTTTTAGATGTGCTTCTTAATTAAATCACTTTATAAGAAATAGATTTCTCTCTTCTCAACTCATAAGATAGTCCTCCATGACTGGTGCCTGAAGTAAATCTCTAGTCCTGAGACTGTCATTATGTCCATTCAAAAATCATGACAGTGATGAGATCAGTGTTAAAAGTATAATTAAAAATAATAAATAATTTTTTGTATTTTTTTATTTCCATGCATTTAGAGATAGTATTAATTGTGTTTGGATTGTTCCTGAAACTATGAAATCTAGACATTTAAATGTTCATATAATAGAATGGATATTTTCATGTAAATGCTAGATTCCTGGAACTGAGTTTTAAGTCAAACATGAAATACATGTATCTTTCAATAAGCTTAGAAACCGAATACTGTTGTTATATTTTATTTTTGCTTGTTTATTTGGATTTATTGTTTGAGGGCACAAAACCACAACTATATAATCTGAAAGTGGATTTTCTTGTGAGAAAAAATATGCATTCAACATGAAGAGTTTAAGGTATTACAGCAAAAATGTGTGGCATATAGGAATTTGGCTTGCAGGATCACTGTAACTGTGGACAGAAGAACCACTGATGATATTTTTGGGCTTAAAACTTTCAATAACTAACTGTGATTCAAACTTACCTCTCCCCAGCTCTCTATTCAATCATTTTACATTTAATTTTCTAAATAACTCTAACCTCCTGCAACAAAACTCACAGTCTGCAATTTTCCAAATCCTCACTTGCCCCATTTTTTTTCTTATAGGAGTGAAATCATATGGGCCAGCAAGAATTTTCAGCCTGGCCCAAGCTTTTCCAGCAGAGTAATTCAGCTACATTGCAGTTTAGTTCATGTACATACATTCTGAGACAGGCAAAGCATCAACAATTGGATTAAGATATAAATAATTAGACAGTACTGAACAGATGCAAAAAGCCCTATCCATTTGACCTTCTTGAATCAAGAGACTTGTAAACAATACTATATGTATTTCTTGAAAAATAAATGCCTAGATTAAATATAAAGATATTCATATCTAAGTATACATACAAGTAAAAAGGTAAGTTTCATATAAAGTAATTATGATGAATTTCAGGTTCCTGTCATATTTAAGATCTAAAGAGAATTGGAAAAAAAATATTCTATACATTCATTTTCTGATTTAAAACACAGCTGTAATTCACAATTAGTTACATCTAGTAATGGAAAAAAGGTTAATTTGAATTGTTTTTTCAAATTATATATAAAACACTAAAGAACAAATTTATAAAGCACCATCCTCCACAGCAAATTTCCATATAGGCTGATTTCCAATCACAATTTAGGAACACAGCTATCTGGATTATGATTCATTTTGGAGAAATGAATGAAACACCATTTTCTTATTGCTGCTTTTACCTGATTCACAACACATGACAAGGAAAATCCAAGTATCTTCTCAGATCACAAAATATAGACTTTGATTTCTATTCTAAATTGGGATTATTGTAATCCATTGTATAAAAGTTTTCTATTCTGATGGAGCATTTTAAGTGTAAGCCTCCTTAGCTTGTCAACTTCTTTGGGAGCAGATGGTGAATATGACCAGGTGGTTATAATTGGGCTCTTTCAGTAGACAAATTCACCATTTCAGTGAATGATAACTAAAGAAATTATGTGCTGGCATTTCCAACTCTTTAAATAGCATTCACACACATACACGATTGAGCACAGAAGACTATAATGTCCTTGGTAATGATCTACAGTATTCTCACCATCACTTTAAAGAAATACAGTGCATTTTGCTAATAAGATGAAATTCAAGTAAAATATATTTTGAATATGGTAAATAGCAAAGGTTTACTACCAACACACTACACATTATGTCTTGGACTCACATCCAGATACTCATTTCTTGCAATAGTTCTCATAGCATTATTTTTTGAGTTAGCTTAAATTTCTATGGAGTCCAATGAAAAGGGCATGAATTCTTGTTAGTTTGTTCAGAGCAGTCACATACATGCTCTACATATTTACATTCACATGTAATCGTCATGTTCTTCAAGATTATATACATAAAATATTTCTAGTAAAGCTGAAAGTCTCAGATTTTTACTTCTTTTTTAATTCAGCTTGTGTGAACTCATTTCTGAGCAAGTATGTACTTTTAAAAAACCAAACAGATTTTCTACCTATAGCTAGTTATAATCATGAATGGAAAACAGCTGATTCACTTTCATCTGTTTTAAAGGCAGGCAGAAACTTTTAAAAAATTATTTTAGTGAGGAAGAGTTTTAAGGAGAAACATCAAGAGTGAGATATATTATTTCCCTGGATTAACTCCAGGGTCCTTTCTCCAATAACTGCCTAATGTAAAAAGCATAAGTAGAATTGGGAGCAGAATGAAGCTTCATTCCCATCCTTTATAGATATGATAATTTTTAAGCTACTGCTAGCATGACATCTGGAAACTGAGAGAGATTTTCTGAAGTCTGATTCATTGGTCATTGCTGGTGTAAAAAATCTGAGTGCCTGATCATTTGATACTATATTGTCTTATATGATGTGAAAAGATCTTGGTTTATATTTCACTGACTGCTTACATATCTGAAAACTGATAAATGCTTATGGATGTTTTAATTGCCTGCTTAAATGCTAGTAATGCATCCAAAGGTAAGATTTACAGCTTTTTCACATCCAGTTCAGAATGTGTCAGGTGTAATAGGCTTAGGCACAATATAGCTTTAATCCTTTTAAATTCCTGCTTGACCGTCAATTGTGAGTCTCCCCAGTCACCTGTAAATTATATTAAATTTGGGTTTTTGTCATTGCTGTGGTGTTCTTCTTTTGCTTATCATCATCAACAAGATCCTTCTCTGAGTTTAGAGGCTCCATATCAAAAGAATTGCAGACTGTTATTATTTAAGCACTTTATTCAAGCAACGGATGTCATCTACCTGGACTTGTGCAAAGGATTTGACACTGTCCCAAACGACACCCTTGTCTCTAAATTGGAGAAACATGGGTTTGATGGATGGACCACTCAGCAGATAAGAAATTGGCTGGATGGTCGCACTGAAAGAGTTGCAGTTAACAGCTCAATGTCCAAGTGGAGAGCAGTGGTGAGTGGCATTCTTCAGGGGTCAGTATTGGGACCGGTGCTGTTTAACATCTTTGTCAGCGACACGGACAGTGGGATTGAGGGCACCCTCAGCAAGTTTGCTGATAACACCAAGCTGTGAGGTGCGGTCGACACGCTGTAGGGAAGGGATGCCATCCAGAGGGACCTTGACAGGCTTCAGAGGTGGGCCTGTGCGAACCTCATGAAGTTCAACAAGGCCAAGTGCAAGGTCCTGCAGATGGGTCAGGGCAATCCCAAGGCTGGGAGATGAGTGGATTGAGAGCAGCCCTGCGGAGAAGGACTTGGGGGTACTGGTAGATGAAAAACTGAATATGAGCCAGCAATGTGCGCTTGCTGCCCAGAAAGCCAATTGCATTCTGGGCTGCATAAAAAGAAGTGTGTCTAGCAGGTCGAGGGAGGTGATTCTGCCCCTCTGCTCTGCCCTTGTGAGACCCCACCTGGAGTACTGCATTCAGATCTGGGGCCCCCAACATAAGGACATGGACCTGCTCAAGCAAGTCCAGAGGAGGGCCACGAAGATGATCAGAGGGCTAGAGCACCTCTCCTATGAAGACAAGCTGAGAGAGTTGGGGTTGTTCAGCCTGGAGAAGAGAAGGCTCCAGGGAGACCTTATAGCAGCCTTCCAGTACTTAAAGGGGACCTACAGAAAAGAGGGGAAGGACTCTAACAGGGAGTGTAGTGATAGGACAAGGGGTAATGGTTTTAAACTGAAAGATGCCTTCCATCCCAAACTATTCTATGATTCTATGATTATTCCTGATTCATGGTTTATAGCATCAAAGCTAACATGGCTATTCCCATATGTAACATCAAGGGTGGCAATGTTTGTAGCATTGGGCCTAACTGACACTACCAAGTACAACTATTAAATTTGTAGCTATTCTTGTTCTTCTCATGCTCTCACTTTGTCCCACATTACCACTTATTTTTGATGTTAAAATATTGGACTTTAGATAAAGACTGATTTAGTGGAAAAATATTTGTTTTCTCTCTTTTCCAAGGAGAAAGGAAACTTCAAAGGACCTCTGAAGATTACATTTACACCATTCTACTTTGTGGATACCCTGATTTGGAGGGCCAAGGAGTGAATTGAGCAAGTTGATAACGTTCTCAGTGGATAAACAAAGAATTCAGATTTCCTAAAGAAAACCTAATTTGAAAAGTGATATTACTTCCTATTTTTGGACCAGTTATAAAGGCACCAATGTTTGCCAGAGTTGAAGATTTTATAAGTCAGCTTACTAAATAATTTTATTAGATCAATACATGTTTTAGCTTTCATCAGGAAGCTGATTGATAGGCTGTATTTGCTATTGACTACAACTAGACAATAATGTAATTGTATACCCTCTGCACAGCATGTCTTGCAGTTTGGCTGCAGGAGAATGCCCAAGACAAATAAATTGGATCTGGGAAAGGAGTCTTGAAATTTAATGTACTCTTAGACCACACTAGTTTAATTCAGAAACTAAAGATTATTTTATTCATCAATATGAAAGTCTGCATAAGTGAGTAACTCACTTTAAACTGGGTATTCATATTCCTTATAACTCTATTTATAGAATCATCCATGTTTTTTCTCACACAGTAAATGATAGGCTGGCTGAATATGAGCCAGCAGTGTGCCCAGGTGGCCAAGAAGGCCAGTGGCATCCTGGCTTGTATCAGAAGTAGTGTGGCCAGCAGGAGCAGGGAAGCGATCGTCCCCCTGTACTCGGCACTGGTGAGGCCGCACCTCGAGTGCTGTGTTCAGTTTTGGGCCCCTCACTACAGGAAAGACATTGAGGTGCTGGAGCGTGTCCAGAGAAGGGCAACCAAGTTGGTGACAGGTCTAGAGCAGAAGTCTTATGAGGAGCAGCTGAGGGAGAACCTGGTTTAGCCTGGAGAAAAGGAGGCTGAGAGGAACCTTATTGCTCTCTACAACTACCTGAAAGGGGGTTGTAGCGAGGTGGGGGTCAGTCTCTTCTCCCAAGTAGCAAGTGATAGGACAAGAGGAAATGGCCTCAAGTTGTGCCATGGGACATTTAGACTGGATATTAGGAAACATTTCTTCACTGAAAGGGTTGTTAAGCATTGGAACAGGCTGCCCAGGGAAGTGGTTGAGTCACCATCCCTGGAGGTATTTGAAACATGTGTGGATATGGTGCTTAGGGACATGGTTTAGTGGTGGGTTTGGCAGTTAGGTTAACGGTTGGACTCAATGATCTTAAAGGTCTTTTCCAACCCGAACGATTCTATGATTCTATGATATTAAAAGGTAGAATCTTTGTATTCTAAAATCTATATCTTACATTAAATGCAGCATGTTTCCATCCAATGGAAACAATACTTTCACCATTAAGTATATAAAATTTTGCTCCTAATTTCACTGAAAGCAGGATGAACTCCTGCATCAATTATCGATGACTAGTCAGTGTTTAATTGTGGTGTGACACTTTTTTCCTGATAAAGGCAAACACAGAATTATGAAGCTTAAGAATTTAATTTCAACAGCACCATTAAAAAAAAAAATTCCATCATTTGCTTCTGATTTTTTTAAAAATATAATTTATCTGCACAGTCACAACTTGTGAGCACAATCCATCAATAAAGTAATATTACAGTTGTTCAGCTGCTAAATTATGATCCATTTTGAATAGTTTAAAAGCCTCTGGGATTCTTTATATATAGTTTCCTCTAGTGTTTATTTTTTAATTTGTAACATGTACCACAGAAATGAGTTATAGTGATGAATTTCTGTTTTGTGATTATTAGTTTTTTAGATTAAGCATTTTATCTCGCTGGCTGCAGCCAAATAAATATAATTTACACACAGAGCAGTCTATTATACTTATTCAGTGCATGGGGTTTCAATTTTTTCAATCCAAGTGCAATCCCAGTGGCTAGCTAACAATACAGTGTACTGATCAGAAGCTGCAGAGCAATTATTAGCACATATATCACATTACCATGTAGGGAGAGATCACTGCTAGACTTTACAGGAAAGACTGTTCTGATGTTTTAGCATTTATTTTCCTCTATGTTCTTCAGAATAACTATCTAACATTTAGGTTATTATTATGCAATTATTGCAATTATATGCAATTATTATTGGCTTAATGTGGTCAGTACCCAGTTTATTGCAAATTATTTGTATAATCTGATGGCAGTGACAGGTCACAACTATAGAAATGCTGATGTTCTTCTGTAACAAACAGGTTCTGTAGCCTTTGACTGTCCGTTTTCATCTCTACCTTTATTGCCACCACTTTCTGTATTAATCTCACAAAACCTGGGCAAAAGCTAGGCATTTTTCTCAAAATGCCTGCAGCACACTCATCTGTAATGCACCACAAACAGCATCACCTCCTTAATTCCTCCCTCCCCACACAGGAAATAGTCAAGTTCACTTTGTTCTGAAAGTGTATTCCCCAAACGTGGCCATATCAGAGACCAAACAACCATTTTCTGATCAGCCTTTTTGTGTTTACAGCTGAAATTGTTCTTATAGCTAAATCTGTGTTACTGACTAGACAGGATAGCCAAGATTATACCGATTCATACAATTACTGCCCAAGACTATCACGGTTTGGAGCAATTATTGAGCCGTGCTGCATACTAGATGAGTGCACTCTGGAGCAATGTCTATGCCAGCAGCTCTTCAAATTGCCTGAACCATGCAATGCCTGCACCATCCCATACTGCCCTACATAAAACCCCTAACCATTGACACCAAGCAACTCCATGGCAACATGCCGCAGAAAAAGGTAACTTGCAGATTTGAAGAAGGCTGAGAAAAGGAGGCCATAACCAAAGAGTTTGAGACTGGAAAAGCAAATCCATTAAGCTCTTGAAGGACAGCAGCATGCTGATATCTGTGGAGCCTGCCACACACTGCTTATGCTTGTGTATCCCGAAACATCTATACCTTCTTTTTGGCATATGTTTTTAGTAGGTATGCAGGTCTATTCCAAAATATTAAGAAACAACACGTTCCTGTTTACTGACACTGTTTGAAATCCTTTGAAATCTTAAAGATTAAATGGACTCAAGTTCTCCTCAGGCTATGGTCTTGACAGTACTCAGGAAAAGCAAGAACAAACACAGGACATATTCTGACTTCAAAACAGCTGAAAAACAAGAATGCTGCTGTGGCTTCCATATGTGACTGCAAAAACATGATAAACAAAAGCTAAGCCCTACAGCTCCAGGTTTTCACGCTCAACTTTGGACTATTAGTTCATAAGGTCATTAAAAATTATCTATTTATTTGCCACAGTCTTTCTAAAGTCTTTAAACTATCCTTCTACAGATGAAATACAAAACAGACGCAGAAATGAAAAACCATCTCTGTGTGGTCCAGTAGATCCTGTCTGCCATTGACTGATACTCTTCTAAAAGATGGTGAGCTCCTCATGAATCTCTAGAACAGCAAGTCTGTGGAAAGACATATGCATAAGATTACCATTCTTTGTTAAGCTTGCTAACATAGCATACTTAACTAGAGTAGCATGATGTGCTCTCTCACATGCAGTTTTAAGGCAAATTTGGCTTGCTTGTGTGGCCTGAAGTCAAGTACGCGGTGCTATGCTGGAAGCTGTGTTATACAAACATCCTGAAACTTTCAGTCAAGGTCCTGAATTGAACAAGGATGTTAGTGTGAAGCTTTTGTCTGGGCCTGATCCCAGAAATGGAGACCATCTTAGTACCTGCTTCTCTTTGGGTCATTAGTGCTGTTTTTCACAGCTGTCTTTCAGTATTCTCCATGTGAATCCCATCGCCTCTTCCCACTCTCCTAACAGTGAATGACGCAGAAATAACCCAACCAGAGTTCTGCTCCTATTTCTCAGATGATGAGAGTCAAGCTTCTTGGGGGTCTGTGGGTCTCAGCATAGGCTGGCTAATTCCGTGTCTCACCTGAATGGGAGAAGTCTCAGCTGTTGCATGATTGTTGGGTAGGCAGTGATCTGCTTGTAGCTAGTAGCCACTATTGACTGAATGAGTCCTAACTGTTTAGTGAATCATGAAATGTTCTGTAGGGTAATTTGAGTGGTTCCAGGCCAAATGCATGTTGATGATGAAGCAGAATGTGTCAGTGGTGAACAGGCAGAGAAGTAACCATGCCAAAACTGCTGCTTGGCATAGTTCACCACTGAACTGGTCATGTGTCTGTACCAAGAAAAGTAATTCATAGGACATGACAGATATTTCATCTCTTTCCAGAAGTGTCCTTGATACGCGTCCAAAATACTTTTTGTTCCTCAGTAGTTCACCTGATAAAGTCCATCTGATTTCCTTCTGGGTGTGGTTGAGAATAATCACAAGCTGTAATGCCCTTCCTGCTGAGGACTTTCTGAAACACCTCACGGCATCATTCTTCTATTTTTTATCTAAGTACTTCTCTGGTCTTTGGTCTAAACTTTCCTGGAATATCCAGTCAGTGAACTATTTGTTAAGGTGGCTGCTGACAACAGTCTTGTCATGATGATAAAACTGTAAATACTCTGAAGGAAAGAGTACGAGATTTCTCCATGGATGACGTGTGAAACATTCCTAAAATATGTGGTTCAGATGTGACCATCACCCAGATGGAGTATAGGAATGCCTGAAGACATCTGTAAGGGCCCAGATGTTTCTGAGATTTCTCCCCTTCAAGTGCTACTTGGCATGTTCTCAAGATACCATACGAGGAAGAATAAGGAAAATCAATGTGGACAGCCAGGGAATTTGACCTCAAGAGCAGTACTTGGAACTGTGGACAATGTTTTGAGCATGAGCAAGGTTTTCTATCATCATTAATTTTACTCTTTAGAAAAGTGGTGGCTATTCTCAATTAGCATTTGATTTCTGTCCTGCTACTTTAATCAAGTACCTCTAAATTTCTGCAATTACAAGAATATGGAAGAAAGCTAATATACCTGGAATTGCCTATTTTTCTTTTACATTCACAATAATAAAATTAAATTGTTCATGCAGCTTTTCAGATGTTGGGTGTTATAAAGTGTTTTGCAAAGCAATGAATTAAATGTTGGTAGTGCTGTGCCCTGTAGGCAAACAAAGCTTCTATTATGCTGCAACAATTGTTCGCACACAGACGTAGAATTGCAACGTGATTTTATATTGAGAGCATGAATGGAGAGGACACTGAGGTTATTCTCTACTCATTTTGTATAGTTCTAAAAGCTCTGAAAATTTTCACCTGAATAGACAAAGGCGTACGAGGCAGAAAGAACAGCTATAGATGAAGAAACTACTGATGGCTACATTGTGCCGATTTATACCACCAGAACTAGCTAACCTAAAGCCTTTGTTGGCATTGTGACTTGTCAATATGTAAAAAGGGTGTAGTCACAGAGAAAAAAATATTCAACAGTATTCACATTTTGTTTGCAAATCACCATATCCAACTGTATCAGCAATACAAAGAAACTATTGTGAGTGAAGCCTATGAATTGTGTTAAGTCCTAATGAAGATCTGAATAAATAATTTATTCATTGCCCCCTTTTGCCAGGCTTCTGAGACTAATTTCATCTGATCCCTTTCCGACTATGTCCCAGTTTGATTTTTTTTCTTTTTACTGTGAATGGAACTCTTTCTCCTGCTATATCATCTCCTAGAAAAGAGATTTACATGAGAAAATAAAATTATTATTTTTTATTAAACAGGAAATTTAAGTCCTGATGTAAAGGGAAGGCACTGCAGATAGGGGAAGCAGTGGTTATTTGAAGGTGTCCTCATCCAGTTTACTACAGAAAGGCTTTTGTAATTATGTTTTTCTGCCTGACTCTTACATTCTGAATGTAATAATTTTGAACTGGTTAGCCAGTCACAGGCTAGATTTACAGTCTTAGTTTTACAGTCTTGGCAATATCAATTTTTGTGGAAACTGGTCACTACAGAGACATGAGAGAAGGGGATGAAGAAAAAACATGTCTATTTTTCCTCTCTCTCTCTGTCCCACTGTTCCCTCCCTGAAGGAGCTCTGAACCTGCCACAGCATATGATGAACTTCATACAAGCATGCAAAATGTTTGAGGCAGATACAGGACATTTACAGAATCAGAAAACATATGAAGTCAGAAGGGACCTCTAGAGATTAGTCCATCACCCCTGCTCAAAGCAGGGCCAACTCAAGCAGGTTGCTCAGGACCATTTGATGTTGGGTTAGTCCATCTTCCCCTGCTCCAGCATGGGGTCCCTCCCACGGGCTGTTCTTCCTGAACTTCTCTGGCATGGGTCCTTTCCGTGGGCCGCAGATGTTCAGTCACAAGATGCTCCAGCACGGGCTTCCCCATGGAGTCCCGGCCATCTTGGGGGGCATCCATCCCCCCGCTCCGGCGTGGGCTCCTCTCTCCCCGGGCTGCAGGCGGGCATCTGCTCCCCCGCTCCCCTCCATGGGCTGGGGGGGGACAGCCTGCCGTCTCACCGCGGGCTGCGGGGGCGTCCCCTCCTTCCCCGCTCCTCCTCCCCTGACCTCGGTGTCTGCCGAGGGGCTCCTCTCACATTCCCATCTCCTCCCCGATGCAGTTTCCCTCTTAACTCTGTTCTCCCAGAGGCGCTACCGCCATCACTGACGGGCTCGGCCTGGGCTGGAGGTGGGTCCGACTTGGAGCCGGGGAAGCTTCTGGCAGCTTCTCACAGGAGCCAGCCCTGCAGCCCCTCCCCCGCTACCAAAACCCCACCACACAAACCCAAAACAAGCATAAAATGTGTTGTTAACAAATTAATTCAGTAAAGTTCAGATTTAAAGTTTGGTTTTGAAGTTTAAAACTGACCTGATTTTTCAGTCTTCTAAACACCCCCAGAACAGCAATCTGATTCCCTAACTGCCACATGTATATCCATGTTTTTCAGTTGCTAATACAGCCCAGAATGTGCTTGGTCATCTTTGCTTCATTAGCACATTGCTGATTCAGCACATTGCTGCTGATTCAACTTGCTGCCTACCAGGACCCCCAGATCTTTCTCTGCTTTCTTGCCTGTCGCCCCCAGCCTGTACTGGGTCATGGCATTATCCCATCCCTGGTGCTGGACTTCACACTTCCCTTTGCTGAATTGCACGAAATTCCTGTTAGGTCATTGTTTTAGGTCATACTGAATAGCAACCCTGCCCTCCAGTGTATCATCACCCACAATTCTGGATCATCTGTAAACTTGCTGAGAGTACTGTCCATCTCACTCTCCAGGTGATATTAAGCAGTGCTGACCACAGTCTGCAAGATGGAGTTTGTAGAGCTGATCACAACCCTTTAAGCTCAGCAGTCCAGCCAACTTTCCACCCATCTTTTAGTCCGTCAGTTTTCCTGTTCATTCTTTTTGACATTTTGCCACCCCCTTATTTGACCCTTGTGTTCTTAAATATGTGCTGTTCACGGTTTTGGCTCTGAAGAGGTCATTCCTGAAGACCACTGTCATGGTTTAACCCCAGTCAGCAACTAAGAACCATGCAGCCGCTCACTCACTTGCCCCCCCCCCCCAGTGGACAGGACCCTCCATCCAGCTGAAACCAGGACAACCAACCAGCTCTCTTAGTCCCCTTTGCCCCCCCCAGGGCAGTCTTCCATGGCAATCTGCCATGCATATCCCTAAACTAGACAAAAATCTACTTTCATGAAGAAGGGTTGCAATTCCACTGTTCATTTTTCTTACTTCTCCCAATATTTTAAAAGCCATAATCTTATGGCTGTTGAAGCCAAATTAAAAAGCAAAAGAATAAACAGCTGACTAGAAGGAGTAAGAAAAAAAAAAAAGCATACAATTTGCATGAAAATCGTCAGACCTATTCAGATCAAAGCCACACAAACATTTGGTCATCATAATAACAAGACACTCAAAGTAAAAACCTTTCTAGTGTTCATAAAACTGCTTATTTAATTAACAGGAAGCAAGCAAACAGGACACCCTTCCCTTCTCACATTTTCAAGCAAAAATAAGCCTTTGCAATGAAAGGATTCTTTAGGGAAAGATGAAAAAGATGATCTTCACTTTTATAAAAGTTCTCAGAATAAACTTACTGGTTGAATCTGTACTAGCAAGCCAAGTAAGCGTGAAGCTACAGGTCTCTTTGCCAGCAGACTGCAAGGGTAACTTCCAGACAATGCATTTAAACTGTCTCTGGCCTATACTGAATTTCAAACCAGGCCCAGGAACTGTTTAGAAGAGTAGGAACTGATTAGACCAAAATTATGCCATAGACTTTTTAACAATTTAGCTATACAGAGAAACTGAGCTCCAGTGCCTGAGAATGTTGCCTAGTAAAGAAATGTTCCCTGGTATAGATGAACTCAGTTTCTTGATATTTGTGTTGCTTGGGATTTATGCTAAATGGCTGCATAAAGATATACTTTGCCCAGTTAAATTCCTGGTGCTGTGGAATCACAATTTCAAAAATTCCCAGATTTCAATTATGTGGAAAACTCAGGGTTTTGGGTTTGGTTTTTTCCCCTTTTTTTTTTCTGAATAGCAATGATATTTCAGAAGCTTTTGTTTGTTTGTTTGTTTGAGATCAGCATCACAGAAATTATTCATATTGTTAAGGTCAAAATTTTTCTTTTGACATTGTAAAGTTGAGGTTTATTTTCTATTTTATTATTTAGATATATTTGATTATTTATTTATTTATATTTATTATACATTCTTGTGGGAAATTAAAATATTTTTTACCCTACTAAAAGTAAATATTTCTATATTTTTGAGAGAACCTTCCCTCTTCATGTCGTATTTGTATGTCTTTGTACCACTTGCCTGTCTAGTCCATCATTATTTATTTATTTTTAAATCTAATAATGATAAATAACCCTCTTGCTCTTAGTCAATAAAATATTTTCAGTATGTTTTTGTCCAGGTCCTCTAGCTCTACATATGATAGTAATTCAAATGCACACCTGCATTTCTTCACCAAAAGGGCTGTCAAGCATTGGAACAGGCTGCCCAGGGAAGTGGTTGAGTCATCGTCCCTGGAGGTATTTAAAAGACATGTAGGTGTGGCACTGAGAGACACAGTTTAGTGATGGATTTGGCAGTGTTAGGTTTATGGTTTGACTCAATGATCTTAAAGGTCTTTTCCAACCTAAATGATTCTAGGATTCTATGTAGGTGTTTGTGGACATGGTTTTTTAAAATATTTTCCTATATTTGCTCTGTCTGTTTTCCCATGGATAAGCAGCTTGACCATGTTGATACTTGAAGACTGTTTTAAATAAAAAAAGAAGAGAAACATCTCAGTAAAAAAGGTGTTTTAACCTAATCCTTGTCCTGTACCTTAATGTATATAGAGCTATGTATGTGCACACACAAACACAGTTACGTGAAATGTACTTTAGGATTTTTTAAGGCATTCGTGAGATTGCATTTCCACCCATTTTCCATCTGTATCATCCATTTTCAGCTAAGGCTTTATCTGAATATCTTGAGTGCCAGGCTGAGCCCAGTAATGAGACAGTCTTATATCTTATGATTATGTATTTAAGACTTATCTTAAAAAGCAATAGGAAAAAAAATCCAGGGATAACAGTAAAGCACAGATGAGTAGGAACATCTGTTTACCCAGTATTAGCTCAAGTTATCACTTCTTAGTATTGTGCTATCACACCATACTATTCTGTACTTACATTTTCATAGAGATTTTTTTCTTGTCTTTTTCCTTTACCACCTATTAAATTGTATGATAATATATTTTATTTCATAGCATTATCGCTAAGGCACGCCATGCTTTGCGCAAATGTAGATGTTAGAGAACCATACTTTGCTCAAACTGCTGAGAAGGGCATGCTTCAGCTATGAAAAAATATTTAACATTAATTTAATCACTTCATCATAAAAGGATTAAGACTATCTTTCTTATTTTCCTTCATACAGCAGAATTCACCTACAGATGTAGGAGTATTAAAGAATTCTCTGTTGGCCTCTAAGATCCCCAACAGTTGTCCCCTTTCTCACACTTCTTCCTGAAATCATTTACAGCGTATCTTATGCTTTTGCTCTTTGGACCTCATCATTATTGATTATTAATTGCCAGGTCACTTAGGAATTGAATTATAGCACTCATATATTTCCCTTAGGGTACTGATTATTCACTTCTCTTTCCTCTGATAGCAATAAAAGGCTCTCATGAAATTACTGACTGCCAGCACTGTGTTGTTACTACAGTTGAACAAACTCATTTTTGTCAGGATATCACACAAAAAAATTACTTCTGCATAATTCATGTAACGACTGCATACAAAATGGAGATGAAAGCCTGCTAGAAGAGTTTCTTTACCTTCAAAGAAGCAAAGTAACTATAGATATAATTGTATTAAAAGCAAAATTACTGAAAAAGTAGATAAAGCACATTTTCATATAATATAGAAATGCAGTCTAAAATTGTGACAGGAATAATCTTTTACTGAAGAGGTATACAATGCAACCTCTAGATTTGTGTCTCTACTATGACAAACGGGCCAAGTGATCCCTTTTAGAAACAAATGATTTTTAAAAGTAGTTGAGTTTATACGTTTCCAAAACTTAGTAAAATGTTGTCACAGAACCTCACTGTTGGACAGAAATCTTTTCGCTTATAGCCTGAACTCATCATGCCCAGGTAGAATCTACAGGTTTGGCATTACCATTGACACTTCGTGCATGTGGGGGTTTTTCCCCCTTTTCCCTACGTGCCTTACTGGTATGTTACCAGATGTCTGTGATATCGTTCCAGGGAGTATTTTTGCTAGACAAATTGAGTATACAGCTTTTATTCTCTTCCAAGATAGTAGCAGCACAAGATGGTAACAATTTAAGATGCATTGTGTTTAAGAAGAGATGCTATTAGGTATATTAGGATGCTGAGAGACAAAACATTGTCCTTGTATAACTTCTAACTGTTGGATTAAGTTTGCTCAAAAAGCATGTGACATTTTAATTTTATTCAAATACTTACACCCATTCTGCTTTGGTGTATCTCAACACAGGCTCATAGTATTTTTCCAGTCTTTTTTTGTCCTCTTCTCAAGGAATATCTGCCACTTTCCGTTTTGTGTAAGCTGGGACACTGTCCTTTTACTTTGATCAGGAAGCGTCCTCCCTTGCTTCAGATTTCTGTGTAAGACTTTTATCTTGGAACTTAACATTGTCTCAACATGCAACATGTGGAGCAGCACTGTGGCTGTTGTTTGCTTTTGTGGTGCCAGTACTTTCTATCCCAGATGTGACTGTTGTAACTAGGTCAAAACTGACTTACCACCAGTAGGTTGTGCCCACAGTATAATTTGTTAATATGTAATTAATAATGTGCAAATGCAAATTCAGAATTACATGAAGTATTCTATACTGTCAGGACCTTCTGCAATGGTATTAATGATATCTTTACTGAAAATGTATTTCTAGTACCATCTAGTTTGCTTTTTCACAACTCCTTAGCACTGATGTGAAAGAGCGATCCTGTATTTGACTGGCCTACATGGGCCTTTCTTTCCCACAGTAACTTCCAGCAATGGTTTCTCAGCACACAACAAAGCAGGAATATATGTAAGAAATACAGTCTCCTTGTCTAACTAATTACCTCCTTATAACTGTGTAGCAAATGCTTTACAGAAACCCATGTAATTTTTTTATGACTTATGTCATGCTTACAAAGCAGGGATAACATGTTAATCTACCATGATCTGTCTTTAGTCAGCCCCACTACATTTTATCCAAATTTTCTTTTGAATCATGTACGTAATGATCCTTCTTTTCAAAATGTTTTTAGATATTACCTACTAGTAGAGTCAGATTATTTAGTCAGATTAAATTCAGACTATTAAGAAAAGCAAAATGTTCCTACTCATAGCCCATATATTGAATCAGCCTTTGAGACACTTACACGTAAGCTTGTACATTTTTCTGGAGAACACAATGATTGGCTAGTGCTACATTAAATATTTTCTATATAAAATGCCCCATGCCTATCACAACCCGGAAGAGAAAATGAGAATAATCTATAGGTCAGAGAGGAAACAGTTTTGAAGGAACATGTGTGAACCCCATTTCAACCGCTACTGCCACCTTCTAGCCTTTACAAGCAGACAGCAGCAGCCTCCAGGTTGGTAACTGTATTAGGAATAAACTTTTTATTAATTGTTTTACTAACTAACCTGACTATTCTCACAAAGTTAAAGCTTGCTTTGTCTTTGATTCCTGTTATTTCTTACTGTAGCTTAGTCCATCTGACCTGTGTCATTCATTAAAAGTTGCTATATCCTATAGATTACTAGATTGCAAAGAGCTATTTAAGGGTAGGTCATATCTTTTCAACTAGCAATCAACACAGATGAGAAATTATGCCCTGAAAGGAATCATAGAAGGTCGTCAGCCAGAGCCTTATGTGTATGAATGACATTCCTCTCTTCCTGTTCAGCAGCCCACATCCTCACCTTAGAACATGGAAAACTAAAGGAGTGTAGGGGTTTTATCTTTTTAACTTTATATCTTTTTTTGCCATCCCATCTGAATTTTATAGTTTTATTTAATCATAACAGATATGCAGACTACGTAACTCTTCTGATAATAGGGGGTTCAGGGTACATGTACTCAAGAGTAATTTTCTTTTCCTTTCTCAGCTAGGTTTCTCTGATCACACATTCCCTATCTGAATTGTACATCATCAGCCATTTATTTCAATACTTGGCTAGTGACAAGTGAACAAAATAGTATTTATCAGAAGCAGCAATGAACCACCCCTTCATGTAAATCCCATTAATCACAACGTCAAGCTGGATAACCATAGGGTCAGATGATAACTTCTGACCTGTAATTATCTTTATCTCTGGATACATGAATAGCCCATAAATACTAATACTTGGGCAGTTTTATTATACATGCATGAAAAATACACCTATGTATTAAATGTTAAATATACATCAGAACAATCAGCATGTATGTCCTCACCAAATTCAAGTAGAAAAAACTGACATACATGTCTCTTCTTTGTGATAAAGTGAAAAATGTTGAAGGCTCTTCAGAAATACTTTTTCCTAGAAATATTAATTGCACAGTTGGGTCTAGAAAAAGTAGACAAGACTTCACTCCTATTGAGTTATTGCAGTTTAAGTTTCAACACCTTCCACTATAGATCCATTATTTATTTATGTATTCATAATAATCACCTTTTAATGATTTCATGATGTTTCATAAGAGCTTTTTCTCAGATATAATGGGTTTCTTTGTGTTTTGGTTTATCACTGCATATGTTCCCTTTGGAACATATATTTGATTGAAGTGGCAGTGTGGCAGACCCCCTAAGACAGAGTCAATGAAATAATTTTCTGAGGTCAACCTAGTGAACAAAACCAAACTACATGGAGAAGATGTCTAATAATAAAGATCTGAGTTCCTGTTCCCAGCTTTTCTCAGAAGGAACACAAAGGAGCCATTTGTAACCTCCTGCTTCTAGAAGCAAGATGACTGTGACCACCTTTGGAGGAATCTAGGACAAACTTTTTTTCTGTTCTGGTCTTCACTTAAGGTGTGGTGGTTTTGGTTTTGTTTTGTTTTTTTAATTATTCCTTGAAAGTCTCTAAAAGTATATACAAAGAGTACCTGCCTTCTATACCAATGAATTATCCATCAGTATTTCCAGTAGTATCATGAAGCTATTGTGTATCAATTAGAGGACTGAAAAATGTCCATAAGCTTAAAAGAACGCAGTTCTGAACTGAAGTCACTCATGAACATTTATTTGCTTTAATATTCACTACACAACTGCTTTCATAAGAAATATGAATTCAAAAGTCCCTTACCTTACGGAACATTAAAAGGATCATATATAACAGTTCATTGATAAATGGACACCACAACAAATACAGCTGTCCATATCAGATTTTACCTTGACATATGGAAAGTAAATTTAGAACCACTGTTTACTTCATTGAAAGATTTCTTTCATAATGATGTAAGACATATTCCTTGTGGCTAATATATTTTTAACAAGTAAAAGAACTACAGAATTTAAACCTTGGGTATGCAGTATAATACTTACTCTTTGGTGTAGCCTTATGCATAAATAATCAGTCTTTTAAGGTCCATTTCTATGTATTTGTATCACCATGTTGCCTAGTTAGTATCACTGTTCTAGGCACTGCATATACAGGTAGTAAAATTCAACCACTTACAGATCCTTTACTCTAAGTAGACAAAATACATATGGGAGAACTCACTACCCACAGTTACGCAGGAGATAGCAGCATAGGTGGGTAGGAATACAGAAAAGCTGGATACTTCTACCCCATAAATTCCCAACTTAGAGAGCATCTAAGTTTCAGAAAATGACTCAGATTTTACATTGCCTAGGGCCATCTATTCCCTGACAGGAAGTGGGAGGCATCAATATTCTATTTAACCAGAAATCTACAATAAGTTCATATGATAACTAACTGCCAGACTTCTCCAAGGCTCAATGTCATTAATATTACCATCCAACTTCTGTACAAGAACCTACTGGTCAGAAGTTTTTTCTGAGCAAGTTGCAGGCTTGGATACCTGCCTTCCCCAGATATGGGAATTTCAAACAGAGTGGCCATCCAGATTATTGGTATTACGAGGAAGACACCTTCTACTGAAGATGAGTAACTCTGCTAGCGGTCAGGAATTAAGGAAGAAAGTAAACAGAGGGCAGGTTGAATTTAGCCCGATCAGTAAATCTTCTACAAAGGTCTGGATTCAGGCTGCTCACATAGCTCATTTACTCATGTAAAACACCACAAGAGTTCATTATCAGGAAGACCCAGAGATCACCTTACATATCTGTAGAAAATGAAAGGATATTGTTTCAAAAGTACATGAAATATCTGGATTATGACTGAGGCAGGTGCAGCGCAACTTAGCTTGGCCTCTCTGCAGGTCAGCAATTGCCTCAGTACATCCAGAAGCTCAAAGCATACTTAAGAGTCATACAAGCCCCACTGCTTCTAACCCCAGTCTTCTTGCTAACTTGAAGAGTAAACAGTCAGGATGGTTGAGATACTTGTCTGGCCAACTGATGTAAAAGTATGCATGGCTCTACAAATTATGCAATGATAACCTCCATCCCCACTGGATATAAAAGGAGATGGATAAACAAAGGAAAAACTTTACTCCTATTTTATCATGGCATCATTATGGTTTTTAAGTTGGAAGGGATCTCTGGAAGTCAAGAACACATTCTCAAAGCCTTGTCCAGTCAACTTATGAACAGTTTAGAAGATGGAGATACTAAAAACTCTCTGGACAACCATGAAGAAAAGCTTATAGGACAAAAAATTGATATATTTTTCCAGCTTTATCACTGGGTCTAGTAAAAGGTACAAAGAGGTTACAAAGAGGTTACAGTAGCTTTCTCCCATATAAATTAGACTCAGCTTCAAGCAAGTTATCTAAACATATTCTGGATTATAAATAGCTGGATAATATTTTGAAAGATTTATAGCATATATATATATATATATATATTATCATCACAAATTCAGTTCAGGATTCTTCCGAACTGAAGAAGATTCACTTTGTTAGGTTTTTCACCTTATTCTATCACAAACGTATAAAAGGATATCCTTGAACAATATCCTTTTTTTTTTTTAAGAAAAATGAAAAATAGAATTACCTGAAAAAGGTAACAAAAATGGCATATGCAAGTACAAAACTAAACCAAAAATTAAATCCCTTCCTTCTTACTGTCAAAATGAAAGAATACAAATTTGCCACAGCTCACACTTCAAATCCCATTCAGTTTTCTATGAAAAACAGACCAACTCGTCTTAAACTTCTCCATAAACAGGAAATGTACAAGTATTTGCACAATTTTCTGGTTCAGAACATTAAAGAATGCAGAGATGTACATTGCATTCAAGGCCCAAAATGTACTCTTTACTATAAGGCTTTACAGTGAAACCATGGTGATTCTGCTGTGCACTAGAGCAGCTTAACGAGAGCCTATAAAATTGATCCCTTTTGGTGCATTGTGCCACATACAGCTTACAGCTGGTATAGAATTTTTAAGAGATGAAGCAGGAGTGAAAAAGCCAGTCAGGGACACTCAAAGCTTACGACTGTGCTAGTAAAACAAAAAGTGTAGGGCAATAGCCCCGACATTGGAAATCTATATTCTCAAATTGCTAGAATGGCCAGTACTTCCCCAAATTCTTATGCACAGTTTGGGCGTTAGCCCAGTCCAGGGATCATTCACAACAGTCAGCTTGATCAAAAGCTTTCTTGGTCTCAGAAACCAAGAGAGTATAATAATATTGACATAGTCAAATGCCATCAGCTGGCAAAAACATAGTATCATGAGTCCTCAAACCACAAATGTGTGGTAGTGCACAAGAATTTCACTGAAAATCATGGCTGTCATAAACAAACCTTGTGAGCTGTGAGTTATTTCACAAATGATCCCAATAATTGCAAGGTTCTTTTAGTCCAGACATTAAGTAACTCCACACGTTTGTCTTTTTATACATTATACCACACCTTCTTCCATACGTTATGGGATGCATAATTTGGTATGGAAAAAGGTTTTGAAGCTGTGCTGAGAACATTATGTTTTGCCACATAAGCTATACGGATACATTTGCAGCGTACCTACTAAAGTGCTCTGAAATAAAAAAAAAACCTCCAGGATTCTATACCTGATACCCAATTATATCTTGTAAGCAGTTACATTCACTTTGAGCTGAAAATCTATACAAATCACATCTATTCCTATGTCTCTTCTAAGTATATTAAATAAGATCCCACAAGGAAGGATCCTAGTCATTTTATTTAGCTTCCATTTTTACTGCAGCAACAAAAAAGAAAGCTGAAGGGACAGGCAATGAGCATCCACACTCAAGATGCCACTTGCACTTTAGGCATGGAGTGCCCTTGTGTCACGATCCGTGCCGGGGAGGCCAGGGAGGGGTGGTGGCGAGTTGGGAATTCCCTGGGGCTAAACGAAGGGGCAAGGACAGCAGGCGGCCGGCGGGAGGCTTTACTCCTGGCGGGAGCGGCCCGAGCTCGGGCGGGGTGACAGACAGCAGGCGGCGGGGTCTGCCACAGCAGGAGCGGGCGGGAAACTCCCTCAGCAAACCGTGTCACCCGCGGGAACCATACCTCACCGAACCGGTACCGCGAGCCTGGCTCCTCTGGGGAGCGGGTCAGGGAGGAGAACACGGAGAGCCCTCCCGCCGGGTCGGCGGGTTCGGAGCGGACCCCCCGGCTTCCCGGGCTCCTTCCCAGAGAGGAGCCCGGGGGCGGCCGGATCCGCTCCTCGGCCCGGCCCGGCCCGGCCCGGCCCGGCCCGGCTCGGCGGTGTCGCGTCCGAGGGGGCGACGAAGAGCGAGAGAAGAACGGCGGGAAGCGAGCGAGGCCGTGTGCTCCCGGAGCCGCGGGGAAAGGGGTCGGCGGGCTCGGGGGTCGCTCGGGGAGTCCCTTCCCCCGCCCTGCAGCCCCAACCCTCGCCCGACCCGCCGCCACCCCCGGGCAGCGGCCCCGCTCGCCGGCTCCGAAGAGGGAACTGCGCAGGCGCCGGCCCGGCCCGGCCCGGCCCGGCCGCCGCTCCGCGCCCTGCGCCTGGTGCCAGCGGCTGCTCACCGCCGGGGCCGGGGCCGGGGCCGGGGCCGGGGCCGGGGCCGGGGCCGGGGCCGGGGCCGGGGCCGGGGCCGGGCAGAACTCGCCCCGCCACGACGCTTGAGACATTCCCTCTGGCAGTCCCTCACACCTTGTTCTCTGTAAAAATGGACCAGTCCCAACTAAGAAGCAGTATTTCAGTCTTGAGGTTGTCCTGGGCATTATTAACCAGCCAAGGGTCCAGAAACAAACATCAGGTTCTGGCATAATATTTCAAATATCAAAAATGTCAAGACAACTTAAGAATTTTGGACATTGGTACTAATGTTTCTGATCTGCACAGGAAGCTATAGAGAAATAAAGCCCAGAAAGTGATAGTCTTAAAGAAATTAAGCTAATACCTGAATCTGGAAGAGTCAGCCGATACCTGATTTTTCAGGCCAGACAGGAAAATACACTCAGTATGTTTATGTTACTTATCTCAGTATTTATAAGAAAAAATATGCATGTTTTAATCTGCATCCTGAAATCATTATATCATCATTCCCTGCATTTTCCAGTTTGTAGTATATAATACAGAGCAGTGATCACTATATGGAGATCACATAGTGAATAAAAGAAGTTGAAATTAGAGAGGGGGGATCTGCCTGCACTAAGTAACAAAGCTGTTTGAAAACAGAAATAAATCTGACCCTATCCTCTCCCTTCTGACCAAACTTTGTTCTTAAAATGTCTGCTAGAAAGCCCAATCCACTTGGACTTGCCTGTATACTTGAGGGATATGCTGATCAGAGTTGGAAGGTAAGAGAAGGACATCTACCTGTGCTGTAGTAAGGAAGGAATATGAGAGTTGGACCCCATGGATGTTCCATTTATAGGTTTTTCTGCAGGACTCGGGGGACAGGGGTTTTATACAGCACTGCTGTGGGAAGCTGATGTGCAGGCGTGATCGTCACAGCCTTTTTAATGTTCAAAAACATGATTCTCTTTTTCAATACTATGTTATTTTTTTAAAGAATCCTCTATTATGAATGCTTTGCTATCTATATTTGATGTCCAAACAGCAAGTGCCCAGTGGGAAGCACTGAGAAACCACTTTAAATTATTGTTTTGTGAGCTTAAAAGGTCCTGCGCAAAGCAGCTGTCTTTTAGGTATGCCATTTCTTCTCAGATCTCTACATATTTTACTAAGTGTTGTCTTTCACTCTGATAGGCAGCTCAGCCCCACACAGGTGCTTGCTCACTCTCCCCTGGTGGGATGGGGGAGAGAATCGGATGTGTAAAAGGGAGAAAACTCATGGATTGAGATAAAGACAGTTTAATAGGTAAAGCAAAAGCTATATGCAAGCAAAGCAAAACAAGGAATTCATTCACTACTTCCCATCAGCAGGCAGGTGTTCAGCCATCTCCAGGAAAGCAGGGCTCCATCACACATAACAGTTAGGGAACAGTTGGGAAGACAAACGCCATCACTCCAAACGTTCCCCCCTTCCTCCTTCTTCTCCCAGCTTTATATGCTGAGCATGACGTCATGTGGTCTGGAATCTCCCTTTGGTCAGTTGGCGTCAGCTGTCCCGGCTGTGTCCCCTCCCAGCTTGTTGCGCACCCCCAGCCTCCTCGCTGGTGGGGTGGGGTGAGGAGCAGAAAAGGCCTTGGCTCTGTGTGAGCACTGCTCAGCAGTAACGAAAACATCCCTGAATTACCAACACTGTTTTGGTCACAAATCCAAACTATACAAGCTACTATGAAGCAAATTAACTATCCCAGCCAAAACTGGTACACTAAATCACAGCAAGTCTTCAATGTGTAAAAGTATCATTTTTCTGACTGGCAAAAAAAAAAACAAGTGAAAACTAGAAAAGAAACAACGTAGGTGGAAGGCAAAGAATAGGTGGCAATGCACTGTAGCATCTGGGGAAGATGACAGGTTGGGGAGAATGCTATCCTCTAAACAGAATCAAGCAGAGGAGCCTAAAACAACTCTCACAGCCCACATCCTTAGCCATCAACTTCTTTGAAAGTCACAGGTTATTCATTCATTACATAACTCTTCGACCTTCTACTTAATCCTGTTCCCTCCAGGACTCTCAGCATTGCCATATCTTGCTAGTACCCATCATCAGACTATTGTTGCCAACTACAAGGTGCCAAAGGAACCCTAAGAAACTGAAGGGAAAATAAACTGTAACTTCTCAGCAGTGGTAATTAGTGACCAAGGAATGATCTGGCATGGAGGGCAAGAAGGCCCAATTGCAGAAGGGGTTAAACTGGCTGGAAGCAGGAATGCCAGAGACAGAAAGACTCCCTGTAAGGGAGTGAATTTTCCTTTGGTGATGAGAAAAGAAACAGCCTCAACATTGTCTTGTAGCCATCCTGGAATGGGAGCACTCAGGGGCTGCCTTTGGGCAGCAGAGCTGGGCTGCGGAACGAACCCAAGGCTGGGCTGAGGCGCCTGTGCCAACACTCACAGGACTGGTGCTGGTGCAAGTGTGTATGAGGAATCGGTTTGTGAGGCATGTTTGCAGAGTCCTTGTAGAACCGCTTGTGGCCATAGGACTGTGTCCAATGCATTGTTCATTCTTTTCTTTTTTCATATTTAAGCATAAATGTGTGTTTAATTCACCTCAAGGGGTACAATAAAAATTCCCCCACAAAATGAAACCCCAATCCTGTATCTCAGAAGAATTTTGAAGTATAGGCACAGTCTGCGCTTGCGAAAAGTTTTTGCAGGATTCTGGAAAAGAAAAAGAGGGTATTTCTGGCAAAAACTTGACATAGGTTAGTCCTTCCCATAAATCATATAGATGAAGTCACAGCTGAGGTATAAATTCTACTCTCCTTCCAACCTGCAACAGACTGATATCAAAGTTCATATCTTCAGGAACAGAGAAAAGACCAAAATAAGTCAGAATTTACTTTTGTGATTTGTCCTTGTTTTGTGGTAGAAACAAGAGAAGGATCCTGTCTCTAGTGCCTCCACAGCAACCTGGTTGCACTGGGGAATGTGAGGTCCAGAGCCTTCACCCATGCTGTTTATACAATCTTTTATGGTTTGAAGAGGAGGAAGCAATTCTTCATACAAGATGCACTCCTTGCTCTCTGTGCTACCTTTAATATATAGTCTTGGGTGAAGAAGTAAAGAGCTTCTTATCCAGCATTATTTTCAGAGCTAGTGTCCTCCACAGTGCCATGCTTTCAGTCTATATATAGAACAAGAAACAGGAGAGATCAGGGAAGATTTAACTCTTTGCTCGTATTCAGTAATCGTTGTCAGAAAAAAGTTATCATTAGAGTTGCCTTACTGAAACCTGTATTAAGGAAATTTTGAGACACATTTTCATCACCTGATGAACCTTTATTCTGCTCCTAAGACTGTGATCAATTGTTAAATTATACCTTTCTTCCAAATTGTTAAGGAATTGTAAAATATCTTTTTTTCTTTCTTTTTCTTTTATGCTTAAGAATCATTTGGTATTAACCTCACCTTCTCTGAAGTTGCTACATCTCTGGTGCACAGAGAATAAGCAATTTCTAGACAAAGATTTGATAGGTCAATTGTGAACAACAGCTGGAAAGAATAACGGTAGCATATATGAAAGCAAGCTCTAGACCAAAAAGACTAAATTGCTGTACGTAACATATGTTCACAGCAGGTAAAGAGCTTTCATTCCAATAGTAATTTTTACTTATGCTAATCTCTAAGCATATACAAGTCAAAAAAGCATGTTTTTTCCTGATTTGTGCCATATGATTTGAGTCCAGCCTTAACATTATTAGAGAGAATCATCAGAATGCCAACCTTCAAAATTGCAGACCAACAGAAACATTTGTGGTTTATTCCTACCAGTAAAACAGCTGCACCAAAAATAAGTCAATAGTTTGCTTATTCATGTTCAGTTATCTATGTTTACAGTCTGATATAACACCTATTTATATTTGTCATACTCTAATTTTAACTTCTTTCAGTACAAGATTAAATAGGCAAAAAACTGCTAAAGAATGCATGCTGCAATGTGTGTTACTTCAGTAATGGTTTGGGTCAATATCAAATTGTTGGATGATATATCTGGGCATGCAGAATGATAGAAATTAAGTGGGTAGTACACAGAAAGCAAAAGCTAAGTAGAGCAGAATATAAGGGACAGTACAAACTAGTTTTAATACAATGAAAATAGGATTAGAATAATCTGATACAATGAGATTTAAAAAACAATTTCAGATAACAATAACAGTGAAGAAGATTAGGAAGCAGAAGTTACATTTGTTTTAGATAAGTTAAATTAGTTAGTTGTGGTTCTATCAGATCTTACAAGTTTGGGCTACATGCTGAAGGACATCTTGAAAGACTGGTAAGCAAGCATGGGACCTGGTGATAATAATACAGCACTATGGATATATGTGCAAGTGTTTAATACTGAGCTAGAGTATGAGTTTAAACTTGTCAGGTGCTCTGTGGTAACTGCCAACGTGTCTGCTCTTGCTCTATGCTTACTTCAAGGTTAATGATCCCTTTTTTTACATAGGGGTAAAAGCGTGCAGTAGCTATTGCAAAGCTAAATTATGGTAACTGGTTTGTCTCAGCTACATACTCCCTAATCCAGCAATTTAACTTCCCACACGGAAGCAGAGAAGATTTGGTTCTTAGCTTCACTCACATCAATGAATGGGCATCAGAAAAGCATTTCTAAGCATACTTCAAGTACGACATTTAAAATAAGAGTGATCTAAATACCAAAATACCAGCTTTTAGACTACAATGGTAGTAAAGGTAGAATCTAGCCTCAAGATTACCTTCCTATGCCAAATGAAACTTCTTTTCCTGGGACATGCCCAGTCTTAAAATTCGGTCTAAATGTTCCATCTCTGAATTACCTACCACTAATCAAGTTGCACTGTTCTGTCTACTTCTTCCCCTAAACAGTTCATCTGACTCTACTGTGTTCATGGTCTTCAGAAAGCTTTCATACTTTATTTCCCTGCCACAGCTCTAACTGCCCGTTTGGCAGCTCTTGATCTGTTTGAGTGAATCCACAACTAAATCTGTCCTTGAAGCATTCCCATCCTCTGAGAAGGTCTTAGTCCCTCCTTGCCTTTTTTTTGCTTGCCTCCCCTTTATTTTACCTGGAACCCATTTTGTCATTGGCACAAGCTAAATTTTTCCCTGGCCAATGATGAGGACTACCTTGTAGCTTCACCTTCAAGACAGCAAAACTCAATTTTGTCTGTACCATTGCACTGACTACTCTCATCTGGTCCAGGTTTCCCTTTCTCTCCAGAGGGCTCTTAAACAGACTGTTATTATTTAATCTACTTTTAATCTTCTTCCATAGTATCAGTTTCTCATTTTTTGTAATAATTTTCCAGAGGTCCTTTTTATTTGCCTTTAAGTAATGAAGACTCTAAAATTAAATAATCATTGAGAGAGTGTTCAGAAACCTACTAAATTTGTGGAGGTAAATAATCTGCATACCCAAAGCAGATCACCTAGACAGCCACGCTATAACCCAAACTGCTTATTTGAAACTTCTACTCTTCTTGCATTACCTTTGTCTAGTTACAGATTTCCATTTTTTTTTCCCCCCTCTACCTTTTTAAATTTCCTTTGGGGTTATTCTACCAATGTGTTTAATTTAATGAATTTTAAGATAAAATTACATTATTTTATTTCTGTATTTTAAGTTTCAACTGATCCTTCTTGTTTATTTCAGTATTATTACATTAAATTTTTCATAAAAATTACCAAGTAGAACTACAGATGTGCAACATTTAAGAAAAAAATTGGTAAGACATTAAGAGTTCAAAAATTTATCATCTCAAATATTTTTGAGAGAAGTAACAAGCATCATGTATTTTAAGTATATATACAACCCATATATATGAGTGATTTTCTATGTTATTGGCAAGGTTGGGGATTTAGTTTTAGTTGTTAAATGCTTGTAAAAATGAAGATTAGATCATTTTAAGCTACAGGCTAGCTTAAGTAGCTATTTAAGCCTTTGGTAGACATAACTTAGAGTTAACCTGTACATTTCAAAGTACTGGAAAAAGCTCACTGGAGGCAAAATAATTCACCTGAGGCTCACGTTTTGTTCATGTACAGCATGATAAAAGGTAATCTAGAAAATAAAAATAACAGATTATATAGACACTTCAATGTTTTAAAAACAGGTATTGATTCTTTCCTTTTAATCTTTATAGTCATCAACACAGCTGCCTTACTCATTGCTACACACTTTAAATCTCCTCAGAACTGAATCAATAATGACACTTTATAAACAAAGGCAATCAGACCATATCCTTTCTGTTATATACATCTTTAACAGCTAGATTGTTTCCAAGAAACTGCTGATCAAGCAAGCAGTCCAGAAGGTATTCCAATCTGGTAAACAGGTCCTGTTTTCTCTGAAGTCCTGAGCATCTTCCCAGAAAATATAATTCACTGTAATTCTGGACTACAAAAAAATACAAATTATTTTGTAAACAGTCAGAATGTCTTTACTTTTCACATCAGGAAAATATTAGCAATAAAATATTGGTTACACTGCTGGATCAGTTACCAAAGCAAAGAACAGGGAACAAACAAGAGAAATGACATTTAATAAGAAACAAGTTCCCTGTTTCTTTGCTTCTGAAACTTCTCTGTGCTACTCAGACAGCTCAAATGACATTCAGTTATTCGCCTCCCATATGTCTGTGATTTAATTATAATCAAAACTGTCAGGGAGGTATTTTAAATCACAGGGGTTTGTCAATGTTTGCTGGCACAAGCATGGAAATTTTCTGTGTTAATCTTTTCTCTGACTTCAAATTTATATTAATGGCCATCATTCCTCAGGCTGCCTTCCTAAGAAGTGCTGGGGATCATGATTGAAAGAGAAATAAACTATATATTGCCTCCAGCAGCGAGCAGCTGGTGTTTTAACTGTCTGAATACAAACTTAAGATGTACAATTCTAGCTTTATATGACAAGGGCTTTTATGGCTCAGACACTAACAGCACCTAGCTTGTCCAAGTCAACCATAAGGATTGACATGAAGAGATTATTGTAAGGCTAACTGCATTAGAAAGAAGCTGTCATTAAGTGGAAAAGTGTGAAAAAGTTAAGGAGGTTCAAAATGCTTCACTGAAACAGTTATTTTCTCAAGCAGAAAAATAAAACAATAGAATGTCATCTGTCCTAATGCCTATACACTTTTCAAAATTTATTCGTTAAAACAAACAAAAAAACCCAAGCCTGCAATTTATCCCTTAACTGTTTTAAGACTCGTACTTCTGATTTTAAAATTAAAAAAAAGAAAGAAAAAGGAAAAAATACTTATCACTGTTGTGTTTTTTTTCTTTTATATTGGTGCAGATAATGTCTCTTGAGAGATATCTCTTTCAAAGAAATTGGCAAAATTATAACATTATCTCACCCTTTGTATAAAGTGTGATGAAATAGCTTTGAACCTCTGCAATGATTAACTCCTCAGATGTTACAAAATAAAAGATCTAAGTGGAAAAAGCTAGAAAGACTGAAATGTACACTGTTTTCAGAGTTTCACTTAAATTCAGTCACTGTAGAACTTTCTTTTCTTCTTCTGTCTTCCCAAAAAAGGAGTTGCATTGCATTTGTCTTTTAATGTCATAAGAATTATGCTGTCCCACTTAAATTTTCGTCCATTTTTTTGTGAATTATGACCAGTCTCCTAAATTAAGATTCTCTTGTCTGACTTTTAGAAGTATACACTTTTCCATGATTAAAAGCAAACCTCTTTTATCAAAATAGGAATCCCTGATACAAATCTATCAAGTTTCCATGGTATACAATACAGATCAATTGAGTATAAATATAGCAGAGTAACAGAAAGTGAATTATTTCAATGCCTTATTCCAAGGTGCAGCCTGTAATACTATGTCCTGGTTTCAGCTGGGGTAGAGATAATTTTCTTTCTAGTAGCTGGTATAGTGCTATGTTTTGGGTTCAGTATGAGAAGAATGTTGATAACACACTGATGTTTTCAGTTGTTGCTAAGCAGTGTTTAGGCTAAGTCAAGGATTTTTCAGCTTCTGATGCCCAGCCAGCGAGAAGGCTGGAGGGGCACAAGAAGTTGGGAGGGGACACAGCCAGGACAGCTGACCCAAAGTGGCCCAAAAGGTATTCTGTACCGTGTGACGTCATGTCCAGTATATAAACTGGGGGGAGTTGGCCTGGGGGGGGGCTCCTTGGGAACTAACTGGGCATCAGTCAGTGAGTGGTGAGCAATTGCATTGTGCATCATTGTTTTGTATATTCCAATCCTTTTATTAGTATTGTTGTTTTATTATTGTTATTATTATCATTATTATTTTCTTCCTTTCTGTTCTATGAAACTGTTCTTATCTCAACCCATGAGTTTTACCTTTTTCCTTCTGATTCTCTCCCCCATCCCACTGGGTGGGGGGGGGAAGTGAGTGAGCGGCTGCGTGGTGCTTAGTTGCTGGCTGGGGTTAAACCACGACATACTGTTACTGATAATTTAAAAAAATTATTTAATTAACACAGTATGTTGGTACTTGACTAATCATGTTACCTTTGAAGGTATTATTTTAGTTACCATGGATTATTTCCCAATAGCAAAGAGCAAAAGGACAAACTATTTGGTAAATCCGACTGGACTGGTGATAAATCACAATTATTATTTCCAAAATACTGATAAGAGGTTGAGTGTTATAAAAACAGAAAAGAACTTCTAGGAGGATTAAGAATAAAGAAATACATGACAAAAAGAAAGAAATATTTGGTTGTTCTGTGCCATGCCTTAGTTTTTACACCCATCCAGGTGAGTATAAAATAATGTTGTTTTAATATGTAACATTTTCAAACTCATATAAAGAGCTACACAAATTGCTTGACAATGGATAACTGGGATCAAATTAAAAATCACATCATTACTCAAATTAATCAACTGTAAGTTAGAGGAAATTAGGGGTAACTTCTAAAATTATGTAAATAAAGGCTTACAGAAAAAATGGCTATCATTAAATTTGTATTTACCGATAATGTCTAGATCAGTGTACCATTAACACTTCTCTTCATAAGTTTTTTCTTCTGTTAAGAAAGATAGAGTTTAAAGCAGGTCAGTAGGTAAGTAATGATCAAATTTTATCATCACCTGTTACACCTTTCTTCATATCTGTAGTATGCAATAATTTTTAACCCTTAGTAAACAACTCTAACATAGAAGCACACTGTAAATTGATGGCTTTTTTTTATTTCTGTGGGGTTAGTAACACATGCAATTGTTGTATATTAATAGGAATATAAAGCAAATTTAACTTTTTTCTTTGTATAGGTAATCAGTCTGATTCATCGGAAATCCCATCTGCTGTTCATGTCATATAGCAAGAGGAACAAGAAAAATGTAAAGAAAAACTTAAAATGTAGAAATAGTAGATTTACCTTTAATTTCTGGCCAAGACATTTATAACACCCTAAATAACTTTTATATAATTTCAGTAAAATGATCCAGCATTCAATTTAATAGTGGACTTTTGCTCAAGGTAGGGAATCTAGAATAACAAAGTAAAAATATGTATTAGACAGTAATGTAATAGCATCCTCACCCTCGATAGTCCAGTAAATATAATTTTGCAGTAACACCTGAAACACCACAGATCTTTAATTGACTTGATAGTGCAAGTCTCAGGAATTTTCTGGCTTGTCTTGGGGTGAATTAATTTTAGTTTGTTTTAGTTTTCATTGTTCCCTAAATTTATTTTAACTTTAGTTTATAGGGATAACAAGTAGTTATTCCATTTGAACCATTTTTGACTCCAAAATAAAATGTGATGTCAAAGAAAGCAGACAGGATGGTATCACAGATTACAGTCGTCAGTCAATGGTCACTACAGGAGCACAGTTTTATACCGATCAGGTAAAATCAGTTTTACAGATAACAGAAAGGAACTGAAAACTGGAAAAGCTGGGATCCTTTAAAGAAAAAAAAAAAAGCACTCAAGCAAACTTCGGTAAGAATATGTCTAAAACCAAAACCAAATGTACCCCAGACTGAGGAAGAAATCAACAGCATCATGCACTGGGCAAAGAGGGCAAGAAATCTCCTCTAGCTTTCTAGTGAAGATTTCAGGATGCTGACAATTTGCTATAACCCTCTGTCCCATTACTGGCTTGAGGGATCCTTCTCTGCACCAATTCAGGGGCAACACAGCTTCTGCTCTTGTAGATAGGAAACCAGGTGCATGCTGTGCTCTGGACAGTGCTCAAGGGAGCAATTGCCTGCATATGGAGAGGCCCCAGTACTTGATGAACCTCCAATGATCAATCCCATTAATGCATGTCAGTGGTTTTGTCATGCAAGCAACATCGTACAGGGAAAGTGCCTAACCCTACTGGCCATAAATGCCTATGTAATTCGCATATTGCCTAAACTCAGCCTGAATTCAAGCAGCCTACCAAGATAAAAGAGATGTCAGATTGTGGTCCTTTTGAGCCTACCAAGTGTCCATGCTCTCCCAGAATCAGCAGCTCAAGTACATTAACAGGGATTCTTAAAGAGGTATGAAGGTAGAGTTCAAGAAAATCTGATTTGTACACACTTCTATTCAACTAAGGACTTTATATTTGTAAATATATTAGCATTGCTCCAGCTGTACTTTGTTCTGACACCAGTCCAACAGGTTGCCCTGAAAATGTTCATCTCATTGGCTTCTCCTTTCAAGACAGGCACAAATGCCCACAGGGTTGAGGTGCAAGCGAAATTTCAAGTTTCTCATTTCTCCCAACATCTCTGGGATTTGAACATGTGCAGAAATGTGTCTCTGGGCACCTAGGCAAGAGCTGAACTATAGAACTTTTGTAGCTCAGAGGTTAAGCGTCAGGTTAAAGGGGTGTTTTGAGGTGTTGTAATCCTTTTTGAGCATTTAACCTGACATAGCCTGACACTTGCATTTGATTTGCATTTAGTCTTCCATTCACAGTGGACCGATTAAAAATACTGGTTTGGGCTAAGCTAATTCCAGACCCTCCCAGCTCTTTCTTCCTCAAGATGTAACATAAATTTCTAGGTTTTTACTTATGTCATGTAATGCATTTGTCATACGATACCAGCACATGACACAGTGACACAAATATTTCTTCTCGGTGTTAGAACCTTAGAGTTATTTGCACCTTAGTGTCTTCTATCTAAAGTTATTCTTTGATTTAGTCCTAACTGTTCAATCAACCAGTCAGACCTGTTGTCCCAATTCTCAGAGATGTTTCATTTCCTGCTCTGGTCACCAGTCAATGTCTACATTGTGACAATACCTACAAGGCCTCCAGTTGCAAGGACTGGGATTTAGTTACACTGCAGAATCTTAGTTCTCCATTGTGGGCAAGACTTAATTTAACTCTGTCCTCTAGCTATAAATAAGAATAGAGATAACAGTACATTTTATAATGTACCTGCCATTCATATGAAGTGTGACCTTTGCTGATGCATTGTATTGGGTCTGACTGAGATGGAGTTAATTCTCCCCATAGCAGCCCTCGTAGTGCTGTGCTCTGCATCAGTAGCTAGAAAGGTGTTGATAACACACCAGTGTTTTGGCTACTGCTGAGCAGTGCTGGCACAGCATCAAGGCTGTCTCTCCAACATTTTTGCCCCCCCTCAACATCAAGCTGGGGCTGGACAAGATCTTGGGAGGGGACATAACCAGGACAGCTGACCTAAACTAACCAAACAGATATTCCATACCATATGACGTCAGCTCAGATATAAAAGCTAAGTAAAGGGAGACGGAAGGGGGCATTTTTGTCTTCCGGAGCAACCACTACGCGTTCTGAAGCCCTGCTTCCCAGGAAGTGGCCAGACATCGCCTGCTGATGGGAAGTAGAGAATAACGTCATTTGTTTTTCTTTGCTTTCGCGCGTGACCTTTGTCTTCACTTTACTAAACTGTCCTTATCTTGACCCACGAGCCTTTTGTTATATTTTCTCCCCCCTGTCCAGCTGAGGAGGGGGAGTGATAGAATGGCTTTGGTGGGCACCTGGCGCCCAGCCAGGGTCAACCCACCGCATGCATTTAAAAAGAAATATAATCTGATAATGAATAGATCAAGAGAATAGTCATGGCATTACATTAGTGTTCAATACTTGTTTAAAGTATATATGTTCTAACTAATGAATGAATATATGTGGAGTAGATCTATTAGGACTCGATCTGTGGTCAAATACCAACATAAAAACAGATGAGACAGAATAGTCACAGAATCTCAACTCTCAGAAGGATGAGTATTAATTTGACAGATTTCTTTTATTCTTCAGGTTCTTGGCCTCATTTTTTTTCCATTGTTTATTTTAATATTACCTAATGTTCATGAAAACAGGACCTGTTCATCACAGTCAAGGAATTCATTCATGGATAATGTTAAATTTTAGAAAGATAGTCTCAGGCCATCAAGAATTCTGAGAATCCTCATTCTAATAGTTTTTGTAAGAATTAAAGTCATCTGAGAAAGATAAGTTCAAAATAATTTTCAGAACTAGTTATGGAAGGGTAGAGGAGACTAATCCCATTCTTCAAGTCATGCACAAACATGCTCTCAGACTGAGGCTTTTTATTTATACCTCTGAGAAAACAGTATACCATCTGCACAAAACATCTGGACAGAGGTGCAACCGGTGCCTTGCTTTCTACAAAACTAGTTCTTTAAAAACTGGACAACTCACTAATCATCATCTAATTGCAGAGCTGCTGCTGTAAAATGCCCATGAGTGCAAAATAATAACAACTGCATGCAGGAGGCAGATGGTACCACCCAGTCCCGCAACATAGAAGCAGCTTGTAATCATTTGAAAAAAGAAAACATTTCTAATTCTAAGGAAAACTATAAAACAGTTGTACTGCATACTTTCCGTCTGTCTTAGGTACTAGGTTCTATTTATGCATTTAGGAATATGACTGACATTTGTAATTCTTTCATCAGAGGGAGAAACACAGACAAGAAAGTGTATTATTTTAACATTTGAAGTAATACACATTTTAATACAAATACTATTTCTGCTGTCATGTCATGTATTATCCATTAATTTCCCATTTGAGGAGGTGAGGTAGGAGGAATATGCCTTCTGTATTTTGCAGTTTGAGAGGAGCATCATACACTTTGGAACTCTGAGGTCAGTGTCTCGGTTTCGGCCCAGCTGGCACCAAAGCACCACGCAGCCACTCGCTCACTCCTCCCCGCCCCCTCCGGTGGGATGAGAAGGACAATCAGAAAGGAGAAAGGAAAAAAAAAAAAGTAACCTCGTGGGTTGAGATAACGACAGTTCACCGGGACAACACAAGGAGAGAAATTACAATAATAACAATACTACGAATGAAAGACTATACAAAACGAGTGATGCACAATGCAATTGCTCACCACCCACAGCCTGACACTCCGCCACTTCCCCTGCTGTGATACCACCCCGACTCCCCAGCCCGCTCCCCGGTTATATACTGAGCATGGCGTCACATGGTGTGGAATATCCCCTTGGCTAGTTCAGGTCAGCTGTCCTGGCTGTGCCCCCCCCAGCTTCCTGTGAAAATTAACTCAATCCCAGCTGAACCCAGGACAGTCAGCCATAGGATAATGTATTCCTTGTAGACAAACAAGCAGAAAATTCCAAGGTGCCGGTACAGGTAGGCATGGCCTTTATTCCAAAGGTGCAAATACTTTTAAAAATAACTTTCACCCAAGCAGGCAAAATCTTTTGAGAATATAAACTGGGGGCTTGACCATGATTCAGAGAAGGCTTGTGTCAGTTTGCTATTTAACACCTGTTTAATAATTTCATGTTTGACTTGTGACCAGAATGCGTAAATGGGGATTTGGCAGCTGATGTGGAAGGGAGCACCCAGGAGGCCTCGAGCTGCTGCTCAGGGCTTTACGGGACTGCAGGACACAGCATGCTGGTGGTGGCAACATTGCAGGGTGATCCCCAGTGCCAGTAGGACTGGCAGTCCTGGACAGTCAGAGACCTTGGACTTGGCAGAGTTCCTGAGGGTGGAGGTTTTGGTGGCATTATCTGTGGAGCATGCATACAAATTGTGGAGCCACTGGGCTGAAAGAAGCGATGAGCAGACCGTGTAGCATCAAGGAGGGCGGTTGGGGGACCGCAGCTTATTCGCAGAGACTCTGGGGGTGGGGAAGAGCTGTGCAAGCTCATGTTGCACAAAACAAGGGACAGCCAGAGGATATGCTTGAGTGGGTGGAGGGTGTTATGGAGACTCCCATGACAGTGGAAGCTGGAAGCTTGTGACTTCCAGCAGCAAGAAGCTTATTTCTCCACTTGCAGGTGTCACTGACAAGGTGTAGGACCGTAGTAACTAGAAAAGGTAAACAAACTGTGCCCGGGAGGCATCTAGGTCAGCAGGGCTGGATTTGCAGACTGGAAACAGTGCCACCAGGTGAAGGTAATAGGTGGTTGTGTTCAGAGCCTCCCTTCTTCAGCCAGCCGAGGCACTCACCTGAAAAGCTGACTTGCCAACGTTATCTGCCCAAAGCTAAGAACCGCTATGTTTTGGAGAGACCTCCAAGAGGCATCCAGCCCACCATTACCCCTTGCTGCTCATCCATATGGGCTCCAACAATACTGTCCAGAGAGACCTTGAGTGTGCTAGGAGTGACCACAGAGTTCCAGGGGCCAAGATAAAGGGCATGGAAGCCCAACTTGTGTATTCCCTGGGCCTGCTGATGAAATGGAAAGGTCAAGTAGGAGCAGATGCACCTTGTGTGTCACCATGGTGGTGTGTGGCTGAGATGGCAGGCAGAGTGTGGACTTTTATGACCACAAGGACCTATTTGAGAAATAAGGATTGCTGGGGTGAGACAGGATCCATTTGACAAAAATAGGGTAGCAGCATCTTCACCAACAGACTTTTACGAATCAAGTGAGGACCACTTTAACTAAAAAGCATTGAGGGATGGAGTTCAACGACCAAAGTGGAGAACAGAGGCAAGGAGGACAGTGGAATACAGTGTAATGGAGTATTCTCCCACACTTCTCCTGAGAGAGCAGCATGACTGGAGGCAAATGTCAAGTGCCTGCATGTGAAAAAGCAGAACGGGAGACAAACAGGAAGAATCAGAAATCCATATGAAACTGCAGAGTAGTAGCCTCACCAGGTCATAGAAAAGTAGTGGGGTATCTTGTACAACTGGAGTGGAGCAATGGAAGGGCACAGACTCTTCAGGGAATAAACCATTCACTGTGGAAGGAGCCTAGATCACTGGTGTAGGTTAGACACCTCACCTTAACTGGCTAAGCTATGGAGAGATAAATCCTATACAAGTGGCTAAACTTGAAACAAAGCTTCATCATTAATCCATGAGGTTTGATCTCCTTTGAGTGGCATTTGATAAACCAAACTTCTAGAAAATTGGTACATACTTTACAGTTTCATCATCATCACTTTGATATTCCAAGCTCTCCTTATGGTTTCAAGCATTGAAAAAGCAGGCTGAGCAAGTTAATGCCCTAGATTTCATTTGTAATATTTCTAGACTAGGTATCTCACCTTTATTGTACCCTTTTCTACTGAGCACGTATAATCTGGTGACTGACTCTTTTACAGTTGCTACAAAGAAACAATAAACACTCCTCTGACTAACCAGGGCATCTCATCATCCTTGGCAATCAAAGGATTTGTAAATGTCACTGCACTTTGTCACATCCTTCCAGCTGACAGTGCAACACTGATGATTTCACTCGAGTGCTAAATTCTCTTGTCTGACCTCCAAACATGGCACACATGAAGAATAAAGGAAACTGAAAGCTGGCATTTTCACACAGAAAATCCTTAATCAAAGTTGTCGAATGTGTTTATGTTCAAGAAAGATAGGGTCCCCAATATGTATTAATTAAAATATTTGACATAGCCCATTTTCTGTACTTCATATGATTCTACCTGAATAGAATTTTAGGTCCAGGGTTAACGCTTTCCTGTGTCCTGTGCATTACTAATGAGCTTTGTAAACTGTATCATATTTAGGGACAGACAGAATTGATTTCCATCAAGAGTGTTTACAGGATATAACCCTTATAATGGGAAGAAAGTGAGCTGTATCATTTGAAGCTGTATCCTACATTATGTGACCATATTGTGTTATAAATGACATAGGAAATGTAAAATATTTTTTTCTTGTGTTGCTGCCAGTATTCTACAAGTTTTCTGCTTTTTCTCAGAAATTATGGATAAACATGCATACATGCATATACTAACATGCTACTTCCCCAGCAAAAAATAGTATGCAATTTTGCTGAATTATTATTACAGAAATCAACAATTTATTCTAGCTTTTCAGAAATTCAGTAAAGTAAGAGTTTGAGGCCTGAAAGAAACAAACCAGAAACTTCAGGGGAAAAAACAACACCAAAACAAAAATCAAAAGTACATTTCTCATGCTGAACTTTTCAGTGAGACTTGTCATCAGATGTGTTGAACTACAGCAGATGTCTTCTTCAGAGCTGACTGTCCAGACTCACTGTGCTCCCTATACAGGGAGAAATGGATATAGCCTGGGCAGGTTTCTCATTATCATAAAGTCTATGTCTAAGTAGGTGAGATCAATCATGCCCCAGCAAAGTCTACTTTTTTAATTAGCTATTAAAGCAGTTTGGTGCAATGACATCAAATGTATATATGCACACTGTGGTCCAGTTTAATCCCTTCCACACAGTTGGCAGTCTCTAATTTATAGAAAACATTATAGTGTTTTTTGTTTGATTTATGGGCAGCAGTGATGTATTTGCTTAAAATGCATCAAAACATTGTGTTAATATTCCATAGTGGTCAAAAAAGCAAACTAAATGTCATTATTGACTAGGAAGGAAAAAGAAACAATATATTTTTGTATTAATCTATTGTCTACCTGTCTCTTGCATATTTTTAGAATCTATCTGGACCTTTGACCTAAAAAGTACAGTAGAATTGGAAAGACAGAAAAGGGCAACAAGAATGATCAAAGCAATGGAATAGCTTTGGTATGATGAATGAGTAAATAGACTGGGACTCTATAACCTTGAAAAGACACAACTGAAATTCTATAAAAGACTTTAAAATTATGAGTGGCGCAGAGGAGGTGAATAGATATGATTATTCACTCCTCATGATATAAAACCTAGGCGATTTCACGTGAAAACAACCCTGACAGGTTTAGGATGAAAAAAAGAGGTTAGACAAGAGACATACTAGATATTAGACAAAAAGAGATAAGACAAACTCACAGAAGAATGAAAAAACAGTGATGTATGGTATAAATAAAGAAATTACTGTTTGTTTTAAAGAGCTCATTTACAAATAGAAAGTAAAAAGTATTTGACAGGAGAAGAGCAGGAAACAAATTCAACAATTGGTTCAAATCTGTCCTGTAGAGTCCCTGAATACAAGTGTTTTAATTGGAGCCTTTAAAAAGATCTGAAGAGAAAAAAGGTGCTGTACTGAAAGTCTAGTTATGTCTATTCTTAAGGCTTGTGCACGTTTTGGTACAAAGATGGATTCCAGCACAGCCACATCTTCAAGAATCACTTGTAAAACTCTAAACTCTGCCCCCTCAGGAGAGGTATTACTCCTTGGAGACACTGTTCTAAAAGCCAAATGAGATGCACATGTTCAGTGTTTTTACCTACAAATAAGGAGAAACGTTTCCATTTTCAAGGTTGAAGAAATGATCTAATACACTAAATCACACTGACTACTGCACTGTGTTCCTGAAGCAACCGGTATCTTTTTTAGTTTTCACTGCAGAGGCCATACATTATTTATGAGCAAGCCAAGTAGCTTTATCTTCAAAGAAAGACCAGCAACTCTCATTGACATCCCTGAGAGATGGCTTTTTTTTTCTTTTTTTTTTAATTGAACTATTTATTTGAAGACTTCATTATGAACTTAAGAGCCTCATTTAAAGCATATCCATTGGAAAATCCTGGTTTTCTTTAGGAGTTTTTCAGCAAGCAGTAGCGTGGAACCTTGTCAGGTAGAAAGGGTGAAGCTCGTGGTATTTTTTACTTTATTAGTAGTAGAAAATAATTTCAAAGGAACACATCTTACTATAGAGCTTTTGACAGTGCAGTAGTGTGAGCTCTGCTGTTTCCATATCAGTATAATTAAGCTGCAACCCTGAAAACATTTTATAGGTAAGTAGCTTTAGATAGAATTAATATACCCTAATTTTAGCAGTTAAAAAATTAGCATTTAGCTTAAGCTAATTATCCAGCCTCACTATATAGAGACCAAAGAGTGACAGAGGTTCCTCCTAAAAAAGTTATCTGAGATTAATTGTCGCCTGTACATACAGATCAATACTTAGGTGTCCACCATCTCTAAATCTGATCTAGTCCTGTAGGCTATTTTCATTATTAATGAAGAAGAATAAGTATCACCAAAAGACAATTTCTCAAAAATACAAATGGAAGGTAGCTCAAATGAGTTACCATCTGCAGATGCCTATTTTTCTGTTTTGACTGTATAAGAAGTGACTAGTTCAGAATTAAACATCTACATTTTACTGTTAAAATTAGTCAGGTAAATGCCACTTACCCTTACCTTTTTATTGCTAAGGTTAAACATACTGAATTAAAGCACTTCTGAAAAATCTCAGTGTGCCTCTCTGCATCTGTCTAAATACATTTAAATACTGGACTTCTTAAAATTTAGCCTCTCATGTAAAATAAACGCATTAGTACTTTTCTACCTCACAAGGACAGTGAAATTTAAAATGCACTAAAGATTGTGAGAAGACGATTTCTACAAAAATGTACAAGACTGAACATGATAAATCTGCAGAATTAAGGTTTTATCTTTATATTCAATATAACAATGGTGGACACAGTTGTTCGTTATAGTATATAGAAGTCATTGTATTGCCTTAGGTTTTTTATCTGTCTCTCCAAAATTCAGGCAACGCCTTCCAGAAAATAAATGAGGCCTGGCTGTACTTTTAGACATATACTGAAACTGTATTAATCTCTCTTCCACATATGAAAAATCATTCCATTGACACACAATGACAGTGACATTACACTCTAAAAGACATAACAAAAATAATGCTCAGTCCCACTTTGATAGATGTTCCACCCTTCTAAATTACACAGTTCTACAGATCTGTCATTGTGGGGGAAAAAAATCTTTTAAAAAGAAAAAAACAAACACATCTTCCCCCCTTGCAACAAACAGAGAGGCTGTTTTATTTGATAGCAAATAAGGATATAGGCCTTCATTATTTTGTACTAGTGTCACTTTTGTACACATGCTGCAATAAGAACTAGATATTTGGGAGTAGGGAATAAGACAACATAAGCTAAGGGGAATGCTCAGAAGGCTATATTGTGCAATGGAATCTTCTATCCCCCAAAAGAGTAGCTCCATCCAAACTGTTGAAGAGAATGGTTTAACACATACTACCTCCCAAAATGTATGCTGGTTGTGCTGGGGATGTAAACTTTGGCATACTCCCAAACTAGTGTAGTTAAATAATATGAACAATGTCAGGCTGCATGGTGGTGTTGAAGTCTTGCTTCAAAACAGAACCTGAGAAAAGAAGAGAAAAGAATAAAAGCCAAACATAGACACCAGGCTTTGGGGAAAAATGTTTTGTAAACTATAGAAAACAGAAAAACTGGGAAGCAAACATGTTCCTTTTTCCAGTCCATGTACTGTCACAGCTCAAACAGAAATATTGTGCTATACAACAGGCTTTACTCTACAAAAAGATGAGTAAGTCTTTAGTTTCATTCCAACTTTGAATGAGATGCCAGAAGATTTCCTCCCACTGCCCCTCAGTAGTAGGAAGTGGGCTGTGTAGTTTTTGGCAGTCATTAGTCATGGCCAGCAACAATTTTTGTGTTAACTTAGTGTAATTTGGCTGCCTGGATAGAGTGCTGACAGATTTTAAGAGTAATGCATAGAGTGATGGCTAGATTTTGAAACTAGTTGTAGGGTTGACTGAGGAAATATTAAGGAATAATGTTTGACATACATAGATAGGAATAAAGACTGGTGCAGGGAGATTGTATAAATAATTCCATAGGTATATATGGATAGATGACATGCTGAAGCTAGAAATAGGTGCCGCTTTTGCAGGTAGGATTAATCAGAGCTTCCAAAGGGTCCCTTCCTCTTTGTTTCCATTGCAGTGGGTGCATGAAGAACTCATGAGGAAAATGTTCTCTTCTCCTGCTGTGCTATTGTCAGGAAGATGCTAAGTGAACAGAGACAGTTTTGTTAACTTTAAAGAACTGTGAAGTAAGGAATCATGCTGCAGACACAGGAATGAGTACAGGATAAAGGAAAGTGTTGCAAGTCTATTGACCTTTGCAATTGCCAGAAATAATATTTTGGGGACAGTTGCAATGAGTAAACCCATACCTCATATTGATTCAACCAAGGCTCAAAGATAGAATTCACACTGTAGTCCCAGGGGTAAAAAACTTGCAATTTCCTAATACGAATGCAGCTACATTACATGAAGAAAATAATAGTTCTTTAACTCCTTCTTTTCCTGTACAGTGTGTCAGAGCATAGAAGAACACAAACTCTTCTTTCATCATTTCCATTTACAATGTGATGATTTTTTCACAAATTGTCAAAAGGTTTATCCTGTGTCATCATCTATGACTAGAGGACATTATCCTGCTGCTGTTTACTTAAACAAACGGAAATACTTCTCCTCCTGTCAGTAACTAGTTCAGAACCTAATGAAAAGATCAATATGTCTGATTATGTTTTCCTGTTACACAATGTTTACTTCAGATGAGTGACTGAGTCCTCAGAAGCATGATGTGGTTAGATTAACACAAGCTTTCATTCAAAAGTGTGGAAAAGTTTAGAATTATTTGGCATTATCCAGTTAGCCTCTACCAATGAAGGTTGATTATGATTGCTGTTTAGGTACATACATGCCATGCCTAATTACTGAGCATGTCTATATGAGAATATTTCAGGATTGTAGCCAAAGCTGTCAGTCAGAGAAAAATAAAGAAACAAAGAAAAAAAAAATCACAGCATCAGTTGAGAAAAGGACATCTTGCATTCTTCAGTTTGAATTAAAAGGAAAGAGCTGATTGATAGGTTACAAATTCACAAAAGCATAACCTGCCTGGAGATTCTATGGCAATTGATTAAGCTCTGTAGAGAGTGAAATACATTATTGACCCATAAAACAGAATTTCTGTTGAGAGTGAGTAAGCAAGTTCCATACTGAAAAAAAGCAGTCAAGGCCAACTTAGCAGCTAAAAAATTAAAGTTAAAATTATTTCAGCTATTGCCACATCTTTTTGCAGATTTAGCATGAACATGTTTCTACAGGGAAAAAAAGTACTTAACATAAGCAGTGAACAGCATAAAATTAAGCAGAGGCAAGAACTGGCCAGCTCCATGTTAGCTGACAATAGCACTCCATACACAAAAGGCCAGGTTTGTTTTTTGTTGTTAAGTCAAAAAGCAAAAAGGTAAATTAATAAACAATAAATGTGCATAATGGTTGTTTATTATCAGAAAAGCAAATCCTGGTATTCACCTGCAATGACTAATTGCTCGATACTTAAGCCATTGCTGTTGAACTTAATGGAATTTCACTGGAACTTAATAGAGTGTTACCATTTGCTAACATTCATATCAAATGCCTCTGCTCTCACTAAAAGCCTCCTTTCTCATCAAAGCTTATCTGGCTCATTTCTTTTCTTGATGTCAAGACTCAAATTTGTCAAGTCACTATAAGCAAAGCAATTTATCTAAAGATATTTGTAACTCCTGCTAAATGTACTGTTCCTCATAACTTGTTAGTTATGAAAGACCTATCCTGCCAAATTTTCACAAATTCAGTAATAAGAACATAAAATTTGTCAGAGATCCTATGCAAATTCTGTTTGAAAGCAAATACTTTAACCTTCTTGAATAGATATTTTGCTTTTTGTTTTCCATAGAAAAATAACCAAACTTAGTTTCGTGTGCCTATTCACATCCTCACAGTGCACTAAATCTTCTTTACATTGGCTTTTTGTAGGAAAAAAGATGTACCTTTAGATGTGAAAGAATGCATAATGACATTCCAGACAGGCAAGAATTTAAGCATATGCTTTACTTTCAGCACAGGACTCATCCTATTAATTTCAACCTCTCTGGAAAGACTCCTGGAAAATGTTAATGTAGTGTCAATTGTAAAGATGTAGTTGTCTTTGTTCTTTATCTTTTGAAACCGTCTAAATTATTTCACTTGAGATACATCTACCTGCTAACAATTTTTAGCTATTAGTACTGATTATTATTATTAGTGAATACAACTGTGCTTTCCATTCTTTATATGTGAATTGTGAAAGTTTGTATTATTAGCAATTATCATTATGTCCATTATTACGGGGGGCTGAGGCATCGTAAGTTCAAAACAGTTGTTAACACCTACCTACAGACAAATGGGAAAGCGATTGAATAAAATCTGTGTGTAGAGTCCCAGTTCAATAGCCTGTCCTGTCTCTGAAATCACACTACGTGACAGGCCTTCGAAGTAATATTCCTAGAAATCCACCACACCTGCTTTTTCAGCCTGAAAGATGTCAGATGGTTCCCACACATTCCACTTACAGAATGATTAGCCATGGAGATTAAACACTCTCATGAGTGAAAGCTTAACCTGCAAAGTAAAGGTTAGGGATCTATGCATTGTGGCTTTAACCCCAGTAGGCAGCTCAGCCCCACACAGCCGCTCATTCACTCTCCACAGTGGGATGGGGGAGAGAATTGAAAGGGTAAAACTGCAAAAATGCATGGGTTGAGATAAAGACAGTTTAATAGGTAAAGCAAAAGCCATGCACAAGCAAAGCAAAACAAGGAATTCATTCACCACCTCCCATGGGCAGGCAGGTGTTTGTCCAGCCATCTCCAGGAAAGCAGGGCTCCATCACACGTAACGCTGACTTGGGAAGACAAATGCCATCACTCTGAACATCCCCCCCTTTCCTTCTTCTTCCCCCAGCTTTACATGCTGAGCATGACGTCATATGGTCTGGAATCTCCCTTGGGTCAGTCGGGGTCAGCTGTCCCAGCTGTGTCCCCTCCCAACTTCTTGTGCCCCCCCAGCCTCCTCGCTGGTGGGGTGGGGTGAGGAGCAGAAAAGGCCTTGGCTCTGTGTGAGCACTGCTCAGCAATTACAAAAACATCCCTGTGTTATCAACACTGTCTCCAGCACAAATCCAAAACATAGCCCCATACTGGCTACTATGAAGAAAATTAACTCTACCCCAGCCAAAACCTGCACACATGCATTCATTTTTTCCAGCCTTTGCATTATCATGCCTATATTTAATTTGAATTTCAATAAAAGATTATTGCAGAAGAAAAGATTTCCACATAAGTTTTAAAATACCTGATATTTTTGTCTTCCTCTTCTCAAGTTTTATATGCTTGATTTTATAGTTAAGCCTCAATAGCTAAGACAGCAATAGGAGAAATAAGACAAACATCAGTGACTCAATTTTAGCATTTGTAGTAATCCCTTTTAGAACAACAAAAGTGATCTGTTTGAAACCATAAATTGTGTAAATTGGTAGTGATGTCTCTACATGACACTGCATAAGAAGCAAAAACTACTGGACAACACAGGTCTATTAAACAGTGTGTAACATGCAAACAAAACAAAACATACCATGTCATGTCTCATAGGTTAACAAAAGTTGAAGACAGAAAAAAACCCTTATTATTTCTTCCTTCCTGCCAAAGTGAGATCGTTCCCCACAGTATAATTTTCTAGTGATTTGCCCAGTCTCATTCTAAATTATTCTAACAATGGGGCTTCCACTACTTCCCTTAGGAAGTGTAACCATAGATGACAATTTGACATTCACATTACACTCTAGTCCCTAGATGACACAGTTCAGTCTAACGTGACAAGATTTATTGTGATGGACTCCAACATTTGACAGGCTCCAGTACAATGTAATGTGCCATGAATGGGTGATTTAAATGTTTAACAAAACTGCTATAGCTATAAAGTAAAGCTGGTTGAAAACCTTCAGAAAATAAAATAAATAAAATAAAATAAAATAAAATAAAATAAAATAAGTCTCTGAGCATTAATTTTACATGCAGTACATTGAAATGTATTGGCAAACACTCCTGTTACCATGTAATTTTTGTCTGCTAGGCTCTAGACAGGATGAACAGAAGAAGCAAAAGTTAAAGCTTTAATTTTGAATATTAAGAGACTAAGGGCTGGATTGTGAAACATGGTTAATCTCAGAGAGATGAAAATAAGAATCTAACAGCATTTTCAAAAGATGCCTACATGTCTAACTGCATATTCAGGTGCTCAATGACTTTAAAAATCCAGGGCTTAGATTTTAATGGCAGGTATTTGTACAGTTTTTAACTGCTGGCTGTACAAAGCTTTGTGTCAGGACTAGGAAGAGGATGCAGAGATGGAGGAAGAAAAGTCACCTTCTGACAGAAGTGCTGGTAGGGTATTAGCACTGATCGGTGGTTTTAGATATGATCTTATTGTAAACAAACACTACAAGCAAACAATAAATAGGCAAGCAAGAGGAACTGAGCAGTCAGGAAACCAGTCGAGAGAAAACAGAGGAATGTGGTTGGCACAAGTGTACTAGTGTAACAAATTGTGCTTGTTTTGGTTGGAGCAGCTTTTGCTTTACTTATTAAACTGTCTTTACCTCAACCCACGAGTTTTCTCACTTTTACCCTTCCAATTCTCTCCCCCATCCCACCTTGGGGGGAGTGAGCGAGCAGCCACGTGGTGCTTAGTTGCCAGCTGGGGTTAAACCACAACACAAGTGTATTAGTTAAAATGAGCAAGCTTTGTGGGAGCCATCAAGCCCACCTCCTATAGTGTCTAAAGAAGAAGACACTGAAGCATGCTCAAGCATACAGCTAATGAGCTCCAGTTTGGAAGCTGTGGATCGCAGAATACTGGTTTTGCCACAGGACTGATTTTATAATATATGGCAGCTCTTGCAGTCATCTAATCTAATCTAATCCCTACAAAAACACGCTTTCCTCTCCAGTCTCCTCAGCAGTTTTGTCTCCCTTGTACCTTGGTGGCCAATCCTTTACTTTATCTGAGGGGTTAGTACTGATTACCTAAGAAGTCTTTGGAGTCTCAGATTATAAATAGGATCTGTCTTGTCCTTATGGTCTGTGAATCACTTCTTCCACTTGAGCAACTCATTCATCTTCACATGGAAGAAATCATTTTGACTTCTTACAGAAGATGAAACATATGACATTCTTACAGGTCACAGCCACTCTGTGAAAAGGCACAGATACCGGTGGTTCAATCATTTATCAGAATATGTATTCTTACAATGTTACACTATTGCAGCTAGACTCTTCCTCAGCTGCCAGAAGGTGAAAGGCCCTCTTACTTTTATGCTGCCCCTTTAGACTATGACAGTGGGGGAACGTCAGTTCCAACAGCCAAAGACACAAAGGCAATGAGGCTGCAGAGCATCATGTCCTCACGGCTTTATCCCCCTAAGCTAGAAGATGAGGTAACCGTTTAAAACAAAGTTGAATGGGAGACTTTTTTGGCACAGGAAAAAAGCAAAGTACAAACCTGAATCAATATGCTTATGAAAACTCTCTTTGCTCACTCTGTTTCTGCACCTCTTGTTTATGAATTCTAGGCGATATTGGGGATTATTTTTGTTGTGCTTAAAGTGATAATATTTAATTTTCTTTTTTTGAGTTGTAAATACACAAAGTATTCACACTGAGGAGAGTTCTAAGAGACCTACCTTTTGCTGACTACATATTGTATAAGGTTTACAGGGAATCTGAAACTCAGCAAATTTTTGCACTAAATTTTATATCATTACTCTTTACATTTTGTTTTGAAGGATGTACCTAAGTGTTAGTTACTGTAAACTCGACTTTGAATAAAATATTGAATGGGTGATTTTCAAAGCAAGTAGTAACCCCTATAAATGTAAGACTGAAAATCTGAAGAGCATTGGCTCAGAAAGGAATATGCAATACAATTATTTTGTCAAAACTCAGAATGCTTTACATTGCTATAAAATGTCTTCTGTTAAAGAGTGCACTACAGCTCAAGCAACATGTTACAAAATATCTCTTTTAAGAAGGAGTTATGTCAAAACCTGAAGATGTTCTGCTCAGAAGTAAGAAGGAATCCAGAGGTGTTTTGTCAGAGTCATAAAAATACACTCTAAACCCAGTTTGCTTTCTCTTACTTCCCTTTGCAAGGAAAAAGAATCCCACTTTTCTAAACCTTAGAAATGTCTGAGAGGTAGTGTTGGCTTGTTGTTTTTTTCTTTTTTTATTGAGAATACCTATCTTTTATATATGCTCAAAAGTCCTAAAAATTGAAAGTTTCAGAAACATACTAAGGACTAAAAAAGTTTTCAGGAGGATGTTATTTATGTTTGCTCAGTTTCTCTCACTATTACAAACATCTGCTTAGTTCTCACATAGTTAGGTAAGTTATTTTCTGGCAATCATTTCCAAATATTGTTTCAAAATAAGACTTATATAAATTAATATAATTGTTATATGCCTTACTTATGACAATGTAAAGATGTTTCAATATCAAACCTGAGTACTAATGCAAGAAGCAATATGACTAGCAAAATAACACACAGTGGAGATTTAGTTCATTTGCATTTCTTAAGGAATTATGTCACCAAATGTAGTAAATCAAAAACAGTTTTAGAGATAGACAGTAAGAGAAGATAAGAGATTATATAATGATTTTTCAAATTTTAAAACTTTCCTAAAACATTAAGTTTAAAATACATTCAAACACTAAAGTAGTCTTTTTAGTAGAAATCAATGGTTTCAGAACCCATTTATACCCAAGATTTACTGCCTCTTAAGCTTGGCTGGAAAAAAGAGAGATCTCAGCAATGCTGTGTATGATAGAAAAAAATAAAAGAAAACCCTCAGTTTTTAGGTATCTGCTGATAAATTTTGGACACTAGAAAAGAGGCAATCAGTCATGTAATGCATATCAATTAATAAATTGTGTATTAATAGGTTGAGATATTATTACAAAGAGCAGCTCACCAAGGCACTGAATTGATGAAAGAATAACATTCTGAATTCAGCCAGTGTTGGGAAGGTACAGATTTTTTTCTTTAGCAGGAAAATAAGATAGAAATAAAACATAACTAACTTGAGCACCACCAAAACCTTTTCACTATCTGACCACTTCACTGCTTTCATTTCAGGAAAAAAAAAAAAATAGAGAGCAAACTGATTAACTGAATGCAGTGAAGAAGCAGCAGTTTTTCCAACTGAGCATTGGTTCTTCATCATGAGTGGAACAGATCTTGCAACCTGTGTTGCTAGAGGCTGAGATGTATGTTAGAAAAAAGATCATTTGATACTTCTTCCAAAAGCTGACATACCTGGCCCTTGGTCAGACACAGCTCAGTCATTTCTATGTACCTATATAACATATAGAAATATATTAGTCATACCATATAATCTTGTACTTCAATATTAAAAAGACACTGTAAATTGAAAAAAATAATAACTTCTTCCTTCGAGCAATAAAATAATTGGAAACTCCATCCTTGAAGAGGCAAAATATGATATTCTTGATAAACAGAGAGGAAAAGCACAAATGAAGTTGTATTTAAGATACTTCTTATTAGTCTGTCTCCAAATAGTCTCAGTGACTCCATAGAAAAGTATTTTGTGTTGTCATATGGTCTGCTCAAGATTGCTTACTTCAATGAATTTCTGAACTGTTAATGTGAGTTGTACTCACTGTTTCTGGAAATGCAGGCTTTGATCTTTAGTGCTAAGAAACACCTTGAGAGATAATTTTTAAGATTTACCCTAATAAACTTTATTTATGTAGAAAATCACTCTACATTATAATTAAAAAAAAAAGTTAATTAAAAGTCAATAGCTGGACAATTCTCTTTACTTATGAGTTCTATTACTTGCAATTAAAACAAATGTAGAATTATACCTTGTCCTGGTTTCAGCTGGGATAGAGTTAATTGTCTTCCTAGTAGCTGGTACAGTGCTATGTTTTGAGTTCAGTATGCGAAGAATGTTGATAACACTGATGTTTTCAGTTGTTGCTCAGTAGTGTTTAGTCTAAAGTCAAGGATATTTCAGCTTCTCATGCCCAGCCAGCGAGAAAGCTGGAGGGGCACAAGAAGTTGGCACAGGACACAGCCAGGGCACCTGACCCAAACTGGCCAACGGGGTATTCCATACCATGTGACATCACATCTGGTATATAAACTGGGGGGCGGGGGGGGGGATCACCACTCGGGTATTAACTGGGTGTCGATCGGCGGGTGGTGAGCAATTGCACTGCACATCATTTGTACATTCCAATCCTTTTATTATTACTGTTGTCATTTGATTAGTGTTATCATTATTAGTTTCTTCTTTTCTGTTGTATTAAACCATTCTTATCTCAACCCACGAGTTTTACTTCTTTTCCAGATTTTCTCCCCCATTCCACTGGGTGGGGGGGGGGGAGTGAGTGAGCGGCTGCGTGGTGCTTAGTTGCTGGCTGGGGTTAAACCACAACATACCTATAAAGTGAGCTTTTCTAGTTCCTTCTACAAATTCCAATGTTGTGTCATGGTGGTTCTTTTCTGAACCACAATATATAAACCAACGAAGTTCAGAATAAAACTTAAGAACAATGGTGCAATGGAAATTTGAATATTCTAAATCTGAGTATTTGAAGATATGAAACTTATTCATACATGTATGCTGGATAATTTCATGCAGATTTTTTTGAAAGCTGGGCGTATAGGCTGCAGCTAAATTACTGTATAAGGAAATGACCAAAGCTTATTCTCAAGACATTACTTCTCCAGTAATACACAGGTCTGCCTTCTAACCTTCATTGAGGTTATTCAGGATCAAAGAATGTAAAATTAGAGTAATGCATCAGGCATTCTCTTTTTAGCAGTTACATGAATAGTGGGTTAGAATTCAACAAGTAAACCTCTCGTTGCAAGGTTGTCCAATGTGAAACATGTTCAACAAATGTCCTAACTGTAGGTATTTGACTAAGTATTGTTTGAATTCCAGGTCCTTATTCTCTGGGGCAGAAACTGCAGGTTCTCTGTTAGACAGTTAGACAGTATTATGTACTGTCTAACACAATAGTAATAGGAGGTTTATGAAAAATACACCAGTGCATAGGTGACAAAGCAAGCCCTCCATTAAAGGCAAATATTTATAAACTGGATCCAAGGTAAAGAATGAGCTTAAAAATTATTTTCACATTTGGCTAAGGTTAAGAGAATCTTATATGAATAGCTCATAGGTCTTGGATATCCATTCTGCTCTGTATAGAATCATAGAACAGTTTGGGTTGGAAGGGACCTTTAAAGGCCATCTAGTCCAACCCCGCCTGCAATGAGCAGGGACATATTCAGCTAGACCAGATTCCTCAGAGTCCCATCCAACCTGACCTTGAATGTTTCCAGGGATGGGGCATCTACCACCTCTCTGGGCAACCTGTTCCAGTGTTTCACCACCCTTATCTAAAAAAAGTCTTCCTTGCATCTAGTCTAAACCTACCTTCTTTTAGTTTGAAACCATTACCCCTTGTCCTATCGCAACAAGCTCTGCTGAAAAGTTTGTCTCCATCTTTCTTATAAGCCCCCTTTAAGTATTGAAAGGCTGCAATAAGGTCTCCCCAGAGTCTTCTCTTCTCCAGGCTGAACAACCCCAACTCCCTCTCTCAGCCTGTCTTCATAGGAGAGGTGCTCCAACCCCCTGATGATCTTCATGGCCCTCCTCCGGACTCACTCCAACAGGTCCCTGTCTCTCCTGTGCTGAGGACCCCAGAGCTGAACGCAGGACTGCAGGTGGGGTCTCACCAGAGCGGAGCAGAGGGGCAGAATCCCCTCCCTCGACCTGCTGGCCACGCTGCTTTTGATGCAGCCCAGGATACGGTTGGCTTTCTGGGCTGCGAGCGCACATTGCTGGGTCATGTCCAGCCGGCTCATCCACCAGTACCCCCAAGTCCTTCTCCGCAGGGCTGCTCTCAATCCCTTCATCCCCCAGCCTGTACTGATACTGGAGGTTGGCCCAACCCAGGTGCAGGACCTTGCACTTGGCTTTGTTGAACCTCATGAGGTTCACATGGGCCCAGTTCTTAAGCTTGTCCAGCTCCCTCTGTTTGGCACCCCATCCCTCAGGTGTGTCAACCACACCACTCAGCTTGGTGTCATCTGCAAACTTGCTGAGGGTGCGCTCGATCCCACTGTCCATGTCATTGATGAGGATATTAAACTGCAGGACACCATTTGTCACTGATCTCCATCGAGACATTGAGCCCTTGACCACTACCCTCTGGGTGCGACCATCCAACCAATACCTCATCCACTAAACAGTCCAGTTCTGTAGTAAGTTTTCTTCTTCATTCTAGTACTTACTGCTCAAGAGGTTAGTTACTGATTATCTGCATTAAGACAAATGGGGAATCTTAATGCTTTCTTTTATTTAGCTGCTTTTTCTCAGTATTGCTTAATTACTGACTTGAAAGGGAACAGAATATTGTATTTCTCTCATTCTCCCCTCCCCTTTTTGTAAATTGTCTTTGTTGCACCCTTTTGCACTCCTGGAAATTACTGCATACAGATTTATTGCCTTTGCTAATCATATTTCTGACTGTTCATGCCTCACTTAGAACTTTCTTTTTCACCTGAATAATTATATGAGGACAGAATCATTGCTTGGAGCTTGCCTAAGGCACTGCATCTCAACACAGGATTGCCTGAGCCCTAGTTTTACTGCAGTACACAGTTTACTGCAGAACAAAGTACGCATTCGCTCAGCCAGATTCCTCCGATCAGCCACTACAGTGTTCAAAAACCCAGAGGGTATTTGCTTTCACTCACTCTTTCCATTGTCTATGAGTTGCTCTTTCATATTTCCTTTCATTTCACTTTGCTTTTGCTTTTGAGCAATGCCTTGATCAAACCATCTAGGAGTTCATTAGATGATAAATCTTATTGTTGTTTTAAATAACATTTTCTATTGTACTTCAGCTCTGCTTAGAACTATGATCCAGCGAGGCCCTGAGCACTCTCAACTTCTTTTTGAGTCATGACACAATAGCTTTCAGTGTTACCAGCTCTCTACTTTGAATCACAAATTCATTGAGCAACAGCAGAGAATTTACAGGGAGGAGTCTGACTCAATCTGGATTCAAAAGTAAATACACTTATGATCACTTGTTGTCCATCTTTTTTTAGAATCATATCATAGAATCACAGAATCACAGAACAGTTTGGATTGGAAGGGACCTTAAAGATCATCTAGTCCAACCCCCCTGCCATGGGCAGGGACGCCTTCCACTAGACCAGGTTGCTCAAAGCCCCATCCAACCTGGCCTTGAACACTTCCAGGGAGGAGGCATCCACAGCCTCTCTGGGCAACCTGTTCCAGTGTCTCACCACTCTCACAGTGAAGAACTTCTTCCTTACATCTAATCTAAATCTACCCTCCTTCAGTTTAAAGCCATTAGACCTTGCCGTATCACTACTTTTTACCTAAGAGTATACATACATGAAAACTCACCTAAATCAACACTGGGAGAGAATAGAAATTAACTAGGACAAAAGAAGAAAACTAACTAATATAGTCTTTCTTGCTCACTGAATAAATTTGAACATGGTAAGTATCAGATTATTCCTTAGATAATTTTTCTATTTGCCACATTCCCCTTAGATGACCCTTTAATTGTCAGATAGCCGTCAGAGTTTGTTTTACTGAGGTAATGTCAAACAAATGTGAAAGTCAAACAGCATGTGTTTTACTGTGTGGCTAACACTAACAGTCAGAAATGTGGCACAAAACCTGTTGATGCTCCTAGTAACATGGATTTGCTGCTGCTGACAGTGATGTTATTTGCACAGTAATTGTTTTCTCATGGAAGCACTGCAAATATGCCCACAGCTGTGCAGTCAACTTCATGGCCTTTTCATCTGTGAAAAAGCTCGCTAAGTTTAACTGGGATAATTCTTAACTTTACCTGTCTCTCAGAAGCAATTAATGAGTTCATGAGTATACTCTAGACTGCAGGAGAATACAGTAATGTAATCTATGCTGATCAACTTTTGGATAAAAACTCCATCAAAACTGGCTACATGATTCAAACACAGTTAGGAACAGCATCCAGAAATGCCTTTTCACATAGACTTCTTGTAAGACACGGCACCAAAAAAGGACTCACTCTAAAATGGACCTCAAGCAATCTGGCAGCCAGCCTGGATGCTGCCTCCCTTTCTTCTTCCCAGGAGACTCATTCAAGGTTCTACACTATCCCTGCTGATAGGCAGTTATTAAGAGAAAATGTGGTTCAAATGTTAATGTAAACCTGCCTGAGTCTTCGTATAACCATAAGCAAGACAAGATTTGCAGGTAAAGGAAATATTTTATCACGTGACAAAAAGAGGTGAGTTTTCTGGCACAGCAAGCATTTCTTCAAGTCTGAAAGAAAAGCAACAAATTTCAGACCTAAATGCCAGGTTTTGATATTTTTATGAAGTTTATCAGTTAGATTATTGAGAGAAGAAGGTAGGTTGCACACTTGAAGTGGTAGGGATTTAAATGAGGGGAGAGATGTGATGGTTATTTTCTCTGACAAAGGAAGCAGGACTTTTTTTAGCATACAGCACAGGACAGGATGCAGAGCATGTGGGCATTAAGAGGTAGCATGAGAAAGTGTGAGAAAAAGATTATGATATGTCACAAAACCATAACTCTAACAACCCCATGATTTGGTATCCATAGGAGTGATGTGTTTGAGTTCTCAGGCTCACCCTCCCAAGGCTTTTCTAGCTCTCTCTAAGAGTGAGAGGCCGGCAGTCGAGTGGTTGTTTTTCAAGGTGTAGTTTTCTACTGATAAACAACTGATCCTTTGACTGGGATTGCTTGTGTGAGCATGCCGGGCCCAGACTGTGACCCCAACCCCGGCACCCCCAGGGTTTGGCAGCCGGGCCCATCCCCTCAGCTGCACGGCTGCGTTTTGGCTCCGGCCCTCACCAGCGCGCCGGGCCGTGCCCCTCTCCTGCTCGCTGCCATGATGTCTCTGCCGGGCTTGGGGCTTGCGTGCCGCGGCAGCGGGGTCTGCCCTTGCAGGGCTCTGCCTGACCCTGGTCCAGCGACCTGGGCCTGCTCCACTCCTCCTGTGGGGCCGGGGGGCTGTGCTGGGGGTGATGGTGGCCTCGGCTCCCCACAGCCTGGCCCTGCCCCTGCCCAGCACCCTGTCTTGCAGCTCTCCGGCGGGCGGCACCTGCTTGTCTTAAGGGGATGGCGGTTGTTCCAGCTGAAAATTTGTCTTTTTTTTTCCCACCACAGTAGCTGGCTTAGCAAATAATATCAGCTTTCTGGGTAATCAGATAATGAGGACCATAACAGCACTGCCACAAAATGTCATTTCTTTAGATCTTTGTCTCATGGCTGCATCACACAACCAAGTCAGTGCTGAGGCATTTCAATATCTCCCTTTTTTATGCAGCTTCGGCCATCAGCCTTTGTCTTGAGGTCATTGTAGACAGTCTGTTCTCCCACCCTGAGTCTGAACCACTTTGGTTTCTCTTCAGGTCCCTGTCTGTCTTTACCCTGGACTCAGAAACTCAAGTCTTTGTTCTCTTTTTGCTCCCAGAGCCACAGGTGTCAGGGAATGCCATCAAAGCCTAACCTGAGAGACCTCCCCTGGTCATTCCTAGGTCTGTTTCTCTTCCTCTGAATATAACAGACTTGCCCAGCCTCTGGACACCTGTCACATTCTTGCCTGATCACTGACCCAACCACAAACTCCATCATAATAGGCATCACCTAAATAACAGAGCAAAAACTTGTTAATAGGAATGAGATCTGTCAGAAAACTTTGGGCCAAATTAATTTCCAGATTTAGTTGCATTGAATTCAATATTTATTTTAGGGCTGAATTTGTTTCTATCATTTAGTGACTAATTAAAAAGACACCTTATGGCTCTCCTGAGATGTCATGAAGAAGAAAGGTGGCCAAGCATCCTCCTGGAAACTTCTTCAGCATGTCATTGCTGCCCTTTGACAGGGATGATCTCTCACACAGTGTATGGACTACTTGCAATACAAGGTCATTTTTTAACCCCAACCTGCTATTACTATTCTGTTACAATTGTCAACCATGAGGCATATTTTACAGGACTTGCCAATCTCTGGAAACATACTATGGGAAATAAACTAAACAAACCAGAAATGGCGTATATCAGGAAAGAGAAGAGAGCTCACAGGGAATGGGTCATAAAGTTGAAGATTTGAGACTTGACATAAATAGCCTGAAAATCTACAGTGTACTTAAGCACGTGAAAAAATGGTCTGTGTCAGCAAGCATTTTGTTTCAGGAAATGACAGAAGGGAGTCATAAAGTTTGCAAAGTGCTACTGAAAAGGAAAGCAGCCCCCAGTGCCAAGCAGATAACTGATGCTTAAACAGCTGTTAAATGTTATGTTCTAGACTGCAGCCCTAATAGAGAATTTGCCAACTAGAGACTATTAATAATAAAACAAATATTTGCATGTTTATACATTCTTTCAGCTATGGATCTCTATGTTTGATGTGCTCTATGCAATGGAGCTTCAAAATGCATTAATAATACAGATACATAATTGAATGCTCTTCATGTAGACTGAGAAGTTAAGTTTTATGTAAAACAGTCAAACCCAAGGTTATACAGCTGTGGTGGGTTGACCCTGGCTGGATGCCAGGTGCCCACCAAAGCCGCTCTATCACTCCCTCTTCTCAGCTGGACAGGGGGGAGAAAATCCACCACAACAGCAAATACTAAAAAAATCAGGATTAAACTCCTTGATTCTCTATATTGCATTCCTATGCAACAGACAAAAAATTGCTGTAATTTATTATCCAAACAAGAAGACCAGTACAATGGAATGTGGTGACCAACTTACTCTTGCAAGTGTGGCATTTACTCCCTAGGTGTAAGTTTTTCAGCTTTGGATGTACTCAGAATCCCAATATTTTTATAAAGCATCTTGTTTTATTTGTATATCCTCCTTGTCAGATCACTTTAATGGACAGTTCTTCTAATTGTCTGTGTATATATTTGTTACAGTTGTATTTTATTGGTAGCAATAACAATGATCATAACACTCAGGGTACACTTAAGGACTTTTTCTTTTTTCCTAACTGAACACTATGCTCCATGAAGGCCTTCCTAAAAATATTTAAACAGCCTTAATGCTGGCTGGGATACTGTGTTAATTGCTTTAAGGATAAGAAGATGTGATATATTATGTCATTTATGTTGCTGGTCCTGTCAGTTACAAATTCTCTTTCCCTACAGACGAGATCCATCACACATGACCTTAGCTGAAAATGAGTTAAGTTAGTCATAAACTCTTCCCAGTCAAGAAAGAGAGTAAGGCACTTCCTCAGGAGAAGTCACCCTACCGATCTAAGCATCCACCTCTCAGGCCCAGGTCTTTCTGTGATTGCTGAGAAAGCTTAAACAGCCAATGTAAATTAAACTTTTAGGTGATTATGGAAAGTGAGACAAATCCTACCTTAATTTTCCAATTAATCTGTAGCAAAATGAGACATATTCTCACTTTTTCCCTCCAACTGATGTCACAAGATATGATAATATAAATAATGACAAAAATAATTTGGAATGGAACTATGGAATGTGGAATTATATTATGGCTTGTAGAGTTACTGTATCAGAAAATTTAGTTGGCTAAGATTTTGCTTAAAGAAATGAGCCATTACAAATCCACTTTACAATGATCGTATTTCAAGGCACTGCTAGTAAGGTCTTGATCTTTGGTTGCATACAAGGAAGATTCTGAAGATTGATGGAGCTGCCATGTAGACCCAAACTATCTAATTTTTAACAGCTGCAGAAGTGACTTTATTTTGCCTCTGTCTCTGTCACACCTGAGGGGCCACCTTTGACACACCAAGTCCTGCCATTTGGCAAAGAGAGATTTTGTATGGAATTCATGCAACGTCAAGCTCAGACTTTCTAATCCTTCAAGTTATGCTGCTCTGTTATGGACAGGGGAGACTATCGCCATGGGTGTCAGTGTAAGCAGAATCATGCTTCCTTCATCAAATTGCAAGAAAACCAACTAAACATTTTCCCTTTTCACTCTAAAAATAGATGCTTAATCATTTTTAGGTCAGGAAATCTCCTGTGTTCTGTAGTTTTTTTCTCAGATTTCTCTAGACTTATATTGCATATTGTGTCTTACGAAGTGTTTGAGTGTATAAAATATTATTTATTGGATGAAAGACAATTTTATAAATAATACAACATACAACTACAAATATATGTTTATACTAGTGTATCAAGAGGGACCAATACTAGCAGAATATCCGCATGAACCAAATATTAGGGTATGTTTTTCAAACCTCTTTGAGATTTAGTACAACTTCTTTCTAATTAGATGTGTTCTCTATATTTACGTATAAATTTTGTACATGGCTTAAGCATGCCAAATATTCTTGTTTTAATTATAGTAAATAAAAGCGGTGTTTTAAAGAATGAAACTTTAATGTTAAATTCAATTTAACAGTAAAATGAAATCAGCAAGAGACACTGGATCTTTCTTAGTGAAAAGCAAATGAAATATTATGTACCATAAAAGTGCACAGAGTAACAAGAGAATTCTAAAATCTGTCCAGGACATCAGAAGAAAAGAAAAGTTTGAAAAGAAACAAAGCACAGTTTAACATTAGTATTCAATGATGAAGGTTTTATTTTCTTTTTCTAATTTCTTTGAAGAAAAAATAATTATTGCAGCTGAAATAGCAGATTGCGAAGTATGTGTTGCATAATCAGATGGAGAATTTGTTCCAAGTGAGAAAACAAAACAAACTAAAAAGGAAAAAAACTGCTACAGCTCAGAGTACTACAGTTTTACACATTAGAGATGAGGGCAAAATCAAAGGTTTTGTGACTTTTTTTTTTCTTAATAGACAAACTTATTTCTCCTGAAGGATATCAAATAATGTCTAAACTTTTTGATACAAGGATTGTATACACCTATCAATAAAGAGTTTTCTCAGTTAATTTTTAATATGTTTTTAAATGTCTTTTCTGCTTTTAAAGGAGCTCTGCAACAATGTCCAGAAGAAATCTACTATTAAGCTAGAAAGTCTGAAAAAATACCATTTGAAATGAAATGAGAAACCCCACTTTTCTGGAAACAAGAACATATTTGTTTTGTTATTTCCAGGCTATAAATATTAACAATTTGAAAGTTGACTTGTAAAGACATCCTTTCTCAGACTGAATTAAGATAAAACTATTTTACAATCCATCTCACCAAAATGTGTGATTATGGGGAACTTAACAGTCAGTGCTTGATTTTGGAAAAAACATATTGCTCTGTGATTTGCTGCACTGGGAGAGGAACACATGGCTGCAGTGTGCAGGAGCAGACAGGAGACTGGATTATGACACAGTGAGTGACAAAACTTCTCTTATTGTGAAGACGAAGACTTGACTTCACCAGAAGAAAATCTGGATACAGTCTGAGCAGGGTCAGTAGTGGTTGTTTCCCCTCCTACTGACTTTAATTAATTCCCCTTCCACCTCCCCCCCCCCAAGTTATCTGCTTTGAATAATCATTGTGGATTTAGGGGAACTATTCACAAAAGAAAAGATTCCGTCTACCATATAAGTAAGTGGTTTGCAGGATTTTTATTTTACGGTTATGACAGCCTACTGGGGTGTTCCATTTTCTTGTTCCCTGCTTGGTAACTGCAGTATAAGGAGTGAACTGATTAATGATCAAAGTCATTACAGAGAAGTGGGGGAGGCAGATAGATGGCTAGATGGCTAGATGGATGTGTCAGTTGTGTCGTTACCATCTCTGATGTGTGTGAACACTGGAACTAAGTCAAAAATAAAAATAAATCATCACAAGCAATAGCAAAGTGAAGATGTGTACTTGTAAGTTTATGTATCTGCATGTCTTTTTGCATATATATGTTCTTTATATATGTCATGTATATATGTTTGTGAGAAGTATGTTTACACTATATATGTGAATATATGTACATACATTCATACATTTATAAAACATCTTCAGTACGTATAAAAACTATGTAAGTTCTGTATGTATATAGGTATACACACATACTAAATATAGTAAGTGTACAAAATTTTATTAAAATAAGTAAGTTCTCTTTTCTTACATAAAACCTTGAGTCCAGCAACACACCAAGCCCGTTGTCCTTTACTCATTGCATAATTAAAACTATATGTAAACCTCGTAAGCCTCACCAAATCAAACAGACATTTGATGTGCTTTGTTGGAAAGTGGTGTAAGCACTAAGTGTGAGCCCAAAGTGTTTCCTAAATGGTCCAAAGATTTATTAACTTCAAAAGTTTATAATTTTCTGGGTTTTTTTTTCAAGAAAGAGCTCTTTTTGCTGAGAAAGCATCCAAACTACAGGATGCTTTCATTTTACAACAGATGCTTAAGGGTCTTATTAACACCTATATCTAGGACAAAATTAAGTCCAGGTGTTTTGAGGTACAAAAGAGAAGAAATTAACTTTGTGGGTAAGGGGAAAACAGGTTGATTTTGATAAATTTTGTTTAAAAAGGAAATCTGTTTATAGGTTTTAATGATGCAGCATATGCTGCTATTGATCTGAAATCTGCATCAAGTGATTTGTCACAGCAGTTCACAATGCTTAGGGAGAGGGAGCAACTTATTGGGGATGCTGACCCCTAAATCAAATTGGTTTGGATATACTGAGAACACTTCATAAGAAAAGCAATGATATCTACTCTGTACTCCTCTGTTTTTATAATCTTTCTTAGAAAGGACTCATTAGATTTGGAAAGAGAGTACGTTTTACCTGAGAAAATGTTAGGGATGACCCAGAGCATCTCAACCACCATCTGCAGCCTGTTAACTGCATAGTTACTCAGGAAGAAAAGGAGGCCCTTCAGAGGTTAGTGAATGAGGTTAATGAGAGGAAAACACTGCAATAAGATAAGAGTTGTGACTAGCCTTCATAAAAATGACAGGGAAAACAAAGAAATAGAAAATGGAATTTTCAAAGAAAAATACCCACCTGTCCAGGACATGTGAAGGTTGTAAGATAGACAAAGAAAAGGGTGGGGAATACCACTCCAAGACTAATGAGGCTGAAAAAGGAAAAGCAGATAAAAGTCATATGACCTAGGATGTCCTGTTTCAGTTCAGTGCCATTAAGAGACTATTGTTCTGTAAGTACAGGTATATTGAGACATATTGGCTCTATCTGTACTGGTGAATAGTGAATGGGTCCAGCACTGAAACATAGCTGTCCACACTGTTAAATTCCTATAACAGACTCAGACACTGTTTTGGCTCAGGCAAATCTGTGATGCCTCCGAAACTCCCAAGCATGCTTAGGAGTTAGCACAGGTCAGTGTAGGCAGTTTGGATGTAGCTAATGCATTTTGGAGGTTAACGGTACTAGTATGAGTGCACCCTGTCCCCTGATTTCAAGGCCAGTATGTCTTAGCACTACTGAGTTTACCTTTATGTAGCTGCAAGGGTTCAGTCAAACTCTAAAGTGTTTTCTCAGGAGGTAAGAGCTGGTTGTCTTCTGCTGTCCTGGTAGCACCTGAATAAGGAAAAAGAAGCCTAAGAATGGCAGGCATCTGTCCCTTAAGCCCATCTGATTAAATGGAAATACTATAACGCAATTCACACTAAATAGTTTGTCAACAGCAAGAGTGACAAAACAGTATTTTCACTCTGTAATGCATTATAATTTAATGACAAACTCAACATATTTAATGTCTGACACAATCAAATATAAGTAGTGATTACAGTTGTAGAGATGATCTGGTGTTCTTTAAGGCCAGTGGAAAGCCTGCTGTGAAGTTCATGTATATTAAGCCTAAGGCTAGTAATTTGACATAGAATTAGTGAAAGAAGGAATAGAATATTTTCCAAAAATCTCAGCTTTGTATCACCTGCTGAGATCTTTTGATAATCTGGTTGCTTAGTTTGGTGCTTTGGTAGCAGCAACATTCTTCTGAAAATTCAGGCCTTAAACTACTGACCAGTAGTTGAAACAATATAGGAGAAATTCTGGCCCTATAACAGTTTTGTCATTGTCTTAATTTGGATTATAATTTTAAAGATGTTTTATCCCCTCTGTTGCTTCTTGGTTTGTTTTCTTCATTTGCTTTCACTTTTTCTTTCAGATACTTTGCTTTTAGGATTAAAAATATACGCAAGTTGACCTTGTTCTGACCTGATTATCTCATAGCTGTGAATCCTGTATTCAGCAAATTCCAAAAAGTGTGGTTTCCAACACAATATTGAATTCATTCTGTTGTATGTTTTCCAAGCATATTAATTTAAATGTAAATGTTAATGTCATAGATGACTTTATATATATTTATAGCAATAGTGTTGAGCTGTGGTTATATAACCACTTCCATGTAAAGGTCTTTTTCAGTATTAACTTTAAACTACATATAACTCTGAAAAAGCTATCACTTTTTCAGGCTTTAATTTTCTATGTGTGATCTCAGTTTGTAATGAACCTTCAACCTTTTTTTTGTGGGTGCTCTTTGTTTATTTTTTTTTGTTTTGTTCTGTTGTTTTGGTTTAAACAAATTTTTTAAATACTTTTCTGAAAAGAAGATGAAGAAATAATTCCTCTTCACTGTAAGAATGTTTTTAATGTGTTGTTTTTAAATAGCTTTAATATTGATTTCAAATTGGCTTAGAGAAAAACATACCAAACTAAACAAAAAAATTTCAGGAAAATTATTGCCAGTGATCAACAATACCATTTTCTTATTCCACAGAAAATTGTCTTCTTTTTTCCATGGCATTATTAGATTTAGCAAATAAGTTTATCCATCCAATTATTCCTAGCATATCTGTGGAAGACAGCAACATGATTTTCTTAGCTGCTCTTGCCAGCATTTTTTATTACAGACATTTTCCACCAATGTTCAAACTGTGAAGTTTGAAGTGTTTTCTTCCATATTTTTTGGTGAAAAATGTTACTTTGTCCTACGAGTATTTACACAGGAATACATTTTCTAATCTGGGCAAAAGTTTTTCATTTTAACTTTCTAAATACTTTTGCCTTGCTTTAGTGCACATAAGCATTGAAGGTGTGTCTACAAAACAGAAGATATAACTGAAATTCAGGAAGATATTTTTGCCTAGGATCCTTCACAGTTTCATGGATGTGGATATGTTCATTCCTTTTTTTGTTTTCTTTGACAGGAAACTTCCTTTGATTAACTAAAGGGCTGTCTTATAAAAGGTAATAGCTAGTTTTAAATCCAATAAAGTTGAAGATTGTGATGGTACATAGTACGATTATGCCTTTAGTTTCTGGCAATAAAAGTAATGAACTTCTTCTCCAATATGTCCTGAAAACTAGAAGAGGCAGTAGCTGCCTACTCTTGACTGGTTTATATAGAAGTGTAGTGGCCCATTGTGTTAAGTCTGTACAATGGCCCTGGAATGATTTTCCAAGCACTGGTATTTGGTGCACACCTCAGCCGCACTGTAGAATTGTCCTGGGATATAGCCCAACTGCATTATCCCTCCCTGCCCTCCACTGATGCCCTCAAAGATCTCACATGAACTCAGGCACTGAGATTGGAAGGGAACTATGGCCCATGTTAATAAGAGTCTGTCCTAGTCCAGATGATCACAACTATGAAATAGATGTTGAAAAACACTTGCTGTACATATAGAAACAACAGTGGAAAGCAAACAGCTGTTTTACTTATTTGCCTACAAAAGGCTTTTTTAAAATCCAAGAAACAGTACGACAAAGGAGATCTTATATACAAGGTATTTAAATCATTCTCTAGAGCTGCATAGTGTGGACATATTGAATTCCAGAGTAGAGTTAAAAATGCTTTTAAATTCTCCAGGTGCATTCCCTCAGGATATATAAGCAATCTCCTTTGCAGTTCTGAAAATGCAATGTTCCCAAATGCATTGCAAATGTTGATTGTTCACGGCTTTTCTATGGGAGAAATCTCACATTTATCTTCCCTCTCACCATTACTCCAGAGTCCACCGAAGCCCTAAATGGGAGAATAGCCAAAGTTTGCAAGCCACAAAGTGACAGGTTTCACCAATAGAGTAAAATGTGCAAAGACCTCTTCCACATCCGTAATAACCGTAGTGGAGGACATTCAGTTAGGCATAGCTTTTAATTATGCCAGCAGTAAGACAAACCACAGCTTTGCTGTGCCATAGTGACCCTCCCCTTATGTTCTGGTGATGGGACTGTACCAGGTTGGACACAGCAGGGAAGAGAGCAGAGACAGGCTATTATCCCTCAGCATCATTAGCCTAACAGCAGGGATGAGTCCTGAGAATTTGTAAGCAAAGGATGCCCCCTTGTGCAATGGTATCACTGAGCACAAAGCCTGTAATTCTGAAATAATGTGGATTATTGGAAAAATAGGCTTTCTACTAAAATGTCATGTAATTAATTAAAAGTATTTCCTTATCCATATTTTAAATCCTAATCTCTTAAATTTAGCATAATTGCAATAAAATATATGAATAGAAAAAACACAACGGAGTATTTTCATGAACCATATTTCAAATTTTCACAGAGCAAACATGGCTTGGAACATTTTTTATTAAAGAACAGGTCCTAAACTTTTTCTTTTTGTCTTCCCATGGGATTGCATGGGCCAATACCATATTCTGCAAACCAAAATCAAATTCAGAAGTTCAATTTAAATCTTGGCAACCCTTCAAGAACATTAAAAAGAAATTAAATCAATTTTGGAGAGACAAGCTGTTATATTTTAACTTTCTTTTTACATAAAAGTTAAAAGAATATTTTCTTTTTGGAATCTGTCCATAGCATATGACCAAGACCCTCCTGCACTAACCAGTTAACTGACCCACTTATGTTAGTTAAAATATTGCAAAGAAAGATGTATTTTAAAGGGATCTTAGGACTGCCATACACCAACTACGGTATGGTTGATTGGTTTTTACCTTCCCTCTTGCTAAGGACACATTTTTACAGACAACTGAAACAGCCCAGCAACCCTTCTTTTGCTTTTGGACTAGCTGGTACATCATGTCTACAGCTATGTACCCTGGTACCCAAAAGAGGTTGCAGACATTGAAACTGCCTGTTGGCTAAAGTCCATTAGCTCATGGTTGACCCCAAATCAAAACTGGGAACAGGCAGACAGAGTGGCAGCTGGCCCATACCTGTTGGTTCTGCCCAGAAAAATTTAGCAGAACTGAGATAACGTACCTGTGCCCATGTTCTCTTTAGTTACTAGTACAGAGTTTGTCCTTGGTGAGCTATAGGGACATTTCCCCATTAATATAAAATATGGTTTTAAACCAATAATCAATAACTTTGGGTTTTATGGAAAACCTGCTGCTGATTTCCAAAGAAGCTGAATCATTTGCTTAAGTATTTATAAGGGAACAATCCTGAAGGATTTCTGGCAACATCCAAGGTATTTATAAGAGGGGCTCAATACAAGTAAAAGCAGTTGCTGCTGAATCTTCCCTTGGACTGATGTATAGTGCAGTTAAGAAAATTTATTACAATGAAGAATATGAAGATTTGCTTAATACTGCAGAGCAAAGAGTGACCTTATTGTGCCAAATGTACATTGCAGACTAAGTAAAAATAAAAATAAGTGTGTGATGGAGGAACTCTTGAAAGATGCTGATATACACAGTTTCAATGATAAATTAAAGATGTCTCTATTTAATAAGGCTAGTTACTTCTGTGAACGTTTAAAAGTTCAGGTTTTTATTTACTAAGGAAGAAGCCATCTAATAAAGGCAATACAAGTGTTACTTCAAACATAAACCAGTGTAAATTTGTTTACAGTTTAGCTGTAGGTTATTAAAGTAGATACAGTATTATGTATTATTATGTATAGCAGTACTATGAGGATGAGAAAGAAACACAGATGTTAATGGAAACAGATCCAAGAAATGAAGGTGAAATATATATGAGGTGAGTACTCAGCAGCATAATCCTCAAACACATGTGCTGAACCAGAATCTTCCGTCACGGCACACTGAAGTTGTAGGCCAGTTTGGATTTGTATCATTCTACACCAGGCGAGACTGATTTGATACAGAGTTTTGGAATTAATGTTTTGCACAGCTCCTTTATTGGCTGACTGTTCTCCGGAGTTACTGAATATATTTTAAGCAAAAGCACATTAACAAACTGCAGCTATGCCAGGTGGATAGTTTTGGTCCTCTGTCAGAGCACCCTGTTGCACTACTTCTGTAGTTTAAAATACCCCAAAGCTGTGAACTGCAGAGGTACAGAGCAAAACAGTATCAATATACACACAACTTAAAAGGATTTTTTGTTGACTTCAGGACTCTAGCTCCCATTTCCTTTGAAGAAGGCTTGGCATATTGCCCCTAACTGCACTTTCAAAAATGTTCTAGTGAACACAGTCCAGTGACAATATGATTTTATTGCTTGAAAATCTTAATTTTGAGTGTCTTCAGGATGCTTTACCTTGAAGCATGCCAGGTCTTTCAGCACTAGCTCAGACATCCCTCATAGAGCATTGTGTCCACAGAGTTGCACCTAAAATGGAAATGAGACAGAATGCTGATGTCTAAACACAAAAAATTCCTCCACAAAATGCAGCTCTAGTGATAGAATTTATTCAGTGTCTGTGATGTCATCCTCAAAAATTTTTAAGTTATTGTAGATTCCCAGTAATATAGCTCTTACTTACTCTCTGTTATATTCCAAAAATTAAGTATAATTGTATGTGAGCACAGATTCAACATGTAGCCCCGGCAGAAGCCTTTGTGTACTGATGGGTGCTTTCACCTGAGACAGTCCTGATGCACCTATTTGATCCCTTACAAAGTCCTGGTGGCAGGACTGCAAACTTGGGAAGCTGGAGGGGTGGGTTTGGTGTCTTCTTCCTCCTCACAGAACTTATGTCCACACTGCCCATTGTACAAAATGATACGCTACTCATGGGCTAGAGCTTGGTATATTACCCCGCCGCTTGGACTGAAGCTGTGCAAAACAGAGCATAGATCTCTTGTCACCTACCGAAAAAAAAGTTCTCTATGCTGTTGGTTAAAACTGTAATAACCAAATAATGCCATTTTTTGTGTGTAGGCTCTATGATGTATATATGTTTGTCTTTTACATCCCTCCTTTTTCAACAGAAGAAGATGAAAATTCATTCAGATCCTTGTTTAGATATGATGCTGGGGGGAAAAAAATGTGCAAGACAACATAAAACAAAGATATGGGTGAGGACAATGCACTATGATGCAGAGTTCCACAACAAATGAGTTAAAAAGTAAACAGAAACCAATTTTATTTAGTTTCTTCCACAATGACATTTTTTGTAATCAATTAAATGTAAGTGATACCATAATTTGGAAGCAAAGTACTAGTGAAAAGAGAGGTTGAGCACAAGCAAGGTACTTGTGCTCCTTCTTGCTGAGGCACAAGCAAGAATTCATGCACCAACATTCTGGTTAAAGAAACCCCCTTTCTTTTGCAACAGGAGGCCTGGCCAGCAGTGTTGTGAGCAGGAAGCGACTCATTCCAAATGTACCACTTTGTATTTTATTACTTTTTTACAATTTATTCTAGCAATAAATTAATGTGTCTCATATGACTGGAATTGCCTGGATTCTCACTTATTACTGATTGTCCATCAAAAATTGTTCTATAACTAAATACTCTGCTATAAGAAAACATGCCTGAATGTACAGGAGCTTAAATTTACAACTTCCTTTCTTTGTGTCACTCTTCTGAAGCTAGCTGCTTTTTCATGCCCTGTGAAATCTAATTTAGAGATATTCAAGTTATCTTCAGGTTTTTCTAGGCCCTTTAAAACTTTAGAGCAAAAGAAATGTTAATGATCTCACACACACTTTACCCACATTTGCAATTTAGCAGACAAACTCTGCAGTGTTCTCTTTCTACAGTTTAAAAATATTCAGGATTTAATGGGGAAACTTGACAAGTGAAGCAGTGGTTTCAAGTGCTGCATATAAATCTTAAGCACAGAGAATTACAGGCTGATTCAGTCTCTCACAGCATTGTATTGTACAAATGAAATAGCATAACACATAGAAGAAAAGTTTTAACATTCTCACTGCTATTATTCTCTCTCAAGATGTATTTCTGCTCTGCTGATTTTCTGTTGTTTTCACAACACATTAGTGTGCTCAAGACAACTTGGCAATTAAGGTAAAGATTTATATTTTCTAGCTAGATAAATTTCAAAAGGTTCAGCACTTCAGACCTGCTCATATAATCATACTACATTTCTGAACTTCCACAACCTTCTCTTCTGATAAGCCAGCGCTCCCATGATTCTTACAAGTACAAAAGCCAAGGGCTTGCTCTGAGCTCCTCAGAACTATCTGAAGAAGCAGAAGAAAGTGCCCTCCTTCTGCTCGTATATGTAGAAGGAGGTACAGGGCTTCACCATACAGATACTCAATGGAATATATGTTTCTTGTGCCTTCTTTATGAAAGTTATGCTTTTCCAAGCCAGAGCAGGCTTTATGCTGAATACTAATTTTATCTTCTTTTTGAAATAAAGAGAAGCAAGGATTCTACATTGTGCAGTCTTCAGACATATTAAGAGCTTTCTGTTACCTATTACAAACTGATGGGAAACATCCCCCCCCCCCCAACAGCAATAATGTTTAGTTATTCACAAGGAAAATACAGGATGCATGTATGCATAAATACATGTATGCACGGGAAACACTGCCTTCCTTATCTGCCTCTTGGTTTGGATCGGAGTCTTTCCTATGCTAACGTTGATAGTCTTTGTGATATTTTTATGAGTGTAAAGACTCTAAGTATATTTAACAAGAAAAGAGCTTAATCTACACATCACTTCTGAACTAGATCCAACCTCTCCTAATTAATCACTTGGTTCCTCAGCCTCCCATTCTCATTGGTATTTTCACAGTTCTGCTACAGTGGCTGAAGACTAAGCCTGGAGAAAAAAGTAGCTAACATCTTTCTGCTATCTCAGCTCCCAGAACTTGCTTACCAAACAAAGGTCTACCTCAGCACAAAGAAGCTACAAACGGGATGGGGCATAGATGGAAGTCCCCACTTTCTCTGTTGATACTAATTAGGCATTAGATCATTCTAGCTTTACTGTAAACATATATTATAAGGTCACTAGTTACATGGCTATATTATTTTCTCTTTCTGTGTTTCCTTTAGCTTGCAAGTCTTTCTAAGACACATTGAATGTACTGACATTGCATCCTTCCATTTAATTGATGACCACCTACCTCACCGCCTTTCCCATCATTTTTACCTGTCAGGGGAAAAGGTCCTTTTGAAAGTGGCAGGCAATAAGTTTTCACAAAGTAGCATGTACTTTAAGACAAAAGTGGGTGAAAAGGAGGGCCCCCCCACCTTTCTTTAAGTTCTAAAGCAAAGCTAAACTGTGCTGACTAAACTGACTGAACTAAACTGGCTGAACTGTGTTTAGGCCCACTGGCAGAAACTGATTAGGTTTTTGAACTCATCACTTCTCTGAGTCAAAATCATCAGTAATCCTGTATGTAAAATTAAAGCACAAAGCAATGCTGAATACTTTTAAAGGACTTTTTTTCTTAAACAGAGAGAAACTACTAAACCAAAATTTAATTCTATTGTGCAAAATGTACTTTTTCTTCCCATACATCTCCTTTCTTTTCCAATCCATTCTGAGATTTTATAACCAGAAGCACTTGCAGAATGCAGAAGTAGAGCTTGTCTTGTAACACCCTTTTGTTAGAGTGCATTTGTTTCCCTTCCAAGTATTTACTTCCTCAGAAAATTTAATACTGCTGGATTTGCCCCAGTAAACATGGAAAGCATGATTCTTAGTTGGTCAAAATCAGCAATGCTTCAGTTAAGACATTTCCTGATTCTGCTCTGGCTCCTCTCACAGATTTGACCACCACTGTTTTCTGGAATCTGTGTGTCACTCTAGAGTCTTAACTGCCATCCATAGGGAAGCTTGTTATTTGACGTTTAGAACCTGCTTTGTCTAACTTGTCCAACAAGCCTTTTGCCCTATTAAGACAGATTATATAATCCTAAAAATTGCACTATGCATGCAGTAAACCCGCAGGGATTCATTTACTGCAAAACAAATTGCCAAAGGAGAAGAACGAACATTAAAATTGATCTATAGAGACAGCTTAAAAAAGAAAAAAAATTCGTAACTTTCAGCAAATATTCTCCCTGCTGGTCTACTGTCCACTGAAAATGCTGTGCTTCTGAACTCAGTGCTATCATAATAGTCCGTAATTACAATGTGCTCATTAGGTATGTATATTAATTATGCCACATAAATCAATTCCTCTTAATACTGTTGGCTGTTTTTCAGTAGCAACTAGAGGTGTGCCCAGCTGAAACTCCATTGTACTGGAATAAATGTCACTCCTGGCCTGCAAGAGATTGCAGTTGAAAGGACAAAAACTAACAAGTACTGGGAAAGAAGAATAAATGTGGTAGGAATGATAAGGGGTTAGTTTAACACAAGTAATATAAATTCGTGTAAAAAAGCTCAGGTCACAATTTCCTACTTGCCTATAGACTAGGACATGGCAATATTCTGTACATGAAATGTCAGAAAGGAGTCGTCTTTATTTATCCAGGACTTAATGAACTCAGAGGTACCTTATTCCTGTAAAATTTAATAGTTAAAATTCTGTTCAAATACTTTGGATGATATAAACAAATCCCAAGACCATTATGCTATTTATTGCTTCCCAGAATAATTTCTTTAAACAGCAGACATACTAAGGTAAATGTTTTTAAGCTTTGGGGTCAAATTGGAAGATTTTAAAAGATTTGTGGGTATGCAGATATGTCTGAAATTTGGTCTCTAAGTCCCCAGTATTAGGTATCCAAAAACTGAAAAATGAAAAATAATAATGCTATCCCCAAGGTTTGAGGAAGGTAAACACAAAGTACTTAGTGTACCTGGAATTTAAAAAATCCCTCCAACTAGAAGCAGATATTAAAAAAACTATTTGAATGTTTAGAAGTCTTGATTAAAAAGCAGTAATAAATTTACAAATCTTAAACTAGCTTCATGAAAGATATGAGCAAACACAAAAACAAAAGATATGAAGATAGATTGACTAAGGATGAGTGAAGAAAATACACTATACAAGACCATACATAATAACAGCTGCTTCCAAAAAATATACAAGCTCATTATGCATTTAAATGTGAGCAATAAAATTTTGAAATTTGGATCAATTACTCTAAATTCAGTTACAGTTTTGATGCCTAGACTTAGAAAAAATATTTTTCTAGAAGACTCCAATAGCATCTGTGGCACTTCACTGACTGGGAGGAAAGGAGGCACCTACTAGCTCCTTTACACTTCACACTTAGAAGTAAATGATATTCTTAAGTAAAACAAACAGGATTAAATTCCTGAACTAGATATAGGGGAGTGAAATCAACATAAGGAAAGTAGAAAAGAAAGGAAAACAATTTATGAGTAAACTAGGATTTTGGCAACCAGGATCAATGTCATAAAGATCAGGCAATGTACTGTGCTAGTATTGATAGAGTAGTTACGCTAGATATGATCCATGGACACCATTAGGTAACTTTGTAGGTGTGTGAGTATTGCATACTGGAAACCTGTGGCATCCCAAAATAGAACATAATATTCATTCCCTGATCACACTATCATACGGATTACTTTTCTCTGTTTTAGTCCACCTAGATCTAAATACTGAAAACGAATATAAGATCATTAATTGCTATCTTTCAAATTGTTTTGCTGATTTTACACTGAGGATGGGAATACTTCTTTCCACATAGATGTCCTGGTTTCAGCTGGGACAGAGTTAATTGTCTTCCTAGTAGCTGGTATAGCGCTATGTTTTTGAGCTAGGTATGAGAAGAATGTTGGTAACACTGATGTTTTCAGATGTTGCTAAGTAACATTTAGTCTAAAGTCAGGGATTTTTCAGCTTCTCATGCCCAGCCAGTGAGAAGGCTGGAGGAGCACAAGAAGTTGGGAGGGGACACAGCCAGGGCAGCTGACCCGAACTGGCCAAAGGGCACTTTGACATCATGCCCAGTATATAAACTGGGGGGAGTGGGGGTGGGGGGATTGCCGCTTGGGGACTAACTGGGTATCGATCAGCAGGTGGTGAGCAATTGCATTGCGCATCACTTCCAATCCTTTTATTATTACTGTTGTCATTTTATTAGTGTTATCATTATCATGATTAGTTTCTTCTTTTCTGTTCTATTAAACCGTTCTTATCTCAACCCACGAGTTTTACTTCTTTTCCCGATTCTCTTCCCCATCCCACTGGGGGGGGAGTGAGTGAGCGGCTGCGTGGTGCTTAGTTGCAGAGAAAACAGCATTAAATCTTCCAAGGCAACTAGCTGAGTAAGCAAATTATTCAGCACATGAAAGGAAGTGTCATGACAAACAAGATAATTAAAAAGGACCCTCCTGGCCATTGGGTTCCATCATCAGCTTCGATGAAGTAGCAAATGCTAATTAGCCCCTGTGGGTAAAAGGGGCAGTTCCAGTAACAGCCATAATGTCAAAGAAGGCAAATAATGTTATAAATGTAATTGATAACTACGCTCTTGCATCAGCTACTAGACCAAAATGAGTTTTTCATCAACACCAACAATTCAGGATGAAAATAAAAGTATAAAAAATAAACAAGTTGTCAGACAAATGCTACAGGAAAATTGAATAGTAGGCTAGCTTGATTTTCTTAGCTGATACTGTAAGTGACAACAGCAACAAAAAAAGACTTTTGTCTAAATGTTACAGAGATGTCAGAAATTATTGCATTTTCAAAGATTTTAGTTTTGATTCATTAAGGCTAAAGAGAATTATTTTCTGATTTTTTATTTCCCTCCACACACTTTCATATTTCAGACTTTCCTTTGAGTAGCTCAGAAATACAGATTTTTAAATGTGTGTACGTTTTCTGAAAAAGTCTGTGAATACTATGTGCATCTTATGCAATCCAAGACTGCATTTCAACATCCCAGAAGTTTCTTTGTATTTTTATATATTTTCTATATATTTAATAATTACCAATAAATTTACGAAAGCATTAAAGAAATATGAAGAATATTAAGCATTTTTTCGTTCAAGTCTCTTCTCCAAACTCATATTTTACATTATTAATTGCTACTTACACATCTTCCATGATTCTTTTACTGATCCTTGCAAAATGCCAATGACAAAAAATCTAGTTTATTAAATAAGTCATTGGAAGGGATCTGTGAACAAAACCCACCATGTTGCTTAAACTGTAACTTGTTTCTTTTCCTTCTGTTAATCAATCCTACTTTTTGGCCATTTATCTGTCCTTCTTTGGGTTGTCTACCCTGTACTGAAGGCGGCCATATCATACTAATTCTTTTCCAAAGTGTTACAAGTTCCATATTAAGCCAATTCACTTTTTGTCAGCAGCTCTCCTATTGGTATACTCTTTCAGAATCTCATTTTGCTGGTAAATAAATCTTTCTTCAAATTTCCAGCCTAAATATATTAATAGACAGCTCATATATATTCTAGTATCAATGCTATCAATTTCATTTTTTTCCTTACTTCCTTGTCTGCACTTCGTGATAATATTTCTATGCCTTCTCAGGCTTCCTTTCTCTCTCCTCTCTTCAGACAGGCAATCCAATTTGCTGATCACTCTGGTATCTCCTCTTCTAGTTTGTCTCAGGCATCAGTCCAGCTTTGCTGAATGTAAATGACCAAAAAAGTAATTTTTATTAGCTTTGTATCAGGATGGCCTGTATCTACTATCCTTGTTGAAGATCACTATTCTTTGTCTATTTGTTTGAGACATGGCATGAACCTGTGGAATACTAGATACATTGTATGACATGTTAACAATCAAAAATATTCTGGTGAACTAAATTCACTTCTGGGATGAATCTTCCATTTCATGACAGACATAGTTCGTGATCTTGAGTAAATCACTGAACAAAAGGCTGAGGAACTGAAGTACAACTAGAATCTGTTCATCCAGTTGTGGCCGAACAGATTATAGAAAGGTAGTGGTCAGTACCTCAACATATTATTATAGTAATGCTTCACCACAGCTCTAAGAAAACTTAGATAAATAAAGACTGTCCTCCTAGCTCCCACATTTAGAATTGGTAATTTATTAGAGCTTCGAAAAGACCGTATAAAAAGCCTGAACATTTTATTCTTTTCTATACTGAAATTTAGATGAAAAAACTATGGAAGAAGAAAAGATATTCTCTACTTATTTGACAAGGGATGAAAAAGAAGAAATGATAGTTCAAATTCTGATCAAATAACATTTTTCTGGTCCCACTTTATTTGCTATTACAGTGGTGCTGCCTAATTCATTCCCACTGTTTTTCAAAAATTTGGTGGTTTTTTAAGCTATGATGAAAATTCCAGTACTTAAATTGCTTGACAGTAAACTTGAAAATATACCTGGGATTATTCTGTCCATGGCAAAATGGAGAATGCTGTGATCCTGGATCAGATTACCTGTGGTTTCAGAACAGAATTATTATATCGCATACATTTACAAGGGGAAAACAATTTAATTGTTGGCTTACATAACTGATTAAATGCTCTGTGATTCTTTCATGTGTTAGGGTTCTTTCCTATAGTGATAGAATGCATGTTCTGGAGGATGGACACAAACCAGAACCCATAGCAAGTATCCTGTGACTTTCCCCAAACACACTGACCAGTGAAACCGTTAAGATGCTCTGCAAAAAACACCACAAGACCCACTTTGTCATTCTTCTCCCCCAAAGCTAAGGTTATTGCTTTTATACAGCTAAGATCATAAAACTGTATTCTTTTCCTGGAGTATTGTTTTGAAATAACAATTATTCTTGGTTTGTGCCAGTGAATGAGAAGGATGTGGCCTTTAGTCAGTTTTTTTTCCAACTGCAATGCTTATTCAACAACTGTGTAAGAAAATAACTTGCCTCTAAACCTGAATGGTTCTGGTAACACAATGCTCAGTTCCATTACCAGTTATTGTAGAGAGTGAAAGTGTTGTGACATTGGATCAACAAGCATGTGCTTATGAGTGAAATTCTTTTTTAAATTACGTGCAAAACTGACTTATCAACAGATGTATCATTCTCTGCTTAGGAAAATGGTTCACCTGAAATGGCAAACAAGTCTGGCATTTAAATATTCTGAATTGATTGGTGGTGTAACATGCAGAAGTATAGTAATCTCTTCTGTAAGTGAAGGAATAAATGCAACATAATGCCTATGTGTTTTTATGTGAAAATATGGTCTGGTTTGTGAACATTCATGATCAAATGCTTTATAATTTTATCTCCATCTTTGTGGTTCAATGCTGCCATATTGTGCCGCTTGCCTCTAATGAAGTAATTAAAAAAAAAGGTACAGCAGAAAGTATCAGAAGAGTCTTTTGTTCTTTCAGAGAATTAGAAGTATATATGGAGGAAATTAAAAGTATATGTGGAGGTAGCTCAGGCATCACAGACTCCTGTATGTGTTAAACATAGATTTATCTCAACATAACCCCTTTACCAGAAAGAGAAACACATGAGTACAGAGAGCTATATATATGGGAAAATCACGCCTTACTCGGAGTATACACAATTCTAGTTACGAAAATGTTTTGACAAAGTCTTATTAAAATAGTCACAGGTAGTCACATGAGTTGAAATGTAATTGATGATCTACTGCATTTGGGAACTTCAATCTGCAAAACAGACTTTCCATCTCAAAGCACCCAAAGATTCTATTAAACTGGAATAAACTTATTGTCCTTAATATTCCATCTTAGAATTTCTTTTTTCTCTCCGTATGTCTGAGAGAATCTTTCTCTTACTATCTTGTATTTGGCTTAATAGTTTTCCATGACAGAAGATGTCCTTCCGTGTTGTGTCCAGAGGCTGACTAACATATGATTTTGGAATATGATAGTTCCACATCATAAACTAAACAAAAATAAACACACTTCTAATAAAAAAAAAAATCAATATTCAAAGTAGTCTTTATTTGCCCAAAGCCTTCATTATCTCTTCCTAGGTGGTACAATACAAGCCACCTTGCCAGCTTTTCAGTAATACAAAATGCTTCCTATTTGGCCCCTTTCCAAACTGCTTCTATAATGCGTTTGTTCATCAGCTCTCAAGTCAACACAATGTTATGTAGGTGACAATAAAATAAATTAATCAGCAAAAAAATCCTTTGGATGTAATCATGGTGCAGCCATGGGGAAAAGCTGTTAGTAGAGAAGTGCTTGATAGTTTACAGACCTCTGCAACAGATTAGGAGTTGATGCTCATGGAAATAGTTTCTAATAAAGAAACCTAAATGAATAAAAGATACAGCAGCACATGCTTAGAGAGATTCTAAAATACTAGACAATCAAAGAGAGGAAAAAAAGATGGTTAAAAGCAAAGAATAAAATCTTCATGCCATCACTGATCTTTTGGTGTTTAAGGAAGATTTAAAATGCTACTTGGGCATAATTTTACCTCACTTGTTATAAAAATGTTGCAAAAATCCATTCTTTCCCCAGTGCCCTCCCAGTCTGCAGGTAGAACTGAACCCACTGCTTCCATTAACAGAAAAAATATGGATTTGTCCCTGTAAAATAACTGTCAGCATCAGTGTGCAAGAAGTAGGAGTACTCTACATTAACAAAAGGTAAGAGCAGAAATGTAGGTTGTTTTAATGGGTTATTTGCCACTCCCAGAACAAAGGTTTTATGCTCCTAAGAGTCTATTGCCATTTACGGAAATAGTAGTTGAAAGCACCTCAGAAGTAAATTAATTCTATCAAGGGATGTGAAAAACATTTCAGTCCTCCATCATTAATAGTGCATAAATGTTCCTCTAATAGGTGATCGTAACATAAATGGTGCAATAATGACCCTTGATTTTAGTCTTGTTATTGTTTTTACAGTTTTTGTCCTAAATCAGTTTCTAGGAATCTTTTCTTGTAACACAGAAAAAGAAACAGTATTTGCATGTGACTCCTATGTAGATTCAATTATAATTAGAGAAGGTAAAAAAGGCAAGCCTTATTTTGACAAGTTACATTTATATTTAATTATTTCATAACATAAATAGTGAAATATAAATGAAATGTCTCTATAAAATTGCATGGGGAAAGGTTAACATGAAGGAAAAGGTGACTCAAAATTAAAATAAATAAAGAACTAAAAAAATGGATACAAACAGGGTGGTATCAACAACCTGTAGAGAACAAAAGAACAAAAACAAGTTTGTATTTTAAAAAAAGAGCAATCAGAGTTGTAAGTGAGTACTGAAAACCCTTTTAACTTGGCTTGGAGGTAAGACAACATTTAGGACTTTTAAATTGGCTTCTTCCATACTGATGTACCTTAACAATATTTTATTTGCAAAACTGTTGAGCAGCTACTATCCCATAAAAACCAGTAGTGCATATAACCTTCAAAAGTAAGCCCGTTTTTTATACAGGAACTTCAGTAAAACCTATGGATTTTTGCCATTAGGCAATCCAATTTGGAAGTTTGCGCATGTGCAAAGTTTTGCTTGCATATAAATTGTTACAATTTACAAAAATTTATGGAAACAGGTAAATTCATTCATAAAGACAAACTTTCAAGCACTGAGCAACTAACTGCATATATTCACAAAATATACGTTACAAGTCATGAAGTTACCTTAATGTATAGAAGGAACACCGTATTTTAATCCCTTTAATCACATTGACTATGCTAATACAGTTTTGAATGCTCACTTTGAAAGAAGTGATATCTTTCAGATAGATACTGTACAGTTCTGTTTTGTGAATTGACTGAGACAGATGTTTGTGCAAAGGAAGGACTGAAGTTCTCACCATAATTTTTGGAGGTAACTGTCCTATTTCACAACCTGAAAACTTCACTTTCATTGCTCCACCCAGCTATGATGACACCCTCATTATGGCAGCACACAAAACTTTACAGACAGGAGTAGTGACACTCTAGTTGACACAAAAAGAGAAACATCCATGTTCAAAGTAAGAAGAGCAGTAACTCAGAATTGCTTTTGTTATGTCTCTTCTCTGGTGGAACTTAAACCATGAATGTTAGATGTTCTCCTTTGGTAAAGAAACAGATATACATTTGCTACCACATACTTACAGACCAATTTAAAACTCCTGGGGTCATTTAGGGGAAGTACTCATAAATCTTAGCTCAAACCTAACCTAAAATTCCTCCATAACCAGTTTTAATCAATGGAAAGGAGTCTAATTTAAAGTATTTTTCTTTCTGACTAACTTTCAGATATCTAAAAGATTTGATGGTGCGTTTAATATAGCTGTTAATAGAAAAAGACAGGTGTCTTCACAGGTTTACATGACACATCATAAGTAAGCTATCTAAAATGGGTGAGCTGGATTGCCCCAAGGCTATCATGAATGAGTGAATTGCTGTCCCAGCACACAGTAAGCCTGTGGAAATGCCTGTCTTGCCAGAGGCGTTGGAGACAGCCAGCCTATTCTGGCTGCCCAACTTTTAAATGCCAAAATTGAGCTGCTTTCAAGCCCATCTGTAACTATTCCGATTGTTTTCTGGAAGAAGTTGTCTCTTTCAAATGAGCATAATGGGAGCCAAGCCTTACTAGGCTGAATTTATAAATACCTGTCTGAGACTCTTTCTACTATCACCAGTTGCTTTAGAATAGACCATAGTGTAATGTAAGGCTATAACTCTAAGGGCTCCACTATACTCTCTCTCCCCGACCCTCCCCTTTCTCACTTTCTATGCATAAAAAAGCTATTATTAAAAAGTTACAGTTTTCAGTAATTATCTGGAGCCCTGTGCAAACAGCTAAGTGACAGTAAAAGTAAAAAACATAACAAGACAAACATGAAATTAAAAGAGTTCATTTCAGGAAGGTTCAACTATTTCACAAGTTGACCTCATCATACCGATATAGCGCGTTAGACATAAAGCTCCCTTTAAAATAGGGCAACAATAAATACCTGTAAACCACTTAGAGTAAATAGAAGAAAACATCATTATTTCCTTTGATATTTACCTTATGTTTATTAGTAAAGATAAATGAATTTGATATTAATATTATGCATGCTTATGATTAATTGAAGTTGAACAATTATGAATCACAATTAAATGTCTGGGAGATGTGTAGAAACACAAAGAAAGGCCGGAAGGGACACTGCCATCTAGCGATGTGATAAAAAGTTAACCAGATCATACATCAAAAAAATTCTTGGTGGTGTTATAGAGAAATAAACACAATTCTCAAAGAAGATCTAATGCATTAAAGCTCAAGAGACCCTTAAATTGGGAGGCTGATTTTCTGATCCATTTAAAAAAATTATCCTATCAATGATATTGTGAGTATCACTGTACTCACAGTATGAGATTGATCTGCTTATGAAGAGACAGATATATATGTCTAAGAAAGTGAAACATTCTCTTAGAAAAAATGTATTACTGAACATAATTATACTTATGTTTTCTACAATAAAATCAAGCAAATATAAAAGAAAATTAATCAGGCTAAACTAATATCAATTAAATGTAATTGCTTCGCTGCTGGCTCTGAACTCCAGCATCTGCATTGCTGTGCTTTGTTGTTACTACATTATTCCACAGAAACAATGCTGAAATGTTCATCAAGATATAGATGGTGATCTAACTCAACTTCAGGGTAAATTTTTTCTGCCATGCTGTAAAAAGCAAGCATGGATGAGCTGTTAACCACAGGTGTCTTTCTCTTTTCACAAAAATAAACTTTCAGGAATCTCAGGTAATGCTATGTGGTGCTGGCAAGTATTGCCTGTTTAAAGGCAAGCCCTGTACCTCAACTGATCTAGTACAACATTTCTAATGAGTTCTGTGTCTGAATAATAATGATATTTTTTGAGTTTTAATTGCTTCATTAGTGGTGAACACATATCCATTGTATCTATCCATTCTATTCACCATACATATCCATTGTATGTATCCATTCTATTCACCATTAATGAAGCAATTAAAACTCAAAAAATATCATTAGAGTTCTGAGATAACTCTTTGATGAATTAAGATACAGAACTCATTAGAAATGTTGTACTAGATCAATTGAGAATTCATTCTAGGAAAGTAATTGCACTAGTGAAAGGGTTAAATGCAATTCACCTGAGAAGGGAAAGGATTTAAGATCAAAATTAACGGGGGAAAAGCAAGAACATCTAGAGCAAAAAGAAATATGTTGCAACAACAAGATAGTTTTTAGATATTACTCTGTGTAATAGAAAAAGAGGAAGAAAAATAAAACAAGACACAAGGAGCAAGGGAATAAATATTGATATTGCAGCAGCAATTGACTTGACATCATAATCTCTTGTCAAGCTGCACAGTGTCTCTTACTCTTGCATTGACATACAGCAGCTCCAAATGTCATCCTAATTATACTAGTGGAGCAAAGTGTCCTTAGGGAAATACAAAGTGGAAACAAACAAACAGAGTCTTCCCATGCTGTGGGAATGGCACTTACACTTCCATTTTAGTGTCAAGGAATACCATGTTCCACTTGGATCTAAGACATTAGCCATTGTTTATTTATTTGGCTGCTTTTGTCTTTATTATACACTATAGATATTTACATCTGATGATGGTGTTTCTCTGCAAAAAGCTTTGCTATTTTTTTCAAATCCATGTTCTAAGCAAATATATGTCCTATTAAGGGCCAGATGAATTACTAAAACCAAAAGTACACTTCATTATAATTCTCAGATTTATTTTTCTCTTATTCATTTTCTCTAGATATATAGAGCCCTGTTGTCACAAGACCAATATTTCAATTATTTTTTCTTACAGGATGCTTGTGAAGCAGGAACATATAATCAATCCCTTTAAAGAGATGAAGAATAGAGGCACAGAAAGAAAAAGGCCAGATCTTCAGAAAGCATAGCCATTGTGATTCTTACCAACAGGAGAAAAACGCAACCCAATTCCTCTTTGAATGAGGATAGACATATACAGAGATAAATTTCCTTGCAGAGGTCTGAAAGGATGCACTTCCAGATAGGGGCAATGCTATAGAACCAAGCTATATTTCACCTTTAGAGAAAAGAAAATGCAGTAGCCAGATAAATAGAAACACAGTAGTAGCAGTAACAGCAGCAGTAATAGTAGACACTTGTGACTTTGATATCTCCAGGAGTGGCTCTTCCTCGCTTCAAAGAGTTGCAGTGCCATAGCACAGTCCACAGATCAGAAATTTGTTGGAAGGGACAGCAGTACATGGCGTTGACCAGCGTGCAGAGCAGACCGACACATTTCCTTTCCTAAATTCTTGCAGAGGGAATTTCTACACCTGGGACTCACAGATGTTCTTTTTTAAATGTTCAGCCACCACAGAAGCTCTTATCTTTATTCTAGCAGGGTGTTTATTTTTGATTGTAGGGGAATTTGCCCACAGAAAATTACTCTCCTCTCCATAGTATGTACAACCTATCATATTTTATAGAGTAGTTCACATTCACTTTCTTCATAAAGTTTTCAAAGAGCCATATCACATAGAAAGGAAGGTTTTTCTCAGAAGTGAGACAAGATGGTTACCTTAAAAAGTACTAGCTCCATAAGTCAAAATTATTTCCTTAGTGGAAAAAGTTGAGAATAAATTAAAGGTCTGGGCTGGAGCCAGGGGATGCACATCATCCTTCTTTTCTCACAGAAGTTGCATAGGATGGCTTGGATCAACAGTATTTTTCCTACATAGTCTCCTCAATGATAAGAAATATTTATACATGGTTGCAGTAACTCCACAGATGTGCAGACCTGGGCTTTTTGAATTTATTGTGTTGGTGGGCTCTATTTTTCCCTTATGAGTTACACTCTCACTCTCCTCTGAGGTTTATCAGAACAGGGTCAGCATGCAAAGAATTTTCATTTGTCTTTGACTTTTCTGACACAGCCTCAAATCAAAGTTTGTGTTTTTCAGTTCTGCTGTTTTCTTCCACTGCTGTGCTAGTGTTAACACAGTAACCTGAACCAGGATGTAGAATTAGGAGAGGTTTATTGCTAAACTGATCTTTAACTTGTGTGCTGAAAAATATAAGCCAAATATAAACCTTAAAACCATTAGCATGTAACAAAGATTATTAGTTTACAAGCCATTAAGTATAATCCACACAATTGTTATTTTACCCCAGTTAAGAAAGTTTTCAACTAGATCTAAGAAAAGTATTGGTACAATATTATATTAGAAGAATATTGAAAGTAGCAAATAACTTCTAATTCTGCCTGGCATTCACTGATAATAAACTATGGACAGTGGTATATAGTGGCCTGATATATTACATTGTATGTCATTGTATATATACTGTCACATATACACATTGTTCAGTATAAACTCACTGGCTTCTATAATGTTTTTCTTTAATTCTGAAACATTTTTCCTTAATATATCTATAAATTAATACAAGCAAAATATAGGTAAATGAAACCTACCACAAACTGCAATGTATTTAGACAACACAGCTGATTAATTTAATGTAAAGTGTCATGTAATGGATAATATGTTTGTTTAAAATTTAGACTTAAAAAAAGAAAAACGAAATCAAACACCTTTGTATCATAGTTGTTCTGGAAAAAGAATTTCCTTGTTTCTTAGGCAGCTTCAAAACTCTGAGCTCTCTTATGTGTCTTGTTTACAATCCTTGACATAATTTTTTTTTTTTCCCTACTATCACCACTGTAGTGTTAGAAAAGTATAAGCACTGAGCTTCCAGCTAACAGGCGACACTCAGAGTGGTGATCAACTGTTTTTACTCAGGCTGACAGCCTGTCACAAGTGAGATCCCCAGGGATTGATAAAAGGCCTCATGAAGTTCAACATCTTCATAAATTATCTGGATGATGAGATTGAAAGCACCCACACCAAATTTGCTGATGACATTAAACTGGGTGGTGAAGTGGGCATGTCAAAAGGGAGAGACATCTTACAGAGAGACCTGGACATGCTGGAAGAGTGAGCTAGTAAGAACAGTATGAAGTTTAACACTGACAAGTGCAAAGTCCTGCACCTGGGACAAAATAACCAAAGAGCCCAGTACAAGCTAGGATCTGTATGGGTGGGGAGCAGCCTTGCTGAAAGGGACCTGGGGTCCTGGTGAAGAAGCAGCTGAACATGAGTCAGCAGTGCACTGCTGCAGCAACAGGTAAATTGGATCCTGGGCTGCATCCACAGGGACATTAATAGCAGAGATAGAGACACCATCATCACGCTCTGCTCAGCACTTGTCAGGCTGCACGTGGAGAACTGTGTCCAGTTCTGGTCCCCACAGTTCAAAAAAGTCACGGGTAGATGAGAGAGAGTCCAGAGGAAGGCCACGAAGACAATTAAAGGGCTGGAGAACTTGCCCATGAAGAAGGGCTGAAGGAGTTAGGTCTTTTTTCCCCTGGAGAAAAGGCGGCTTATGGCAGACCTCATCACAGTATTCCAGTACTTAGAGGGTGGCTACAAAGAGGACAGAGGCTCTTTCTTCACAAGGAGCCACATGGAGAAGGCAAGGGGCAACAGGTACAAGTTGCAATGGGAGAGGTTTTGTCTCGACATAAAAAGATTTTTTTAGAGTAAGAACAATCATTCACTGGAACAACCTCCCCAGAGATGTGGTAGAGTCCCCATCACTGAAGGTTTTCAAGATGCGATTGGACAGGGTGCTAGATAACCTCATCTGTTCTGTCTTTCCCACAAAAGGCTGGATCAGACGATCTTTTGAGGTCCCTTCCAACCTGGGCTGTTCTGTAATTCTATGAAAAGGCAGGAACGGGAATGGTCAGATAGGTGATTTGCAGAGAATCCAGACAAAGTTAATGAAGAGGACAGCACTACCATGGATCAGTGGTTTCATGGCCTCCTCATGTAGCAGTGGTGGAATGTGAAAAACACTTCAACTGAAAATTAACTTTGCAAAATTTAAATAGCTCCTAAATATTAGCTCCTATCACTCTAAGCAGGTGTTTGTAAGCCAAACCTCATTCCTGCTCCTCATTCCAACTGTAATGTTTACTTTTAAATGGAAATACTATCTACCATGGAAATCAAAAGCCTGGCAGGTCAGATTTTGCTGGGGAATACACAGCTGCTCAGCTTCCCTGAGTCAAGACAGCTACCAGAAGAGAGAAAGCCACCAGGACACCATCTCAACAAGGTTGCTAAACGTTTCTTATAGCCTTATTGCTTCTTTAATGCCTCATTGAAAGGTAATATCTTACAGAATGTACATAAGTAGGATAATCTGCATATTTAATATTCACAAAATTATGCCACTCTAGAGGTAATGATTCAAAATAATGATCCCATTTATGACAGAGAAAATGTATTTAAATAAAATATAGTTATCATTTATTTCACAGTTGATTTGAAACACATTGTTGAAATGAATGCTTTGGGCTGCCTGGAAAAAAAATTAAATGAATAAAAAAATCAATCAAAACTCTTAACCTTTCTAACAGTGTGTATTTGGGACAAAGGAAAGAGAAAGGTCATGTCTGAAATCTGTACTACCACAGTGATTTCATGTTTTCCACTCTCATGCCTACTGCACCACTGGAAACTCTTTAAAGAATATAATGAAAATAACATCCCTGTAGGTAATTACAGCATGAAATGCTGCAGTCGATTGACTATACCTCCTGTCATATGACAGAGAGGTAATCTTTCATCCCTCTTTCCTGTCAGATAACTGAGAACAAAAATAAGGAGCAGTTTTTGTCAGCATGCCTGTATGTCACAGTAATCATTGCTCTCAGTAGAGCAGCTAAAGTCAGCAAATTGACATTAATTTTAAAACATTTTCAGTAGTTACCTCTGAGTCCTGTACATATGTCTCATTGGAGTGGCTTCATTGAAGTCAACTGGATTACTTACTGACCCAGGTAAAATCAATGGGAACAGAGGTAACTCCCATGTAATCAAACTGAGCAAGGTTTATTCTTATATGTGAAAATATGAGACTACCTCTATTGAATAAATGGCCCTGAAGTCCTTTTATGTATTTTTTAAATGTGGCTTTACCTGGAGAGTAATCGCCTTCCTTTCATTGTAACACTTACAACTTCATAAACTTTGAACCTGGCACAAAATGAACTCTTTCAGAGAATCTGTGAGTTGCCAAGATTAAAGATATTATATGCTACTTAATCAAGTATGTTATGATTCTTTCTGGTATACACACTTTAAGAAAGAATAACTTTTCAAAATTCAGACTGGCTTTTATATATTCTGCATAAACAGAAAACACGTAAGAAGCATTTTCCAAGACAGAATTATAGAGAAGTCTGTGTTGCTTTAGTCTGAAAGCTTGGAGTGGAAAAGATTTGGTTAAAAAAAAAAGTTTTTTTGTTAAGTATGATGTGTTTCTGCTTCCTGTGTGTGTGATTTCTGAAAAGTCAGAAAATACCTGAGAAAGTCAGGATGAAATGAAGAGAGGTATAAGGGGCTGAAATGGAGACACAGTACCGCAGATGAAAGACAACAGTTAAAATATCTTGAGAGATGATTTTTGGATAAGACAAGTTAGAGAGTTTGACACTAAAGTATCTGATATGGATAAATCATATGTTTTAGCATTTGTGCTCTTGAAGTTGCTTTTAATCCTATTGGTCACTTGTTGCAGAAGAGGGAACGCTTTCAGCTACCCCATTGCTTCATGCATACACACACACACAAAAAAAAAGAAAGAGAGAGAAAAAAAAATTCAGTACTGACCAATAGAGAGCATGTTTCTGGACTGAATTCTTTTACTATGAATGTAATAGAAAACCAGTCTTTCTGATGTCATTATATGCTACCTTCTGATGAATAGTCATTTTGAAATGGCTTTTCACTATCATCTTTAACAAACCTGTTCCCTGTACAAATTCAGATATATTATTACCTTGGTAAAAAACACAGATTGAGAGGGAAGAAACATGAAATAACACTATGTGGGTAACTATGCTAGGTTTTCAATTATCTCTTTCTGGACCCTCACTCAAAGCAAGAGTGGCCCTGAACATTTTTCTAAAAGATTTCAATAGTGTCTCTTCCAAGACATTATGTAGCATTTGTTCTTTTCTTTTTGGTTATAACCTGAACACTGAGATATTGCAGCTTGTAAGAATATCCTGCTACTCAGACTAGAGATGCTGGCGCTTTTGTCTTCTTTGTAATGTAGGATCAGGACACTTGCCTTGAGAAAGTTTTTTTTACCTGATTTAAACACTTCTCTTGCTTCTTCGAAGAGCTCCCTAGTGCCAAAACTAATTCAGGTAGGGAGTTTCTGTCCACTAGTGGTTCAGGTCCTTCTAACCCCTTCTAAAAAAGATGTAGTTTTGAGAGATCCTTGCAGTCTGTCTCCTTTCCCAGCTAGCTGCCATGAATAACCTTACAGCATTTCCATGGGGAAAATGGGATTGAATCCCCTTATGTGGGAGTAGACCTGAAGGTGAGCGAGTATTGTTGTTACACTGCCACCACCAGCTTTAAAAAAGGCAAATGCATTTTTCTGATTATAACTTGCTGTTTATTGTCTGAAAATGCATAGAAGTAGGTGAAAAGAATGAGGGGGTTGACTATGTTAGGAGCGGGCAAGGCACGATACTGCCTAGGCTGGCAAGGGCTGAAGCTCTGCACGAGCTCAGAGGCACAACTCTATATCCATGCAAACTTGCAATTTAAAAATGCAATGTATGCAGAGAGTTAGATGACAGCTGAGTATGTGTTTTAACTATAACAGTTTGGGACCTATGTTTTTTAATTTCACTTAAATCCCATTTTTAAGAGCCTTAATAGCATCCCGTCCATAATAAGTGACATATAACTAGGACTAATGAGGTTAAACTGAGAAAAAAAAGTCTTTTCCATAATATATTCCAAATAAATATTCTCTTCTCCCAACCTGCCAACAGTTGTCATGCGTTGGCAATAAGTATCCCAGTGAAAACTATAATTGCTTCCTGGTTTTTTTAGGTATTCAATTATCCTTTCTCAGAAATAAAATGCTAACTATTAGCAAAGTCATAGAAACAAAGCACTACAAAGCAAAACAAAGCCCATAATATCCATCAACTCAACAAAGGGAGCAAAGGAATTCAGAGACAACTGAAAGATGAAAGTGATATGAAGGTAAAAGCAGAAGAACATTGTTTAAGACATAAAATCTGTGTCAGTTCTCTCACCTGTTTACTAGGACTCCTTACTCATGCATATACTTGTGTTAAAAAAGTTTATAGTAAGTCTTCTGTGATAAATCTCATCCTTTAAAAATGTTTCATTAATTTCTCTTCATCATGGGAATACAGGAAATTATCCAGCCATTTTACTATGCTGGATTTTCTCTTGAACATGACCCAGCAATGCGCCCTTGCAGCAAAGAAGGGTAATGGTGTCCTGGGCTGAACTAGGCACTGCCAGCAGGTAGAGGGAGGTGATCCTCCCCTTCTACTCAGCACTGGCGAGGCCACACCTGGAGTACTGTTTCGAGTTCCGGACTCCCCAGTACAAGAGAGACAGGGACATACCGGAGAGACTCCAACAAAGGGTGACAAAGAGAAGGCTCAGGGGGATCTTATGCATGTGTATAAATACCTGAAGTGACAGTACAAAGAAGACGGAGCCAGGCTCTTTGCAGCGGTGCCCAGTGACAGGACCAGAGGCAGTGGGCGCAAACTGAAACACAGAGGTGCTGTCTGAATGTCACAAAACACTTTTTCACTGTGAGGGTGGCTAAGCACTGGCACAGGCTTCCCAGAGAGGTGGTGGAACCTCCAACCTTGAAGATATTCAAAAGCCACCTGGAACTGGGGTAACCAGCTCTAGGTGGCCCTGCTGAAGGAGGGGAGTTTGACTGTATGACCTCCAGAGGTCCCTTCCGACCTCAACCATTCTGTGACGTTGTGATTTTGGACAGAAGTCTTAAAAATAACAATAAAAACTACCGGGTTTATGCCATTGATACTTAAGTTAAAATTGTGATCTATAGCCTAAACTTCATTGGATTTCTAGGTATAAATCTAGTCTATAAAGCCAGAGTTATATCTCCAGCCAATGGATTAAATATGGTAAATTAACTGCTTAGGAAAAGGAACATATCTTTTCTGTTCTTGTAACTTATATTAAGAGGATTCTATTCTGTGGCAGGTACACCCCAAACCCCCGCCCCCCGACAGGAAACAAAACTTCTCCGGGCAGGGAGGAAAGGGAAAAAAAAAAAAACAAACCAACCCTAGCGGCCACAGGTTGAAAATTGAACTGACCAATCGAGATGCGCCAGGTACACAGAAGTGTTGACCTTTTGGCCAATGGGGATTAAAATGACCACAGATCAGATCTGACAAGGGTATAAACAGGGTCCCGCCGGACAACATTTTGAATCAGTCCTCCTCGGAGTAGTGGGTCTGCAGTCGGGGACTCTACCCTTGGGTTAGGACGCCACCCTAGGTAACTCCTGCAGGTTGAGAGTCCTCATTTTTTAGGTGAGTGATATGCGCATTTTGAGTCATCATTTTAAATCTTAAGGATTCTTAAGTCGGCTGTGTAGTACTAATTCCCCTTACATCATTGAACCTGTGGTTCACAAATGTTATCGGAGTTCTAACTAACTTTTTACTGAAGAATAAATCTGAGTTTTAACTCCTGTTGGATTTGATTGTGTGAGCCTCCGTAACATATTCTACTTCAGCTTTTTTAGACACTATACTATATGCAACACTTTGGAAAATAAAAAAATATATACATGTGTATAGATGTGTGTGTGTATGCGTTTGAACATTTACACAAGAAATGCATATCATCCGTCAATGGGCCAGCTAATTCAAATAGCACACTTTATTGTACATTACTTGTGTGTAATTATATAATGAGAAAAAGTGGCCTTTCACTTTCTTTTCTATACTTGCTCAGAAATTAAGTTCAGTAGAACCTTTGAAATGAAGGATTGAATTTTTTTTAGAGGACATTGAATTTCCTTTTGTATGTTTCTAAATGAATGATGTAGATAATTTATATGATGAATCTACTATTCCCTAGTTTTATAGAGAAACAAAGACAATTTCAACAAATGCAGTTTGTTTTCAACTAAGCCTGTGTCTACAGAGCAGTTAAAACTGGGGTATTTTGGGACTGGGAACCCCACAGAATCTTTAAATAAACTACAATGGGTTAAAAGCATGAAAGTGATCATATAAAAGTAAAGATTCCATCTCAGGAGCTACCATATATACTTCTACTAGTCTCCTACTGTGTATCTTCATTTTAAACATTTGCGTCTGGTGTTAGCTAGACTAAAATAGTATGTGCCTGTACCAGTAATGACCAAAACTCACCGTGTCTATCTTCATGCTGTGTTCCAGACTGCAGTATCCTACAAGGCCATGATGAGAAGCAGGTTCATAGCTTCATGCTCTTATACAGGTGCAACAGAGTAGCCCTTCTAGCTCCAACAAAGGGGTTGTGCATGTCTGGCACCTTGAAGCTGCATCATGTTCATCTGGCATGCTTGAAATGAGACTTTCCTAATACATCACTGGGTTGTTGAACTTCTGTATCGCCGGTATTTCACTTGATGCTAAAAGGCATTTGAAGCATAAAAGTTATAAGCAGCTACAATAGAGAGAACAACACTGTGATCTGTCTTTCTATTAGGTTTTTTTGGTATATATTTTTAGTGTATTTTTTAAAGAAAGCGTGAAGATCAGAAAGAAGGTAGATGTTTTTCCTTGCAATTATTCCCTTTCAAACAATAACACTTAGCCCCTGTAGTGCTATAAAGGTCTTAAGTTCTACCTCTGCAAATCTGCAGAGGAAATACAGCTGTTAGGCGTGCAGAATTAAACCCTATTTATGGCAAACAAATGCACCAACTTGCTGTTATCAAAATGAGGAGGTCATGCCCTCTTGTTCCCTCTGTTTCTCTCCTCTCTTAGCTGCACCCATTCATTTTGCTAGACCCCTCAAGTGAGCCAGTTAAACTTACATGGCCAGAGGAAAATAAACCAGGAAAAGTGTGAGCAGCTTTCTTTTTGGTTAGAATGGAACCGAAGTCTTCAGCAAAAGGGAGTTGCTAGGATTTCAAATTCGAGGTGCAGAAAGGAGGTGCTGAAACAGTGAGCTGCTAGCTTAGATCAGCTGTTCCTAGGAGCAGCTCCCTTAAGACTGCAGCATATCAAGGTGTGTATTATTTCACTTAATGTTAAGGGCTTAATTAATTATCTATATTAGATCAAATGAATTGCATTCATGAAGGGGTCACTGTATCTCAAATCCTGCCTCACTGTCAGACCTAAATGTCCAACTTTGAGACATAGAGACATGTCTTTTCCTATTCAGAAATCACAAACCCAAGTTTGTTCTCTCTGTGCCATTTATATCAAGAATTGAACAGTGCCAATCATTCTGCCAAAGCATGTCCTGAAAAGGATCTTTCTTTTCTACAAAGCATCACCTAAAAAGTGGATGCTGGAATTCGAGTTTCTTTTGCTCCTTTTTGGGATATCAACCTCAATCTACTGGCAGCAAACTATTCCTACAAGGTTGTAGAGAAGTCTCATTCCATTCAGCTGAAGTTCTGTTAACACTGTATAGCATAATGGGTAGTCCTTTTGGGTTGGGTTGCAGAACAGCATCTATGCCTGGTTGTTAGTGTACATTTTATGTGGATTTTAGTATTTATTCAATGTTACTGTTTTACCTGTTGTCACATACTGGAAACAGTTAAGTGGAGAGTTAGAGGATCCAAACTGTGGCTTAAAAATTATAGGCTTCTTATATATAAACATTGTTTATAATCTGGAAATGTGTGATGAAAGTAAAAAAGTAGAGAGATCTAAGCAGGAATAAAAAGAGAAAACAGACGGATTTCAGGTAGGAGTGTTCCTTGTGAGACCTTGGTAGCAATCACAAAGTGGTATCTGGAAAGAGGGAGAAAGAAAGAAAAAAAATCACATAATCTATGTTTAACCATAAAAAAAAAAAGAGAGGTTTCTTCTCTTTGTAGATAGTGTTCCCTTTGAAGTTTTTCAAGAATTTAAAAAATATATATTGTAAGCAGTATTGGCATAGGGTAAAGCTCATTATCTGACATACCTCCAGAAAGTCAAAGTGGCTCTAAAGCAAGAAGTGAACTATTGTCCACTTTTTGTTTGATACTTGTAAGCAACTATATTCTTGAACTGAAACATTATTTGAAGGGAGAGCTAAGCATGGGTTTTTTTAGGCCAAATGACAATTGAAAAAACAGACAAGCTTGCAGGGTTTCAAACCCTTCTTCAAGCTTTTGTGTTCTCAGTGTCTTCTTGTAAAAGCCCTACATGTATTCACATGCTGAGTAGTCTTAAACACACAAATATTAGTGAAGAGCATCACTCTTCCCATTCATAAGCATTTGCCTGACTAGCAGTTAAATTCAGTATGACAAGGGTCAGATTTTTTTTTTTCAGATCCTGTCAACTGCAATTTAAAATCAGTGAAGATGGTTAATATTTTTATTTCCTGAGGTAGCCAAAAATGTGTCTATCATCTAGAATGTGTTTAACCTTGAAGTCTTACAAGTGAATCACTGCATTCTCGATGGCCTAATTAGCAACCCGTTCAAAATGCCTAAAGTGACCCTTAGGGCAACAGGTTAACATAGCGATTGCTGTCTTTCAGGTTCTTTGGGTAAACTTTAGGAAATCTTTAGTTTATCAGCTCTGTTTGCATTATCAATTAGACACATACTTTGGCATCGTGATTTAAAATGTCACCCAACTGGTCTGAAAATGGTATTTGGAAATATTGAAGAGCAGCCAGATATTGAATTAGCTAAAGGTCAGGAAGCATTACCTTAAATTTTTTTATTAATGAATTCCTAGACAGTGTTAGAACCTCAGACAGGTAGCAGGCAAAGTGCTTTGCAGAAACCAAATATAGCCAATTACAATCAGTTAAATAGGAACTGGGGTGCATGCTTAGAAGTTCAGCTATTTATTTACAATTTATAACTAATGAATAAGGGACATGTTACATCCTACATACAGTGGATAAGGTGATCTTCATGGATTACTGTCTAAATATGTGGCATCTACAGTACAGCTGCAACATCTACTGCATATACTGTACATACTGTGAACAGTAGGGAAAGAAACATGTAAATTTAAGACAGAGGAGAAGACAGAAGACAGGAAAAATAAAAGGGTAGGAAAGAAATTTCCAACAGAGCAGGAATAAGGTCCTGTCATCAACTGCCATTGAATATAACTTGTAAAACTACAGAACTACAGAGTTATATCCAGCTTTTAACTCTAACTTGCTGTACTCACTATAATTTTGTCCATCCAAATCAGGTGAGGAGTCTAGCGGAGAGGATCAAAAAAGTATTAAGTGTATTTACATTAGTATGACCCAGGAAAAACTCCATTTCAGTCAGCAAAGTTACTCTGTTACTAGTGAAGTAATATGAATATAGTATTATACCCCCTATAATTAATTCCATAAGCATGACGGGGAAAATAAATTTAGCTTTTGAGATTAGGTTGTGATACCACACGTGAGAAATGAGGCACATGCATGTGAGGAGGATGTGTCAGATATAGACAGAAACACCAGATGCAGAAGAGAGTCATGGTGAGAAAACTGAAGAACAAAGGGCAGCTATGAATACATACAAAACGGGAAGAAAACACTGAAAGTGAGTGGGAGAGACAAAGCAACACAGCCATAGTACAGGCAAATGTTGTCCGGGGTTAGAGACAGAGGGATCATGCTGTGTCTGATGCTATTCCTCTCCCCTATCTATTCAGAAATAATGAAGATTAATTTAGAACATAGGCAACCAGAACTGTTCCAACAGCAAGCTGTAGAAGCATAAATTGTATAGTTCTTCTGAACTTAATAGACCTATCTGAGGCTTTAATCTGGGCCAATGCATAGAAAACGTGAAGACTTTGATGGCTGGAGAGGGTGTTAGAATGAGTCTGTTTTCTTTTATAAAAGGAAAATATTAGAAATCTTAATGAGCTTGAACTCCAAATACATATCTGATACAAAGAAATGTGACAATTTCTTGTTTGACAGTCTTCAAAAATAGACTGTAAGAATACAGTAAATGATGCATCTACATTGTCAAGCTGCTTGTTTAGTGACTAGTTACTAAAAATCTTTAAAAAGTCAACCCCCCCACCAGTGTCAGCCTAAAAAATTGTGTGTAAATTTAAAAATCTTAAAATAGCAAAGGCAACAATAACATAATTACATAGGGGATATTTTAAATTTAATTCATATTGAATTTTCCAATTACTGGGGTTTTTTAATATCTCTATTGTTTGTTTGGTTGGGTTTTTTTCCTGTATGCTAAGGAGCCTATCACTTTGGAAGTCATGTATTATCAAGGGAATTGCTTCCTTATCTCAATAACAGGGACAATCCTGGACACATCTTAGTGTGGTTTAATCAAAAACCACATCTAACTTCTGCATGGCCTAACATTTGCTCTTCCACCCATTCTTTTGGGAACTGCATGACCAGCCTCAACATAGTTCCTTTCTCTTCTTCCCTTCTTACAATGAATACTTGGAACAGAAATCCCACTCCTCCAAGAAGGTAGGAAAAAACATTTCTTCCTCTAAAGTGGATTTGACCATCAGACTGCTCCAGCCATGCTCCCAAATTTCCCAAGCTTTTCTGCATCAATTGCTATTCAAATGGCAGTACACTGGGAAAGAAAAGAGCTTTCATTTTCACTTAATAGAGCTTTCCAGTACAAGCCCTCTTGAATGAAAGAGGAAATGCACAAGGTTACGATTTCATGGTGAAAACAGCTCAAACGTTAAACTGCATAAGCCAAACCCATTCCTATAATAATTCCAAGTAAGGCAGAGCTCAGTTCAATTTCTTATGTGGAGTTTCTAGGCCATACAAAATGTGATAATCTTTAGTAATGCATTTCAGATGAATACTGTCTTTAGTAATGCGTTTCAGGTGAATAATGTCTACAGATTTTTAAGAAATGAATGTTCATAGAAATAGTCTTTTTGTCACAGTTTTAACTACTTATGTTTAGTGTAAACTGTTCACTCATTCTGCAAAATGGTAGTTAAAATGGTGTATCTTAGAAATAGGATACCCATTTTTTCACACTATCTTCACAGATCATGCATACAGAAAAAGCAGCAGGCAGCAAGCTGGTTACTAAATAAACAATTCACAAATAAATGTTACTGCTTCCAGTCCTTTTACTTACAACACTTGCTTCCAGCATGTTTGCTTTCAGCTTTGCAGTCAAAAATATCCAGGATATTGTTTGGAACAGATTATGTGTAGTTTCTTGTGATTCAGTCTGGCTTTTTGTGTGCTGCATATATTCACAGTCTTTATAATTCATGTACAACACAATCTGTCATTAATCTTACATCACAAGATAAGAAGTAGATGCATTAGGAATGCTGGATGAGTAAGATGCCTTAGAAGGAAACTCTAATGGATGTGATAACGTGCATACAAAATCATTTGCAAGGCACAATTTTATAAGATACAGCAGTGATGAAGTGGCAAGATAAAAAAGAGACGAGTAACATTAGAACAGAATGATTAATGAAGCACTATTCCATAAGATCATGGCAGTAGTATAATGTCGTCACATGAAAAATCAAACAAAATCTTTGTGGTAGGAAAGGAAAGGAACTTCATAACATCATTGGATTGGCAATATGGACACTCAGCATAAAAATAATTATCCCAGCCAAAACCAAGACAGTAATATATCTTAAATAGATAATTAGTAGATATTAACCAAAAAAGAGAGATCTTTCTAGGTCTAGATGCTTATCCCCCTAAAGAACTAGATTTTTACCTACTTTCTAGAGAGATACTGACTGGACTTTAATCATTCTAGAGTATGATGAACTGATTTTATTGCATATGCTATTTTCTCCAGCAGTGGAATGGGGAAAATAAAGTTTTCAAAATGCAAGAGGAAGAACATTTCTCTTTATTCAGAATCAGATGAAGCTGGCTGAACACCCAGCTTTGAATAATAATTATAAATCCATTCCTTCCATCAATTACTGAACTACTTTCAAGCAAATTCCAGATTCTAAATGTGAATCCCTGCAAATCTTAAATGTATGCTGAATGGATCTATAGAAAAATGAGTGCATTTTTAGCAAAATAGTAAGGCCTTGGTTATCCAGACCAAAGCTGTTTTGGATCAGACATTTCACAGAATCCCATCATCAAATGCAAAAAACTGACTCATCTGTCATGATGTCAGATTGTGTCGCTGAGCTAGAATTGTAGTCAGCATAAAAGTTAGCCTTGCTGATTCTCCTAGTGGTACTCTTATAAGTTACTACTTCCTTGTGAGGAATGGGATACAAAAGGCAGCAAGGGATTTTAAGGCACGGAAAATCTATTATGATTCTAAATCAAAGTAAAAAAATCCATATAATGTCAAGACACTCTTCTAAATTAGAGGCCACAGATAGAAGCACTCATAATTGTCTGTTGGAGTTGAAATGAAGATACAGTTTAATTATATCCTTAAAGCAAATATGGGGACAGGAAATTTTAGAAAAATTTATAATTCTGAAGAAAAGGTTGCTATCCCAAAATATACTAAAAAAATGGGAGTACTTATCGTCCCTACTACCGAGGATCATTTCACTTCAGCTATGTAGGTAGCCATAAAGAAACACTATGTACCCAGGCTGCCATGTAATTTTTCAGGCTGGCAATTTTGTGCTGTGCTAACCGCCTCTGATCAAGGAGTGCTAACAGAGCCAAATATTTGCCTTTTGGTAGGCACTAGGAATTTCTAGGGTTAAAATGGACTAGATCTTACAACAATTTTAAAGAGAAATGTTACATGACTAAAAGTGAGCAAGTAACTCTTGGTTACAAATATACTAATTTTTTTTTTTTACAAGTTTAAATAATCATAATTAACCCCTCATTGCTTTTAATGTCACTGATATCTCCTCCATTATGGATAAGTGCCTGTATTTCAAGTAAAGTAGCTGAACAGCTTGAGGTAGATTAAATTCATGGGTTTTCGGGTTTTAACTCCCACGACAAACATAGCTTTAAACACTGAAAGCAAAATAAATGCAGTGGCCTCTAGGAGCTTGTTTCAGTGTTTTCTGTCTTGTTTTGGAAATGTTTTCACCCCACCTTGACAGTGGTCCTGTAAGACTCTCAGAATTTGGTGTTCAAATAAAAAAATCCAGTGAAGTCAACAGAGGAACTTCTTGGCAACACTTCCATCACCAAGTGACAAGAAGATATAAAGACTGGGCAGGACCCTCCTTGCATTCTCTGTCCACAGTGCCGGGTGCAGCCCAGACATAACTCATGCTTTGTGGGCGAAGTGAATGCTTGAGCCCAGAAACATGATATTGATGATATCTGAGTATTTCTTTGCTAAATCTGTATCAGAAAACAACAGTACACAGAGTTTCCAAGTACAGGGTTTGTGCTAATGCAGCTAATCTCCTCACTCTTTAAAACTGTGCAGTCCTGTTCAAGCTGCCTGTTGGCTAACACTAATCATGACTGGGCATAGGGTGGGAGGGAGTTTGTTCGCCCAAGCCAAAAACCCAGCCATTTTTTGATCAGGCTATTCAGTGATACGGAAAAATCACATACCAGTCCTTAGCCCTGTGTCTGGCCTTTTTCTTTACTAGTGTAGATGCAGTCCAAGTCCCTGAACATCCTCTGGAATATAGTCTGAGGAAGCCTTTTAATGTGAAGTTGGATGTTTACAATGTGGGTATTAGGACAGTTTTGCTGTTGAGGGAAGACTTGGATTCCAGTTTAACAGATGGTATATCCCACTGAATTCAGCAGGTAGTTGAACAAACCTGCAGAGAAGTAGAAAGGAAATGAATTCACGTGAACTTGAATGTACCTTGCATAGCAAAGGTTTGATCCAGCTAGATGCAGAAGCCTTTAATGAGACGTTTTAAAACTACTGAACTGCAGTATAACAGCAAATGTCAGTTTGTGTGCCTATACAGATATATACACACTTGATATATATATAGACATCTGTATTTAAAATACTCAGTAAGATCAGTATTATTAGAAAGCATTCAATGTGTTGGTCTATATATATGCAATCATAATAGTTTGTCTAAATACAGAATTTGGCATTTTACCAAATAAAAAATCCTTTCTTCTAGGGCTGTCATGATTTATAATGTGAGAAATTAACAAAACTGTAAAGTTGATTACTACTGCTGCAGCCAATCTTCTGGAATATTTGCTGTTTCTCTCTAGGCATCCATTATTTTATCAAAGTTATTTAATTTTTTAAAACGGCAGTATTTTTAATTTAGGTATAAATCAATTCATGTGTACTTGTTTGGAAAAGAAAACCTACAGGCACCTTGAAAGATAGTCAATGGATATATATTTTTAGTTGAGAATGTAATGGTCATAACCACCTTTATGTACATTAAAACTATACAGCAACTGAAACAACAGTTATTAGGGCTAATATCAAAATCCATCTAGGAAAAGTCTATTTAGCAGTTTTGGATTCCAAAATATATGTAGATGGAATGAATTCTTGCACTTAAAAAAAAAAGTCTGTGACTATTATATCTTAAAGGATTCAGATTTTATTAGTGGCAAAGAAATGTAGCTAACCTGAGAACACAGACCCTGATGTTGCCTTGCTCATTAACATAGTTGTAGCCATAGCATGTTAGCAGATATTTCTGCATGTTCTTTGTGAACAATTTACAATGAAATTCTATAGAAACATCTGACAATGATGTGCAGATAAATAAAAAAGTCCAATAACTGTACACTTGGAATGCATTTACTCAAAGAAATAACTATTTTATAATCACCTGTTATGCAAATCAAAAGCAGATGTTGTATCAGTGGTTCACAGCAATTACAGTAATAGTCCATATTTGACAATTTGTCCTACTAGTAAAAGAGATAAGAAAGTCACTTGAATAGCTAGCTAAATTATTGCTATAAGATGGAGTGGCAAGATCAAAATTTGATGTTTCTATTTAAGGAGTGTTGCTTATCATGAAGCAGTGATAATGAATCACTTTGGTACCAAAGATACATTTCCTCTTCTCCTTCAGTATCTTTTGAGCTGTTTTGTCAGCCTGCTGCAATTGCAAACTTGCAATTCCTCTTCGAAGGCAGTAGCAACAACAGAGCTTGGACATTTGGCTTCTTTAAGCAACTCTTATCAAGTGTCAGTTTTGCCTGTCTCAAGCTATGACCATAATAAACAGGGCATAATCTGATCTCAACTAGGTTATCAACACTTTGGAGAGGGATGATTTTTTCACCCAAATGAGTTATGAACATGCAAACTGCCTGCAAGGTTGTTAAAACTGATAGTAAATGTTATGTGCAATGAACATTGGTCTCCTGCTAAAATGGATTTAGAAAAGGGCACCAGTGAAGTACTGGGGAAAGGATTTAAGAATACAATTATAATCTTCAAAAATGTGAAAAAGCTTCTTTCAAAACAGACAATGAAAATAGTTCTTCATATCTACCAAAAGTAGACATGCATACTAATAAAAAATAATCAGCATAAATTAATTCAAATATACTTGATATACATCAGGAAATCATAGTTAAGCACATTACCTAGGGAGATGGTGTAATTCACAAAATTAGACCTTAGTTAAACCAGACATATTCAGACAATAACAAACAATAGCATTCTGTCAGACCTGGTCTAGACCCATTTGGTTATGCCTTTGAGCAGTGATCTAGACCAAATCATTTCCTGAAGACACTTTCAAGCCTGTGTTTCTATGACTGCGTTATGCAGCTCACTGTTTCTATTCTGAAAAATTTCAGCTTATGTATAAAGCGTGAAGAGTACTGGAACATCTATTAATATTTCTTAAAGGAAACTTTTGGAGATAGAAGTATTATCTAAAGCTCTGTCTGTGACTTTTATAAGACTAAAACAAAATGTATGTTCAGAGAAGGTGATTCTCAGCACTGTTAATTATGTGTGTCGGTGGCTCTCACTTTAGTAACATTCAGTATTGCACTGAGACTATTTTTTTTCCCATTCAGAATTGGTTCTTCTCATGCTAACAAGGTTTTGGCTTTTTTACTTGGTTTTTTTTTCTACTTGTTTCTAGTAAGCCTCAAATTACTTTTTCCTTAGCATTGCTATTCATTATTACTGATTGCATTTTTAGATGAAATAAAGAATTCTAAGCCTTTGCTTTTCATATACCTCCATAATATGATGTATTGAATGTTTTATGTTTTTACATACAAAAAAATGATAGAACTAGTCATATATATAAAAAGAAAACAAAATTGTTAATCATTCTAGAAAGGAAGGTGATTTTCTTTTGATCTGGGTAATGCTAATTATTTCTGCCTGAGATACATTCAAGGCAGCTGTGTAGGAGTTGAATTGTTTAGACTTCACTGTCTTTTTTTCCTCTTCTACTTCTTATGGGTTTTTTGTTTGTTTGTTTTTAAATCAGTTGCATACAACAGTAGCCATAAGCTTAAAGCTATCATTTAAACATACACAAACAGATATGATGAAATGAAAATATGCACAACCTACTTTAGCATAGTGGAAGAAATAGTGTGTGCAGAACTAGCTCATGAATAAGTTTAACAGATCTAGAGGACTCTCTGAAATACAACAAAAATGGTTTTTAAAATGTCATCAATGAGGAAAAGTGAAAAAGTCTGGATTTCTCTGGTCAGTTATTAAAAAAACTGAACTACTATCTCGGCATAACCATAGTTCAGCTTTTTCAAGCAGTATCATTAGTATCTGAATTAGTAATAGCTTGACTGATCTAAGGAAACATGAGCTTTTTGCAAGATATGCCAGTGCACCATAGCATTATAATTTTGAGTCCTTAGCTCAGCAAAAGGAATGCTAAAATGTTTTGCATCATTATGGCTGTATTTTAGCAGTGCAGCGCAGAGCTAACTGGTCATAAGTAAGCGAGCTTTAATACTGAAAACAGTGACGCTGAATTGAGCTTCATTTTCCCCTTCTTGCCAGTCCTTTAGGTTACATCAACACGGCATATGCATCAGGAAGACACATCTGACCCTCAGGCCAACAGCCAGAGTGAGAAAAATGTACCCTGTTCAAGGTGAGTCCCTCCAGTCCAAAGTAAAGTGTACAAAGAAATAGATGTCCATTTAAGTCACTTTTTATGGAATTAAGTTGAGGGTATCAAAGCTATAAGGTATGGAGCTATGAGGGTGTGGAAGGGCATTTGAAGATGCAGAGCCTGTTAGGCTAGGGTAGGAAGGTGTTACAAAGTACGGAAAGAGACAGAGCTGGTGCAGTCTTGTCTGATGTCTGTTGGTAGATGTTCCCCTCAGCGTCAGCCAAGCAGGTAGTCAGGAAATCAGGACTTGGGATTGATCTCTGAATTTAATCAGCAAGTGTAGAGAGGAACACTGAGAATTAATATATCAGCTCTACCTACTGCTTCTGTGATTAGCTCAGAATTTCTACATAGCTCTGAATTATGCACCAAAAAAATCAGCCACTTATTTTGTCACTGAAGAATTCTGCTTTTCCAAACCCAGAACATTAGGCCTATGTATAGACTTGAAGGACATGTATGGATTTGCAAGAAAAGAAGACTTGTTTGAGTTCTGATATCTGTTTTTCCTTGTCCTTGGGGAATAAAGGTGGATCCTTTCGGAAACTTTAAGAAAAGAAAAACACACCTTCACACTCAAATTCAAAGAGCAGTGGTAGAATAATAGAATATCTCAATTTGGAAGGGAACCATAAGGATCATCAAGTCCAACTCCCTGCTCCTCACAGGACTACCTAAAACTAAACCATATGACTAAGTGCATTGTCCAGACATTCCTTGAACGGTTTGGTGCTGTGACCACTTCCCTGGGGAGCCTGTTCCAGTGACTGACCACCCTCTCAGTGAAGAACCTTTTCCTAATGTCCAGTCTGAACTTCCCCTGACACAGCTTCATTCCATTTCCTTGTGTCTGTCACTGATGAGGTGGGGGGATCAAGTGTACCTGTCACAGCGTCCTACCACTGGTGACCAGAGAGAGGAGATCAGCACCGCCCCCTCTGCTGCCCCACTTGAGGAAGTTGTAGACTGCCATGAGGTCACTCCTCAGCCTCCTCTTCTCCAAGCTGAACAAACCAAGTGACCTCAGCCACTCCTGGTAAGTTTTGCCCTCAAATGGTATGGGAGGTCCTGCTTCAAATCCCTGCTCTTTTTCATGGAATACTGAATAGCAAAAACTCCTGATCTGCTGTAAGCACAAATCCATGGTTTTCCTTAAGCAAAGTAATTATACTTCATCCATAAATTAAGTTTGCACCGTAATAGGATTTAATCTTAACATCTCACATTTTCCTTTATTTCATAGTGTAGTATTCCCAAATATGGGACTTTATAATGTATTTTTCAATAGGGGGAGAGTGGGGAAGGAATTTCTTCTTAGAGCTGATTGAAAATAAGTCCATCTCTTAGGGAATGAAAAGTAAGTGACAATGATAACTTTTAACCGATAGCTCTAACAGAAAAATGTTCAAAACTGGATCCGAAACACATACTCTTCATATTGTCTATTTTTCTAAGAAAATCAATTATTCATTCCATAAAATTATTGAGTCCTGAAATTGTTATTTCCAGCCATATGTTTTCCTGTTTATTATTAAATTATCTTCAATGAAAAAAAAAAAAAAAGTACTTTTAGAATCATCAGGCTCAATTTTTAAATTGAATTTATGCTACTCTGTTTAAATTAGGGACTGTATATTTTTCTGAACATAATCATTAGATTCCCTGCATCCTTAATTCTTTGATCTAGTTTAATGTAAATTTTTTTTAAGTGTTTTTGTTTGGATTGCAGTATTGAAGATAATGTTGTCTGGTTTCCTCAGCAACCTCTGAATTCCAAAACAAACCAGAACCCCAACCTATCTGTGTTTACATAACTCCCTTGATCATGGTGTCTAAGCATCTCCCAGTTTTGACTGCAATTATCCTTCTAACACGTTGCCATGTATAAGAAAGGGACTGTATCTCCTTAAGTATTTTGTAATAATTTGTTATAGTCAGTGTTTTAGAAATAATTATTTAAAAATTTTAAATAGCAGTATCTCTCTATAAAAGTATTAATCTATGGCTTGTCTAATATAGACACCCAGCACAGTTATTCAAAACACAAAAGCCAGCTTCTGGTTCTGTATAAATGGAATAGATGCAGTCACCCCTGTGAAACACTGCTGTCCACATTTTACTGGTTGGGAAGAGCTATAAACAGAAGCTAAGGAAACAGGAATAGATCACAGAAAAATCCTGCTATGAAGCAAAGTCACTTGTCTTAATCTTCAGCTATGGATTTAAGCATAGTATTTACCTGTCTCTAACCAGTACCTCTATGCTGCTGGCTGTTTTTTCTGAAGTTGATGGCAATGTATGTTCACAGTAACTTATATGTGTAAGTTATATCCACAGAAATACTTCTTAAAAAAAAAGCAAAATTAAGGATGTCATAATATAGGGTTTAATAACCTACGGAAATAAGCAAGGGATCAATTTATTTGCTTTTGCACATGTGTAAAGTGATAATGAGAAGTTCAAGAAGTTTGCTATCAAACAATATACAGCGATCTTCACTTCTAATAAATTGGATATTTTTTCATTTCCCCATTTTTCTCATCTTTAATTTTATCCAGCTTTCTAGATTAAATAGTTAACTCACGTCTCAGAGGACATCAAACCTCTATTTCACATTGACTTTGAGGAATCACCTACAACCAGAATTTTAGGTCCCAGATATAACACAGGATCTATTCACAGATGCACATAAGGAAATTTGATAGCAGGAGTGGACTCATGCACACCAGAGTGGTTAGGCAGTATGAATCTGTGGCAAGTTACATAGCTCTAGTGACTCCAACAGGATTTAAGTTAAAAAGGATTCAAAGGGCTCTTTTTCGCAAGTACTTGCTACATATCTACAAATATATCTACAGAATATTTGGACTCCCTGAGGTATGGCAAGCAACTGATCTGCTCTAAAACTTTTACCTGAGATATTTAACTTTAAAACTTAAGACTCTCAATAGACCTTTTGCTTTTTCTCACCTTCATTTCTAGTTCCCTCACTCCTCTGCTGACATTTCTGTATTTTGGTCATCATCAACAATATTCTTAGGACATGATTATGTATATCTTATCTCATCTTTCTTAATTGTTATGGAATAGGTGGAGGTACACTGTAATGACAAAGAGTCAGTTTGGCTGCAGAAGTTTAGTAGAGAAGTTTCAGCTACATTTCTAGAAATTTAGCCACACATCTCAATTTTGAATAAATTTTGAACTTTTTGCTATTCTACCCTAACTGGATTTCATATCTTAAGTCTTTTTTGTTGCATGTTATTCCATTGTTTTTCTATCTCATCTCTAATTTATTTCTTAACTAAAATGTAGAATAGCAATGTCACACTGCACATTTCAGGTGTCAGGTGAAAAATAACAAAAGACATAACTACGTGTCATGGTTTAACCGCAGTAGGCAGCTAAGCACCACACAGCCACTCACTCCCTCCCTCCCTGCCCCTAGTGGGATGGGGGAGATAATCAGAAGTGTAAAAGTGAGAAAACTCATGGGTTGAGATAAAAAGTTTAATAATTGAAAAATAAAATAAAATAACATAACATAAAATTAAGTAATAATAATAATAATAAATTGTAAGGAAAAGAAAAATAACAAAGAGAGAAATAAAATCCAAGAAAGGCAAGTGATGCAAATGAAAATAATTCCTCACCACCAACCAACTGATGTCCAGCCACTCCCCGAGCAGATGCCCCCCGCCAACCTCTCCCCTAGTTTTATTGCTGAGCATGACGTCATATGGTCGGGGATATCCCTTTGGTCAGTCGGGGTCAGCTGTCCCGGCTGTGTCCCCTCCCAACTTCTTACGGACCCCCAGCCCAGTGGCTGGTGGGGTGGGGTGAGAAGCAGAAAAGGCCTTGGCTCTGTGTGAGCACTGCTCAGCAATAACAAAAACATCCCTGTGTTATCAACACTGTTTCCAACACAAATACAAAACATAGCCCCATACTAGCAGCTACAAAGAAAAATAACTCTATCCCAGCCAAAACCAGCACACTACAAAAGAACAAATGAATTTGTAGATGACAACTCAAAAAATCTTTAAGACATTGAACTTAATTGTTAGCATATATGTTAGATCTTAAAACCTTTGTATACAGTGTAGATTTTGGGTGTGAAACAAACAAATATTATCTTGTAGAAACAATCTTTGTGTCCAGTCTGACAATCTTTCTATACAGGGACACTGATGTTTCACACTAGACACTTTACCCGAGTTACACAAAATCACAGAATCATTTAGGCTGTAAAAGACCTTTACGTTCATTGAGTCCAGCTCTTAAGCTAACACTGCCAAGGCCACCACTAAACCAGGTCCCTAAGCACCACGTCTGCACGTCTTTTAAATACCTCCCAGGGTGGTGACTCAACCACTTCCCTGGGCAGCCTGTTCCAATGCTCGATAACTGTCACGACCCGTGCCGGAGAGGCCAGGGAGGGGTGGTGGCGAGTTGGGAATTCCCTGGGGCTAAACGAAGGGGCAAGGACAGCAGGCGGCCGGCGGGAGGCTTTATTCCTGGCGGGAGCGGCCCGAGCTCGGGCGGGGTGACAGACAGCAGGCGGCGGGGTCTGCCACAGCAGGAGCGGGCGGGAAACTCCCTCAGCAAACCGTGTCACCCGCGGGAACCATACCTCACCGAACCGGTACCGCGAGCCTGGCTCCTCTGGGGAGCGGGTCAGGGAGGAGAACACGGAGAGCCCTCCCGCCGGGTCGGCGGGTTCGGAGCGGACCCCCCGGCTTCCCGGGCTCCTTCCCAGAGAGGAGCCCGGGGGCGGCCGGATCCGCTCCTCGGCCCGGCCCGGCGGTGTCGCGTCCGAGGGGGCGAGGGGTGGGGGTTATAGAAAATGAGAGAGAAAAAGAGGAAGAGAAAAAGAGGAAAAGAAAAAAAATGTCACCAACCCTGGGTCCAGCGTTGCTCAGAGTCCCATTCCAAAGAGCGCACGCACAGGGCTCCTTGTGTTGGTGTCTTTTCTAGCCCAGTTCCCGCCTTTTCTTACGTCAGTCACGCCCCTCTTGCTCTTCTGCACAGCGCCCGTAAGGACTTAAACTCTCGATCTTGTGCGCAGGCGCCATTGGGGGGCGGTGGTCACGAAGGGAGTCTCGAGAGAACTTGCCACACAACAATATTTGAGACCTTAACTCTTTCAGTCTCTCACAATAGCCCTTTCAGTGAAGAAATTTTTCCTAATATCCAATCTAAACCTCCCCTGGCACAACTTGAGGCCATTTCCTCTCATCCTATTGCTTGTTACTTGGGAGAAGAGACCGACCCCCACCTCGCTACAACCCCCTTTCAGGTAGTTGTAGAGAGCGATCAGGTCTCCCCTCAGCCTCCTCTTCTCCAGGCTAAACAACCCCAGTTCCCTCAGCCGCTCCTCATAAGACTTGTGCTCTAGACCCTTCATGTCTGAAGTCCTTCAACAGCTAGTGAAATGGTATGGCATTTTCAGAGGATAATGGTTCTTGCACTAAAAAACCTACCCAAAATAGGTGGGATGTATCACCTATTGGTATAAGTGGAGACCTTCGTACTGGGACTAGAAGAACTTTCATAAAGCACTTACCTTTCAGATGGCTCAATATAGATCTGAATGACTCTCAATACCATGAAGTTCTTCTGCAACTAACAGCACCACTTACGCATATTCAGTTTTATTTTATATCACATAGAACTTTTATCATCTCCCTGTTTTCCTAAATTATTTCTGAATAGTTTGCTCATCTTAGGTTCCAGAAAAAAATCATCCTTGCAGAATCCTTGAAAATAGATTACTTCCATTGTGAGAACAAATAATTTCCTACTTCTTGATTCCTGTTTTTTTGACTGTTTCTTAATTAATTTGTGATTTCTCATTCCTGAAGCATTTTCTTTAATAAGAGTTTTCTTTATGTATCTTGTACAAAGCTGTTTTCTGAATCAAAATATTTTGTACCAGATGTAGTTCTTTGGTTCAAATACTCATTCATTATTTCGAATTATTCTAATACTCTGCAAGATATAATACCCTAGTACAAAAGATGTATTGACTTTCCCTGTATTTATCCATGTGTTTTCTAATAGATTTCCATTTACTACTTCCACACATTTGCATGGCTTATGTCAGAACTATCACCTCGTAATTGTTGGACCATTGATGGAGCTCTTTTTAAAAACTGGTGCCACTCTTGCAAAAATTTATTCCTCTAATTCTAGAGAGATTGGATGCATGGATTACATACTAACTAAAATTTTTTTCAGCATTTTCATATCTGAGTTCCTTTAGAACTTGTGGAAGATTATCATCTGGTCCTGATGTTTTATTATTCCTTCATTTTGGGTTTTTTTAAGAACATTTTGTACCGATACTGAAATTTCCTCGGAATCCTCTCTAACAGAGAGTAAGTCTGGTGAAGGAACCTCCCTGAAGACATTTGTCATGGGAACACTGGTGCAAAAAAAAATCTTAAATAATTTTGTTTTGCTACAATATACTTACAGATCTTTTATGCTGATTTTAAACTTTGTTACAGTCAAGTCATTTTGCATCCATTTTCTGACCAAGGTGTTCCATTCCTCTTCACTTTTTGCTTCTAATAGGACCTATTGTTGCACATTATCACAAATTATGTGTGCAATATACTGTCAAACCTTGCAACTTCTGCCCATTAAACTAATTGGAATAACAGTAATAAATTTTGTGGTATGTCTAGGAAGGAACTTTTTCTAGAATTATAATTGGTTTAGCAGAATAAGGTCTTCTTATCCAGCATGGCTGACTTTACATATTGGAAAGCAACCAGAGTAGAGTCTGATATTAGCATTACACCTCGAAAACACATTTTAGTTTTTGCATCTTACCCTTTTTGATCTTAAGGAAACTGTGCATAAATATTGTGGTAGAGAGACAAGATAGTAAGTCAAAGCCACCTGTCTAGAAGATGAACTCCAGACTTTCTTCAGACTGTGATCTGATCTTTCCTATTCTGTGAATTGTAAATATTTCTGCTGTGCACTTATGTTTACAAGATCATACCAAGTCAAATTTGCAACTACTACTCATTACAAAATTACAAAGAACAAATGACAGAATGTAGGCTTTAATTATAAATGGATTTGGGAGCTGTATTAAAATCACCTGGTTGGATTTCTTATTTTGATGTTACATTTCTTTCACAGGACTGTGTAGGAAGGTGTGTTCTGACAATACTGGATAGAAAGCTTTTGAAATTATAAGTTTTTGAATGCAGATGCTTTAGCAGTGGTAGCATTAAGTTAGTAGACTTTAGTAAACTCTTTGAAAACAATCCTTTATCCCTACTTAAATGGCAGTCTGGTATATTTCTTGGTAGAACCTTGAGAATCAAATTTAAAAAATGAAATAGCATTACTAATTCCTCAAGATATTAAAAATATCAATGTCACATAGGACAGGCCAAATTTTTCCTGTTCTCCCAGTGTGCACTATTTTGGGAATATTATACCAATATTAAAACAATGGAAGCTACTACAAATTCATTCGGGTGGTCAGAAAGCTAAGAGCAATGCCAAAAGGGCTGGTATCTCATATTCTCCAGTTTATCAGCAGTGTTACTGGTGTATGGAATTTTAGATAATCTAATTATATCGTTTCAGTGTGTGTACTGATATATAAATTAATTTCTGTGTATGTGTTTGTGCATGTATAAATACACAGAGAAGAGAATGCGTATGCAAATTATATACTCCACTAAAATTCTGTATTGTCTCAGAGATGGCAGGGATTCATATTCTGCTTCTAATGGAACAAGTCATAAAAGTCTACATGAGTTTCCCAGGGATATCGTATTTTAAAGAATTATCAAGTGCTAACACTAGAATGGTGCTTTTTTTTAATGTTGCACTGGATATGCAGAGAGGGGTGAAAAAGAAGTAGGAGTTGCTCCAGGACAGTGTGAGAAAGAGGCTCGAGGACTCACTAATGAATGTCATTTTTTATCTTTAAACCATTCTTACATAAATTGTATGAAATGGTTGCCTGTGCATGAAAAGGATTTTTATCTGTGGGGAACGTAATATCTACAAAACCACTGAAATAAAATACTTCATATTAGAATACCATTGTGTTCAGTTCCTAACAACACAGAATCACTGAATTTTGCTTTTCTACACCCTGTTTAATATCAATACAAAATATCTGTAAAATTCACAGGCTTACTGAGTGTTTCATAGAATCATAGAATCATTTCGGTTGGAAAAGACCTTCAAGATCCTCGGCCGCTCCTCATAAGACTTGTGCTCCAGGCCCCTCACCAACTTGGTTGCCCTCCTCTGGACACATTCTAGCAGCTCAATGTCTTTCCTGTAGTGAGGGGCCCAAAACTGAACACAGCACTCGAGGTGCGGCCTCACCAGTGCCCAGTACGGGGGGATGATCACCTCCCTGTTCCTGCTGGCCACACTATTTCTGATACAGGCCAGGATGCCATTGGCCTTCTTGGCCACCTGGGCACACTGCTGGCTCATATTCAGCCGGCTGTTGACCAGCACCCCCAGGTCTTTCTCTGCCGGGCAGCTTTCCAGCCACTCTTCCCCAAGCCTGTAGCGCTGCATGGGGTTGCCGTGACCGAAGTGCAGGACCCGGCACTTGGCCTTGTTGAACCTCATACGATTGGCCTCAGCCCATCGATCCAGCCTGTCCAGATCTCTCTGTAGAGCCTTCCCACCCTCAAGCAGATCGACCCTGCCTCCCAACTTGGTGTCGTCTGCAAACTTGCTGAGGGTGCACTCAATCCCCTCATCCAAATCATCAGTAAAGATATTAAACAGAACAGGGCCCAACACCGAGCCCTGGGGAACACCACTTGTGACCCGCTGCCAACTGGATTTCACCCCATTCACCACTACCCTCTGGGCTCGGCCATCCAGCCAGTTTTTCACCCAGTGAAGAGTGCACTTCACTGAAGAAGTTTGGTTATACAGAAGTTAGTATAATTTCTAATCTACTTTTCTTTTACTACTTGTACAACCACCACCTTGTACAACCTCACGAAGTTGCAGTAGGGCCAATTTTGGCCTGGTTGTTCATAGTGAGGATTTGCTGCACATGATATTTGACATGCTTTGGGAGCATTTTAAGTGCCACAATTAAGCTATATATGATATGTCCTTACTGGAGTATGCCAATGTACATGAGCTTTAACCAGTGTCAATTTCACCAGGATGTATATCCAGATAGATCATTTTTGTGCTCTTTATTTGTATCAAACTATAGGAAAATTATGTTATTTGCATGTTCAATATCCTCTATAAACTTCTGTTTTAAATTTAAATTTAAATTTAAAAAAAGATTGTAAAAAGTTAATAAACAAATTTTCATCCACCATTAAAAAATATATGTATATTATTAATTTAAGTTTCAGTACTTCTGAAGTTCCAAAAAAGTTTTAAATTATTCTGTAGGAATCATAATAATAAAGGAAACTTCTCCATTAGAAACAGTTTGTAGTTTCAATACAAATCATGGAAGCACAGAAAACCATGATAGTTTTAAAGACCATAAATATTAATCTATTTATTAAAAAATATTTTAAAAGAGCACAATGTTCATGAGCTAAGGGATGTAATACAGAAAAAAAAATTCCTCAAACAAATAATAAATGACTAAGACGACAAATGCAATCATTGTTTGCCATTTCTTATGTACTGTTTACATAAGGGTCAGTAGTTAAAAGGTAAAAACCATATCAATAAGCTCTACTACCTGAAAGCACACACACATTAAATAGATTTTCCTATCAAGGAAGTGCCACTGTTGCAAAATTGATGCTTGACCTCACTGACTTCGTATCAAGCTCTGCAGCCAAGCTGGTAACTTTCCCCATCTATGGAGTTTTTTGCTCTGTTTCCTCAGTTTCAGTTTTGTAGTGTGGTGTTAATAGACTAACTGTATTTCAGCCATATTGTAGGTTAAATATCATGGACTGCATTGTTACTTTGTTGGTGGCAACTTTTTTGGCTTTTTTGTTTATTCATATTTGTTGGTTGGTTTTGTTTTACTTTGTTTTTTGAAAGAAAGTAAAATGGTCTTATTGCAACAGTAGCCCTACAGAATAATTACTGTGGAATTTCTCTCATCATATCCTACGTTTTATACATGTTCTGTAAAGCAGTGGTTCTCTGCATCAGAACTGGTACACAGCACATTGCCTATGGATCTCCCGCTGCATGCAATCATCAGAAGACAGTTAGAACTCATTTATAACTGAAAGAACACAGAGCCGCCCATACACTAGTACTGACATCATGGTCAACAGACCATGGATCAGCAAAAGTAACTGCCTCCCTTTCCTGTAGGCTTGTGAGAATATACAGAAAATATACATATACGCTGGAATGGGAAGAGGAAGGGGAAGGGGAAAAAAGAAGGGAAAAGAAAGGTGGCTATCAAGACTGTGACAGAGGTTCAGGATTTCTTTCCCTAATTTTTTTTCCATAACAAATTGAATAGAGCTTACAATGGGGGTGGCTAGTGCTAAAGAAAATGCCTCTTTGAAAGGAGAAAACAAACACTGGCAAGGTCATGAGGATCACACACAGCTCTGTGAAATGGGGTCACAATATATTGGTTGTTAAGCTTTTGGAAGGGAACCATAAATCATCATTAAGGATCTTCTATCTTTAATGAGCTATTCTTAAGGGAAAGAGGTGAGTCTGAAAAACTATTGCAAGTGTAGGTAACTGAAAAAAAAAGGTACGCAGAACACAAATGAGTGTCTTAGACCTACAGGGGCGTACCTAGACATGAAAAAGTCAGATTGTGAAAGCAGGTATAGTAAAACTGGATGACTTACTGACTAGGGAATCAGGACAGATGCAGCAAAATTAGTAGTGGAAAAAGACTGGTTTTGGGAAAGGAAAGCTACCTACTTCTATTTTTCCCCAAGAAAAGAGGGAAATTTACTGTTTGGAGAATAGTAAATACATGTATAAATTAAAAAATCTTGCCTATGTTTAATTCTACATTTTTCTCCAACCTCTTAAAAAAGTGTTGTGTTGACAAGCATAAGTGTTTAGGTGACTTCACCACTGAGGAGAAAAAAACCCACAAAACAGCTCTACCTGCTTATGGGAAATAAAAACTGCAGACTTGTGCCTCCCTTCAGTCCTGTTCAAGTGACACAGAGAAAAAAGGTCTATCTTAACATGCTGTGCTGTGGAGTAATTGCAGTAGATGAGCAAAAGGAATGAAGCTGAAGGACCTCTCAGGAGATGAGAATAAATGATGTTGGTCATTTGTTGTTGGTTACAATGACATTGATGTCTGCTAATGTAAAAGTGAAGGAAAAGCCAATGTTCAGGGCCAAAGAAATGTTTTATAAATTGAATAGAGGCAAAAGTGCTAAGGTTTTAATGACTTGATTTTTAAAAATTTATTCTTCTCATCTGCAGCTAGAGGAAAGTACTTACCTCTAAATAACTGAAATTAAACAATTGGTTAACCTACACCTCATTATTAAGCAGATAATAACAAGAACTGGAGATCTTTTTCCTTCATTTTCATTTGTTGCAGTTATAAAACAGGGAAGATCAAAGCATACCTCAGTGATTTCAAGAAAGACAATGCTTTTTAAATGGTACTACTTCATGAGACAGAAAAAAATACCATTTAAAATTAAGATAACATTGGGAACTGCATGTGGATCATTCACCTTGCCTGTTGTGTGCTTTTTAAGGTTATCTCTGTTCAGTTCTGACCACAGAACTCAGCAGTACAAAATGTCCTTACAGGTTAATTGCTTCAAAATGCATTGAAGTCTGGTTTCCATGGCTCTCCTACTCACAGTCCAGAAACTACTAAATGTGACAGTACTTGGAGTATGGTAAAAAAAAAGATAATTTCAGTTAACCATGGCATATTGGAAAAGGTAGGCAGAAACTCACTGTTGACTAGCTTTTGTAGTCCTGAAAATAACAAATTTAGCTTGATCTTTTAATCACACTCTCATGATTGTTTACACTCTCTTTTTAGAATCATAAAATCAGAGAATAATTTGGGTGAGAAAGGACCTCAGGAGGTCTCTAGCCCAACCTCCTGCAACCAGCCTGCTCAGGGCTTAATCTGGTCGGGTCTTGAAACCTTCAAGGCTGGACACTGCACAACACATCTGGGCAAGATCATATTACAGTAGATCCTTTAACAATAGATCTCAATAGACTTAAGTAGATCTTCTAAATCCTTTAGCAGGACATCCTATTTCTATAGAAATGTTTTTTAGCTAGAAGTGGCACAATCCAAACAACTACTATAGACCCTGGGATCTTAGTATATTTATTCCTCCTCTTCACCTAGTTACCACATGCCTGAAGACATCTGAAGCTTTTATTTTTCTTTACTGAAAGGATGGGAAACCCTAGAATTAGCTCTAAAGTAAGCCCTTGCACATGGACAGCTAACACAGTGCAGCTCCTGTGTGGGAACTTGCTCCTGGGTGAAGCTGGAGCTCCTGCTGTTCAGTAGGCTTGCTTCCATGCCTGGTCTACTCTGGGATCTGAGCTTCCAGGCCTGGAGAAGGGTGGTTAGGAAGAGAATACAACCCTGTTGAAAGGCAGCACTACAGTATAAGAAAATGAAAAAGCCAGAGGCTAGACTTGGGGGACTTCATGGTATCATGAACATTTACATGGAAGGCAGCTTTGCTTTTATTAAAAGGCAAATTTGCTTTTGTTAAATGGCTTGGGACACTGCTATAAAATCTTCCTTGGGTCTCATGGTGCTGAAGGTTGACCCTGTTTAACTTTGTTTAACAATTTTTAATGTTTTGTGATGTAACCAGCCACGGAGCTGCTAAAGATTTTAGTTTTATATTTTTTCCACCAATGGATAAACACAGGATAGGCCTTAAAGGAGTATTACCAACTATTTGTTCCATGTATTTCACTGAAGTGGAAAGTGTGGCAGGCCAAAATTTTAGCCATTCAGCCTAGAAGACATGGGTAGAATTAAGTAAGCCTAGCAAGAAGGCATTGGGAAGCAGTGAAGAAGCAAGACCTCCATTATTTCTTCTGTAGCTGATTGACATTTTAGTACATTTTAGTCTCCTTTTCGGGTACACAGTCTAGGAATCAATGGTCTGATAGATAGACATGCTAAGCATTCACAGTTTCAAATTAAAAGGAGCCATACTTTGAAACTATGAAATTGTGTAGATGTGTACATTTACATGTAGATGTGGCACTTAGGGGCATGGTTTAGTGGTGGACTTGGCAGTATTAAATTAATGGTTGGTCTCAATGATCTTAAATGTCTTTTCCAACCTAAATGATTCTATGATTCTATGTAGTGCTAAGTGCTTTGAAAAATCAAGTTGTAATCATTTCATACTGGACACCCAGAGACAACATTTTTGTTAAAAGTTAAAATTTTAATTGCTCATTTTCATATGAAGGAAAACCTTCCCAAAGCCTTCTTAAGGTTTTATCTTCATATCCCCTTGAGAGGAAGTTATCTTCTCCATTCATAACAGTGGCATGTGGGTATATATGTTCACATGCATGAGTAAGGAAAGTGTTATACTGAAATTTCTAAGGATGGGCATTATAATTCTATATTCCAAGCATGCTTTGAATAAAATGTCTCAAATAAGGCATACTGGCTATGCATAAAACAGTGGATACAAAAAGAAGTGTTGAAATGACCTCCATTTAAAGGGAGCAGCAAGAGCAGGACTGGTCCGTGAAGGAGGTGAGCCAGGAGCTGAGGGTGACAGGCTGGGCACAGTTCTGCAGGATCTGAGCAGGACCAGGTTGATGATAGTGACAAGTTCTGCCTACAGTCCCAGAGGAGGCAAAGAAATGAGTCATGTCTTGAGTCCATCCAGTCAGCAACAGCAGAAGGCAGGTCCAGGGACTGGAGACGGTGTGACCTATAACATGGCTCCAGGGTCTATCTAGGAAGATCAGTTGGGACAGCAGGAAGCACAGCCCAGATTACTCTACAGCTTATGCTTGCTAATTTTAGGGTTTCCTATCCTTTCACTAAAGAAAAATAAAAGCTCCAGGCAGCTGGTCGCGGCCAGTAAGATCTGGAAGGGCCCCCAGGTCCCTGACAAATGGTTGTTCTGTGAGTGGTTATTATGTGTGGCCAACTTCTGGCTCACAAGTGATTGTCCTATTTGGCCAGATGAGAAAGTGGTCTTATTGAAATATGTCCATGTTACTAAAGATTCTTTCAAAACTTATGAAAACGTTGGAATTGACCTGAAGATGAATAGTGATGTTAATTTTGGCATTTGCTAACTTCAAACCTGCACTGACAATATTTATTTCCTGGCATTGATTTCTTAAGATAATATTTAAATGAAGTCAAGTTTCTTTTCCTTCTTTTTGTCTTTTTTTCCGCCTAATTCCCCTGCCACCCCACCTTGAGTTCTGTAAGCAATTAAGTTTTGAAACTGAAAAAAAACCAAGGGAAAGGGAATTAGAGCCTCTAGGAATCAGGTGTGATCTTCACATCATCTGAAAATACAACAGATGAGAAATGTGTCCAAGAAGGAGGCATTTGATTTTGTAAAACCTCTGCTTCTTGCTTGTAATGAAACAACTAAAAATACTAAGACAACACTTCACACCTTTATTTTGGTTTATGTGTCCCTTTGCATGGGGTTGAGGAGTGCCAGATGAGAGGAAAAGAAATTCTTTAATCTTCAATATTGGAAAGAAGATGCAGAGAGAGAGAGTGTGGTGGGTTGACCTTCACTGTTTGCCAGGTGCCCACCAAGCTGCTCTATCACTCCCCCTCCTCAACAGGACGGAGGAGAAAAGTATGATGAAAAGCTCATGGGTCGACATAAGGACAGGGAGATCACTTAGCAATTACCATCACAGGCAAAACAGACATGACCTGGGGAAATTAGTTTAATTTATTAGCAATCAAACAGAACAAGATAATAAGAAATAAGAACAAATCTAAAAACCACCTTTCCCGCACCCCTCCCTTCTTCCTGGGCTCAACTTCACTCTTGACTTCTCTACCTCCTTCCCCCAAGCAGCACAGGGGGATGGGGGATGGGGACTGCTGTCAGTTCATAGCACATTGTCTCTGCCACGTCTTCCTCCTCATGTTCTTCCCCTGCTCCAGTGTGAGGTCCACATGGGAAACAGTCCTTCACGACCTTCTCCAACGTGGGTCCTTCCCATGGGCTGCAGTTCTTCAGGAACTGCTCCAGCATAGGTCCTTTCCACAGGCTGCAGTACTTCAGGAATGGACTGCTCCAGCATGGGTCCCCCATGAGGCCACAGGTCCAGCCAGGATCCTGCTCCCATGTGGGCTTTCCATGGGGTCACAGCTTTCTTCAGGGTACATCCACCTGCTCCAGCATGGGGTCCTCCCTGGGCTGCAGGGGGACAGCCTGCCTCACCATGGTCTTCTCCGCGGGCTGCAGGGGAATCTCTGCTCCACCACCCGGAGGACCTCTTCCCCCTCCTTCTTCACTGACCTTTCATAATTCTAAAAACTTGCAATTGACAAATATTTCACCTTCTTAAAATTCATGCTAACATTTATGCTTCCCTATATTCCTTATTCTCCTGAAGTATCCAGTTTGATAGTGGAACTAATTTACAAATCTTGCTTCCCTGTTCTTTTTTTCAGCTTTTTCCTCTTTCAACCCCTTCTCATATAGAGCATTCTATGTGGCATTCCAAATTATGTTAGACAAAGAGCAGTTCCATTGATTACGATCTACACAGAGCCTAAATTCACTAAAAAAAAGAGAACTGTACCCTAGCAAGCATTTATACTTGGTTGAATTAGGGATGGAGGAGGCTTATTTGGGTGTGCACAAACCATATCACTTCAGCATCACCTGTAATAAATGTTTTGACTGATATTGTGTGTATGGATAAAATAAACAGCTGGTGTTTTCTAGAAGATCAAGATACCAAGATAACAACAACAGAAGAAGAACAAGATGCCAAATGAACAATACCAGGAACATTAAAAGAGTAGTAAAAATTAAAATCTCAATGTATGTTCACACAATAGTTGCAGAAATGCCTCAGGAAAGCACATCAGTCTTCACTGTTCTGGCTAAACTATGGTCAGTACTCAGAATAGCAACACTAAAGCTAGATCAGATTTTTTTTCCAAGCTTTGCTTAGTCATACTCTGAAACACTGATCAGTGCCATCTGTTACAAGATAGAGTCCCATTACTGTCTCAGCTCATGACAGGCAAAGGAGGAAGACACATCTTGCAGGGTAAAGTGCATTCAAATTGTCTTCCACTAGAAATGTGTTCTAGTTTGGCCAACTTCAAAGTAATGGATTTCCTGATACTGATATTCCACACATACAGACATGTACATTCACAGAAACCTACCACATTAAAATAAAAGGTTGCATATACCACTTCAGACTTCGCAGGATGAAGACTGCTTGTTCTCATTCCTCTTCTGTGGGATTTCTGTGGCTGTGGCTACAATTTCGTAGACATACTTCAAGACTGATAAATTTAATTATATTTTTACAGTTCTTAAATGCTTTTGGCACTGATTGGCTTTCCTATAGTGTATAACAATATATAAATGAATCTTCCTCTTCTCCCTGTGAATTATGATATATTGTTTATCACCAAATGTTATTTTTTTCCACATAATTGGCATGCCAGATAGACCTACTTGGGAACAAATAAATTTTTTTTTTCCAAAAGATATTAATTTTGAGGCAAGCGTAAAGAATATCAACATAGAGGGTTAAATTATTGGAAAAGCTATAAGCAGCTGACAGTGGAACCTTTTATTGCTAAATAGCAAGTAGGCCTCATAGGCAGAATGTGATAAACATGAATCCTTCAGGATATACAAAGCAAGGCTGAGACACAGATTGACAAGAGTGAGTTTGATAAAGAGTAAGTAATAAAACTGATAAAAAGAGAGTCAAGCTAGAATTTTATACCATCCTCTTAACTACCTTCAAATCATAACTAAGTATCAAAAAATGAAAGTAGAAATGAGGAATTTTTAGCATAATGCTTTAAGGAAAACACAGTAATCCTCTGCAAAAAGACCTGAAATAAAATAACTATACTGAAAAGTAATTATATGTATATATGCGATGAAAGATTATAAGGATTCAAGACAATTTGTGGGTTTAAGCACTTAACAGAATTTTAGGATCACTTTAAAGAGATGACTAAAAATACAAGTTACACAAAATAATTTCAGTACTAAATAGGCTTTCTCAGAAAGTAATGAGATTTTTAATTGACTTCAAAAAAGAAAGATTAAATTCTCAATGGAAAAGTTAATAAGACCACTGATTTTACTAGAAAGTTATAAGGCATCTGACATCTGGATATTTGTAGAGCTAAAGCCCCTTAGCATTTGCTTGGCTGTTTTTCATGGGTTCTCTGGTATTAGGACATGTGATTGTAAAGTTTATGTGACGAGTAGGTGGCAGTGCATCAGCCTCTGAGCCATACTTGCTTTAGAGTAATACTGCTCACAAAAAAAAGAAAGTATCCTCATGTCTTGGTTACTCTAAAATCTCAAGGCTTTCTACAGATCATCAGTAGAATAAGTGGACTCTTCCTCAAAGCATCAGTTCTATGGACAACTGCATTCATAAATCTTCAGGAGCACATGGCAGTTGAAGAAAACTTCTGTGCATGTTTCAGCTTGTTTTCGTTAGTTCAAACACACCTTCTTGACTCCATATCAGTCTCTTGCTACATTGCTCGCAACCTGGAGGTCTGGGATTTCTCTCTCCAAACTTGGAGCCTTTGCCCTTTCTCTAGCAAGCTTTCTGCTCCTGGCATCATATCTTTTCTCTCTTCTCCATCAATAGTCAGTGAGAGACCCTTTCTTTTACAAAAAATTAAACTTCTGTTTTATCAGGCAGGCATTGCTATTACTGATTAAAGGATAGATTTGAAAACTGATGTGTGAAAGAATTATCATGTCTTTGTACAAGGGTATTCTATTTAAATTAAGCAAGTGCTCCCAAATTTGGTTAAGTACTAGGTACAAGAATTTTTCCAGTGTGCCTATGGATTCTACTTCAATATAGAGGAAAAAGCAGGTAATTGTGCCCACATTTAAAGTGCAGGGTATAGTCTAAAGTATAAAAAGAGAATTACCAGTCTCAAATACAACTTAGGCATCTGAAACTATTCCCAAAATCATGCCAATGGAGGCTGCTTTCTTTTTTTTTCTGTAAAACAGATTAAATTCTAATATTAAACCCCCTGGAGATCTTTCTGGCTCATAAACTTCTGTTTCATCAGTTGGCTAAAGGTGAAAATATCACATTCCTCCTACTCATCACAGATTTACAGGTGAAACATATTAAAGAAATTCTGTATTTTCAAAATGTCATTAAGGATGGCAGAAATTAAACCTGTTCTGAGGAAGGGCTATCTCTGAACCTTTAATGTTATCTTTCAACATTTTGAATAAAACTATTATGGTCTTTCTGTCCTCACTAATCAAATAGAGAAACATTTCTTCCAGCAGGCTCACCTAATCACACAATTTTTGTTTATTTTATCTCAACCAAGTCTCTGTTCTTTTCTAAAACTACTGAACTAAATAGGTTACTGTGAAATAACCCTCTCGCTCTTTTAAGTTATGTTTTATTATTTTAATGTGTGATTTTGCAGACCCTAAAAAACGTTCCTTTCTTGCTTTCAAGGCCAATAATGAGTTTGTCCATGTTTTAATGATTTAATTTAAATGTAAATTAAAAGTTTGAGTATAAATATTTTTTCCTAGGCCTGAACAGGTTCACATATAAGAAAAGGTGAAAGGGAGGACGTTCATCTTTGGAAGAACATCTGCAAAACTAAAAAGTAAAGGTCCTAACAATTTGTATACCTCTTTAAAATTAATTAAGAAAATAAGTGAAAATAGGTTAGTAAAATAGCTCATAAGGACAGATATCAGTTAACTCTTTCTGGCAGCTTTAGAAACATTTCCAGTTCAAACTATTTGAAGTCTGTTTGCAGTATGGCTTTAATTCCACAAATATGAGTATTTTAGACTTCTGGTGAGCCATTCAAAACACACAGAAAAGTGCTTCAGGATATGGACTAAGGCTTAATGATAGTATTAAAGGCTTACTTTTGTTATTGTGAATTGGTACATTTGGTACCTCAGTTTGGACTGTTGTTTTGTGCTGCTAAGCATTCAGGCATTATACCAACATCAGATCCCACTATGCTTTGTCCCCAAAAGCCACTGAATTTGGGATAAGCAATAAAATGAAAAAAAAAAAATCATAATCATGACCACTTAAATATGTTGGCCATTCTAATCAAAACCATTAGCTAGATAATATGAAAACAGCCATAAAAGCAAAAAGCACACTTTACAACCCTTTAAAATTATACTGATAAAAGCAAATGCATTGTTATGTAAACTATTAAAGCAGAAACAAAGCATCTGAGGGAATATTGTCATAGATAGCAGTATAGCTAGAAGGGGATTTTTGTTTTACTTTGAATATCTGATCTTACCAGATGACTAAATAGTGATCAAAATGCATTCTTTTTCTTAATCCTTTTCACATCCAAAGTAGTTTTTCTTGGAGGTTTCAGTTTCATTAGAATCTCCTTGGGAAATCAGTGTTGCAATACTGGTTAGAGTGACTTTATAATCTGAAATGTGACTGTCACCTTCTTAATCAATAAATCTACTGTTCAACTCTTATCTGCTTAGTAACAAGAATGAAATTTTAAAACTTTTTTAGCCCTGCTGTTCTAACAGACTTTATGTGTGCTGGATTTTATTTTTGTCTCCTGGTGTCCATCATCTGAATTATTTCCTAAGCTTTAGCTCCAAAAACAAGCTCTAGTTGATTATATCTGTGCAATCCCAACTACTTCAATTACTAGGTTTGTAGATGGACTCTGACAGGATTCTTACAAATGCACTTTTCACGGGGTAGCCCACTTTCCCTAGTGGGAAATTTGGGGCTGGGTGTAGACTGCCAGAGAATGTATTATGTATCCATAATAATTTGTCTTTGCACTTAGCTGCGTTAACATTTGTAGCAATGTGAGCTTTCCTGTCTATGAGGAAAAGACACACTAGGATCCAATGGCAAAAAACTTTAATTGTAAATTCTAATTTAAATTTAAGGTTCAACTGAAAGTAAGGGACCACTTAAATAGTTTATAAGTCAAAATGGTTACTCCACCACTACTAGTAGTAGTAGTAGTATTTTTTAATTCTCTGCTGAGAATTAATGCATGGAAATTCTGTAATCTCTGCCTTAAAATCATAGAATCATAGAATAGTTTGGGTTGGAAGGGACCTTTAAAGGCCATCTAGTCCAACCCCCCTGCAATGAGCAGGGACATCTTCAACTAGACCAGGTTGCTCAGAGCCCTGTCCAACCTGACCTTGAATGTTTCCAGGGATGGGGCATCGACCACCTCTTTGGGCAACCTGCCCAGAAGCACCTTCATTGTAAGAAATTTCTTCCTCATATCTGGTCTGAATCCACCCTCTTTTAGTTTGAAACCATTACCCCTTGTCCTATTGGAACAGGGTCTGCTAAAAAGTTTGTCCCCATCTTTCTTATAAGCCCCCTTTAAATACTGGAAGGCCACAATAATGTCTCCCTCGAGCCTTCTCTTCTCCAGGCTGAGCAACCCCAACTGTCTCAGCCTGTCTTCATAGGAGAGGTGTTCCATCCCTCTGATCATTTTTGTGGCCCTCCTCCGGACTCACTCCAACAGGTCTCTGTCCTTCCTGTGCTGAGGACCCCAGAGCTGAACGCAGGACTGCAGGTGGGGTCTCACCAGAGCAGAGCAGAGGGGCAGAATCCCCTCCCTCGACCTGCTGGCCACGCTGCTTTTGATGCAGCCCAGGATACGGTTGGCTTTCTGAGCTGTGAGCGCACATTGCCGGGTCATGTCCAGCTTTTCATCCACCAGTACCCCAAGTTCTCGGCAGGGCTGCTCTCAATCCCTTCATCCCCCAGCCTGTATTGATACCGGGTGTTGCCCTGACCCATGTGCGGGACCTTGCACTTGGCCTTGTTGAACCTCATGAGATTCACATGGGCCCAGTTCTTGAGCTTGTCCAGGTCCCTCTGGTTGGCACCCCATCCCTCAGGTGTGTCAACTGCACCACACAGCTTGGTGTTGTCTGCAGACTTGCTGAGGGTGCACTTGATCCTACTGTCTATGTCACTGATGAAGATATTAAACAGTACTGGTCCGAATACGGACCCTTGTGGGAAACCACTTGTCACTGGTCTCCATCGGGACATTATGCCGTTGACAACTACCTTCTGGATGCGACCATCCAACCAATTCCTCATCCATCAAAGAGTCCACCCATCATATCCATACCTCTCCAATTTAGAGAGAAGGATGTTATGGGGGACCGTGTCCGAGGTCTTACAGAAGTCCAGATAGATAGATGACATCCGTAGCTCTTCCCTTGTCCACTGATGTAGTCATTCCATCATAGAAGGCCACTAGGTTGGTCAGGCAGGACTTGTCCTTGGTGAAACCATGCTGGCTGTCTTGAATCACCTCCCTGTCCCCCATGTGCCTTAGCATAGATTCTAGGAGGATCTGTTCCATGATCTTCACAGGCACAGGGGTGAGGCTGACAGTTTGGTAGCTCCCACGGTCCTCCTTTCTACCCTTTTTAAAAATGGGTCCAATGTTTCCCTCTTTCCAGTCACTGGGGACTTCACCTGACTGCCATGACTTTTCAAATATCATGGAGAGTGGCTTGGCAGCTGCATCAGCCAGTTCCCTCAGGACTCTGGAATGCGTCTCTTCAGGTCCCATAGAGTTATGTATGTTCAGGTTCCTCAGGTGGTCATGAACATGATCTTCTCTTGCAGTGGGAAGGACTTTGCTCCCCCAGTCCCCATCTTGCTGTTCATCCACTCAAGAGGTGTGGGAAGAGAGGTTGCCAGTGAAGACTGAGGCAAAAAATTGTGCAGTACCTCAGCCTTGTCCTCGTCTGTTGTTACCAGTTTGCCAGTCTTGCTCATCGGGGGGCTATGCTTTCTTCAACCTTCCTTTTCTGGCTGACATACCTGTAGAAGCCCTTCTTATTATTCTTTGCATCTCTTGCCAAGTTCAGCTCCAGCTGCGCCTTGGCCTTCCTGACTCCATCCCTACGCAACTGGACAGCATCTCTATATCTTCCTGGGATACCTGTCCCTGCTTCTACTGCCTGTACATTTCCTTCTTGCCCTTTAGTTTGACCAGCAGGTCTTGGCTCAGCCATGCTGGTCTCTTGCCTTCCTTTCCTGATTTCTTACACCTGGGGATCAAGAACTCTTGCACTCTATGGAAAGTGTCCTTAAAGATCTGCCAGTTCTGTTCTGCTCCCTTGTCCCTGAAGGCAGTTTCCCAGGGGGTCCTATTGGACTAGCTATTACTGACTATTAAAAGAAGCCAGCTTGGATAATAACAATACTCCTTTTGACTTCATAATTTATAAATATAATAGAATGTATGAATGGTAAGAACAGAAATATATTTATCATTGGAAAAAGGGTTTATAATACCCCCATTTGCACTACACAGTGCAACAAGTATATTTTGGGTCACATAACAAAAAGGTAATTGTAGAAGTCTCTTGCTTCTTTCATAGCTACATCTGGTTCTTAGTGGGAGAATTCCTTCTCTTACCAGAAATATCGGTGGTAAAATTATGAAGCTTTTCAGGCACTTGGATGCATACACAGGATGTATGAGTGCATTTTTTCAAACTTAGCACTCTGTCATTGTGAAATTTGGGAAATAACATCTTAAAAATATCCAGACTCTTCTGCTAAAATTGAACTTAAGCATTTATTTTTGTTTGTTTGTTTGATTGGTTACTGCTCTTCTTTCATTTAAAGACAGATGCTAGAGAACCAATAGTTATACATCTGTTTTCATCCACTGGCTTTGGAGAATTATTCCTAGTCCTTTTTATTGTGAACTCAGTTTAAGACTGCCGTTCATTTCAGGATTTTAATGTAATGTGGAGTATTTTTGTCTCTTTCTTTGTGTTTTTTTTTGTTTGGTTTGGTTTTTGTTTTTTGTGTGTGTGTGTGTGTTTGTTGTGTTTTTCAATAAAAATTCATTAAAAGGTACCATTTTAATCTCTTTGTTGTTACTTGCCTCCTGGGTTCAATTCTTTACATCTTTTCTCCTACATTCCTTCCCCTTCCTCAAATGGTGCTTTTCTTTCCTGTTTTGCTTCCACAAGTGAGTCTTAGGCAAAAAAACCTTAGAAATAAATTTTGTTTGGTGTAAAATTTTGATGATTTGACCATTATTCTTACTACAGGTCCTCAGCTATGTCCAAATGTGTCCAAGATTCACTAGCTGCCTAGTTTTACTAGTAGTCTTTGTAGAGGTAACGGGAATATGATACCATCTGGTTCATTGTGCTGATTTTGGCTGAGGTAGAGTTAATTTTCTTTGTAGTAGCTAGCATGGGGCTATGTTTTGGATTTGTGCTGGAAACAGTGTTGATAACACAGGGATGTTTTCGTTATTGCTGAGCAGTGCTCACACAGAGCCAAGGCCTTTTCTGCTTCTCACCCCACCCCACCAGCCACTAGGCTGGGGGTCCGTAAGAAGTTGGGAGGGGACACAGCCGGGACAGCTGACCCCGACTGACCAAAGGGATATCCCCGACCATATGACGTCATGCTCAGCATATAAAGCTGGGGGAAGAAGAAGAAAGGGGGGGATGTTTGGAGTGATGGTGTTTGTCTTCCCAAGTCAACGTTACACGTAATGGAGCCCTGCTTTCCTGGAGATGGCTGAACAAACACCTGCCTGCTAATGGGAAGTGGTGAATGAATTCCTTCTTTTGCTTTGCTTGTGTGCACAGCTTTTGCTTTACCTATTAAACTGTCTTTATCTGAAACCACGAGTTTTCTCACTTTCACCCTTCTGATTCTCTCCACCATCCCACTGCGGGGGGAGTGAGCAAGCGGCTGGGTGGTGCTTAGTTGCCAGCTTGGGTTGAACCGTGACTTCTTTTTGGCGCCCAATGTGTGGCTCGAAGGATTCAAGATAACGACAGATTTGATTGGAATGTGCTAGATCAAATTTATAGCTGTTATTGCTGTTTAGCTATTAATTGCCAGGCTCCTGTGCTTGCCATGGGGCTTGCTTGCCTTACTGTATATTAGAGTCTAGTGCTCTTTAGTGTTTTTTTTTTTTTATATCATCTTACTGTGCTGTGCTTGGGAACATTTTGATAACAGCAATGGAGATATGCCTGGGCTGGCAGATGGCCAGGGCATCACAGCTGTTTCTGTGCTGCTGTACTGGACAGGCTGGGACTTGAGTGTGAACTCAAGTCAAAGGGACCATGATGAGTCCACGTGGGAGCAGGACACCCCAGCGTGTCTGTGGCCTTGGATAAGCCCATGCCAGAGCAGGTACATCTTGAAGCGACTGTGGCTGTGGTTATGTCTGTGCCGCAGCAGATATACCTCTGAAGGGATTGTGGCCCTGTGGTAAGTCCACGCTGGAGAAGGTACACCTCGAAGCATCTGTGGTTGTGGGTAAGTAAGTCCATGCTGCAGTAGGTATACCTTGAAGCATCAGTGGCTGGGCATGAGGTCATGTTGGAGCACTTCAAAGCGTGTGGCCATGGATAAGGCCACAACAGAGCAGGTACACCCCTAGAGGGACTGCAGCCGTGGGTATGGCCACACTGGAGCAGGTGTATCTATGAAGACATTGTGGCCCATGGAGAAGGCCACGCTGGAGCAGGTGCACCTCAAAGCAACTGTGGCTGTGGGTAAGTCTATGCCGCAGCAGGTATACCCCTGGAGACACTGTGGCTCACCGATAAGGCTCCACTTGGAACAGGTACAACCCTAAGGGACTGCAGTCTGTGGGTAAGTCCAAGCCAGAGCAGGGGCAAGAGGAGGAGTTCATTGCAATGTTAAACTTGATGGTCTGGTCCAAAGGGACCAGGGGTGGAGATTGTCATGGAAATACTCTTAAATTGTTGTAACCCATGGTTTGAGTTGCACATTATAGGAATTACTATGGGGGAACCACCTGAACCAATGGAGAGGAAGCCTTAGAAGAAGCAGTGTAGCAGGGACCCAAGCTGAGCTGGCTTTGGTGCCTGACAACTTCACACAACACACCACCTCTCCTGTCCTCAGTGATCACCATAACAGATGGAGCTCAAAGTCATGGACTAAATGAACTCAATGGACATTTTATGGATATTTATGGACATTTTATGGACATTTCACAGGAGTGGTCCATAGCCTAAGGGAATAATATCTGTGTATTGTATCAAAAGATGGGAAGGGTGGTGGTGGTTAATGAGGATGTATTGGATAGTGTGGGACCTGAGCATGACGTAAATGGTATGGAATAAGGGGTGGAGAATGTGCTGCTGGTTTTGGCTGGGGTAATTTTCTTCATAGTACCTAGTATGGGCCTAAGTTTTAGATACCTGCCTACTGATGGGAAGTAGTGAATCAATTCCTTGTTTTGCTTTGCTTGCGTGCACAGCTTTTGCTTTACTTATTAAACTGCCTTTATTTCAACCCACAAGTCTTCTCACTTTTACTCTTCTGATTCTCTTCCTCACCCCACCTTGGGGAGAGTGAGTGAGTGGCTGTGTGGTGCTTAGTTGCCAGCTGGGGTTAAACCATAACAGTGTCCAAATGTGTCCAAGATTCGCTAGTTGCATCGTTTTACCAGTAGTCTTTGTACAGGTAAGGGGAATGTGATACCATCTGGTTCATAAAATTATCTGGCTAAGGGCTATTCAATATAAAAGAAATAACAAATAACAAGGAAGGTGATAAATTAAGCACAGAAACTCAAACATTAAGGAGCAGGTGATAATGAGACAGCAGGTAAGACTGGAGCTCTTCAGCCTCTGACTGAGCAGCCATGAGAAGAACCACTCTGGAACAGCTTTCAAGGAGGTCAGCCTGAGCCTTGTAACTGATAAGAATGGGGAAGCATGACAACCATGAGTATTATGGGATATTTGAGGGGGCTTAGCGAAAAGGCCAAACACAGGGAAGGGGAGGGAAAGATCAGGGTTGACCAGGGAAGAACAAACTTTGAAAAAAAAAAAAAAAGAAAAGGAATAAAGAGGCCAGTGCATGTAAGCAGGTTGCAGATCGCTACTCTTCTCTGGCCATGCCTTATGCCTGATCACTGCAGTCTATGTTATCTGCTTTTGAAATCCTTAAGTGTTTTGTTCTGTGTAATCTCACTCTATGTCTTATCTGAGTGCTACAGTGTCTAAGCACCCACAACTGGGAAAGGTGCTGCAAGAAATCAAGCTCATAGATCTACGTGCCAGCAACTGGAGGGACCGGGGTGTGTTTACACCTCCCCAGTGAATTTAATCCTCTGTGATTGTATGTATAATTCATAAGCTAATATCAAGTGGTGAGTAGGAAAGCTGCATACTGGGTAAAGGGCCCAGGATCCAGGCCTGGACATTTGGCAGGCTGAGAAACTGTGCAGATATTGAAGTTATCCATAAATATGCATGTGCTTCTGAATCTAGACGGTGTGGGCATGTGTGTTTTTACTAGTGAACCTCCATCCTGACCGCTTGAAGAGGGGGAAGGTGAACTGGCTATCTGTACATTTGTTTTATGTGAATTCTGGTAGTCTGTCTGTCTGTCTGTCTGTCTGTCTGTCTGCGATACACACTCAGCCTTGCTAGTGGCTGAAGATGCAAACAGGAACATCAGCCAGGACAACCAGCATGCCCTGATGGGCTCCAGCACCCAGGCAGGAGGAATTCCCAGGTCCAGGGGCCTGGGGAATTTGGCAGCTACCCATAACATCCTGCACGGTGTAAGGTTGTCTCTGGCACAATGATATGAATTTGGGAGGAGAGTTTAAATTAAGCTCTCTGATAGAGTTGGAAGGATGGAGAAAGCAGGAATACCAGGTAAGCAACGGAAAAATGAAGGACTTTGCTTGGATTCATAAACATGTAAAATATCAACTAGAAATAAACCACATCATAATTTTTTCCTGTGGTCACATTGCTCTTGAGATGTCTGTGATACCTGACTCACTCTCAGAAGCTGTTACACATAACTTATGATTGAAAAAAAGTGACTTTCAAAAGAAAGAGGTTTTCAAAGTCTGTTTTTATTTTTGGTTGTTTTGCAAGGTTTTAAAAATGATCTGTTGCTGCATGGTTACAGTACTGTGTGATATTTTTTATTGCATGTTGTCAAGAGTGTAAGAGGTCTGCTTTAAGACTGCCAATTCCAGTGTTGAGACTGACTTACAGTAGCCCTTTGTTTCTAGGATAATACTGCACTATCTAAATGAAGGGGTTTAAATTCTCTGGTTCAAAGTCAGTGCCTTTTTTTTGGTGATCAAAACAATATTATTTTCCTCTCTAATTCAAGTTTCACTTTATGAAGTATTTTAAAGTTCCTTTATGAATCATCTGTAAGTATTCATATGAAAAGAGGGGAAGAGGAAAGCAAAACAGACAGGCACAAAGATATATGGTAACATCAGGGGAGTGATCTAAAAATAATTTAAGTTGACAGTTGAGCTTCATTTTCAGCTTGCAACTTGCCTGCATGCATTGTCTTCACCTAGAAAACGAAATGGACCTGGGACATACTGAGCAGAATGTCAAAATTGAGTCCAGTGTTTGGCAGGGACCTAAACAGAAAGAAAACCCTAATTTGAATAAAACATAGATCAGAATAAAAAAGACATTATGGAGTCTTTCAGGCTAATGAGATCACATCTACCTGCTGGTTCTCTGCTACAAGGCCACTGGAGAGCAAGAAATGGCACATGGGACAACATTGACCAGATGGATGAGAAAACATTCACATTGAAAACAACTTCAACCTGAGAATTATAAAGTTACAGGCTTGCCACAGATGAAAAACTGTCATCCAAGGATGATATGGGACCTAGACTGCTTTGAGGGAAACAGAATCTAATACAGCCAATAAATTTTTCAGGACGGAAGTCTTCATCAGATAAAAGTTTGTTAATCTGATTTTTTTGTTGTTGTTTAATTAGCAGTAGTTGGTAGAGTAAATTTCTGCTTTTCTTTCGCTTTAACAATGCTAGTTTCAAAATCTGACACAGAACACAGAGGCAAATTTAGGGATTATTGCAAACTTACCTCTGAAATATAGCTATTAGCAAGACCTTTGCAGTCATAGTGATAATGTATATACAACAGAGTTTCTTGGTATGATATTATTTGGAAAAACTGTATCTAAGACACATTTGCTCTTGCAACTGAAGCCACATCTTTATATGTGTCTAAGAGGACTGTTGCCGCCTTTGAAATATAGACATTATATTCTGGGTTGTTCCTGGAGTGAGATTGGCTGAAATAGGAGTGAGGACATGATAATTGCATATAAATGTAAAGGTCTAAGAAATGCTGACTTATGCCATCTTGTTTTCAACAAAATGCATGTGTATGAACACAAGTACCAAATAAATGTTGGTTCAGTATGTGGTAATATTCTAAATGGAAGCAAGAGGTGCTAAGCTTATAAATGTATATGACATCTCTAATAAAGATTCTGACTTATATCCTTTAGTCTCTCCAGTGAAAAATAAGCTAATAATCAGTACGATATTTGTAAGGATTTTTGCACACCTATGATCATCTCCTGATTCCCCTTGACAGTGCCTTTTCAATGCATTAACTGATACAGACTTGTTTTTTTGCAAAAGAACCATATTTATTATAGGAAATATCAATGCTGCTCAGAAACTAGAATAGTAAAAAGTCAACCTATCCTGCTCTGCTGGGACTGCATTTGAACCCAGCCTAGACTAGCAAAATCATGACTAATTTTCAGTAGATGTTTTCAGCTGTTACACTTTGGACTGTAATCTAAGACTACTGGGTTTTTGACACCAGTCCTTGGCCTCGAATTGCAGCAGTTGGTTTTGTAGTAGGTAGAATTCCTTTTTTCAAAATGGAAGTATTAAGAGTTCAGAATTTAAAGGTCAGAGGAGACACGGATACATTCACTCTTTTTCTCTGGCCAATACATCCTACGAAGACAATCAGTCATCACAACCAGTTATCAAGTTGTTGCTTATCTACAGGTTATTTGGAGATCTACAGAGTGAAGAGCACTATTTCATTCTTTCTTGTCAGGATCCATGAAAAGTAGGCTGCAACACTGATATTAACCATGTTTACTACAACAGACTTATGTAATCTATTTATTTAGCTTGTTTCCCTATGCCCAAGACTATATGGGTTACTGTCCAGAATACAGGTCTCTCTCCTTGGACTAGATAGGGAGTCTGTATTAGATATCTAAATTTTCAGGGCTAGATTTAGGTATGATGATTCCTAATTCAAGACTTTTGACAAAATCCATATGGCAAAATTGTTTTAGAAACCAAAACAGAGCCCAAAATGTCCTGTTCTGCAACCACTCTGCTGAAGTTAAGAATCAAAATTAGTTGCACAATCCTTGTGTAAAGCCTAATATTTGTTTCAAATACACTGTTGTAATGCAGTCTTTTATAAAGCCTTTTTATCCTTAGGAAAGTAAAGAAAATGGATACACAATTTTGAGAGTAGTATCCAAGACTGAATATAAAACAATGGAGTTTTGCCTTAATACAGTTTATTTTAATTTAGACAGAGATGTACAGTAGTGTAGAAAAATTTTAAACGCTGCTGTAGCATGTTATTAACTTTGTCTGAACAATAGTCCCATCAGAGAGAAAAAGAAAATCCATTTCTTTCATAGAGGTAACCCATCTTGAATCTGCAAATGCTTAGCCAGCCAGCTGCCTCACAATTTTACAGTTGAAATTAGAGAATAAATCAATATATCATCCTTCAACTGTCAAGTGTATTGTAGACATTTATAATGAGCATATCCATAAAAGAAAAATATTATTCTACTTCATTTCTATTAAAGACATTTACTTTGATAATAAAATAAGAATTGCAAAGCTTTTGACAAAGACAAAAATAAAGGATTGTGGTATACAGTGAAAACATATTAGACAAAGACCAGGTCAGATACCTTTGACCTTCTGAATTATCGTGCCTGTGACCCCCAACATCCAAAAAGAGTCTTGAAATCAATCTCTATCAGACTTACTGCCAAGACCAAAAATCAATCCACCCAAGGGATGAACATTGCTTTTTGCAAGTGATACTGTGAAACTTTGAGCCATGGCATGTCATAAAGGTCTCACAGCTTAGAGAAAATAAGTCAGTTCAGAATCACAGACAGGGCGAACCTAGAAGAAAACAGTATTCCTTTAATAAATAAATTAATTAATAAATCTAGTCATGGAGTTTTACCAATTAATTTTGCACAATTTTGGCATTTGTTTGTTTGTTTTGGGGTTTGGAGGTTTTTTTTTAATAATACCTGGAGTAGGAAGAGGGCAGGTAATTTAAAGATGGGTAACTTACCTGGGACTATTCTATAAAATGAACCATACATTTTATGTACACACGATAGGGTATGTCATATACAATCATATAGCTGGGGAAAGTGGGGTTTGGTTGGTGTTTTTTGGAGGGGTGGGAGTTGATCTGGCTGCATCCATGGTGCACTTCCATCTTTATACTTCAAATTTTCTTCTCATAGATGAGAGTGAGGTGTCCTTAAAGTCCCTCTCAAGCACAGATTCTTCAGATTCTCAGGGACCTTGAAAGAAAGGAAGGAGGGATTGTGTAAGCAGTTATACAAAATATCTCTAAACAAAGAAGAAACTGTTGGGGAGGGGGAGGTGGGGTGTTTTTTGTGTTCTTGTTTATTCTTGTTGCCATTAAAAGCACTACCATTCTACAAGAATCACCTGGAGGAGGATCCCACAATAACTACTTTGCTAAAGATCTACAAGAATTTCCACTGCAAATGGTGTAACTAGAAGCACAGCAAAGAAGCTCTGTTGCTTGGACTCTGACAGACTACACCTTTGTTCTGATGGAGGATTGCCTCTTCACCATTTTGTAATCAAGGCAAATACAGTCAAGTCAGCATCCCCACTAGTCTATTTCTTTGCTGAAATACCCAAACCCTTAGAAATCTCAGTTATGGATGAAGAGTTATGTTGTCCTCTGAAATTGCCTAAATCTGTCAATATAAAAAGAAAAAATATGCACAATGATCAAGAGGGCTTAATCTCTTCAAGTGTCAGCGTCATGTCTTCACGTGTCAGACAATCTCCTTGGGCATGTGGGTTAAACGCAATGTTGAGTGGTAAAATGTTTCTCTTAAAAATTACAGGCAGCTGACTGCGGCTGTGCTTTGAAGAAATCTGCCACCACTGGTGACAAGCATAGTGCTTGAAATCCATGAGCTAATTTGAAGATATACAGCAAACAATAATAATAAAAAACTATTGGGAATGAATAAATAACCTTTCAAGACATAAAACAATGTGTGTAAATAAAAAAAATAGCCTAAATAACTCACCACAAAGATAAAAATGCTCTGCCCTGAGGTGGCTGTGAAGAACTCTGAGAGATTGGCATGTCCTGTCTGCAGGCAGACAATAGATGCTGAGGTATAAAACTACTAGTAACCCTCCTGATACACTACTGAACTGTTCTCCACCTCTGGAACTTGTACAGCCATACATTCATACATATAGTGAGAGATAGATATACATAAACAAACAAACACATTAAGTCTGGGATATGGAACCCTGTATGGTAAGTGAAGCCAGTATGTTTGTATTAAAACCTGTGTGCCATTTTGCCATAACATTTTTTCTTTTTGTCATGGAAAGCCTATTCTTTTCTATTATTTTTTTTCTATGGTTAGAAGGTGAGCTTCTTAAGACTGGCAGAAGATTGTTTTCCACAAACATTAGAGAATGGAAAGATTTTCTCAAGTGATGCCAGTAAGTAATCTGAAAGCAAAAAAGAAACCATTTGACTCAGACTGTAGGTAGAATTTATTTTATCAGATTTGTTTAATAATAATAAAGTTCGTATTATCAATTAGTGCTTTATTTAATATAAACCAATCTGCTCCAGCTTCCAGAGACATTGGCTAGGAATTCTGATGGGCTGCCATTTTGCTGAGAGTCCAAAAATATATATTGACAAACCTTGGCTTGGCTCCCATTTCTTTTTCTAGCATGCATAAAATGGCAGATAAGCTTTGGATGCATTCAAAAGAATAGAAGAAACCAGAAGTTGACAGAGACAAAAATAAATGAAAAAAATGAAGGCACAGAGCTAACAAAGCATCCAACTCCAGAAACCTCAGAGAATAAAATAAGGTAATATATGGGAAGAAATAGAAGGCAACCTCAAAAGATTACATTTTGAGTGCTCACTTGTATAATTTAATGGCTACAAAAGTTTGAGAGTCAAGGGTGTTGGTACAAAATTTCACAAATATCAAGGCCCCCCACTCGGTAGTATACATGCCTGTTATACAAAAGCTTTCCTGTAGTTCAGTAAAGGACAAGGGGGAAAAAAATAGCAAGGAAGTTACAAAGCTGAGACACACACTATGTCTTTTTTCCATGGTCAACAAAACAACCAAGTTATCACTAGGTCTTCAAATCTGGAATTCATCTTGTTTGTTAACATTTGCAGCATCTCAGGCTTTATTTATATTTCAAAATGAGAAAGAATACTGATTTTCATTAGGTATTTAAAAAATATATCTTTAAAATCCTGATATATAAATTCATCCATTTAACTTCCCTCTTTAGGCATGTGTTTTAACATTACATGAAATTATTAGACAATTACTTGAAAAAAACATGTGCTGCAATGTGTTTATATACTTTATTGTGCAATCAGCACATGTGATAAATAAACAGCTAATACTGGTAATGAATAAAATGCAAAAAATTCTAAATTAAATTGATACTTTCACAGTCTGAAGTAGTTTCTTTGTGCCCTTGCAGCAAATCATAAATTTCCAGCTGACAGAAGTGTTAGGAAACCAGTTCTTGTGAGTTTTCTTCTGTGAGTTGCATCAGTTCACTGTGGGTTTTTTCAAGAAAACAAACATAGCCTATGTTGTAAAGTAAGCTTTTGCTGAAATTAAAGCCATACTTCCATCTTTGAAGGCTTTCATCTACCTTTCCTCTGGCAGACTTTTTTTTTTTGTCACTACATACTTCATCTTTAGCCACATTAATTTTAAAGAGGTGTCCTTTAGCTGTTATTATGAATTTGTTGTATTACTTAAATAATCTAATTTGCCATTATTCAGAAATTTCTTCAGCAGAAAGGCTTTCCTTAATTTGATTCAGTACTGCTATATCAACTTTAATTTTAATACTGCTTCTCAAAGTTAATAAGAAGAAAACTCTTGAATAACCCCAGGTACTTAGCTCATATTAATAAAACTTCTCCTCCTTCCCTGTAGGGACAGATTTAATATTTATTACTTTACTGACACTGCCATGGGCAGTAAGTATAATGTCCACTTTTTCTGAGCCATGACAGAGTTCAATAGCAGTTCAGAGAATGCCCAGTGTCACATTACTAATCATCACACTTATTTTATTTGCATTACAAATGTTTTCTTCATTCAGACGGCAGAAATTAATGCAGGCTGAACATTAATGATTAAACTTGATGTAATACTGCTATTTAAATTGTAGATTGTAAATTGACAATCTTATTTCTCCCCAGACAGTTGCAGGTTAAGAGATTACTATAAAGTTTCCCCCAAATTAAGTAATATGTAATGAATTTACAAGTATAACACCTGACAGCACCACATGTTATTACATTATCCATTACTTCTGGTTGAAAATCTCTTTTCTGAGCTTTTATTAAATTTTCCAAACTAAACCACCTGGTTCCAATTTTCCATTCCTAGTATGTGTCTCAGGATGAGATTTTTGAAGGTTTTCAGTGTTCTCTGTGTGTGTGCATGTATGTGTTTTCAGAGACAACAGACAAACAAAAAAACCCCAAACCAAAGCCAGGCATCTTAAAAAGATCACGGTGAAGATTACTTTTGGAAATCATTAGATTCCTCACTTGTAGTAAAATGGACTTGCAATTTGGCATTGTGGTGTTCTTTAACAAGCTATAAGAATACTTTCATTTTCATGTTGTGGTGTTCTTTAAAGGGGGATGTGTGGTTTTTTTTGTTTTCTTTTCCCATGAAAAACTTTCAATATTTGGTCAAGTTACACTGTTTGTAATCTGTCATTAAAATTAGAAATCCCGTGTTGCATATGCTCTGTATACATTCATTAAAATGGATTAAGTCTCGAAATACTTCTTTTTTTCTTCTATAAGTATGCATCACGCCATCCCTGAGGCATGCTCGGGTGTGATCTGGGAGAAAGTTAGTTGGCACAAGTCAAAACTATGTTAACAATATTACAGCATGGATGGCTACAGACCAGTATTGTACCTGTGCCATAGCTCTGTACCATCTACTAGTATAGATGTCACATGGTATATAGATGTCACATGGTATATAGATGTCTTGATGGTACTCCTGCAATATTATGTATGAAGACATCTGATACAAATACAGAATAGAGAAGAGTTGGAATATAGGAGGGAAAGAAACAGATTGTATGACTGGGCTGACTAGAAGAGGGGGAATATGATATGAATTATGTGAAGAAAAATGGAACCATGTCAGAAAGAAAATTAAAAACTAGTAAAGGGATGAAGGGCAAAACCCACCATGTACAGACTGGAGAATACTCATCCAGAAGACAGAGAAGAGGGGAAACAGAGTAAGCAAATCTAGGACCTGCATTATAGTTTATATTTTTGATATGAAATTTCTATCTGTGTACAAGCACACTTTTGCAAGGATTTCAAAATGGCTAGTTAAAACTGAGGAAAAAAAAGGAGCAATAGGTTTCATCTCAGCTAATTGTAGTCATCAAAAGAGGTGTTTAGTCCAATTAAGTTGTCCTAGGTTTCCTCAGCACTTGATGGGAGGAAAACACTGCAGGCAGTCTCTTAAGATAGTTACCTGAGCTAGTGGAGTACGAAACACTCTCTGGAAATGCCAGTCCTGACCAGCTAGGAAGCTTGACTTTCAGTCTTCTAGGTGACTAAAATTTGATGGGATGAATCTGTCGTGGTTTAATTCCAGCCAGCAACTAAGCACTACGCAGCCGCTCACTCACTCCCCCTCCACTCAGTGGGATGGGGGAGAAAATCAGGAAAAGAAGCAAAACTTGTTGAGATAAGAACGGTTTAATAGAACAGAAAAGAAGAAACTAATAATGATAACACTAATCAAATGACAACAGTAATAATAAAAGGATTGGAATGTACAAATGATGCACAGTGCAATTGCTCACCACCCGCCGATCGACACCCAGTTAGTCCCTGAGCAGCAATTCCCCCCGCTCCCCCCTCCCCCCAGTTCCTATACTAAATGGGACGTCACATGGTATGGAATACACCGTTGGCCTGTTTGGGTCAGGTGCCCTGGCTGTGTCCTGTGCCAACTTCTTGTGCCCCTCCAGCTTTCTCGCTGGCTGGGCTTGAGAAGCTGAAAAATCCTTGACTTTAGACTAAACACTACTGAGCAACAACTGAAAACATCAGTGTTATCAACATTCTTCTCATACTGAACTCAAAACGTAGCACCGTACCAGCTACTAGGAAGACAATTAACTCTATCCCAGCTGAAACCAGAACAGAATCACACCTATCGGGGAAAAATTTGCATACAACAAAGACACACAAATGGGTATATTTTAGAATAAAATGTACAGGACACTAAATAAATTTGTGCCTGGGTTCATTTTCCTGTCTTGTCACTTCAATATCTGACATTTTTAGGTGGAATATTTTTACCTATTAGGAAACTTTAGTTCAAATGAATTGATATTGGATTCCTTTTCATAAGGAAAAGTCCACTGCTGTCCTTATGTTAATCTTTGAAGGCAATTAGCCAGCTATCTAGAGTTACACTTTATATTAGCATTCTTGCTCCCATTTTTATTTTCAAGAGACAGATTTTCATTGACATACAGTATTTTATAATTGTAATTCAGATCACATAATTTAAATTAAAACCAAAGAAGAATGCAAATAGTTTGAGTTCCAAAGAGGGCTGAGATGAGATGCAAAGAAATCTTTATCAATCCATGTTCATCAATGCATGTGCTCTTTTAAAAGAAAGATCAGAGGTGAGATCAGGAAACCATCTCTAAGCATTTCTGAAGACCACAAAAGCAATAAAGTACTGAAACAAATTTCAGAGCTTTATTCTGAACCACAGATCAGGGTATAATACTCTTGATGTTTCAATACTATCCTAAAAGTTTGACCCTTGTATTATTAACTTAAACTTCTCACAAATTGAACAGAAGCCTTGCACTTCCTCCAAAGCCACAAAGAAACAACTATCTCATCAAAATACCAACAAGAGCTCGCTCCACTGCCCACATAAACAGAGTTACTGATGCTAGCTAGCTCTACCAGTCCTGCTGCCCTGTCTGCAGAGATCCTGTTGTGGATGCTCCTGTCCCCTGCTGTGTGGGGAGGAGGACACTGAAGTTCATCTCTTGTGATCAGCTTCTTGCCTTCTGTTCCACAGGGGAGGAGCATTGAGGGGAGCACTGGGATTGCTTAAAGGTATTTTCCGGCTTGAGTGAGGCTGCTCAGCTGATCTAAGAGGTTGTTTGCAGAGCAAGAGACTAGAACAGGCCTGAGGAATGGGCTTTCTCTATTTCCTGTAAACATCTTAAATTACTATTCTATATGTAGCTTTTATACACTTTCCTTTGCATCTATACTGTACCAAAAAAGGCCCTTCTACAGACTGTGTCACAGACTGACCACATATTGTACAGTCCTTGTCCTCAGGCTCTATACAGTGTCACTGTGGCCCCAAGACATAACTGTTGCCACGTTTAAATTCTTTAAATTGCACTTTAAATTCTGCAATAACGTCTGAAATAATGGAAAGGTTGTTTGTAGCCCATCAGTGAAGTATTTTCATGGTATAAAATGATATGTGTGTTATGTTTTAAATGCTCTGACATATGGCATGAAGGTAGAAACAGAAGCCTGCTAGGGCAGCATTGGAGGAACATAAAAGAAATTGATCTTTGAGTGATCCTGTTCTGCTGGGGATAATTCATGGTCTATGCCATTTCCAGTCTTCTTTGGCTAGAGCCAAAACCATGCAAACACACTGCCAACACAATGATACAGATCTTCAGTGCTCCAGTGCTTAAACTCATGCTGTGTTTCATTTGGCAGTATGGCAAGGTCTTTATGTTTAAAGGGTGCAAGAGCTTTCTGCTTCAGACCAGAATAAAGCACGTTCATGTAATAAAAGTCTGACCTCAATAACTCCATCTGTATTTGCCCTCCTTTTATGTATCTTCTATTTCATCACACTTTTCACCTGCTCTCTGAGACTCCTTGGCATTCTTTACAAGGGAAGGGGGAGAATAGTGACTCCTGAAACTTGAGCAGACAGGAACAAAAACAAAGGGGAAGGTGCAGGTGCGATGATCATAAATAGGTGGAGGTAGGAGTGCTAAATTCCCATTTAATGGGGAGAGGGTATGAAATAGTAATCCATTACGTGTGTTTGTGTGTTACAGACATGGAGTTAGCTGCTATTTGTGAGTGCACTGTGTGATTCCCACTTATGTGGAATGGAGGTCTGATCTGCATAAGACAGTGAAAAGGTATTTGGAGGCAGCTTCGACAAGTGCTTTCCTCCCTTTTGTGCAGAAAGTGAAGAAAGTCCTGGCAGGAGTTTTCTTCTCAATTTTTTCATCAGCGTGTGTAAAAGGCTCTGCTTTAAAAGGATAACATGTGAAGCATAGCTAAGGAATTCCACTCTGTAAGTTAAAAAAAAAAGGGGGTTGCAACTCTTCTCCATTTTTGTCTCTAGCTCACTTCAGATTGCATGTCTGGTTTAGTCATGCTGGGAGAACACCCTTAAATCTATTTTCAACACTTAAACCCACAGCTGTTATCTATGCTAAAACATACAAAAAGTCTAATATCCCACAGTACTGTTAGTTCTACATTCAGATGATAGTCACATGTTGTCAGTTTGGAGCCTAGGAAGTGTGTTTGTACTTCCTATAGTATTTATCCCGCTATGAAATGCCTGTCAGTTAATAGTTACCATAGTCCTGACCTTGTTCCATAGCTTGTCAATGGCTTTTTCAGTTTTCTGCTTTTCCTAACTTTTCAGTCAGGGTTTTATCATTGACACTGGGCACCTATTAAAAGTTATATCTTGCTTCTAGAAGACCATCCTCCCCTTGGTCCTAATTTACTAGAGAGATTTTTAAATAAGAACACAATTACTAAAGCAGAAGCATTTGAGTATTGTTTTTGATTGCAGAACAGAAGCAGTGTACCCCAGGGGTCAGAACTGGGTCCAATACTGTTTTACGTCTTCATTGACGATCTGGATAATAGGGCAGAGTGTACCTTCAGCAAGTTTGCAGATGACGTAAAACTAAGAGGAGTTGCTGATATGTCAGGGGGTCATGCTGCCATCCAGAGGGACCTCAACAGGCTGGAGAAATGGGCTGACAAGAACCTCATGACGTTCAGAAAGGGAAAGTGAAAAGTCCTGCACCTGAGGAAGAACAACCCCAGGCACCAGTTCCAGCTGGTGGCCACCCAGCTGGCAAGTCCACCCAACTCTCCAGAAAAAGGCTGGGGGTCTTGGTGGACACCAAGTTGAACAGGAGCCAACAATATGCCATTGCAAAAAATGCTAATGGTATCCTGGGCTGCATTAGGTAGAGTGTTGCCAGCAGGTTGATGGAGGTGATCCTTCCTCTCTACTCAGCACTGGTGAGACCACACCTGGAGTACTGTGTCCAGTTCTGGGCTCCTCGGTACGAAGGATACTGGAGAGTGTTCAATGAAGGACCACAGAATGACTAAGGGACTGGAGCACCTCACATATGAGGAAAGGCTGAGAGAGCTGGGACTGTTTAGCCTGGAGAAGAGAAGGTGCAGGGGAGATCTCATCAACGTCTACAAATACCTGAAGGGAGGGGGCGAAGAAGACAGAGCCAGGCTCTTTTCAGTGGTGCCCACTGACAGGACCAGAGGCAGTGGGCGCAAACTGAAACAAATTCCATCTGAACATCAGGAAACACTTTTTTACTGTAAAAGTGACTAAGCACTGGCCCAGGTTGCCCAGAGGCGTGGTGGTGTCCCACCTTGGAGATATTGAAAAGCCATCTGGACACAGTCCTGGGCAGCCAGCTCTAGGTGGCCTTGCTTGAGCAGGAGGGTTGGACCAGATCATCTCCCGAGGTCCTTTCCAACCACAATCATTCTATGATTTGGTGAAGCACCAGAAAGTAAAAAAAAAAAAAAAAAAAAAAAAAAGGCTCGGGGCAGGGGTTTGTTGTGGAAGCAGGGGTGGAAGTGTCACCATTTAGCACTAATGAAACTGAAGTATTGAGGTCTTATGTGGGAAGCTTGCTGGCTGCAGAAATTGCTCCGCAGCTCTGTAGATGGAACAACTTTTTTTTGTTGCTTCTTGGAAAAAATAATATGAAAAAGCAGCAAGCAGTAAATATTTAACACAGGAGAAAGCACTGTTCTTTTGGAATCAGCATTTTCAGTTCTGTCTCTTGAACTGTGCTAGGTAGCAATATTTACCCAGTAAAACTGTCCTGGAGAAGAGAATATTCATATTCAAACCTGGTACACCATCAGACACAATTTACTTCAGAACAGCAATGTGTTCCCACTTTTGAACCTCTTTGACAGTACAGCATCTCTATTTTCTCTTAAAGAAAAACCAAGAGGAAAGGAAGAGACAAGTTTTCTATAGTGGAAAAGAGGCTGATGGAAGAAACAGGCCAGGTGACTTAACCCATACACATACCAAATACAAGTACTATCCCTAATAGCACTTGTTTCTTGTAGCAACACAGACTGCATATTTAGGATCTTTGAAGAAGCATATGACCTTACTGTTGGTCAAAAGGCTTTAGTTATGATGATGGAGTATAATACATAACTATACAGTCGTCTTCATCCTTATCAGTTAGAGTGAAGAGAAACGTTCCTATACAAGAATCAGCTGCTTAATCATGATCAAGCACTTAATGATATTGATATGTCTGTAGTGAAATAATTTAGACCATGGAAAGCTGACACTTTTGTAACAGTTCAGCCTGTCTAATTTTTTTTTTTTTTAATTCATGGGACTCTCATCTTATAATTACCTTTGTTTCAAACCTTAGGTTTCAAACCAAATCACTGTCAGAGCTCAAGTTTTACAGATCATGTGGGAGGACAGAACACACACAAACCATGATACATGTGGTTAATAAATATTCAGAGACTTCTGTTTTTAATCTGTTAAGAAGGAAAAGTAGCAAGAGTAAGATATTTTTGTATATAAATAGACTTCCTTAGAAAGAGCTGACGTAAAATTCTAGAAAAAAAAATCCAGAAGAAACAGAGAACCAGAGTCAATTTCACAGTTCAAAACCTCTTTCCAGGTTTCTCCTTACCCAAAATTTGCTGCTTGTTGCAGGTAATTTTTTTCTAATTTTCTTTGCTTTATGTCATATCTAATACTAGTTTACCTATTGTGCTTGCTGGTTTAGCTTTTTATGAGCAGCTTCAAGTATTAATTAAGAAGAACATAAAATGTTTTTTCTGTTGACAAATGTGGGTACATTCCTTTTAGTGGAGGAGTTTCTTAATTTTCTTGAAGCATATGTGTTCTGAGCAGGCTTTGTTGTAAGGGAATGGGGTAGCAAAACTCTAGTAACAAACACAAGAAAACACAAGAAAATCATGATCTGATTAGGGATTTTCAATGAGTTGAAGAAAAGAGAAAACAAAAACAGAGGATAAACTAACAGTTGTGAGTGATTTGAATCTCAGCACTATTAATAATGAAAAATGCAATATATGGTTACTATCCTCAAATGGAACTCTGCAGAATAAGCTATTAAACTAGAAATGTTTCCTGTTATTAACAATGATACATTCCAAGTCTTTGCTTGTGTTTTTCTCCCTTCACTTTGCCAGGTTTGCCAGGTTATTTAATCCATTGATCTATAGAGATTCAGAATTTGTTCTTCTGCAGGGCATTAATTCAAAACTAGATTATCAGAGATTAAAGCAGTATAGTTTCACAGCTGCTGCAACAGTACAGAGCAGAAGTATTAATGAAATAGATTGTTGTGGGTTTAAGAGAATACATGACAGTTCGGAGAGTAATACCTAAATTAATTTCACTGGCTATGAAAGCTCCAACTGCTAGCCAACAGTCTGGGTGCTCGCTGTATTCAATAAGGAAAGAAAGGTACTGTAAATGCTGGATTCATGCCATCTGTCAGAAATAGCCAAACACAACATAAATAATGTTCTTTTGATTAAAAACAAAGCAGTTTTCTATTTACTTGCAAATCATACATTTGAAGCATTACTTCCTGAAGAGCAGAGAAGTAAAATATTCTAATCCAGCCATTTTTCCTAACTTTTAGCCAAAACTTTAATGAAATTAAAAAATGCTCTTCTCTAAATGCTTGAAAAAGTAAGCTTGTTACTCAATCTCTGGCTAAACTTCTGAAAGGTAGTCCTTTAAGATTTGTTCTTTTTGATCCTCTTTTTACTGTCTTTTAAAATAAAAACAGTAGAATGTTTCTTGAAGATCTTAACCTGAAGACCACGTTCCATGACAGAGTAATACAGAATCACAGAATAATTCTGTTTGGAAGGGATCTCATCCAGTTCAATCCCCACTCAAACCAGGACTGACTAGATCAGTACTAGATACAGTTCTTCTCCAGTTGGGTTTTGAAAATTTCCAATGATGGAGATTCCTCAGCCTCTCTGGGCAATCTGCTCCAGTGTTTGACTTCCCTCACTATGAATGTTGGGTTTTACTACATCTAATCAGAATTTCCTTTGCTGCATGTTGCACTTGTTGCCTCTTACCTTGTCAACGCACCTCAGAGAACAGTCTGGCTGTTTTCTCTACAACCTCTACTGGGTAACTGAAGACAGCAATGAGATCCTCTTCTCCCAGTCTTTTTAAGACTAGTTGAACTTAGCTCTCTCAGCCACACATTATGGGCTCCAGGCCCCCATTCACCTTGGTAACCCTCCACCCAGTTTGACTCACCCCAGTTTGTCAACCTCTGTCTTTACTGAGGAGCCTGAACCTAGACACAGCTCTCCAGATGTGGTGTCATAAGTGATGAACAGAGGGGAAGTATCATTTCTCTTGTAGCCCTGCTCACCACACTCTTGCTGAGTCTGAGGTTGGCCTTCTTCACCCCAAAGGGACACTGCTGAATCCCATTCACCTTGTCCACCTGGACAAAGCTGCAAAGCTGCTTTGTAGTCAGTTTGTGCCTGGCCTATGCGGAAGCTTGGGATTATTCCATCCCCAGAGCTGAATTTTGCATTTGCCCTTTTGCTGAAATTTAAATTACTCTCAAACTATTTCTGCAGACTGTCAAGGTCCAGTTGAATAGTGACCGTTTCTTCCACCTTATCCAACAGTTATCAAGTTTTTTACTTTCCACAAATTTTCTGTGGGTACATCCCATCCCCTTATTCATGTAATTAATAAAGGCAGTAAAGAGTATTACCTGCTTTTCAGGTCCTGTAAGAATTCTGTTCATTACTGGTCACTAGATGGACTTTGTTCTGCTCTGCATCAACCAGTGGCCCATCTACCATATAGTTCACCTATCCAAACCATACTGCACCATTAAGTCAAAGTAAACAGCATCCTCTGTTTTCTCTTCATTCATAAAGCCAGTCATCTTGTCACAGAAAGCTATTAGTTTGGTGAGACAGGGTTTGCCTATCATAAATCCATGCGAGACATTCCCAGTCACCTTCTTGTCTTTCATCACTGGTACTCACTATATTCTCTCTTCCTCATTATTTAGGCCAAGTATCATGTATAAGTTCAGCCAATAAACGGACATTTCTAAACTGTTCCCCAAAATTTCACTATTGTATTTGTTTTACAGCATTATGGGATAAGGACAATTCATCAGTTTAGGTTAAATCCCTTGTACTTGTTTTCAAAACCTCTTTATGCGTATGCTTAAAAAAAAAAAAAAATCTACAAAACCCTGCCTAATTGAGTGGATAATTTGAGTAACAAGCAAAATATGTGAGAAAGAGACTCACTTTGTATAAGTCCAAAATAATCCTTTGGATCCATAATTAATTTTTGTCCAAATTGTATTTGCATTTCTCATAAAAAAATCTGAAGCAAATCTGATTAATAAGGAAGACAATTTAGAAACCCAAAGACATTACTGAGAACAACTTTAAGTACTCATTTGCTGATAAACTATGCACAAGGCAGAGAACAACCCATTAAATAGTTAGGATTAAATTAAATTTAGCTCAGCTACTTCATTCACAATTTTCTGTCCACAGTGAATGAGGCAGTAGTCTTGTGAAAATAAATACATGATAATGCAATTAAATACATTATAGTAAATACACATTAGGGATAAAAGTATCGTCAGGCATGTATAACTGATGTTCCTTGATACTGTCACCTTGTTTACTTATGCACAGTAAATTGCAGCATTCAGGTACCATAGCTATCTTTCTATTCACTACTCTTTCTCTCTCTCATTTCTGCATTTTCTATAGTTCCTGTTCCTGCAACTGGATTCATAAATAGATGTCTGCACCTTGCAGGGCCCTACTCACCAAGACTATAAAACAGATTCATAAAGTGAAAGGACAATAGGGAACATTCAGTAATTCTGTCTGACCTCCTCTATATATCACAGGCCACAGAATTTGCCCTTTTATTTGTCTAGAGCATATCTTTTGGAAATAAATACATCCACTTCTCAGGGCATCAAAGTATGTGAGCATCTAACACTTTTCTGGGTATTTTATTACAATTATTTATTATTCTTGTTTTTAAAAAATCATCCTTTACCTTGATGTTTAAACAAATTCAGTTTAAGCTTCCAGTACTTATTTCCTCTTTCTTGATAGATTTTATAGCCCTGGGTATCTAGTGTTCTTTCTGTGTGAGGATATTTATATACCGTTATGAAGTAACCTCTCAGTCTTTTGATAAGTCATGTAGGTAGAGGTCATCATGATGCTCACTGTAGCATGTTTATCCCTCAAAGCTCTTTTTGCACCTTTTACAGTTTTTAACATTCTGACATTTCTCTTAGAAAGTGAAATGCAGAATGTCTAAATCCTTATATCATGTGGCACAATGAATTTCAGAATTTTTGGTGCACAATAACATTCAATATGCTCTTGCTGTGTTCATTCCCATACTGTTATTTCATTTCTTTAAAACAACTTTTGTAATTTGTTTCTCTGAAGACCATTTGATTTATAAACTAATTAACAAACTGAAAAGTGTATTGTTTCCATATCTACACTTGTTACTGAATATGAGTTTGCTAGTTGAGTCACACTGCATCTCACTAATTATTTCTAGAATTGTGTTAATTTAAAACAAAACAGTAAAATGAGGAGAAATTGATACTGATGCCAATTTTGTTTCTTAAGAAGGTTTTAATATAATTTACTCCTAACTTGGGACTAAATATACCTTGGACACTCCTCAGAACGTTTATTTAACTTCTGTTAAAGGAAACAGAATAATAATATTTGCTGATGTGTTATTTCTGCCAGATGCAGTGGGAATAGTTGTTTCAAAGCAAATGAAGAGTTACTAGAAGCAGCAGAAGAGAGTGCAACAGATGGAGGAAATTGTTTCTCTTATTCTTCTCTTTTAGGGTCTGTGGGTTAGAATTTGTTAACTCACTGGAGTGTAGAATACATCTCTGTAGATAACTATTATTAGAGTGCTCTGTCACTGAGGCATAAGAGCTGACATTGCAGGGCATTATCCTTGTGATGTTTTCATATATATAGTCCATCGGTAACATTTCCATTTGTACTACTGACAGGCTTAATTACAGTTCTACAAAGACAGCATCATACAATATGGTATTTGTTTTATACCTGAATAGCAGTAAAATGGAGGAGCGAAAGCCTTCAGGGAACATATATGGACAAGTTAAAACTTGGAAGAAAAAAAAAGAAACTTTGAAAATGAAAAATAAAATTGCTACTTTACAGTCAGGAGAAATTGGTATTTTTTTATGCACCATTTATAAGATAGACATACAGTGTACATTGCTAGCTGACATTAACATTGGGGAATACTAGAAAACATCGGTGAAAAGAGGTGGTCACAACAGCAGTGAGAGGTCATTAGATCCCTAAGAGAAGTGGGGCTGGAGGGATTAAATTCACCAAACCCAGAACACAGGCTTGAGAGTTGCCCAGTGAAAGATGTGGGGCCCTGACCCAGAACCCAGCCCCGTGGGGGGGGTTGGCTGCCTGAGCCCCAGGCTAGAGCTGCAGGGTGCTGCCTCATAGCTGGGGCCAGGATGAAGTGGGATGAGCCGTGTGAGCCAGGGTGGTGAGATGCCCACCAGGGCCATCGTCTGGCTGCTTTTCAATTCTGGCCCTCGCCCCTGCATCTGGCCATGCCCTTCGTTCACCCCTGGCCATGGCCTCCTAGCTGGATCTGATGATAACTCCAGTGCTGGGGTTGAATTTCAGTTCTGGTTTTAGAGAGATTTGCCCAGTGTTTGCGGATTGGCAGCAAGAATGGCTGGGGAAGGGAGCTCATCAGGGGAAATAGGGAGGCAGGGAGTGGGTTTCATCTGGCAATGTCAGTCTCTAGTGTTAAAGTTGACGTTTGAGTCACTCACCCAACAAATGCTTAAAATGCAGTGGGGAAAAAAATAGGCACACTAGAGAGATTCATCCTATCCGAAAAGAGACTCTAAAATACAATTCAGATCAATGGCTGTCTGAAAGGACTTATTTGTCTCTGAGGACAGATACAACAGAGAGATATGAGCAGAAAGCTGAGTAAAATGAAAACAGTCCAGATGATTGTCCCAATGTGAGCTAGCACCAGTACAGGACCTTGTGAGAAGCCTTAGAATGGAAAACTTAACTTTTAGACCGAGGTATTGACAGAGCAAGACAGGAAGCTATACAGAGAAAATTAATTTTCAGTTGATTAATCCTATGATCAGGAAAAAGAACTTCTTCTGTTCTTCTAAGCAGTAGAATTACATAAGAGAGACAGTCTCTTCATTGTAGTACATCATCAGTAACTGGCATAACCTAGTGGACAAAGATTTTTGGCAAGCAAGTCAAAATGGATAATAGAATATGCTAAAGCCAGTAAAAATCAATGTTTTCTAGAATTTAGATAACACAGAACAGAAACACTTTATTTTAAAAATAATTAAATGAAATACTTCACAGGGAGCTTTATTTAGCATGGGATATTGCAGAAATGTTAATTGCTGTTTGAATGCGGTGCTGTAATTTAGCAGCAAATTAAGGATGTGATAAGCAAATCTTAAATGAGTATCCATCTGAACCTCAGAGAATAATATTTTTAAAAATAAAAATGTTAAAAATCAGCTATGGCCATTTCTTCTGAGTTTATAAGGTCCTTGGTTTCCACTGGCCTAAAAATATACCCAAATTGACTTAAGCTTGATATGTTCGCCTTCAGTTCAGAAGCCTAAAGAGCAGGGCAAATGAAAGTCATTACCTTGATTTTATTCACGTCTTAGACAAAAATTCCATTGAGGTCAGTAAGGGAATTTTATAAAAGACATAAAAATGAAATGAAAAATTATTTTATTGCTTGACAGCTTGTGTAATAAAAAGGAAGCAATAAGAGGGAAGAAAAGATGATTAAAATAAATTGACTATAAAGTAGCTTTTGGTACAAGTAGTATGTATAGCTGCCTATAATTCAAGAAATGACGAAGACAATCTCATCTCTTGTAAAGTGCAGTGATCAAGTATTGTTTAGCAGGTGAGCCAATCATTTTATTGAACATGAGAGCCCCTCTCCTTTCCATTTGCTTACTGTTGATTACATCCATGAGGTGGTTGAGAGTGTTACAAATTCAGTCATTATTCTGGAGCTAAACTTGAATAGTTTGGGGCATTATTTTTTTTTATTTCAGTAGGGTTCCATTCATAGTCTGAAGTGTCTGGAGTAGTCTATGCAGCTTGAAGCCTTAGTCATTTCTGATGATCATAGAAATGTTATACAGTAGAAAACCTTGATGAAGCTGTATAGCATGCAACTCTCTACTGCAATTTCCATGTTAAGTTGTTCTACATTATAAGATGGAATTTTTGCAGAGCCTTGTTGGATCACAGGTACTTTGTATAAATGTCCTTCTGGAATGTGATTTTAAGGATTAAAAAGAAAGTGGTTGCACAGTGGTTTAAAAATAATTTTTTTTAAAACCTGATCTCCACTCATATTTCTCACTTGGAATTTTGAATTACTTAGAAAAGTTTCAGGAATGAAAAAAAAAATTGTTCTCCTTCTAGACACTTCAGGATATAAATTTAAAATATTTCTTTTTTTACACACTCCTTGTACTCAATAAAAATTCCGAAGGAAGTAAGGATTTTAGAATTTATATAATCATAGAATCATTTAGATTGGAAAACACCTTTAAGATCATCAAGTCCAACTGTTAACCTAGCACTGCCAAGTCCACCACTAAACCATGTCCCTAAGTAAGTGCCACATCTACATGTCTTTTAAATACCTCCAGGATTGGTGACTACACCACTTCCCTGGGCAGCCTGTTCCAATGCTTGATAACCCTTTCGGTGAAGAAATTTTTCCTTATATCCAATCTAAACCTCCCCTGGTGCAACTTGAGGCCATTTCTTCTTGTCCTATCACTTGTTACTTGGGTAAAGAGACTGACCCCCACCTCACTACAACCTCCTTTCAGGTAGATGTAGAGAGCGATAAGGTCTCCCCTCAGCCTCCTCTTCTCCAGGCTAAACAACCCCAGTTCCCTCAGCTACTCCTCATAGGACTTGTGCTCTAGACCCTTCACCAGCTTCGTTGCCCTTCTCTGGACACGCTCCAGCACCTCAATGTCTTTCTTGTAGTGAGGGGCCCAAAACCGAACACAGGATTCGAGGTGAAGCCTCACCAGTGCTGAGTACAGGGGGATGATCACTGCCCTGCTCCTGCTGGCCACACTGTTTCTGATAAAGGCCAGGATGCCATTGGCCTTCTTGGCCACCTGGGCACACTGCTGGCTCATATTCAGCTGGCTGTTGACGAATACCACCAGGTCTTTTTCTGCCAGGCAGCTTTCCAGCCACTCTTCCCCAAGCCTGTAGCATTGCATGGGGTTGCTGTGAACCAAGGACCTGGCACTTGGCCTTGTTGAACCTCCTACAGTTGGCCTCGGCCCATCGATCCAGCCTGTCCAGATCCCTCTGTAGAGCCTTCCTACCCTCCAGCAGATCAACACTCCCACCCAACTTGGTGTCATCTGCAAACTTGCTGAGGGGGCACTTGATCCCCTCATCCAGATCACTGATAAAGACATTAAACAGAACTGGCCCCAGTACTGAGACCTGGGGAACACCACTTGTGACCCGCTGCCAACTGGACTTAACTCCATTCACCACAACTCTTTTGGCCCAGCTAACCAGCCAGTTTTTTACCCAGCGAAGAGTACACCCATCCAAGCCATGAGCAATCAGTTTCTCCAGGAGAATGGTGTGGAAAATGGTGTCAAAGGCTTTACTAAAGTCTAGGTAGACAACATCCACAGCCTTTCCCTCATGCACTAAGTGGGTCACCTTGTCATCAAAGATTGGGTTAGTCAAGCAGGACTCACCTTTCATAAACCCATGCTGACTGGGCCTGATCACCTGGTTGTCCTGTACGTACCGTGTGATGGCACTCAAGATGATCTGCTCCATAACCTTCCCTGGCACCGAGGTCAGACTGACAGGCCTGTAGTTCCCTGGTCTTCCTTCCAGCCCTTTTTGTAGCTGGGCATCACATTTGCTAAGCTCCGGTCAAATGGGAGGTCCCCGGTTAGCCAGGACTGCTGATAAATGATTGAAAGTGGCTTGGTGAGCACTTCCACAGCTCCCTCAGTACCCTTGGGTGGAGCCCATCCAGCCCCATAGACTTGTGTGTGTCTAAGTGGTGTAGCAGGTCACTAACCACTTCCCCTTGGATTACAGGTGCTTTATTCTGCTCCCCTTCCCTGTCTTCCAGCTCAGGGGGCTGGGAACCCCAAGAACAACTGGACTTACTATTAAAGACTGAGGCAAAGGCATTAAGTACCTCAACTTTTTCCTCAGCCTAATGTCACTATGTTTCTCCCCACATCCAGTAAAGGATGGAGATTCTCCTTAGCCCCCTTTTGTTGCTAAGGTATTTATAGAAACATTTTTTATTGTCTTTTGCAGCAAGTTCTAGTTGGGCTCTGGCCCTTCTTATTTTCTCCCTGTATAACATCACGACATCCCTGTAGTCCTCCTGAGTTGAGTGCCCTTCCTTCCAAAGGCCATAAACGTTCCTTTTTTTCCTGAGTTCCAGCCAAAGCTCTCTGTTCAGCCAGGCCAGCCTTCTTCCCCACCAGCTCATCTTTTGGCACATGGGGATGACCTGCTCCTGCGCCTTTAAGATTTCCTTCTTGAAGAAGGTCCAGCCTCCCTGGACTCCTCTGCCCTTCAGGACTGCCTCCCAAGGGACTCTGTCAGCCAGGCTCCTAAACAGGCTGAAGTCTGCCCTCCAGAAGTCCAAGGTAGCCGTTCTGCTGACCCCCCTCCTTACTTCTTCAAGAATCAAAAACTCTATCACTTTGTGGTTGCTCTGCCCAAGACAGCCTCCAACCATCACATCACCCACAAGTCCTTCTCTGTTCACAAACAACAGGGCCAGTGGGACGCCTTCCCTAGTTGGCTCACTCACCAGCTGTGTCAGGAAGTTATCTTCCACACACTCCAGGAACCTCCTGGACTGTTTCCTCTCTGCTGTATTGTATTTCCAGCAGACATCTGGTAAGTTGAAGTCCCCCATGCGAACAAGAGCTAGCAATTGTGAGACTTCTCCCAGCTGCTTATAGAATATTTTGTCTGCCTCTTCATCTTTGTTTGGGGGTCTATAACAGACTCCTACCGTGATATCTGCCTTGTTGGCCTTCCCCCTGACTCTTACCTGTAAACATTCAACCCTATCATCACCATCATCAAGCTCTAGACAAGCAAAACACTCCCTAACATACAGGGCTACCCCACCACCTCTCCTTCCTTGCCTATCCCTTCTGAAGAGTATAAGCCATCCCACCGTGTCTCTGTGATGGCAACTATATCATAGTTTTTGTGCTGCACAATGGCTTCCAACTCCTGTTTGTTGCCCATACTGCACGCATTGGTGTAGACACACTTCGGTTGGGCTATTGATCCTGCCACATTTTTGGGTGGAGAAGCCCCAATTCCTATGGGACCATTCTCAGGCACTTCTGTGGTTTCTAACACATCAATAACCCTTGTGTCTTTGCTGTTGCATGGCTCTCCATCCCCTACGTCCACTGAGATGGCAGACTGAAAGACCTCGCTAGCACACCCTCCCTCAAACATTGGTGTGCAGCCCCCAGGCTTATCTCTAGCGAGCCTGGTTTTAACCCTTTCCCCCTTCAAATCTAGTTTAAAGTTCTTTCAATGAGCCCTGATAAATCCTGTGCAAAGATTCTTTTCTCCCTTTGAGACAGGTGCACTCCATCTGCTGCCAGCAGGCCTGGTGTTGCGTAGACCAACCCATGATCAAAACCCCCAGAATTCTGCCAGTGACACCAGGCTCAGAGCCAGGTATTGATCTGCTGGCTTTTCCTGTTTCTTCCCTGATCATTCCCTGCAACTGGAAGGGTAGAGGAGAACACTGCTTGTGCTCCTGATCCCTTAACCGTTGTCCTAAGGCCCTGAAGTCTCTCTTGATTGCCCTTGGCCTTCTTATTGCAACTTCATCGCTGCCTACCTGAAAAACCAACAATGGATAATAATCTGAGGGCTGTACCAGGGTAGGAAGCCTTCTCTTCACATCTTTAACCTGGGCCCCAGGGAGGCAGCAGACTTCCCGAAGAAGTGGGTCTAGTATGCCTATTGGGCCTTCTGTTCCTCTCAAGAGTCTCCTATAACAATGATCCATCTTTTTTTCTTTATGGAGTAAGTTTTGACGCAGGGCATAAGCCAACTTAACCTCGGTGACACCTCCAAGCTCGATGAACCATTGTCCTCATCACTGGTTCCACTTGCAGACCCTCATATCTAGATAAGCAGTTCATGAAATCTACAATCAGCTAAGAAAAAAAAAAAAAATCTAGCTTTTAGCACTTTACAAATTTTGTGCCTTAACACAATACAATTATAACAATTTAAAAAATATTTATGTTTGATTTAAAAATATTTAAAACAGCCTAGCTTCCTTTCACAGAAAAGGGAGGAATGATTGTTGCTTAGCTATTTATAATTTACAGTCCATTTTATCCTCAATGCGGTGCTTTATACAATGAAATTATGATCTTCCTGTAATAATCTTCAGTATGGTGAAGTGTTGAAACCACCAATGTTATTATCATTGTTATTATATGTAAATTATATGATTTCACTGATTAGGATTTTTCTCTTCTAATTTTGGTCATCTAAAGTTTAGAAATTCTGACTGAGCTTCCTGTGTAGCAAATGTAGATAAACAGGTACTTCCAGAATGGAATTAATCTCATCTGCCTTATATCTTTCTTTTAGATTTACATTAATTACCTTTGGGAGATAACTATCTAAGTCTAAGAGATCAAACTTTAATATACCTTATCAATAGCAAATGAATCCTACTTGCTGATTCTTTGTATTCCCACAGTATTTATCTTTATCCTCTTCCAGCCCTTCTTTTTCTTGTACATGGTTGCAATATGATAATATTAATAAAATAATCAAAATTTTTTCAGAAGATTAGCTGTATCTTCTGATGATATAATCCATACAGTCATTGCACACACTAAGGAATTTCAAACATCTTAATCATTGGAACAAACTGCCTACTGGAATGGTGAAGTCTTTGTAATCAGAAGTCTTTACAGAGCATCAAGTTTGGTCAAACAAATTTTTGGGCATAGTACAGGTGTAAATGGATGAAAGTCTATTGTATGGGATGTCAGGCTACATGATTAATTTTCCCTTTAACCTTAAAACAATGAATCTTTCTTCATTTCTTTTCACTTCCTCCTTGAAACTTAAACTACTAGACTGTGAAATGTTCTTCCATCATTTTAAATCATTTTAAATCTTACTTCCTTTTAAATCTTCTTTATGAGAGAGAGCAGAGAGATGGAAAAAGGTGCAAGATTTTCAAGATTTTTTTTTAACAGATTGCCATTGAAAGAAACCAGTAGGTGAAGTCCCTCATACTGCTTCTGCAAAAGCCTCAAGTGAGATTTATTTCACCTAATATTACCAGTTTTAAAAGTGATAACTGGTCTAAGCTAGCTCTTCAGAATCCCTTTGTCAGTAAACTTGAGGTCTCTCCTGAAGGTGATGTCTTTTGATAGCTAGCTGAAATATACGATTCTACCTTTGTCTTCTATTGTTTTATTCTGAGTGGAGCAAGACCAGGCAAACAGGTATTCAAAATAATAGCTATTATTTTTAAAACCCCTGCATATTACTCTCTGGTCATGTCAAAATGATTGTTTTTCACTTGCTTTACAACAACCAGATGCTAGTTGAAATCATTATCATGATTTCAATTAAAATTGTGTACAATTGTAAAATGTCTTATGCACCACAACAAATTTCTGTTAATGATGTAATATTTTGCTTGGATAACTTGAGGACTGTGTATTACTCCTTGTTTTCTAGTGAACTGAAAGAAGAACTCCTTTAAGGAATCATCTCTGTAGTCCAGAATATCAGTGACTTTCCTTTAAGGGCTATCGTGGTGGCTGCCAGGCACCCACCATGCCGCTCTCTCTTTCTCCCTCCTCAGCAGGGCAGGGGAGAAAATAAGATGAAAAAAAGCTTGTGAGTCAAGATAAACACAGGGAGATCTCTCACCAGTTACCATCACCTGCTCCTGCGTGGGCTCTTCTCCGTGGGCTACAGCTCCTCCCAGAAGCCTGCTCCAGCACGGGCTTTCCAGGGAGTCACAGCTTCCTTCAGGGCATATCCACCAGCTCCAGCATAGGGTCCTCCACAGGCTGCGGTATGGATATCTGCTCTGGCGTGGTCCTCCATGAGCGACAGGGGGACAGCCTGTGTCACCGTGGTCTTCTCAATGGGCCGGCTGCAGGGCAATCTCTGCTCCAGCACCTGGAGAACCTCCTCCCCCTCCTTCTTCACTGACCTTGGTACCTGCAGGATTGTTTCTCTCAGATTTTCTCTCACTCCTCTGTCTCACAGTGGTTTTTTGCCCTTTCTTAAATATCTTATCACAGAGGCACCACCAGTGTCACTGATGGTCTCAGCTTTGGCCAGCAGTGGGTCTGTTTTGGAGCTGGCTGGAACAGGCTCTGTCTGACATGTGGGCAGCTCCTGGTCTCTTCCCACAAAGGCCACCACTGCAGCTCCCTCACTACAAAAACCTTGCCGTGTAAACCCAGTAAGACTATCTTTAGCTACTTTTTTTAGCTAAAATTTTTTGCTTTACTTAAAAAAAACCCCAAACTAACAACTTATTTTCTAGTGCATTTTGTTATAGTTTTCTTATTTGTCTATAGATCTCATTCACTTCCTTTGCAGTGGTATATTTATTTTTTTATGAAAATCATCTCAAGAAAACTAAATACTGAGTATTTAGAAAAATGTGGGCAATAGATTGTCTTCTCTTATGTATTTGGTTTATTGTTAAAAATAATTTCAAATTCAGTGTGTTAGGAGATTCACACCTACAGATGAATATTTTTAACTTTTAAAGAAGATTCTCATCATTTCTAAGGTGTTTTGAAGTTCAATTTCTTTATCAGTCAGGGAAGAGATTTTAGTGTCTTTCAGACCTATTTTATTTTAATTGGTTGGTTCAGTCTGGTCCCAGATCCCTGAGCCACGTACTGACATAGGTGGATATGTACCCAGATTTGCGTTTCAAAGACAACCAAGTCTGACTGATTATTTTTCTGATTTCTAAGACTGATGGTCATAATCCCAGACTTAGACTTTGTCTCTGATTCCTTTTGTTAAGGCAGTCACTCCAGATCTCTTCCCAATAAGATGGGAGAGTTCCTACTTCTAACAGATCAATGCTCATCTGGGTGATTCATGAATTCAGGGTCATCACTCCAGTGCAGAAAAACAATGAGTAGACCAATGGAGAAAAGCAGTGAGTGGGGTGATGCAAACAGACTATATCATGCAGTAAGAGTAGAGAAACACATTGGAAAACTATTTTTATTCAAATCAAACATGTGAAGTAGTTTCAAACTGAGATAGTACCATGTGACAAAAAAAATCTATTCCAAAGTTTGTACAAAACCCCTCGATTTCAAAGTTTATTCAGCTTTTCTGCATTTCTACAATTAAAATGTAGTGGTATATTCTTTAAAAACTCACTCCCTTTGGGAAAATGACAGGTCCATAACATTGTCAAAGGCTATTCTACCAGATATCAACACACTTCCTCCATCTGTTGTGATTTAACCCCAGCCAGCAATTAGGCGCCACTCGCTCACTCACCCGCTCTCAGTGGGATGGGGAGGAGAATCGCAATTAAAAAAGTAACTTGTGGGTTGAGATAAGACCGATTTAATAGTTAAAAAGTAAAATAAAATACAATAATAATAATAATAATAATAATAATAATAGTTGTAATGAAAAGGAATATAATTAAAGGGAAAAAAAAAAAAAAAAAAGAAGTAAAATCCCAGAAAAGTGATGCACAATGCAATTGCTCACCACCTGCTGACCAATGCCCGAGCAGTGATCTGCACCTCCCGGCCAACTCCCTCCAGTTTATATACTCAGCACGTTCTATGGTATGGAATATCCCTTTGGCTAGTTCAGGTCAGCTGTCCTGGCCATGCTCCCTCCCAACCTCTTGTACACCTGCTTGCTGGCAGAGCATGGGAAACTGAAAAATCCTTAACTTATCCTAAGTGCTGCTTAGCAACAACTAAATTGTCAGTGTGTTATCAACTCACTCATTCTCACACTAAATCCAACACACACTGTACCAGCTACTAAGAAGAAAATTAACTCTATCCCAGCCAAAACTAGGACACCATCTTAACAAAGACACAGGTGTACATGGTAAACAGAAGGGGACTGGTTAAAAAAGTTAAATACTATAAACATATGATGTTCCCCAGACTACTTAATAAGGTAAAGACAAAAATCACTAAACCATTAAGAATTATCTTCAAAAACTTGGTAGCAAATAGGGGGACATCCTATGTAACACAGAATCATAGAATCATTTAGGTTGGAAAAGACCTTCAAGATCATCAAGTCCAACCATCAACCATGCCCACTAAACCATGTTATGGAGTACCCCGTCTACGTGCTTTTGGAATACCTCCAGGGATGGTGACTCAACCACTTCCCTGGGCAGCCTGTTCCAATGTGTGACAACCCTCTCAGTAAAGAAATTTTTCCTAATATCTAACCTAAATCTCCCTTGCCTCAACTTGAGGCCATTTCCTCTCGTCCTATCTCCAGCCACCTGACAGAAGAGACCAACACCCACCTCACTACAACCCCCTTTCAGGTAGTTGTAGAGAGCGATAAGGTCTCCCCTCAGCCTCCTCTTCTCTAAACAGCACCAGCTCCCTCAGCCACTCCTCATAAGATTTGTGCTCTAGACCCTTCACCAGCTTCGTTGCCCTCCTCTGAACACGCTCCAGCCCCTCAATGTCTTTCCTGTAGTGAGGGGCCCAAAACTGAACACAGGACTCGAGGTGCGGCCTCACGAGTGCTGAGTACAGGGGAACAATCACCTCCCTTCTCCTGCTGGGCACACTATTTCTGATACAGGCCAGGATGCCATTGGCCTTCTTGGCCACCTGGGCACACTGCTGGCTCATATTCAGCCGGCTGTCAACCAGCACCCCCAGGTCTTTCTCTGCCAGGCAGCTTTCCAGCCACTCTTCCCCAAGCCTGTAGCGCTGCATGGGGTTGCCGTGACCCAAGTGCAGGACCCGGCACTTGGCCTTGTTGAACTTCATACAATTGGCCTCAGCCCATCGATCCAGCCTGTCCAGATCTCTCTGTAGAGCCTCCCTACCCTCAAGCAGATCGACCCTGCCTCCCAACTTGGTGTCGTCTGCAAACTTGCTGAGGGTGCACTCGATCCCCTCATCCAAATCATTGATAAAGATATTAAACAGAACGGGGCCCAACACCGAGCCCTGGGGAACACAGCCCAGGATGTATCTCTCAAAACAGGATGAAGGACAAAGTAGGGAATGAGGAACAAAGCATTGTGACTGATTATTAGAAAAATCATAATGGAAATCTTTAAACAGACTGTTTGCAAGAAGCTAGATGACAGTGAGCTGATTAGGGAAAACAGCCAGCATGGATGTATTAAGAACATCATGTCAAACCAGCTTAATTTCTTGCCCTGACAGAACACCTGGCCTAGTGGAAAAGGGAACAGTAAAGGTAATTAATGTATCTTGACTCTAAAAGGCTTTTTGACACAATTTCAGTGGGCATTATCATAAGTAAACTAAAAATATAATGGAATTAATGAAATCACCCACTAGTTGAAAACCTCTTCTCTAAAATCTGTCACTTTCTTTCACTCTGAAATGATGTTTTGAATCCAGATAGGTCCAGGATTAAATAAAGAGTAGAACAGACAGACTTATGAGGGGAAAAAAGAGTGAAAATACAAAGCAGGGAACAACTGGCTAGGCAAGTTGTTTTGTCGTCCCTCCCCCCCTCCCCTCCCCCCCCCCCAAATCCCAAACCCCACAAACTTTCTGTTATATCACAACATGTCAATAAAGTCACTTTTCAAAAAATAGAAACTCATCCTGGGATGTGAATGTTATCTATTAGATAGAGGAATTATTCTTCTCTGTTTTGTTTAGTCAGTCTTCAGCTGAAGTATACCATGAGTTCTGACATTTCTAAAATAGCGTAGAGTAATTGGTGAGAGAATAGCGGAACAATAATAATAAGTTGAGAAAACATGGTCCATAGTGGGAGGTAAGGAATTGGTTTTGTTCAGTCTAGAAAGGAAAGGACTACGGCGATACATTAGTGTTTCAGTTTTAAAATTATTTTTATAAAGATTTGAAGTCAACAATTTATTTTTCAACAAATATTTATATTGATTATTAGAAAAATCCTACTTACTACAAGGGCAACTAAACCCTGAAATGATGTACAATGGGGCCGGATGGAATATCCTTCCATCCTTAATTATGAAGGAAAGACTAAATATGCATGTCAGGACGGTTTATCAGGTTTGGACAAAACTGTCCTCCATGAACTTTGGATATTTCTTCCTTCCGATATTCCCTCCTTCTGATATTTCTATGATTTTATAATTCTATTATTGTATATCTCCTCACTGACATCTTTTTGTAGAAAGTTATGGTTTGGTCTTCAGTCACCACAGCAAGTGCATCCATGGGGCCTTACTTCACTAAAGGTGAATCAAAATATGTGAGAAGAACATACTAGAAACCTGAAGACTGTTATGATATGTAGATGAGTAATAGCTTTTGAGAAAATAATTGCAGAAGTAAGTTAAAACCAAATCAGATCCATAATAACACTTCATTAGAAGACCAGAGAGAACTACCAGGAGATTATTCATAACAAAAAACTAAATTACATGCACCACTGGATTCAAAACAATCTTATCTCAAAAAAAAAAAAAATTTGGTACTTTCAATTATAAAATACAAAAATGCTACAGATAATAGATAAAAAGTAGCAAGGAAAAATAGAACTTCTTTTTAACGAAGCAGTAGTTTTAAAAAAAAACTTCAGCTCATTTTCATTAAGTTCTAGTAAGTTCACAAGTCTAACTTTTGACAAACGCTCTCTATCACACTAATGTTTTATCAATTAAGCTGTGTCTTCTGGGAGCCTAGAAATTGTTTCTAATGATGTGAGGCAGCAGTGTCTCTTCACTCACAATAAAATTAGCTTTTATTGGCCTTTGCTAATACCAGTGAGATCTCTCTCTCAGTTAAAGAAGAGAAGGGAAAAGCATTCCATGAAAGTTATTGCAGTAAAAGCCTGAAAAGCAGACTTTTATGGTTCCTAAACTTTTTAATTGCACTTATACAACCTGGTGCCACTTTTTCTAAGTCTTATTTCATATACTATGATTTTAAAACTATTTGTATTTATATATTTTCTTCATTTATGTACTTTTATTCACAAATTTTTAATGTAAAAACATACATGCAGGAATGCCAATTAGATTTAAATAAACAATAATTAGTCTTGTTTTTCTTTCCCCCAACAAGGTAGACATGCAAAATCAAAAAATGTTATACCTTAGTACTGTGTGAATTATAGACAGTAATGATTTTTGTTAAATCAGTAGTGACAAGCTAGACAATTTGGCAGAAACCTCCCACTCAATCCAAGGCAATGAGCTTGAGCCCAGGCAAAGCCAACAGTCTTGGAGGAGTTTCTATATTATAATTAGCTTCCACTGACCTCTCTGAACTAAACTGTTCTAGTTGTGGTCTAGTCTAATGTGCAAGTTTTCTTTTGATATTATAAAGGCAAAAATGAGAGTTAGTTGTTGTTTAGAAGTGGCAAAAATTTATTTTCCAATAAATTAGATGAAATACAGTAGTAGTGTTGGTACCATATAAGATGGTGTTCCCACTTAGTATTCTGATTTGCAATCTCATTATATATTCCTTTAATACAGGTGACTGCAATACATTTGAAGTTTAGTTTAAATAAGACCAGGGGGAGGGAGACATAAACTATTTGGGAATAATTGCAAGAAAACAATTGCTTAAACTTGCAAAGTAAGACAAGTGAAGTACAATCAAGATGAACTTGCCCAAAATAAACTTCCAAAGGAGTTACTGGGAGAATTTAGGTCTCCTCTTTTACATTTTATTTAGAGTTTCTACTATATAACACATACAACACAAAAATCCGAAAACATAGGCAAAGATTTGTTTCAGAAACACAAACTGATTCCTTTTCACTCCTTCCCAAAATCATTAATACAGAATTTTGACAGAGCGTCCACAGTTCCTGCTTCTGTTCCTAATTGATAGATTATTTGATACTTTGAAGAGATGGAAAAAATGAAGCTAAATGACTACATGAAGTCTATGCCTGCAAGCCAAAGCCATTAGGAAACAAAAACAGCCTTAAGATTTATTATTTGTCAATCATATCTTTGTTTAGCCAGAAAGTGCACTCTCCCCTTAATAAGTTATTTTTATAAGTGTGCGTACTGTAATTGCAGGGCTCAATTTAGATGTCACTGTGAGTTTTAGTTCCACTTTCCCTAAATATAAGCCATAAAACACAGACTGATGGATTCAAGTAATTTTTTCATGTAGGTAAGCTGAGACAACCAAGCCAGGTCTCCTAAGTTGGGAAGTGCAAAATACCTCTGTTAAAATACTTAAGGAAAGATAATTACTACTTTAATTTTGTTAGAGCCAAATAATAATTGCTTCACACTATAATATGTTTAAACATACTATTTATTAGGCAGATACTCCTAGATTTAATGATAGATAATAAGCTGCAGTTAGAGTGTTCAAAAGTGCAATAAACATTTTATGGAATGTAAATAGCACTACATACCAGCTCAAAATAACTAGCTCATCCCAAACTGGACTTTTAATTTAATTTCCTAAGTGAATAAGATTTACATAATAGCTCTACCTTTTTGCCCATCTGTTTCTCTCCACATCTGACAGTTTCCTTTAATAATTTTCGATCTCACTCGGCATTTTCAATCAGATTTGACAGGTGGGTTAAGGTCTCAAAGATAGTAAATTTCTGTGAAATACTAAGTTTCATGAGGTGTGGTTGATGGCTGGGAGAGAAGATGCAAATTAACACCTTCAACAAGAAAATAAGATGGGTGCAACAGTTATCTGTTTTTTTGGCCTGCCAACCAGTCTATCACCATATCAATTTCTCCTAGCCAGCTCCAAGACTTCCTGGCTTTTGCTTCAGGTAAGCAGGGGAGAAAGAGAATTGAAGGGGACAAAGGGAAGGTAGGAAACTGTGGAGGGAGTTGGAGATACTTGTAAATTATTTTTATAATAATTTTTTAAAGAAAGAAGATGGAAGAACAGCAGGAACAGGAAAATAGTAGAAGATATGTTGAGGAACGGGGTTTCTTTGCAAAGGGAAAATAGACAGCAGATCCCTGGAAAAAACAGGTTTTTTCTTTCCACTGTTTGTATATGTTACACATAGTGGTTTGTTTTCTTATGTAGTGTAGAATACATATACTGTCATTTGACTTTGACTGTACCAAATGTTTATATGTAGTTATATTTGTGAAACCTCCACAGGATATGCAAAGGGGTAAATATTTTTCCTCCTTGAAGAATGTGCATTGCCCGATTTTGATGATTACACAAGCACTTTTTTCTTTTTTTAAATATAAGATACCCTTCCTGAAGTGTAGGCAGCAGAGAACACAAATAAGTTCTCATCAAGCCTTTCTTATTCTTTGAGTATATCAGTGCAAACAATTACAAAAATGCTGTGGAAAAAAAAAAAAAGAGATAGAAGCATGAAGACATTATTTTAAGACTTTTTTTTGTATTATTTTTGTTTCAAATGATCATTACATCATTGTGGTGTTTTATTATCTTTGAAAATACAGTCTCTATTCAGAATTATGTACTTGTTTATTACAATGTAAGACTATTTCCACTATATATAGATAATTCCAATTTAACATTTGAAAATGCATAAACTTTTAGGTAATTTAATCTATTACAGAATGAGCACTGCTTCCTTCACTAACTGGTTTATTCACTGATGGTGGAACAACCAATTCCAGACTGGGCTTGACACTGCTATCTTCTCTGATTGCTGGAGATCAAAGCCTGAAAAATTGTGACAGTACTTTTTGAACCCAACAGAAGTCCTCTCACATTTAACAGCAAATCTACCTAAATACATCACTAACCAAGAAAATTACATATTGATTCAATGCAGAGTATTTGTTTGGGTGGTTTTCAATTCCAGTGAAGTGCTGCCTGAGTATGACACACATATTTGAAGATAATATACACTGCACACAGAACATACACAGATGATATACAAGGCGCTACAGAACTGGCTTCACTTCAGTGCCAGAGCTCTTCAGGTATATACTTTTCACTAACCTTATGGTACTTTGTCTTCCCATCTGTCTTTATAGTAAAATCAAGTGTTTTAACAATTAGAAAAGATAAGTAATAAAAAAGAAAGAGGGTAAACTGTCATTTTCCTTTATTATTTTTTTTTTTTACCTCCTCCACTCTATTGTCTTTTCCAACTGATTTTGTTCTGCATTCTGGTTTATCACCTACTGACAAATTTAGGACTTTGCAACAGTTCAGGGGCAATCAACAGAACAGAAGCATTAGAAAAGTTCAGTTAAAATGGTATATGTATTCTTAATCCTTAATGTTCAGAAGTAAATGGTCAGTTCCACAAAATAATGGGATAGTTAAATTAAAAAAAAAATAAAAAGGGAGGTTTTGGATTACATATTTATAGGATTACATTATGTCAAATTTAAGTTTTTCACTGAATTAATGAGAGCTATTACTTCCTTCTAAAGAAACATGGATGTTTATGTACCTAGATAACTCAAGATCTAGGGCTTTAAAAGGAAGACACACCAGTTTCTGTGAGATTCAAGATACATTTTAGGCAGGAAAGTCACATTGCACATTCTGAAGGAATTTTCTTCAGTACAAAATATTCTATGTTTGAACAGAGGTATTCACATTTTACGCCAGTACAACTCATGGATGTTGTTGACAGATTTAGCTACAGTGGGAACATAAACCAGTAAATTTCTGATTTGTGTGTCAGTACAATCACGTTCAGATCCAATCTCTGTAGCTCCTTTATTTTTAATTCACTAAAGATTAAGCATATAGACTACGTTTACCTTTCAAATTTTCTGTCCAAGTAGAGACATCTCTAAGGAGTAATATAGATTTTAGGATGGTTGAACTCTAACCTCTAGTCAGCAACAGAAGTGATAATGACTTTTTTGTTCTCTCCCAAGCATCTTAGGATATCTGAAGATGAAAGTTCTTTCAGAGCTAAACCGAGGAAGATTTAGGTACACACAAATTTAGCAACGTAACATCTGCCTTTTAAGGTCCTCTTTTCTGAAATGTGTACCTAAACTACCTCTATTAGGCATAAAACAAAAATTAAAGCTCAAAACATCCAGCGTGACTATGCAATCAGTAGGGGAAAGAAAGTAGTGACTATAATTATGCACCCCCACTGCCCTTACGGCTCAGATGTCTAATCCTCAACCAGAGATGAATATCACACACTCACTCTCTTTTTTTCCCTTCCCCCCTGCCCTGAAAAGCAAGGAACAATTAGTTCCCTAATTCCTAGAGCAATTAGTAGTCAAAGTATAAAATAAATTAGCAATCTTGAGAGCAAAAACTGAAATTCAGGTCTCCCTCTTTCAGGTGAGTTAACTGCTTGCTTAGAGGATAGAGTTGCTTCTTTCTGCCTCAGTGAACCTCAAACTCCTCTACTCAAGCACAGCTTCTATTAGAAACTTCAACCTTGAAGCATTTTCTACTGGAAGATGGAGAGCTAATGAGGGAACACTGAACTGAGGTTTTCCACATCTTTGGTGAGTATTGTTCTCACCAGTTTTTAATGGAAAGATAGAAGGTATGGCCTGACTTAGTTTTCTACAGAATGCAGTGCTGCTCATGTTTTAAGTGTTGCCTACTTGCATGTAAATATTGGATCTTTAAGTCAACAACGACAAAGAAACATTTATCTTCAAGTTCTTCACTGAATTTACCTGTAAGTTCCAAGATGTTTGGTCTAGGTGGTGTCGGTTCTGGCTCCTTGTACAAACAGAACTGTTGTGCTAACAAAACTTCCTTTGTGAAAATGTGGACATTTGTGGGATGATGCAGTGCTTCTGAAGTCTTTACACGTTAACTTTGGCATCTATATCTGCCCAAATCTCACTTTAGTGTCCTAAATCCTTTTGTGGATATCAGTTCTTTACGACTGCTGTTTTGAAAACACTGGTCACCATTTTTTTCTGGCCACTCTCAACTATGCTGGAGATGGTGAAGTGCCTTCATCAACTGTCACATAAGGGCACATGTACAATAGTTTTGCTTATATAACAAAAAGGTTTTCAAACTTGTAATTGAAAAAATCTTGAGGTAGGCACTTAAAATTTGATAGCAATTTCTCCAGTTTAGGGGGTGATACCTTTTGAACAGGCTGATATAAATCAGGAAAAAAAAACCCCCAAACCAAAACAACAACAAAGAATAAAAGAATAAACATAAACTGTTGAGGAATGCATAAAAGAGGAAATGTGGTGAGGAAGTTGTCCAAGGCTGTGTATGAACCAAACATACTTCAAAGTAATGTCAGGGCTTTATGAAAAGAAAACCATGCAGCCATTCCTTCTCTTAGGAGTTCTTTTATTGCCAGGAGCTGCAGTCAAGACTTTCTCAAGGAGCAAGGGTGACTCAGTGGGTATGTTGTGCCAGAAAGGGGCCAAGACAGAGATTGATACATGCTGTATGACAGGGAAGCCAGAGGGTAAGAAGGACCTGCCTGTTGCATTCTCCTACTCAAAAGCACCTTCTGTAAATTAAAGAGCTTGTTGATATTTACTCCAGAACGGTTCTAGCTGAGTCTGCAGTTAACTGCCTTAGAAAAGCAATCTTTTCACCTACATCTCTGAAACGTATATAGCCTGGTCTATAAAAGCCTGTATCTCATCGTTGGCCCAGGGGACGAGTGACGTGGAATAGCTTGGTTTGCTTCCATGGTGTCAGAATCATCTCTTCTCCCCAGTATAGAATGACCTTCTCCAAACTGTCTAGTGGGAATGGTCTCTAGCACATGCTGTTCCCTGAGCTAGTCTGGGGAGTGCCAACTGATTTGGCCAAAGCGATGCCAAGGAGCACACTAATATCTGCAGGGTATTTACATCAGACAGTGGCCAAACCCATGTCTTGGCCCTGTGCAGATGAAACAAGTAAGACACTTTCCCCACCATTTCAGGTCCAAGGTTAGACATTGGTTTGGGTCTCTGGCGTCTCCTGGCAAGCTTCCTAATCAAGGTTACCGTGGAAGTTTTCCAATTTCTGTGAATCTGAAAAACAAGACAAACAGTATTTGTAAATTTAAATTGTTTATTATAATAATTATTATTATTTCATTGTACACTTCAATCCCAACATAGTTATTGCTGGGCAAATCACACATTTTGCAAGCACAGCAAAACCTCTACAACACAAGAGGTTTTGAGTTAGACTCAAACTTGCTCTAACATCCTAGTGATGTTTAAATTGTTCATGTCAGTTTGAATAGGTTAATTAGCAGTTACTGTTTAGCAAGGGTAATTACTGTGTCAGATGTAACTAATTTACTAATATCTGTATTAGACTGTCTAAAAAAGTATTTTTCATAGAGTTTAAAAATTATTTGATATAATTATATTAAAATATGGGTTTAATTTTCTGGTTATCATCATAATAACAAATTTTCCCCACAAGATAAAGACAGGACAACTGGTCAAAAATGTATTTCTGTGAACTGAACAGTCATTTAAAATATATATATATAGGAACAGGGAGTATCCCGCAGGCAATACTTTTGGCTTGGCAGTATAAGGCCAAGAAGCTATTTTTTATCATATCCAGTGATTTAACTGTTAATACTATAACAATGGCTGCCAGAGAAAATGCCACAGTCCTCAGAGATTGTTCTGGTTTCTGCTGCTAACTGTAGTTTACTTCTGCTTTCTTTCACCATAGGTGTAACAGCTTTAAAGATAACCTCTAGACACCTTCTGGAAATCCCAAAATGTTTTTTTGATGGCAGTTCTGATGGAACTAATTTGAAAATTAATTAGAGAATGCATATTTATGGGTGTAAAACTGATAGGAGACAAACAGTATTGCAACCTTGTAGTGGTATTTCTTTTTTATTGTATGAAGGCACTGAAAACCAGTACTATCTACAAACATTAGTATCTGTGAATCTAGAATGGAATATTATTTATGCTGTGTCAAAAATCCTGCTCCCGTTAGCTTCCTTTTATTCAATTCATACTTAAAACTGTGCCTTTAAAGCTGCAAATGACACTTAAGGTTGTGCCAAAGTCAGATTTTACGGGTGACTTCAGCTAACTGTTGAAGTTCAGACAGCGCAAAGACCTAAATTCACATGGGGTGTTCAGGGCCCTTCCTTTCATTTCTCTCCAGAATGGGCATTCCTACAAGGAAAAAGCTAATAGACACCACGCAGCTTACCTTTGCCAAGCTTTCCTACTAAATGTCAGTAGGTAGAAGAATGACTATTCAGTCATAGATAAGACAATCACCATATTAAAACAGAGCCACGAAGAACTAGACTAAAGGACAGAAAGGGGGAAGAACATCTATGTTTTGAAGTAATGATTATACTACAGCTCAGAGTCAGGTCAAATGTGCTGACACATGAGCTCAGGCTGTCTGGGTTGAAGGGTGCTTGCCTTTGAGCAGTATGTGGATGATCATTCTGCATCACTTGGGCAGTTACCCTTAACCCCAGCCAGTGTAATTGTATTTCTTTTCATAATTTTTCAATATTTTTATATATAATACATGACAGTCTTGAGATCAAAAGAAATAATGACTGGGTTTTCTATGATTTTTCACGTCCAAGGCTTGAAATATTGTGTGAGCTGTCAAACTACCAGAATGACATTTTTATACTACAGTAAAAATGATACAAATTAGATGCATTACGAAGTACCACGAGGGTATGCGAGTGGGAGCACTTCAGAAGACCTAGTGTGATAAGATATACAGGTGAATGGCATCACTCTGAGTGTGAGAACTTCCATATCACCCTTAGGAGCAGCGCCAGGAGTGAACTATCACCAAAATATCACCTGTTCCATGGGAAATAGATAGTTCACTCAAAAATAATGCCCAGGGGTTAATAAGCTGCAGCAGGGAAGATGAAGAGAGCAAGACCCAGGAGGAAATGGAGGAGATAAGTTATTTGACATTGCAGTTTATATATTGACACCTCATGATAGCAAACTGTGGAACACAACGAAAAAAATCTAAGTATAGAAGGACCAATCCAATAAATATATAATTATTTTGTAAGTAGCTTAATTTTAAGAGTGGACATCATAGTGTAATTGAAACCCATTAAAAACAAAATTACTTCAAAAACGTAAGGGTACCACATCCAAAATGCTGAAGCTAACTCTTATTTGAACCTGAAAATGAAGAACATAATGGTCCATGGTGCTGAACAACCTATCTTAGAAGTAAGGGAAAACTTGAAGGAAATCAGGTATGGAAAAATTCAGGCTTGTAATCCCTTACTAGCAGACAGAAAATTTTTACAGGAGGGAAAACTCATTAGTCAATCCTTCTTAAAGGATTGAGGAAGGAAGAAAAGGATAAAGCAAATTGAACTATTAAAGCTCTTTAATTATATCATTTGGTTATTAATTGTAAATTATTCATTTGTGTGATAGTGTTTAATAATGTATGTGAGCATTTTACATGGTTGCATTTTTTAACACATATTTTTAGATGGGGCAATTTTAATGAAGCTCTCCTGGGAATCTGCAGCACTGAGACTATTAAGGGTGTTTCTAATTTACTTATTTTTCCTTTTGAAACACTTGTACTATGCTTCAGTACACATCCATGCTCCATGCTGAAGATGTAGATATTGCCAGAATATCTAATGAAAGATTACTGCACTGCTACAGAGGCAAAAATCCCACCAGGAAAACTAATGTTAGCTCTGCTGTCTGGGCCAAATTTGGATTAGCATAATTGTATTCCGCCTACCTAAATTTGTCCTAAAGGGGATAAAGCAGGCAGTTTAGTCTTCATAGTCATTCAGGCTACAACCTCATTGAGAAAAACAGCAAAGGTGCCAACAGAGCTAGTTATGAGGGAATCTGAAATGACCACATGTAATTGTTTAGCTAAGAGTGGCTGTACATGCCAATGTAATTCATTTACCAAAATAATGACTATAATGTTATCAAGAAATGAATTGTCTTTAAAAGTCTAACAGAAGGATGTCTGGAGGTTGGTAATGGTAATTCAATAATTGTACTGGTCTTCAATCCTATCTCTGTGCTTCTGCAATTTTGCTGTTATTTACACAACTTTTCCATTTCATTCCTAAGACATAGAAATTTTGATCACCTTTCCTAACAGGAGGAATCAACATCCAGTGTGCAGGAGAGCACATTTCCTCAGGGAAGCCTATGGCACTACTGAGGTAGGGATCTGGATTATGATCCTCTCCAGAAGGGTGTGGGCCTTGCAGCTAAATATCTGCTTGTAAACTAGCAAAAGGTTTTGTTCTCTGCTCCTGAGGTTACCTAGATGGTCTGTTCAAATCTCTAGCCAGAACATCCCCTAATCCTCCAATACAAGGAAATTGCACCCACACTGCCTATGGGGCCTAGCACCTGGCCAGTGCTAACTCCGAAGCTGTGTGTGGGAATTTTGTGAATGAATTTTGCATGTCTCAAGCCAAAACTGAACCAGGCACCATTTTAACAATTTCACGGAACAGGGAATATAATTCATAGCCTGAGTCATTGACCTAGAACTGTGTAATTTACTACAGCTAGCAGGGACTAAGAGATTCAGGCAAAGAAAAACCCTGAAATAACCACTCAAGCATTCAATTGTCCCTTTCACAAAAAATGAGAGAAAACTGAAATATTTCTATTCAGATATTGTCTACTTCCAATTATAGGTTACACAACCTATATTAACTCTACTCCAAAACAAAGACAAAACTTAGCACATCTGATTTGTACTTGGGAATCCTGCAAGATCAAGAAAGAATCAGTGGAGATAGAACACATATCTAAAAAGACACTAGAATAATTCAAAAGCATTGAAATACTTCATAGTAAACATCAAAAATATTACTCCTTTATTAACTACCTTTATTCAAGACTTTGATCTAATCAGTACATCAAGATTATCACACTTTTTCAAAATTAATGTCCTTGACACTGATCAATCTAATACATATGAAAAAGAAATCACACTCACTCACATAGAATATATCAAAACACTGTAAAAGGAATAACCAGTACCTGTAAATCCCAGCTGTTGGGACTGCTTATTTGAAGTGCTCCACCTCTTTTTTCTCTCTTTTATGTGCAATCAACTAGGAATAACTTTAAAATGTTACATAGCGATGTGGTGCAAGACATAGTTAACTGCCTTAGCTTGAATAGAAATGTCTCGCATTTCAGTTATTTCTAAATTATATTTTAAAAATTAGAAATATATTCTGGTACCTAGAATTCAATTTTAAAATTTTTACAATCATATTACATAGCATCCTTCAAAATAATACATGCTCTAAATAATAACTCTTCTTTCAATAAATGTTAAACTATTTGGAAACAACTTAAGCACAGAAGCAGTATAACGAAGTTGCTCTCTAGTGTGAAATTCCCTTAAGGTGGAGAAATTCTCAGAAAAAATTTTATTTGAAACACATTATTGACAAAAAATATTTTGCCTTACTGCAAAAGGAATAGTTATTATTGTCAGTCTTGCTTGCTCTTATTTGTACTGGTGTAAACTTGGAGAAACTCCAGTAAAGTCAATGGACTTGAACTTGTATAAAACCCTGATATAAAAGTGAGATGAGTAACAGCAGTGTCTCCTGTGAAATATATAAACTTTATAATCCATGCAAAACTTATGCTTCAGTGATTATGGTTAATACATATTCTTGCGACAATGTCACAATTTGCAAAGACCATGAACAGGATATTTTATGTTCATATTTATTTCAAGCTTCATTTGTGGCAAAGGATCATTAAGATCAGAGATGATTAAAAAAGAAATAAAATAAGACTACACAGCTTTTACTCATAAAATTCTCAGTTAACTTTTACCAACATATTTTGTGAAAGTGAATTGGATTAAGTGAAAATTTCATCAGGAAGGTTCCTTACATCCAAAATAGAATTTCTCTGTAAGGGAAAAAAACAAATAACAGGGCATGTAGGATGCATATTTAAGCCCCTTATTCTGTGTGTGGTTTTAGTGTCCAATTTGTCATTTGGGGGAGTGGAGAGTTTTTTCTTTCCCAACCTTTGTTCCACAAAGGCCTCTCTAAAACATTCAGAAATGTCTCACTTATCTTATTAGCAGGGATGAGAGGAGAAGACAACTGTCAAAGTTGTCAGAAAATGGTGTTCTTATTTTCCATCTTGCCTCACTGAGGATGATTACCTATCTGTTCTGATTCAGCAATATGTGTTTATTGCCATTTTATTAATGCTTGCAATGCCCAAGTGGCAAGGTTTTGCTGCTAGCAAAGAACTGACTCCAGATTAACTAGCTGCTCATTACAATGATATAGTTGATGTTCTCTGGGATTTCTCCATTCATATGTCTGGTTTTTTAGCTTCATCTCACTAATTCTTTTATCTCATGCTTAGTTTTAATTTTTAAAAGGAACAAATTTGTTCACAATAGCATATATTTATATTGCCAAGAAATACTTATTCAAACATTGCCAGTTAGTGCTCCTCACAAAGCAAAATAAAAGTGGAATACTATCTAAGGAATTAATATCTTAAATGTATGGAGAATGTGAAAAGATCATATTAATTCTTCATGTAATTTGATCTATATTATATAATTTTTTAAATTGCTCAATAACAGATTTTCAGTAGCAGATATCACGATCCCAGTTATTGAATATATTCATATAAAAACTTTGCCTCTTTAGAATCAGTGGGAAAATTTCTGTGTCTTAATAGCTTGTATACGGAGGGGTTAAAAGATGGAATTTTGGTCCGTGGATGAACACTGGGGGAGAAGTAGATAGCCGAGAAAAATTCAGTCAGCACAGAAAACAGATGGTTTGTTGCCGGTTGCTTGGAATGCTGACCACGGAGATAAGAAAGCTGAGCAATACCGGGGGAGGACGGGCAGCAGGCTGTTGCACAGTACAGCTGTGAGCATGGTCGGCACGTGACTGCTGGATGATGACAATATGCCGCGTGTACAAAGCCCATGAACCAGTAGACAGGGTGGCTATGGCTCGTGCAGCGCGTCTGGCCAGCGAGCGCATGCGTCATAGGCTCCCTATGTTGCAACCGAGGCATGTTTTGGCACCCGCTGGCCACGTGTGCCAAAACCCGTTCCTCTGCAAATGTATAAATACCAGGATTTTTCCGAAAAACATCGGGTTGGTGTACGGCAAGGCCACCATTCCCTCCATGGGGATGCCCACGTAAAGCTGGGCTGAGCTTGCGGCACAAGATGGCACAAGAATGTATGGACAGTCCATCTTCCTCACGGTCCTCGGGTCGGTATGTTAATCTGCTTTACAAGATACCCTTAGTATAATGCATGTCTGTAGTTAATAAATGCTTGCTTTTTCCCTTATAGTCAGTGTGTGTGTGTTCGCCTTCTTGGGAATCCTTGAAACCACCCTAAAACAGAGCCAAAGAGTCTTGAATCAGCTCATTTCTGTCATGAAGCATGGGAGTTGTAGCATCTTTTAATTCTGTTATAGGTAGTAGAAGTTTTCATTACACCTGTAAACAACTAGACTTTTTTTGAACATGGTTAAAGTCTTGGGCTGGACAGTAATTGTGGCATTGCTTTCTACAGGATTGCTGTGCATTTTATGTAATCTATTGTCTTTTAGCATTGTTGTGTTTGTTGTGTATTAATTTTACTGGACGTGTCTTTGTTCTTGCAGTATGAAAAGGAATGTAAAAGCACCAGTTTATAATTCTAGAGCATTTCTTAGTTCATAAACTGCTGTCATATCTCTTTTTACTCCAGTCACTCTATCATGGGCAACACCACACTTTTTAAAGATACATGTTTGGTAGATTTTCATTAGCCTTTTTTTAGTACATCAATTTAAAATCTCCTGTTATCATTTTTTTTTTTAGCAAAGAATCACATTTAACTTGTTTTAAACCATGCTTTTTCTACAAGTAATGCAATAACTCCAATAACAACTCCAACCACCTTATAATCAGGTCTAGATATCCGCTTTAGAGCAACTATATGAAAGAAATATATTTTCCTGTTTACAGTTCAAAAGTCCATTTTGTCAACTTTCATATATTTCTGAAAAACTTCAAGATAATTCATGGCTGTATGGCAAGACAATGGTGTATTGATTTCCTGAAATGTATTCAATCACTTGATAAAGCTACTGGTTTGGGGTTGCCTGTAGTCACTATTAATCCTTTTAATGGAAATTATAAACTTGTTTCTTCTGGTTATCCTGTGAAAATTATGACCTGCAAGACCAGTCTCATTCAGTTGTATTTACAGCTCTATAGATTCCATACTATAACATAATCACAATTTTAGAGATATTCTACCACCTTAGATCTAAAATCTTAAATCAGTTGAATTAACTGAATTACTGAATGGCTCGCATGTCTGTATTTGGCATAGCAAAGAGCTAATTGAGGAGGTCTGACCTACCTCAGTATGTAATTAAAAAAGCAATTTGTCTTCGCTTTGTTAATTGAGGTATATTGATATATGCCATGCCAATGACACCAAAAATCAGACATATTTATCATCACTTTTCTGAGATTAGTTGCTGGACATAACTGATTTCCTAACTGGACTTTTATATTTTCTTATCAATGTTCCATTTCAATGCCATAATGTACCAAAATTTGGGTTATAATATCCTGGTATGTGTTTTAGAAACATCACTTAAAGTTTTACTTACTAGCCTCTGGAATAATTTGGCTGTATTTCACCCTAAAATTGAGAGTTGTGTACAAAAATATTTCATTAAAAGGCACAAGTTGCAAGATGTATCTGCCTTGCTAGGTTCCTAGAGAGGGAGGTATATCCAAAGTTAGCGATTTGTGTATAACAATGCTGAGGTAGCTTCTTTTAATGGTCTTCTGACCTCCATCCTGTACGTTCAACAAGGATACTAGACAAATTGCTTTATTAATTAAATCTCCATTCATTAAAACACAGGAGAGTATTTGAATCAATTCAAGCTGGTGCAGGCATGCAGGTAGGGACAAGAGAGTAGAACATGCTTAGTTAGGCACCATCTATGTACTTAGGGCAGTTTCTAGTGAAAAAAGTTATTGGTTAAGTACAAAAAATACAAGAAGGAATGTTATCCTGATAGTTAAGAAAAGAAGGAGAGCAAATGACTTACACAGCAAATGATTCACACATACAGGGCTTTCTTGCTAATCTGGAAACTGGGTGGTTCTGGCGTTCCGCTTTACAGGACTGGGAGTTTCATCAGAACTCCAATTTACTGATTTCAGTTGAATAAAAATAGCATGAGAATCTTTTATACTGAGGTAAAAATGTAAATTCATTGTAACACCTTCAGGTCCATAAAAATAATTTGATTACAATAATTTCTTTTCAAACATTGTTCACTTGGTGAATACAAAGTACATTCAGATATAATTTTTAAAAAATCATATAAATTTTAGCATTTCAACCACAGACCTGATATTTATAACTTAATTCTAAATTTTCAATATACCTTACAGACGGACAATGCAAACCAACCAAGACTGGTTTGACAGGGCACACAACATAGTTTCTGATTTAAGATTTATAGTTCAGTATTCTTTGTAAGGTATTAACGTTTAAATTGTTATTGTTGTCAGAGGAAAGGAAGGGATTGAGCTATGTGGTTCCTACATCATGCTGAAAATCTGCCTTTACAGTATACCACATATTTTCCAATTGAATAGATAAAGTAAAAACTACTGTCTGCATTTCCCAACAGGTAGACCTAATCTACATGCATTTACAACTGTTGACAGACACACAGTCTTGTCTGGGAGCTGAATCAGACCTAATAAGTATTGTATCAAGTCCTAGCTTTCCTATGCTTTGAACTTCTCTTACTTATTCCAGTCTGATAACCATTTTACCCAGGTTTGGACTTAACATTCAAAACCATATCCAATAGTATGCAAGCACTTCTTATACTGGAATTATAAATCCTGAAACTCATTTAATGACAAGTTCTTTCTACCGCAAACTTGTTTAAAGTATATACAGACTTCCTGAGTGGGCCAGAACAACACTCTCTTTGTTTTCTTCCAAATTATGGAATCCAGTTTTGAGGCAGATAAAGATTAAAAGTAAAGTATACACTCAAAATGTATCAAAGCAAATCAAATGTTGTATCAGCTTCTTTTTGAACACTTGGAATTGGTTTTCTCCATGATGATGTCTGTTTGCACCAATGTGACACCAGTACAGAGATGCTAGACAAGACTGCATAGTAGAACAAGGTATTGGAGCAACCTTGTAATTTCAAATTTTTCAGGATTTCCATCCCCCTTGCCCTTTTCATTGTATTCACTTGCTAATGAACTTTCACCTCCTTCAAGTGGCTTAGACTGTCAACATGGAAGAGAACTCACCTTCAACCTCACATTTAGTGAGAAGTTGGGGAGGGGAAATGTAATAAAAACCATCTGAAGGCTGATTTTGCTCCAATGAGAGATGCAACAATGTAAGATCTCTTTCAGTTTGTTCATTGGGAAACAGTAACATCAAGAGTTTGCTCCTCCTAGAACACTCCAGTTTATGTGTTCATCTAATATCTAGAAATATCTAGATATCTAGAATGTTCAAATAGATTTCAACGGGATCTGGGAATGTTTTCTGAGTGAGCTGAGGCTGCAGAACACTGAGCTTCACCTACATGTGGGAGGGAGACATTTCCTGGGTACTGAGAGAGTATGAGAATGTATGTGCTGAGATACAGCAACAGATGAGACCAACATCCTGTCTTTACCCATGACTAATAGGAAGTATTTAGGTAAAAAAGCATATGGCAAGTGATAACTTCCCTACATATTCCAAATATACATCTCCCCATTTTGTACAATCTGCATCTTAAAGGGACCTCCTGAACCAGAGCTTGCACTGAAATTTGAACAGACCTTTATGGGTTTCTCCTTTCCTAATTATTTTTTAAATACAAGCTGTTTAAACTTGTGGAACACAAAGCATCCTGTGGCAGTGATTTCTACAATTTAATTATGTTTTGGGTAATAAAACCTTTGGGATTTTTTGTAAAACTACTTGATTGTTTCTTCTGATGCCTATGGTAGTGTTTTAGGTGAAGTAGTGGATAAGCATTAGTCACTCAGTTTCTCCAAGTAACTCAATTTTGATCTCCCTTTGCCACATGTCCTTCTCATTCACCTCTTCTTCTTTCACAGAAGTTGTTTTCATCATTCAAGTAGTCTCCCCTGTATGTTTCTGGTATGCTTTGTGAGAACAAACAATTTGGCTAGGTACAACAGTCCATTTCCTTGGCAGCTGGTGACTTCTCAAATCTTGGTGGTTTTTTTTTTTCTGGTGGATATTATGATAAAGAATATAACAAAACTTAACAGCACCCTGAAAATAGAAGTAACTATTCAGAAGCATCCAGTGTAGAAGAAGGAAAGAAAACAGAAGATCACCAAAGGAGAGTCATTATCACACAGACTGTTTCATGGACATGACAACTGGTGACCCTGGCCAAGCGTGTGTCCTGAAAATCAGTTTCCTATCGATTAGGTCAGTGCCTGTCTGGTGGTTGCAAGGTTTGCTGAGGTACCTTAATAAGACTGTGAATGAAGACACATACAAATTGCTTGTGTTTGTCCTTATCCCTACTACAAACAGGGACAAAACTTAGTGTATTGCCAATATTGTCCCCTCCTCCATCCTCCTTCTCATCTAAGTTTCTCCATGAATACAAACAGTGAGGTCAGCAGCAAACAAATTTTGTAAATCGGTGGCATGGGCTGCTGGGCTATGACATGATAGTACAGATGCATTCATAATGGTCAAATTCAAAATGAATGAAACTAGAGCGATCAGAGGGATAAGTTGGCTCATAATACTTGTTCGTGGAGTGCCTCTATTTCTCCAGCATACAGAGGGCTGCTTATCAGCCCCTTGCTCTGCACAGCTATACCACATGCCAGGCAGTACCTTTTGCAACATACAATTATGAACTTACAGCTATAACCTATCACTTAATCCACAGAACATTTATTTTCAGGTGGGAAATGATGTTCCATCATGGAAGTCAGACTGCATACTTGGTCCTGGGGGATGAGCATCACACAGTTATTTAGTGAAACCTTGGGATCCCAGCCAAGGTCTCCGCAACAGATCATGTCCCTAAGTGCCACATCTACACATCTTTTAAATACCTCCAAGGATGGTGACTACACCACTTCCCTGGGCAGCCTGTTCCAATGCTTGACAACCCTTTCGGTGAAGAAATGTTTCCTAATATCCAATCTAAACCTCCCCTGGTGCAATTTGAGGCCATTTCCTCTCGTCCTATCACTTCTTACTTGGGAAAAGAGACCGAGACCCACCTCACTACAACCTCCTTTCAGGTAGTTGTAGAGAGCGATAAGGTCTCCCCTCAGCCTCCTCTTCTCCAGGCTAAACAACCCCAGTTCCCTCAGCCGCTCCTCATAAGACTTGTGCTCTAGACCCCTCACCAGCTTCGTTGCCCTTCTCTGGACACGCTCCAGCACCTCAGTGTCTTTCTTGTAGTGAGGGTCCCAAAACTGAACACAGTATTTGAGGTGCGGCCTCACCAGTGCCGAGTACAGGGGGACGATCACCTCCCTGCTCCTGCTGGCCACACTGTTCCTGATACAGGCCAGGATGTCGTTGGCCTTCTTGGCCACCTGGGCACACTGCTGGCTCATATTCAGCCGGCTGTCACCAACACCACCTATGAATTCAATGTTATTTATCCCTCGACCAAGTTTTTTTTAAATATTGAAAGTTAGCTTTTCTTATATCTCTGAGTAAATGAGAGAACAGAAATTCTGCAGAGAGTTCACACAAAAGCATCTCACATAAATATCTGTATATGTATACACACCATAAATATATGTATTTAATATATGAATATCCAGTAAATGGTAATAATATACCATTCCTTTAAATTGTTGGCTTTTCTTCCACCACCTGGCTAGTTTCCACTAACACTCTTATAAGGCTAGCAAAACTCTTTTTCCAACACTTGACAATAGTATTCCTTCAAACTGACTCTTCTAGGTAGAAAACATAGCCCAGCTTCCATCACTTCCAAACTTTGGTGTCATCCAAAGATTCTGTGGGTGCACACCACTTTATTTGGACTTGTTATCTCTGTGGAAATAAAAGAACTAGATGTTTGTTATGAACCTTTGAATCCACTTTAAACTTGAGACAGGCTTACAATGAAAACAACAAGCTTTATCAGAGCAAAACGAAGGTGCCAACTCAACAGTTTTTCATTTCCAGAGTATTGTCTTTCAGAAAGTCCCCAAATAAACCTGGAGGTTAACAAGTCATTACTGAGTACAAATGAAATGTCTGAACATTTTCTAGGACTTTTCCCTCAACTCCATCTTTTTCCTTTCAATTTAAGGAGACTGACTATATTCTAGTTTTGACTGACAGTGGTTGTTTATGAGAATGCAAATGAAATGCTATTTAAATATGTCAGGTTTAAAGAGCTGTCACTATAGTCTACTGCTCTCTCAGCAAATCAGCTTAAATAAAATTTCATCTAACTCCTTCCTTCCTGGACAACAAATCTGCCATTATGAAATGTTTTAAGCTTAGCTAAGGATTTTAGGCTTATCTTAATTTACAAATTACATACCAGAAAATTAATTAACCGTGTAAAAGTTCTTATCATCTTACAATTCTTAGTAAGCTACTGGTATTTTATAGACATCATACATAGTATGTTCATATCCATATTTCTTACCATCTTGAAGCTTGTGTCAAAAAGATTTGTCTAAGGAAGAGCTTTCTTAAGAAATTCATAGGTCTCAGTGCCATTTAAGCACTGAAAATGCATCCTGTAGTTTAAACGTTGTAAACCTGAATCAGGAGTCTATGTGTTTGAGATACACAACCTGAGCTAAAGAAACTAAAGAATAGAAAAGCCATTACAAGGGAAAGAAGTGTGTTGTTCTGTACCATAGTTTTTCTGCCAAGTCTGTGCAGTCCAGTGTTAAATGTTTATGTGAGCTACTGAAGACTACACTGTACTACATATTTCAATATAGATGTGTGTCATCTCAAAGCCAAAGCAAACGATTTTTGAAAGTTTCTCCCAATCAATTCCACAGACAGTCTTCAAAAACAATATAAGGGTGGATGTGGAAACTATAGGAGAGGGAACATGGAAAAGATCTCAAAATAAGATTCAGGGAAACAATGTAACCATTTGTTACATTTTTATAAACTAAACACATTTTAAAAAAGAACTTTAATGAATGACCTCTAATTTTACCAATTTTGTTAATGTTTAGTATGGGTTTTGTACTAAAGAAACTTTTTTACTGGTTTAAATTCAATAAGAAAGAGTCCTTTTACTATAAAGCTATAGAACCACAGTAAAGAAATGTTTTGTCCGTCTGTCACAATGATGAAACAAACACAGCATGATTATTACTCTGAGTCACCTCTAGCTGGATTTCTGTGATGGGTTTAATGGCCCGTACTATAAACATCATGTTATTAGCAATCTGCAGGGTTTCAGGTTGACATTTTCGCATTCTATGATACACCACATTTAAGCATAGCTACTTACAAGTGATTTATTCTTTATTTTCCCCCTGATGGTAAGAGTTACAATATGATGACGTTACTAGGCTGAGACACATGGGGAGGGATGACTGATCTTACCCACATCTGTCTGACCTGCACCACAGCAGGAAGAACCCCATTGCTCACCAGGTAGCACCCAAATTGCTGCAATTCCAAACTCAGGAAGAACATAATTGGCACCAATTTCCCTTAATGTATTCTGCCAGGCTTGTAATGTGTGGCAGTTTAACAGCTACTAATGAAGCAACAGAATTGTCCCTGCAGTAGAGGTACAGACAGCTGGGTCTGGGTGGAGGGGGTCTACACATATCCAAGGGTAAGAGTATGCATCAGAACTGTCTAGCGCCCTTTAGAAATCCCAAGATTAGTTGGGATTTGCAAAAAACCCCAATATATATTAAGAGTTTGTTTCAGGTGTCTAGGAAGACACAGGATGTTTAGATTCATAAAGCAAACAAACAAAGAAAAAAACAAAACAAAACAAAACAAGAACACCCCCCCCACCTCCAACCCCAAATGTCATAAGTTATGAGTAAGCCTGTCTAGTCTTTTTAGGGAGCAGACAAATATGTTTGGAGGAAGCATAACTGGGATGGAGTTAAACTGAATCAAGTAGTATATGGTGGCATCTCTGAATCATATATTCTGAGATACGTTTTTGAAATCCAGTTTAGATAATTTTTCCTGCCAACCTGCAAATTGTCACTGCAAGAAACTAGGTGGTTGGGTTTTGGAAAGGAATTTTTCTAACAGATACAAAGCACTGCTCCTCTTGTGGAAGCACAGAGAGACATTTTGGCTACTCATATATTAGGAAACTACACAGTGCCAGGGCAGGTCTCCAAGCGTTGGAATTACATCAGCTGGACAATTAAATTGTGAGACTGGTCCCTGGCAGGCACTTAGCCAGTCCAAGTAGCACTCCCCCATTCAATGCCCTGACATTAGTAGTCAGTCTGGATGCAGCCACCCTCTTTAAAAAGGCAAGACTTGACATTTTTCAAGTTGTTGGTCTTTATCAGACTACACAAAGTCTTCTTGGTGCAGGGAAAACACTTATTTGTCCTGTTTTCTTACTTGAAAATCAAGTTTAAGCTTTTTTTTTTTTTTTTAAATAATTCTTCATCAGTTCCTTTTCCTATCTATAGCTTCTCCTGTGTTTCAAGATGGTACTAAAGTACATTTGTAATGCTGAGATCACCCAGCTCAAGAAATAAATGAAGAATTCATAAAGCTATAGTATGGCGCATAATGCAGAAGATAGTCTGTCAAAACTATCATTCATACAGCCACAAATTTATCTTAAAGAAATTCTAATATGAAGTTTCCAAAGGGAATTTCTTAGCTTTCTATAGCTCTTTTTTGAATGTATTAAGAGGAGGAAGAAGAGAAACAACACTCTTTTGTCCATTTAGATTTCCTGTGATTACTTACTTATAGTAATAAAATATATATTAATTAATGAGAGAGGGAGAGAATGAATCAGCTCATGTTTAAAAGTAGGGGGTTCCTTTGTTCATCATGATGACAGGAGCTAAATATTTTGCACTGCTTCATCAGCAAAGCTAATAAGGGTTCTTAGACAACCTCGAGTAAAAATAAATGTTTTGATTTTAAATGGATAAGAGCTTGGATAATTTCAATTTCAGTATGTCTATGCATTACTCTTGGAGGTGATTTACTAATAAAACCTTACAAAATGAACACTTATAAAAAGAAATTACAGATCAAATCAAATAAAATCTTCCATGTATTCCTTTGACAATCAGAATGTCCTGAAAAAGGTATCACTGAGAAGATAAAGTTTCAAAGCTCAAATGAAACCTCAGAGGCACAACTGAAAACAAACACAGAGATTTTTAATAATGTTTCAGAATGATTGGTGCCTGTGACACTTTTGTTTTAAAGATGTAATCCATGCCAGATAAAATACAATTTTCATAAAAAATATCTGCTGCACCACTCTCATAACAAGCACTTTTTCCCTCCTTGGCTTTTCTCGTATAAAAAAAGCATGTATGAGAGATTATAGTATTGCACAGAGACCAAAAAATCATTATGAGCCTTGTTTGAAGCTCCATGTGCTATACGTTGCAGCAGAGAATCATGGGCATCCACTTTTTCTTAATGGAATGCTTATTAAATTACTTGAGGGATGAATGACTCAGAGAAGCAGCAATGGGACGTGGAGGCTGCCTCGTTACTTGCTGCTTGTCTCTGTCTGCAGTTACTCCTGCTGTTGAATCCCCATGGCTCGCGGGTGGCACACATACCTGCATGTCTCATGGGTCTGGGTTGTCCCACTGTGGGCTCTTTCCTACAGCTCCCTGGGTAGTGTATCTCTGCAGTTTGGAATATTTGCATGTTCTTGTCTGTCCCCCATAAGTCTCTTCCTCTTTCTGGAGTGACAGCTTGGACAGGGGAACTTGGCTTACATTGAAGTCTAGGACATCTACAACTACACTTAAGGCTTTGTCTTCCTTACTGTGAAGCAGGGATATATTCAATAAACAGGTACAATCCTACCTTGTGTGTGTTATGCCATTTCTGTTGAAGGCAGATGTTAATGTACTACTAGCATTTCAAAAATATACAGAATGTGTAAGTGTGTAAAAAGAATGTGAAATATACCGAATTTGTAAATGGAACATACTTTCTTCATCAACAGCAACAAAAATGGGGAAAACTGGAATATATGAGCTCTATAAGAAGGAGCATGCAGTAATGCAACAGGCAGCCTAAAGATCAATAAAAGACTTATGAAAGAGCTGCATAGTTCTTTTTACTTAGTAACAGGAATGAATATACATTATTCATTTTAAAATTGGCTATTTTGGCATAAACCTACTAAACGATTAGGAAAGTTTATTTACTGTGCAAATATGTCATTCCTTTTCACACAGTGCAAAATTAAGTGCATATGGGTTAAATGATCTGTCTGATAAGACAGGTAGGGTCCTTTGTCATTTTTTAATATCTTATTCCCTGTGCCTGTGGAATTCTTTCTGAAGGATTTTTTTATTTAATTGTAAGTCACAGCAAAAAAAAAGTGTGAACCATTGAATACTAAAGGGAAAAGGATGAATAAAAAAATAAATTGCCTTAGACAGCTAGGCTGGGATTGGCATGACTGAAAGTAGACATATGCCAGTGAACTAATCGCACTAATTCTTTTTATGGTTAATTGAGAGAAATTGGCACTTCCAAAGGAAGATTTATATCTTCCTGAAATACGGATTTGGATAAGGTCAAATGAACCACCTTCTGAGCTGCCCTTATTCCCCTATTGATTTTAAAGGGAGTCTAAGGCGATTATGTGTAGACTGGGGTGACTAAAATTTAAACATCCAACAATAAATGAGACAAAGCTCACATTTTCACAATTATTTCAGAGAACGTAGCCATGCTGTACTAAAGAGTTTAAAAAATACTCACAACGTATTTAATATCTGTTGTGATTCCTTCTCTGGGGAAATGAAGTAAATCCAATTCTGAATAGATCACAAAGGCAACCTAAAATCTTAATAAGCAGGGAACAAAAATTGCCAGACCTACAGGACAAAGGAGACATATTGTTTTACAAACAGTGCACAGGGGATTCAGGATGTGCTTTACATTCACAGATTCTCCTGACAGTGAACTTAGGAAAAATAACTTACATTGAAATATATCAGAAAATGATAGGTGAAGATTGGGGCCAGATGTCCACTATCTTCTAGGTAAATAAGTATGACATCAGAGATGTTTTGAATGAATCATGAAGCTATTTTTAAGTAAGTATAACATGAACTCTAACAACAATAAATGCAGGCATCATATTTTAGGCACCATATTTTGTCGTACACAATTTAGACCACATAGATCTTTACATTCCCTTTTTTTTGTTAAAAAAAAATGCTAAGGTTTACGACACAATTGCAGATTATGCTGTGGCACCTTTCCACAGCTCTTCCAGAATAAAACTGATTTGACACTGGTTTAGCTAGCCAGAGGATGATAATACTGAATGCAGCAATGTGCAGCAGATGCCTTCCTACAACAGTACAGGGAGCACAAGCAGCGTGAGGATGCATTTCACCCGTGCTCTGCATGTTTTCACACCCTGAATTCTTGGTACAATTCAGAACTCATATTTATTCAATAGTTTCCAGTTGTAGCTTCAATCCCTTCTGTACCAATCCCTTCTTTGAATCTGCACCTGCAATTTAGTCTAAGACCTTAAGCCTGAAATCATTCATACCAAACCAATAAAATTATGCATCTGCATACATTTTTTTTTTCAATGAAAATGCTCACACAAGACAATATAAACTCAGAAGAGGAAAGATATTAGGAGATTATTTTTGTGTGTTCAGTAGAAATTGCACTTTGAAATTACATCCAGAAGCACACAAGTATGCATAAATGCTATTAAAAATAATGAGATTTAAAGACATGATTCAAATTAGAAATATATTTGCAGATTTTCATGAGCTGAAATGGAATTAATATTCCTTCAGTTGGACCCTAAATTTGCATTAAAATCAAATGAAGGTCTAGAAATATACCCCTAAATATTTAAGATAAATCTTTATAATATGTGACAGGATATAACTAATTAAAAAAAAAAAAGTAAGCATAGGTCAGTTTTATAACCTGTAAAGCATAGTAAGTCTTGAAATTTCTTCTAAGAAAATATAAATAAGCAGATTCATCTTGACAAACCTATTCAAAAGAGGAGTTAGTGGAAAGGCAAATGACAGATTACTGAAATTAAGTCTATTTAAACAAAGTTGAAAAACTCCCTTTTGTTCAGTCTCCTTATGTACTGTCGTCTGAAGGCAAGACATTGATCTCTGTAGGCTTTAGAGTTAATTACATTCAGATAGCTCACATGTTTCATCTAGGTTTGTTCAGACAATTTGATACTTCAGAACTGAGGGGAACAAAGAAGGAAGGACAGATAGAGGACAGTGTAGATCATCTAACCAAACTTTAGATGTCTATGGTGGGATTCAGTTCAAGATAAAGGCACCCAAATAGAGATGTTTATATGCAAGCGTCTAAACCTGTGCGAAGTACATGTAAGTCTACACAGGACTGGCAGATACAGTTCAAGACCTATGGGATGTGGATGCCTTGTTGGTGAGCCAGGAGCTGTAAGACATTTCATATGGCATTTTATGCCTTTGTATTGACAACTGATTTGAACTTTGAATCAAAAGTCAGTTATGTCCTAGAATGGTTATTCAGCTGTTCTCCATTAGAGATATGATTCAGTTTCCTAAACATAAGCATTTAGTATAATTTCAATTGGTCTTGGACACCCAATGTTATCTCTAACTGATGTTCCTAGAGGCTCTTGGTCTCCTGTGGTTTCTTTATTACATCTGCGAGCCCTATGTGATTATCCTGGAAAACTCACAGCATCTCAAGAAGCACTGAATAATTCCTTTTAAACAAATTAATTACTCTGTCATAGTCTGCTTTATAATAAGATGAATTATTTTCCAAGCTCCATTCACTGTACTAATGAGATCTTCATTGCTGAGAGTGGGAGACACATAGCATACCTCTGTGCAGACATACAAAGCTGAGCTTCTTAACCTGCAGCTGAGTCCCACGTTCCAGTGCACATCATAGCTAAGTTAGGTGCTCTTTGTAGAAACATACATTAAATGGAGCATCAGAAGAACAGTTTACCTGATATATTTTTCACATTTATTTTAGGATGAGATGTACTTTCCCTAAAAGTGCTGCCTTTTTTTCTTTTTTTTTCCCATTGGCCATAAAGTGAATCTGTTCAAGGCACTTAGATGCAAACATTTAACTATCCTAATTTGTTCATACTTTTCACTGTTCTTTAGTTCTTTGCATTTTCTTTGCACCAAAGTTACCATATTTTTTCACCCATTTATTTTCCAGTGTGATCACTGTTTCTCTATTGTATTTGGAGCCTATCATTGTAAACTTTGGGAACAAAGGGATGAGTGTTTAGAGGCAGTCTAGATTTTCTCTTTCACTGCCTAATTCCTGATGGTTCAGCATGTGCTCCAGTATCAGCTTCTGTGCTTTTCAGGCAGTCTGTTGCTCCAAATAAACTTTTGCCACATCTTTTTTTCAGAAAGTACACACATGTCATTCCTGAAACTGCTTTTCATTCATCTCCTTTTTAGTGAACTGGATCTGTGGTATAAAAAGACCTGGGCTCTCACTTTTCTTGTAGCAGTTACGTGTTTGGGTCACTAAGAACTCTTGTAAGTTCTCTGAAGATGATGACTACGTCTAAAATTTTACTTTTACTCATGGTACTCATTACTTCTTGAGTTCCCAGAACATAATTTATAACCAGAACCACATGGCAGGCAGCTCAAATAAAATATAAATTCTTAATCTTTAAGGATTCTGTTCTTAATAGCATGCATGTAGGAACAGTCCAAAAAGAAGTGAAAATCTTACAAGAAAAACTGAAGATAAAGTTTTAAACACATTATGACACTATGGTTATGACACTGGCAAAGAGTTTGTACTTAAGTTGTTGTCTGTCAAAAACTTCCCCTATAGATTGAGAAAGTAACTTTTCCTTTACATCTCAGTAAAACAAGTGCATTTGTATTTCATTACTTTATCAAGGCTTTCTGAGGATAACTGTGTCAAAAATTGTGGGTATAAACGTGTGGGAAATTATATGGGAAGATATAGACATAGTAACACCTGAAATAAATGGCTACCTTTATTATTGTGTTACTTTTTTTTTTTTTTAATGAAGAAAGGTATTCAAGGAAAATAAGTGCATTTTAATTGTGCAAAACATAACAATTTTTTAGAGAGCAGTCTGGGGACATCGTCTGCCCATACCAAGCCATCCTCAAAACTGTCAAAAATGTTTTCATAGATATCTACTGAGAAAGTCAAATAAGCCACAAAGCAACATTTTTTTTTTGCCATGGTAATGTTGTCTGCTGCACCATATGGTTTAGAATTTTCTTTGAAATAACCTGAGCAATACAAAATATACTCCTAATAAGTACTGTCTGAAGAGTATAACCATCGAGTCTGCAGTCTATTTTCTTTCTATAAATCACATAAACTTTCTTTTTTATGGGATTGTTTGAGCTTCTTGACATTGAGCAAGATGATGTCCTGGTTTCAGCTGGGACAGAGTTAACTGTCTTCCTAGTAGCTGGTACAGTGCTATGTTTTGAGTTCAGTATGCGAAGAATGTTGATAACACACTGATGTTTTCAGTTGTTGCTCAGTAGTGTTTAGACTAAAGTCAAGGATTTTTCAGCTTCTCATGCCCAGCCAGCGAGAAAGCTGGAGGGGCACAAGAAGTTGGCACAGGACACAGCCAGGGCACCTGACCCAAACTGGCCAACGGTGTATTCCATACCATGTGACGTCCCATCCAGTATAGGAACGGGGAAGTGGGGGCGGGGAATCGCCGCTCGGGGACTGGCTGGGTGTCGGTCGGCGGGTGGTGAGCAATTGCACTGTGCATCATTTGTACATTCCAATCCTTTCATTATTACTGTTGTCATTTTATTAGTGTTATCATTATCATTATTAGTTTCTTCTTTTCTGTTCTATTAAACCGTTCTTATCTCAACCCACGGGTTTTGCTTCTTTTCCCGATTTTCTCCCCCATCCCACTGGCTGGGGGGGAGTGAGTGAGCAGCTGCGTGGTGTTTAGTTGCTGGCTGGGGTTAAACCACGACAGATGATTTTAAGGTTAATATTATACTACCTATGAATTAATTTGGTTTAAGAAGTTTGTATAGCCATATACCATGCTTATATACTATATACCTTTCCCTCCCTCCCAATTTAGCTTGATGGCAACTGGCTATCATCAGGAAAAGAGAAAATACATTGGACTTAAAGTTATTGTTTTATTATTGTTCTTTCTAAAACAAAATTAGCTATCAATTAAGGTGTGAGAAGTACACAAAGGTGCTGTAAACCCTTCTTCTAAACAAATAGTCATTATTTATATGGGTAATCCCAAAACCAATTTGTGTGCACAAGGCCAGTTACGTATATGCCAAAGACAGCATAAAATATATTTTCCAATTAAATGGTACATACATATATGTGCAATATACCTTTTAACATGTGTTATGGAAAATTTTACTTTGCAGAGTTATTAATTGTATAAATGGTTTATAAGTATAATTTCCATTATTCTGAACTCTTTAATATCATTAAGTATAAACAGACTGCACTGGAATCACTAGAGCTGCAAAGGTATAGGAGAAGGAAGCATCCAAAAAATAAATACTGACACTTTGAAAAGGAAATTCATTCCATCATGAGTAGTTCACGGGATGAGTAGTTCTCCAGCTTTTTGTCTTTCTTTATTAGCTTTGAAGAGATCCAAGACCACTAGCATAGACCAGCTTTCTAACTTTTAGTTTGCTAAAGTTAGCATAATGAATCCTAGCCTCCAGGTAGAAAATATAAGAATTTTGTAAGTTTAAAAAGCATTCTAAAGTGTCACTCCTTCCAATCTGTAGCAGCCAGTCCTTTTGCTCTTTTTTACATAAACACTCCCACATTTGTTCCAACTTAAAAATAACTATGAATTTTGGACTTGAAGAACAACAGACAACTTCTAAGAAAGATGAGTCTCTTTAGAAATGACACTGAGGAGTATATTACTTCACTGTGTAAGTTCCTCACATGAATTCTTCTTTTCTTCACTTTTTACAGAGTCTTTCTAAGTTTTCCTAAAGCGTTGTCATTCCTACAATTGAATATATTTCAACTGACAGCTCATAAAATGATTGTTGCCTAGCTAGTACTTAAATTAGGCATTAAAGACATCTTTTCTATGATACTGAAAATTGTTTGAACTTTGCCTGATTGCCCCCTTTCAAAAAGTGTTTTCTTCACAGTTTGAAAATGCTCAAACTAAATAGTCCTTTCTCTTTAATGTGTGCAACTGTCACATCTGCAATAAAATTGACTCTGGTTTAGTGGTGTAAAGACAATTTGCCCACTGAGTTCAGCTATTTCTAGACTTGTATTACAATATAATTTCCTCTAAGTGAAATCTACTTTTCTGAATTTATTTTGAATTCAGTCACTAACTTTCAAATTGTTTGAGTACAGAGTGTAAGCTGTCTAGGGAGATGGAAAGTCTTTTTTTCATTGGTTTTTTTGTCAACTTGAAACGCCTGGATACAAAGGCACAATAAGAAATAGGATTGACTGTTCTTCCCATTTGATTAAACAAGTCTGAATAGTAAAATATGACAATAAAAAAATACTGGGTGTTGGACTGACTAAACACTGCCCCCTTCATTAATTTTTTTAAAGAATAGAATAAATATACAGTATCAAGTAAAAGATTTCAGAATTGAAAGAGCTGTCTGATCCTTCCCTCTTTAGCCAGGTTCAGAAATCAGATGGAAAACATTTGTACCCTTCATGTGGTACAGAGGTAATCCAGCCAGTAGAAATACGCGGCATACCAAGCTGAGCATCCTCTGTACGTGAGGGCCACTGGCAGCTTATCTATATTTGATTTTGGCAACGTGGATCCTAAATTCTCAGAGCGTCCATCTTTTCTAGGCCTCAAACTGCTCTTCCTTTCTCTATCCTTTCCTTTTCTTTGTCCTGAATTGCAATGCTAGTACCCTGCATGAGGGCAAGATGATTGCCCACACACAGCTCTGTCTCTCTTCTGCACCAGGAGGTTGTTAGCCCTTCTTCAACTTTTGCAAAAGACAATTACAGCAAGTCTGGGTTGTCCCAGGACAGCAAAACTGCTCCTGGGGTCAGAAAGTATGGCACATTTATGTGCTTTCCCAATGAAGATTTGTCCTCTTCTCTTCCAAACTAATCTGGTATCTGTCACAGGCTGACCTACCTCCACCTCAGCCTTTCATATGTGTCTGTGTCTATGTAAATTCATTTTCCCAGGAAGGGACAGGGATCTTAAACAACCTTAGGACTAGGATACTAGTACGTGCATCAGATGATTGAAAAGTAGAAGCACAGAGCAGACATTTTAGTAAGGGATTACTAGTTATCAGGCAGTTGGGAAATTCCTTTTTGTTACATCCAATTTTTCAGCCCCACTGTTTATCCTTATTTTAAAGAAATAGTCCAAGAGCCACTGCTAATAAGTGAAGCTCCCTGTTCCTTAAATATTTGCTATAGACTATAATTACATCTTCACTTCTACTCTCTTTTCCTGGAGATATGTTGTTCTTAAATAAGTATGTGTTGTAAAAGTTAAATATAAAACGCACAAAATTTGGTAACCCCAACTTTCACCCTAAAGATCTGTGCTGAGCTGAGGTTTCATGACTAGCAGAGCCATTTCAAGAGTCCATGATTGCCAAAGAAGGCATGTCGCTCCTTCTTTCCTCCTCCCCATCTCCCTCCTCTCTTCCTCCTTTTCTGTTCTTCCTTCCCTCTCTTTGGTCCCAGGAGCATTTTACTGGTCCTTCTTTGGATTGACTCAGATGATTAAACTCATTAGTCCCTCAAACCGCATCTTTCATAGAGGCTATATACATTAGTAAACTGAAGCAAGCCAGGGACTGTGCAGCCCAACTGGCATGATTTGGCAACATCCACATTATTAAACACTCTTACTAGCCAAAACAAGATGGTGCATCCAAGCCACTTTTATGGAATAGTTCTTGCCTAACCAACCATACTAACTATCAAATTGGGCCTGGGAACTGTTTATATAGTTCTACTTCACCTCAGCCAAACCTATACCAGGGACGTCTCTAACTAAGTAACAGTATAGGTAATCTAATTTCTCATTCTGTGTAATTTACTGTTGCAGGTATATCCCATTTATCCCTAGTTTGATTGTAGAGTTCAGTAGCTTAGCCAATATCTAGCTGAGAATCAGACACATACAAATGTCCTGAATGAAGCTCAAGTTGGACAAACACCAAAATGCTAACTGATTTGAGAAGACACCTAGAGGATGCTGCCTCTCAGACATGTATTTTGCCATTGTTTTCCATAAATCTATTACCTTTAGCTTTAACTATTACAATGCATGCTGTCATAATGTTGTATGGAGATAGATGATATGTTTTGAGGGTATATGACATCACCTGTAATGGATGTTTGCTGGATCTCTACATTGTAGCTCTATACTGCCTAAAAAGCTTTTCAAACTCCTTCTAATTCAGCAGACACAATTAGCTCTGATACACTACATGGATATTCCTCAAAAATGCATGGTTTAAAACACATCGTTCATTGCTGTTAAGACTGATTCTCCACTTCTGTCCAAAAGTAACCTAAAATTGTTGACTGACCAGTCATAATGTAGCTAATATTTGTTTGACCAGCTTTTGGAGAAGACTAAAAGCTTGCTCCCTAAAACTATGAAGGAACTGAAAGAGTAAATTTTTGTTGGAATAATTATTTTAATGCTGCTGGAATGTCTTTGTATCATATAGCAAATGTGTATAAACGCTGTGACTACAGACCTGGAGAGAAGTTTATCATTTTAAATTAAATAAATTAGCATAATTTTTTTTTTCTTTGAGAAAAGTCTTTCATCGTAAAGATGACAATTTGCATAAAGTGAAGAGATTTACTGAGCTTTGCAACATGGCCAAAATCATCTAAGGTAGTAGCCTAAATACATCTTTTATCTTCTGAAGTAAAAGGTATTACGAAATCAGTTGCTTTTATAAACTTATAATGTTGAACTACAGATATATTTAAAAAACCCACCAAAACTCTACCCTAAGACCAGCATAATTACATTTATAATTAGGAAATATTTTTTAGAGGCTTAACTCAGTTCTTACACTTTTATTCTTAGTAAGGTGTATTTTTTTTCTTACAGTTTTCACCACTTAAAGACCAAATTAAGTTCTGCATTTTGAATACTGTTTTTTCTAATTGAACACAGTTTTTGGCATGATTCTTTGATACTTTTTCATAATACTATAAATTCAGTTACATGTGCAGAATTGGATATTCTATATTCTGTACTCGCCATTTAATTTGTAGTTGAAAAACTAAATAAAATTAATTTTAGCTTTGGAAATACTGGAAGATATTGGTGTTCATTATTCATCAAATATAGGAAAGCAACAGAAGAAATCCTGAAGAACTTCATAGAAACAACACTTGAAAACAGTATGTTTAGACACAAACTAATAACCATAGAATCATAGAATGGTTTGGGTTGGAAGGGATCTTAAAGATCATCTTGTTCCAACCCCCTGCCATGGGCAGGGACACCTTCCACTAGACCAGGTTGCTCAAAGCCCCATCCAACCTGGCCTTGGACACTTCCAGGGATGGGGCATCCACCATTTCTCTGGGCAACATGTTCTAGTGTCTCACCACCCTCACAGTGAAGAATTTTTTCCTTACATCTAATCTAAATCTACTCTCTTCCAGTTTAAAGCCATTACCCCTTGTCCTATCACTACAGGCCCTTGTAAAAAGTCCCTCTCTGGCTTTCTTATTGGCCCCCTTTAGGTACTGGAAGGCTGCTGTAAGGTGTCCCCAGAGCCTTCTCTTCTCCAGGCTGAAAACCCCCAACTCCCTCAGCCTGTCTTCCTAGGAGAAGTGCTCCAATGCCCTGATGATCTTTGTGGCTCTCCTCTGGACTCGCTCGAGCAGGTCCATGTCCTTCTTATGTTGGGGCCCCCAAGGCTGAAGGCAGTACTCCAGGTGGGGTCTCACCAGAGCAGAGCAGAGAGGCAGAATCACCTCCCTTGACCTGCTGGCCATGCAGTTTTTGATGCAGCCCAGGATGTGATTGGCATTCTGGGATGGGACCGCACACTGCTAGCTCATATTCAGTTTTTCATCCACTAATACCCCCAAGTCCTTCTCCACAGGACTGCTCTCAATCTACTCATCCCCCAGCCTGTATTGATACTGGGGGTTGCCCCGACCCAGGTGCAGGACCTTGCACTTGGCCTTGTTGAACTTCACGAGGTTAATATGAGTGCAGAAAAGCCAGAAACAACCTTCATATAGTAAGTCTGTTTATGATAGTTTGTATAAAGTCTTGAAGCTCTATTAAAGAATCATGGAAATGTATTTCAAACAGAGAGTGATTAAGAAAAATACAAAAGTAAACATTAAAGTTTGAACAAATAAGATTCATCTCCCTTAACAACCACCTGTAAGTGAAATGCTGTGTTCAACTGTTTGTCTAGATTCCCTCAAGATAATGGCAATAAATGGTGGCTTTCAGATGCCAGCTTAACAATTTATCCTGCCCTAAAAGAAGTGTCAATGATCTCTGAGATGAAGTGCCTTAAGGAGGTGCTGACTTCCCTCTACTGACTGTAGAGGAAACTTCGACTGCTAGGTGACATTAAAACTGACATATTTTTATCAATAGGGCAGGATTCTTCTACTGAACTTTATAATATAAATGCCTGTATCTCAACCAGTCCTCCTAGACTTTTATTACTCATGAAGATAAACAAGCACTTCTGGAGTTCTTTCATTTAATCTATCTTAGTTGTCTACCTTAGGTCGTAAATAAATAATCAGGTGCCTATGTAATAAATAGTAGATGCTCTTAGAAATGTTTATTTCTCTTTGTTATCCATAAAGGAAGCGAAATGACAAGCTTGAATATAGACATCCACACTGTAGAAAGCTAGATTTTGCCTGATGAGTTCCTCTAACGGTTCTCCAGCAGAGACAATTTCATTTTGATGGGGTACCTTAAAATTTGATATGCATTAAACAGAAACATCACTACAATTCATCTAAAAAAAAAAAAAATGTAGTCACCCACAAAGGACATCATACCCATATTTGTCTCATCCAACTTCTTTCTGATACAAAAGGAAAATTTGCTGGGATTTGGATCTGGCATCACGTGAAAAGACACGTCAGCTCACGACAAGATAAGGCCTTTAGGAAGCCATTGGTTTTATATAATTTATAACTGAAATTATACCAGTGTCTGTATAAAGTATGTCTACATTTTCACAGGATCTTGGGTAGGAAATTAGTGTAATACATTTATGAAATATATGTAGTTAAGATTAGGTAGTCAGAACTGGCAATACAGAATTCCTCAACTAGAAGATGTCTAATGCCAGAACACATACAACAAAAAAGATAGTTTTCTGAGTAGGCCTCTACAGGAAGAATGCTTCAGTGGGATTGTGTTTCATTCAGACGTCTAAAAGGGTATGGCAGCAGATGGAAATCAGATGATAGCTAAATTTGTTAACACCTTAGCCATCTCTGTCATTCGCTTACAGATGTTATTACCCAAAGATACAGATGTCTGAGTTATTTGTATAGCAGGTCTTGCACTGCTGAAGTTTTCACTCTCATAAGCAGAAAGTAGGATTAGTTCAATTTAGTATGTTAGGTTAGAAACTTATTTCTTCTTTAACATGGTGGGTTAGAAACTTTCTTCCCAAGACATCAGGCATTCTGCTCAGAGCGGCAGCATCTATCAGAAGGGCAAGGTGAGAGACTGGCTGGTGGCTGTAGCTGCTTCAGCTGTCTGATTTTAATCCTCTGTCACATGTCTGCTGGAGTCTTTAGTGAGATAAAGCACTGCCAAGCATTAGACAGACTATTAGTGAAATAGATTTTAATTAAGAATATTGACTTATTGTGAATTTAGGTCTATAGCCTTTTCTCCTCTTCCACCTTGAAAATCCAAGGACAAAATATTTCTGAGAGGGGATGTTAGCTGACTTAGGTAAAACAAAAGCCAAGTACGACTGTTATTTAACTTCCACATAAAGTTACTACTAGTTTCTACTCAGTACCTCATCTTAAATTACACTAAATTACTTGATGAATTAAAAGATCTCAAGTAACTTCCCTGAATGTCTTCTCTAAGTTAATCAATCATTCCTATAAGCTAAACATGTTTAATGTTTGCATTAAGATTAGTGCAATTGAAGCTCCACAGAATGTGAGGTTCATTGTTTTACACACTGTCCTGCTACAAGAAGCTTCTGGTCTATATATCAAAGTCAGGCTGAGAAAAAACTAGAGGTGATGTGAGCTGGCAAGAAAAACGTGGCAGACACACTTCTTCCCCAGTTCATAGTTCAAAGCCTGTCTTCTGGATCACCCAATTCAATAAATTAAATTTTATATAATTAAATATCCATTGACCATCCAATAGCTTTATGATAGCTGGAGAAAATAATGTAACAGCTGTATACCTTTTCTATGCATTCCAGATATGCTTGATCCCTAAAAAACCTATCCTTACTTCTACAGAGGCATCATTTCTTTAAAAAATCATCTGTGAAAACTGTATACAAAATGAGTTTATGTGAGAAACATTTGGCCTAGAAAAACTGTCTGCTTTGGTGTTATGGAGATAAGAATATACTTAGTACAACATAAACTGATATAGGGAAACAGCTCTTTGATACCCCTGATATATAATAAACACTGTCACATGGAGGAATAGGAGGAAAACAAGTCTTCATATAGAATACAATATTATATGCAGTTATTCAGTTTGTCACAGAGACTGGAAATGTTATTAAGAAAAATACAGACAATTACTATAAAGTTATTTCTTTGGAAAAGATGTTCAAAAACAGAGAAGAATTGTATAAGATAAATTGGTAAAAGCCTGTTGTGTTCACAGTATTAGAAACATGGTTTCCAATAATCATACTTGAATGTGCTATTTAATCCATTCTAATGAATGGGCAGTTCACTGAGGAAATGCAAGAAAAGGTAGATAGTTTTCTCCCATTTTATTCTCACAATATTTCTCCAAGGCTTTGTTAAAATTATTTTGCTAGATAGTTGAGACATGGCAGCATAGGGTTTTTTACATGACTTTTGAATGTTGAAAGATAACATTATGATATTTCTCCATAATACAGTTGACTTTGCCTGTTGGGTAGATCTACTTTGGCAAAAAGTCGTATTTGCTACTGCACAGTTTCAGTAAGTATGTTTTTACAGCTGTGTTACAGTCACAGATGAATACAGTTTACTTGCTTCTAACTTGGGCAATACAGAATTTATTTTCGTACTTCCTGGCCTGGAGAGTTATCCGCTCTTTTATGTATACGACAACAGTTCTGCTTTATTAACTTGCTCTTTATCAGTTTTTATCCTCTAGTGCAAAGGTCACTAATTGGCCATGTGAACCCACGCATGAAGGTAGTCGTATGGATGGCTAAGGACACAAAGAATACCCATCACATAACTAGAACCAAAGGGAAGAGTTTCTGAGAACATTTCACAAATGGAAAATTGTAAAGGTTTCTGCATCTTCCACTGCACTACGGGCTTAGACTGCCTTTGTACCAGAGAGGGGACCAGATCACCTATCAGTCTTTGCACAACCTCACTAATGGCATGATGCAGCTCCAAAAAACCCAGTTTTGACCCTTGTTTGGTGACCAACATGTGGCTTAAGATCCAGAGACTGGTGTCTTCTGCCATACATATGAAGCATATGGTCCAGTTTGTCTATTTGGTTCATACAAAAGTTGAAATACAGCTGGAATAAAACCTAGTAAAAGAGGAAACTGACTCAGAACAAGGGACAGATGGTTTGCCTAGGCCCAAAGTATTTGTCATATATTTTCCATATATATGGAGTTGAATTCCTTCTGATGGACTCAGGTTGTACAAAGAAATGTTATAAACAGGAGATGAGTGGTTTTCTCCGTAAGGCATACCTTCAAGTCATGTTCAATTACTTTTGCACGCGTAACCAGAAGATGCAGGAAACATGTCATTACATCATCATATACGCATCTGTAGTTTATAGCATTGGTCTTCACAGACCCAGACTCTCACTTAAAGTTCTGTGGGGGAAGCCATAAGCATCCAAACTCGTTTTTTGGAAGGAGCCCTAACAGTATGAAAATTATCCCTCTCAATGAGCCAGAACAAACCCAACTCATCAAACATAATTTTGGTAATGAACATCACCATTTTACATTCAAATACCTCCCAAAATGGTGGCAATTTATTAATGTCAGATTAAAGGGCTCAATTCATTATTCCCTTTCAGTAAAGAGGCAGTTAATGAGTGATGCATGCACATGGACAAGCTTCTAATTAGAGCTTCTGTATGTGTTGAAAGCTTGGTGCCGGGATACTGAGTGGTTGCCAGCAGACTATTGACTTTTTTTCCCTCTTTGCTGAACATGCCTATTTATACAGCTTATTGCTAATGAGATGCTAATTGAGTCTGCCATATCTAAATAAAAAAACCCCTTGTGTTTATTGCTGAATCCTCTAAATGGAGCTCCATTTCACAATATTCTCCCCTGACTCATTTTCCTCTGCACTCTCTGTGCTCTGATTGAAAAATAATTTTGAACAATAGGATTTGAACAATAGAAACAGGATGCCAATTTAAAAAAAAAAGTGTTATTTCTAATATTAGTTTAGAAAAGAACCTAGTAAATTTATACCTGAGTATTTACATTTAGTTTTACTTAAAACAATGCCAAAATGCACTCAAATATGTGGTGAATGCTCTGTAGAAAATGTATAAATGCAAGTTTCTATGCCCTGGAGAGGCTCCAATATAATCATTTTCCATGGAATGCAAGCAGCCTAAATGATCACCACATAAACAACAACAAAGCACATTAACAAAAGTAGAATGAAGGCAAGAGTAACGATTTGAACAATTAAATCATTTGGTTAGCTAGTTAATGTTTGCATAGGAGTGAAAGCTATCTAAGTGTGAAGATAAAACACTGTTTTTATGATCTTCAGCTTATCATTCAGATGGCTGTAAAATCAGTTGAATGCATTCTTACCCTCCTTTTTCTGTATAATGTATATTTTAGGACAAATTTTGGAAATATTTTTAGCACTGATTTTGGAAATATTTCTCTAAAAATGTTTGATGCTTCTTCAGGTATTGTACAGTGGCTGAAATGCCCACTAGATTTGGGGTTTGTTCAATTTATTTATGTTCTTTTTTTCACCATGATGTTATTTCACTTCTGTTTTCCAATTCATAAACAATACCTTTGGGATACAATCTTTTCTGGGCATGCCGTCTAAAACAAGCTTGCAAAACTCTTCAGTACAACATTCACCACCATCTTCTGTACTGACAGGAGTTCACTGTGATGTGTCTCATGATGTTGTTTGCATGCTTCTCCATGGTTTGTGGTTCTCTTAGGTTATGTGAGTAAAGGCTAATCGCAGTGAACACAAAGACCCAGCAAGGATCAAAGGACAATGACAGGTGGAGAAACTGTAATAACCTAATCAGGAGCACACTGGATAACTGGATAAGCTACTCCAAAAAACATTGGAAGAGAGTAATTAGATCACTGCCACTGCTGTGAAACCCACCAAGATGCATCAAGAAAAGAATCTCTCTGGAAGACCATCAAAACTAAAGGAGTTATTGCCTGAAGAGGTATAGGACTTATCTTGGAATGCAGTGGGAAGAGAATATGCAGATTGTATAAAACTTATTATAAGCTGTTTTAAGGGACTTGTGGGAACATGTGAAATATGTTTAGGAGAAGGACCAAAAAGGGGAAAGTGAGGGTTTAGGGTGGATCAGTGAGGAAAAATAGAGGAAAAAAGGTGGTAAGAGGGGTAATTGCTTGTAAACAGGTGGCTGGTCAGTATGCTCATCTGGGAAGCCCTGCACCTGATCACTTCAGTCTATTCTATATTCTTATTAAATCCTTTTTCTCACTACCTTTGAGGTGGATGCATTTTCCATCTGAGGCTCTGTGTACACACACTAGAGAACATAAAGCCAAACAAGCTGAGTACTGGGAGAAGAGGTCTATGTGGCAACCTCCTGAAGCGGGAAGCTGATGCCTGAGGGGCCCCAACTCTGTGTCACAGCAGCTAGAGGAGACCAGGTTCTGGGAGCCAGCAAGTGGGTGGACTGAATGTCTAAGACCAGCTACAGGAAAGAGCCCATGTGTGTATATATATGTGTGCATGCGTGTATTCCACTAGCAAGCTTTAACCCTGATCTGCTGGAGGGGAGGAACAGGATTGAGCCATTGGTGTTCACTGTGTTTATGTGGGTGGCAGCACGGACACAGCTCTGCGGACTGCACTTGTGGACTGCTATGTGTGCCATTTGTAGTGTGCGTGCCTTTGGAGAGGATGTGCTCATTCTTGCTGCTGGCTCAAGCCGGGGGCATGAAAATGCAGCAGCCCTGCAACTATGGGGCTGTGACAGGAGAAAATCCCCTGAGCCCAGAAACCTACCAAATTTGGCTCTACTAGACATCTCAGTTTGTCTCCAAGCCAGAGAAGCTAGAGAGCCTCCATCATTGGAAGTGTTTAGATTAGAGAAATAATCTGTCAAGAATAGTATAGATGCAATTGATCTTACTTGGGGCAGAATGGACAAGCTAAATGAGGTCACTTCCAGCCTTATGATCTCATTAATCTCCATCATTTGGACATTATTCACACTCTCAGAAATAAAAACAGCCATTGACAGAGCTGGGCTTGTTCTGTCTGACAACAAGGAGACTAAAGGGCGAGCTTGCAGTCTGGGGGAGGCTCAAAAGGTGAGCTGCAGTTACCTCAAAGGCAGTTACAGACAAGAGAGTCAATCTTTGCTCAGTAAATAAATGATGGTAAAAACAAGGTGAATGAGAACAGATTGTGGATTGGATGGTTCAGATTAGACATTTAGGAAAATATTCATCATTAGGAGGGTAATGCAGCACTGCAGCAGGTTTGCTAGAACAACTGAAGTAAAACTTCCATCTTTAATGGTATTTAAGGCTGAGTAGGATAAAGCTACAGGTGACCTGATCTGTTATTGGCAATGGTCAGGCTTCAAGGGGAGCTGAACTGCATGATCTGCAGCAATCCCTTACAAACAGCAATTCTATGACTCTTTGACCTCTGCAGCAGCTGCTTTGAATGAAGCTGTTTAGGGCAGGTTACCTTCCAACAGTTTGTTAGCAGGACTAACACAGGCTGTCATGACTTAGCTAGGTAGCTAATATGAGCATGACTAGATTTTTAATACTCATATGTGATCAATGCTACACTTTACTGTTTCATCTTGAAGATGACACCTTTCACAGCACTAAAAAATGGTGTGATACTGCTTCACAGCTGTTATATCTCAATCAGCAATGCCAAGTTTTCCTTAGGATATTGTTATCAAAGGCAACAGCTTATATAGCAGACTACCCATGCCTTGTAACAAACCGTCAACTCAATTTTTTAGTACTAAAATGGTGCTTGTAACAGCAGCACTTGAACAAACATGTTTGTTCAAGGGAGGTCCATGGCAGTTCAAAGCAGTTTAGTGGAAGGACAAAATGCCAGTTTAGAGTCTTCAGGTACTAAAATTAAAAAAAGCATTTTTTTATAAATTGGCTTCCTACACTGGTTATGGGATTCATCAGATAACATGCAGATGTGTATAATGAAACAAGCTCCCTTTACAGACAGAGTGACATAGGCACTGTGAAGTTGTCATTTATCTCACCTTGAAGTTTATATTTAAAATGAGAGAGAGGAATTGTATCCATTCTTTTCAGTTCCCATAAAGGGACTCTAGGGTAGGTAGCTTAGATACATTTGTCTGTATTGTGTCTTTGTATGCATAGATGTAAGATGAAGTAGTAGCCTTTGAGGCATTACAAGGTAGACAAAATTATAGCACAGTGTCTACAATAAGATGAATTTTATAATGGGCTTCAGAATCCTGCCCTCTTAAGAACTGAGCAAGTGAAAAAAACCTTTCAGGCATTTTTTCCCCACTCTTTTATAGCCTGAGAGGTAATAGACAAGTTTCACAGAGGATTTTTGTTACTCATTGGTGCTCCTGGGTTTCCTAATCCATGATGCATGAAGCTTTCTTTAGCTGATGGTGAGAGTTAACAAATGGTAGAATTTCCCTAGACATTTTTTCTGGTCTGGGGATGTTTTTGGACAGAAAAATGGTGCAATTCTATTACTCCACATCTATCTTACCAGGCCATCTAACCTCTTGAAAAAGAAAGGAAGCTTAGCCTGATTTCCAAAGAGCTGCCTATTGAAATGAGATGGCTATTTAGGGAGGATACCTAGTAAATAAGCATTTCAGAGTTTCAATAACAGTTATGTACAGGATCCCAAATGAGTCTTTCAGTGCCTTTCACATAGCACTTTCTCTCCAATTCTACCCTCACGAGCCCATCAGTCAAAATGAGAAAAGGGTTGCCTGGCTTGCAGATTCTGATAATGTGTTAAGTCAGGTGCAGTAAAGACTGAGTCCCTTCTCAACATGTCTAGAAGCTGAAGCTTAGACATATGGATAATTTTGATACCAAAAGCTTGAGCTCTTCCTGAAATCGATTAATGTATCTTTGTTTTTTTAACAGTCTGGCACATACTTTGAACTAGTCATCTGCTCTGAACAGAAAGAGACAGATGGCAATTCATTGCACCTATCATAGACACCTACATTTGGACAGGATCAAAAACCTTCTGGAGGTGCTTAACTCTTCACTGGATCTAACTTCTATTTATGTTCTTAATTCTAACTCTGAAATTTGTCATTGATATTGTGCCTGATATAATGATGTGTCTATACCATAAAATGCAACATGGTTTAACAAAGTATGCCTTCCTGAGGTGGGTATACCATATTATACAGTGTTCTTCTATGGAGGCCAAACGCTGCAGGACACAAAATACACAACCTGTGCAAATTGTTTGTTCAAACATAACAATACTACTTCTTGATGTATTATAGAAATGTGGTATCATACATCATTGCTCTGTGGTGTGAATACTTGTCAGCTGGACCATACGTTAGGGAACTTTGCTTCACACTTCCCAGTGCTTCTGATTCTTAGAGTAGTTCACAAAAAAAAATTTATTTAAACCTGCAGGGTGGGCTTGCCATAGGTGTCACTGAAAATAACTAGGATTTAGGTTCTCAAGTCTTTCAAGGTCTTTGAAATAGTTGTTTTATAGTGGCATCATCTGGCTGCATGTAATATCTGCTGTATCTACTATCTTCACACATTAGCCTAGGTTCCCTTGGGAAGCAGTGAGACAACCCTTTGGAAATAAGGAAGAAAGGATCAACAGGTGAGATAAATTGCCCTAAAGGTTACACCCAGACATCTAAATTTAACTGAAATAAAACCCATCCTCACAGCATTATCAAAAGTAGCCAAATACTTTTTACATTTAAAATGGCAGAAATGCCATCACAAGATAGTAACAACTAATTCCTATGTTGAATTATTTCTTGTACATGCCTCCCTATCTTTCTTTGAATAGGAGAAAGACCTCTAATTAACTATCAGGCATAGCATAATGTCATCTCCAGAATGATACCAAAGCAAAAAAGGCAAGCTTAAGCATGTATCACATGACATACATATTATAAAAGATCTCTCCAGGCACAGTATGTAAGTAGTAATGCAGCTGCAGAAGTTGCTGGTGAGAACTCATCTCAATTGGTACACATTTTTCATCATTTATTATCAAAACCAATGAATCTGCACTGGAAGAGGAAGAGAAAAGAATTATCAGGATCATCAGCAGAACATAAAGCATGATTGTGAAAGGACAGAGAAAACGAATGAAAGTGGAAGCAAATATTAATGCCTACACCAGGAAAACTTGTCTCAGCAAGCTACTTACAGCACCTCTGCATAATGACACCTGCTGAAAGGGACAAAGTGCTACTAAATCCCTCAGCTTCCACGAGCATTTCTGTCTCAGGGACTGCCACAGCCACAGCACACATGAAGAACAACATCTCACATTCCCTTTGGCCTGGAGCACACATATTGAACCAGAATGCACTGCAGGGAGTGTTACAACCTTCCTTACCTCCCCCTCTGGGATGCCTCTCAGTCTGGCTATGTAAATAGCTCTCATTAGTGATGTTTAGACCAGGTTGAACAAGCCATCCTTTTTCTTTGCTTGGATGTCTGGGGAGGGGCAGAACAGTGAATCACTGAAAAGGTCCTGATGACTTAGTCTGAAAGTAGGTACCCTTCTAGATGTCCTTAGCTGCAATGTGAGAGGAAATAAATTTCAGCTCATTGATCCTGGATTTGATGGTACAAATATAAAAAACTATAAAGAAACAGCAAAGCAAGATTTTCTATTGACTATGACAAACCCAACAGATTTTAAGAGTAATATTGCAATCTTAAATGTTGCAAATATAATGAATATGACAGTAAAAAAATGGCTTTGGGAAGGATCTGGATACATTAAGCAGTCAGCCTTAAAATAGACTTCTATTAGATAAGTTTATCAGCTTTCGCTGTGTTATCTAAGCCTCCCTCTTCTTTCTGCTGGGAATACCTGCAAATATTGAGATAATGCACTAGGAATCTAGCTAATTTTTATCTCCTGAAAACACATTACTTCCTGGGGGCAAACACTTTGTATAACAGGCTATGCATGTATGGGATGTGTGTGTATGTATATATACATATATATAAACATGTTTTTTCATACATGTTTGTGTACTTTTTTACACAGCAAGAAATAAATAATAGTTACTAGGTTGTATTTTTGTATGTATTTAATTGGTGTATTTATATTCCCAACTTTTAGTTCACCTTGTTTTTCATAGCTACTGACTCCACATCAGTTTGCCATTATGATGACCTATATTACAATACATTTGGAGATTTTTCCAAATAGAAATTCTGCACAAAACTACTCTCCCAATAGCTTATGATTTAAATACTAATCATCTTGAAATACATTACCATAATCTGCAATACCTGACAATGTTTAGAAGAACTAGAAATTAGCATTATTCCAATCAATGCTATTTTCTATTTATATAATTCTTTAGGGTATGGTTTCTTCTCACTTATTTGATGTAATTTTCAAGGAATTAAAGATTCCTCCCCTTTTCTTTTTTAAAATGACCCATTGTGATGGGTTAACCCTGGCTGGACGCCAGGTGCCCACCAGAGCCGTTCTATCACTCCCCCTCCTTCTCAGCTGGACAGGGGAGAGAAAATATAACAAAGAGCTTGTGGGTCGAGATAAGGACAGGAGAGATCACTCACCAATTACCGTCACGGGCAAAACAGACTCAGTTTGGGGAAAATTAACTTGATTTATTACAAATCAACCGGAGTAGGGTAATGAGAAATAAAACCAAATCTCAGAACACCTTCCCTCCACCCCTCCCTTCTTCCCGGGCACAACTTCACTCCTGGATTCTCTACCAACCCCCCAGTGGCACAGGGGGACGGGGATGGGGTTTACGGTCAGTTCATCACACGTTATTTTCTGCCGCTTCATCCTCCTCAGGGGGAGGACTCATCACACTCTTCCCCTGCTCCAGCGTGGGGTCCCACCCACGGGAGACAGTCCTCCACGAACTTCTCCAACGTGGGTCCTTCCCACGGGCTGCAGTTCTTCACGAACTGCTCCAGCATGGGTCCTTTCCACGGTGTGCAGTCCTTCAGGCACAGACTGCTCCAGCGTGGGCCCCCCACGGGGTCACAAGTCCTGCCAGAAAACCTGCTCCGTGGGCTCCTCTCTCCACAGATCCGCAGGTCCTGCCAGGAGCCTGCTCCAGTGCGGGGTTCCCACGGGGTCACAGCCTCCTTCGGGAACCCACCTGCTCTGGCGTGGGGTCCTCCCCGGGCTGCAGGTGGATATCTGCTCCACCGTGGACCTCCCTGGGCTGCAGGGGGACAGCCTGCCTCACCATGGTCTTCCCCACGGGCTGCAGGGGAATCTCTGCTCCGGCGCCTGGAGCACCTCCTCCCCCTCCTTCTGCACTGACCTTGGTGTCCGCACGGTTGTTTCTCTTACATGTTCTCACTCCTCTCTCCAGCTGCCAAATACCTCCCTCCCAACTTTTTTTTCCCTTCTTAAAAATGTTATCACAGAGGCGTTACCACTATCGCTGATTGGCTCGGCCTTGGCCGGCGGCGGGTCCGTCTTAGAGCCGGCTGGTATGGGCTCTCTCGAACACAGGGGAAGCTTCCAGCAGCTTCTTACAGAAGCCACCCCTGCAACCCCCCCTGCTACCAAAACCTTGCCACACAAAGCCAATACACCCATGATTTTAGAAGTTTAATTTTCTGGGTGCTCATCCTGCTAATCCTCTAGAGGAACATTATTTTCAAAGGCTGGATATGTTGCACTTTCTGAAAATCAGGCCCATTCTAAGATAGGTCTTTTTCTTATACAGAGGTATTCTGAAAACACATTTTATTGTCATGAAGTCTTTGAAAATTTAGTGTGATACTTAACAAGCTGTCATGGTTTAATCCCAGCCAGCAACAAAGCACCACAAAGTCACCTGCTCACTCCTTCCCCCCCCCCGCCCCAGCAGGATGGGAAGGAGAAAATATAAAGAAAAGCTCGTGGATCGAGACAAGGACAGGGAGGGATCACTCACCATTTATGGTCCCAGGCAAAAAACCAGACTCAACTTAGGGAAGAAACAAATTAAATTTAATTTCCTACCAATTAAATCGCAACAAGGATAATGGGAAGTAAAACCTAATCTCAGAACACCTTCCCCCCACCTCTCCCTCCTTCCTGGGCTTAATTCCACTCCCAGTTTTCTCTCCCTCCTCCCCCCAGTGGCGCAGGGGGACAGGGAATGGGGGTTGGGGTCAGTTCCTCACACGTTGTCTCTGCCGCTCCTTCCTCCTCAGAGGGAGGACTCCTCACTCGTCCCCTGCTCCAGCGTGGGGTCCCTCCCACGGGAGACAGTCCTTCATGAACTTCTCTGGCATGAGTCCCTTCCACGGGCTGCAGTCCTTCAGGCACAGCCTGCTCCAGCACGGGCTTCCCCATGGAGTCCCGGCCATCTTGGGGGGCATCCATCCCCCTGCTCCGGCGTGGGCATCTGCTCCCCCACTCCCCTCCGTGGGCTGGGGGGGGACAGCCTGCCGTCTCACCGCGGGCTGCGGGGGCGTCCCCTCCTCCCCTCCTTCCTCACTGACCTCGGTGTCTGCAGAGGGGCTCCTCTCACATTCCCATCTCCTCCTCTGCTGCAGGTTTCCCTTCTTAACTCCGTTCTCCCAGAGGCGCTACCGCCATCACTGACGGGCTTGGCCTGGGCCAGCGGCGGGTCCAACTTGGAGCCGGGGAAGCTTCTGGCAGCTTCTCACAGGAGCCGGCCCTGCAGCTCCTCCCCCGGGACCAAAAACCCACTACAGAAACCCAAAACACAAGCTCATTTAGAGTTAGTATCCAGATTGCTATTTGGAAAACCAGAAGTATTTTACAATACACTGAAAGGGATCATCCATTTTATGCAGCTGTAGGCTTCTAACTCACAGGTGGTTCAGAACAGCGAATTTTATGTTTCAAGTACTTAAAACAGACTCTAGGAATTTTCCACCCTTATATATTCACAGAACAATATAACTGTTGAGAATGTTTTCAGCTGGATATTTCTGCTGGGAGCAATGAAATACTACTTATGTAGAATAAATTAATCTTTTACTTAACAGTTGACCTAGTAAAAACTTACATCAGTCAGACTTTCAGTAATTTATGCTGTAGTGACTCTGCACTAATTCGTGGATTGCTTCAGTATATCCTTTATCTTTACCCCAGACTAGACACATTTTTTAGCTTTCTTTTTATTGGTTACATATTTGCATAAAATACTTCTATTTTCTGTTCATGTGTGTACTTCCTTAGGTTCTGGATGGCATTTTAGGAACTCTTAGAAAACATGAATAACTTTAAATATACTGCAACGGTCTTGACTACAGCAATGTACCTACAGGGAGTTTAGTTTACAGCAAAACCATAAAAGTATGTCGTCAGTCATTGATTGGAGCATACAGGAAGACAAAACTAATTCAATACCCAGGTTGTAAAATGAAGTTTAACACTCATTTAGTAAAGCATGTCAAAAAAAGAATCAGCATACTATGAAATGTGATAAGTAAACTCCCTCCAAAATCACTAAAATGTGTAATTTAATCAGCAAATTCTAAATACACATAAATATACCAGTGATCCAGAGGATGATTTAATGTATTTATGTCCAATATTATTTTGCAGAAAAATGAAAGTCATCAGTATTTAAAATGTCTTTCCTCATAGAAAATTAAAAAAACCCCAAACTACTATATTCAGTTGCATATAATGTAGTTGATATCCTCCTTGTCTTCAACTGCACATCATAACACCCACTCTTCCATTGTTCTCAGGCTCTATAAACTGTCTTGAATTTATTTAGCCTGTCAAACAGGCTGACTGATGTTTTGTTTGTTCAGACCACAAGTGTAGGTGACCAACAAAAGCACGACTCTCTGTAGAGCTGGAGAGCTCAAAGGTTTTTAGTTCAATGGACAATTCAAATGGAAAACAAGTAAAGGGGATTTGAAATAATATTCAGTATTCATCTGCAAATTGCATTTGCATACCTGTGGGCTTTAAGAGTAAATTCTTCTCATTTTAATAATCATTTATTTGAAGAGGGAGGTCTGTATGCCTGAAAAATTGCCTATTTTTTCTAACTGTATGAGCCAGTCTGTTAAAAGTTGTAGGTATATCCAGACTCAGTTTTATGATTGTTTCACACAGACCATCACAGCTACAGCAAGTGCTGCCAAGTTAACATGACTTCAGATCTGTTTTTTGGAGTGTGCGCAGATCTGAATCTTAAGTCTTCTGAAAAAAAGAACCAGATACTCTTCCCTGCCCCAAACTAGCTAACAAAGATGCATTAATAAAAATATTTAAACTGTCTCACTTGATTGCATGCAATATTCTACAATATAACCCCATTTTAGTTATTCCACAGCCCTTTTTCATAAAACTCCAGCTGATATAATTTGGACCACTCTGGACTAAAATCGAGGAAAAATTAGCTTCTTTATAGCCTAGATATCCCAGCCTTGTGCACGACATGCTTTACTGAAGAAAGTTATCTCATTAGGTAAATAATTAATATTCTGCCTTTGAGGTTAATTTGTCAGGAAAAAACATCCAAATAAGAAATCTTAATATAGTTAGTAACTCCGGGGGATGGTCATAATTTTGTGTATTATTAAAGCAACAGTAAGAAATTAAAGAATAGAAATTACAAAACTTTTTTGTTGTTGTTGTATTATCATAGCACTGAGGAGTCAGAGTCATGGAGTAGGGCCTATTTTTACTAGCTTTGCCCAAACACAAAGTATATATACATATAAAACAAAGGTTGCCTTTAATAAGCTCATAAAATGTGTTTGCTTCTGGAATTTATAGAGTATTTGAGTAATGTTTTTCATACTGACACTTTCTAATTTTTGCCATTATTGGCCTCATAACTTTAAAAAGTTTTTTTTTCTTTCTTGCAGAGAAATAAACATCCTGATGGATGATTCACTTATGTTTTGTTTTATAACCATGGTAATAAAAGGTATAGACTTTTCTAGGTCATCAGGCTTAAAATAGACTGCCTAGGTCCAAATGAGACTGATCAGCTTTGCAAATCCTGATCACTACACAGTCTTTATATAAGGGAAGTTCAGCATCTCAAAAACTAAGAGAGAAGCCACCAAAACTGGAAAGTGGAAGATGCCAGTGAAAGAACAAATGTAAATCACACTTTCTGGGGGTGAATTAGATGTTTTCTTTCACTTGAGAATTCTAATCTTAAACCTGTTTTTTATTTTAAAATACTTCAACCAGATTAGTCAAAACCTGGGGGGAGTTAAGGGGGCTTCCACCATTATGAGTAGCACCTCTCCCAGTTAATCAGCTGGGTGACCTGCATTCTGTTCCCTGCTACCCCTCATACCAAGAGCCGTCTTTTATCCCCTGCATCACCCTTGACCAGTGAGCTATAACTTATTAAGGGTTACAGCTTTCCCAATCCTTTTTGTTTTAACAGTATTCTAACTGTATAAAGTAATCCAGTCTCTGCTGGAGTCAAAAAAATGCCCATTAGAAACTGGAATGAACAAGAATCCTAATAAATACAGCATGTATTTAGAAGACTGAGATTGCAAACTTACTAACATTGAAAAAAATATTAATAAACTTGTTTTTTATTACATAGGGTTGCATACTCCAAGAAGAGATGCTTATAGTTCCCAAACTTAAAGTAATCTGCAGATCAAGCCACACTGGTAGGAAATATCAGCTCTAATCTCAGCCCAGATGAATTAAAATAGGTGTTGGAAGCTATATTTCCCCAAACCTAAGTTAAATCTCTCACCAATGAGCTATTTCTGTATTTTGATGAGGTTTAAATGATATCTGTGCTCTGACAACTGCTGCTCTGCATTTAGTATCAGCTTTCTGACACTGAGCACGTTGGTGCCGTTAGGATTCTACCTAGAGGCATAAATTTAGGCTACATCTATACTAGTAAATTACGAAGTGGCAGGGACCATTCCCAGCACCGTGATTCAATCATCTGAAGTGTTCAGTTGTTAGAATTGTCCCTAATACAGTTGTGGCTTGGGCCAATTCCTATTTCTAATAACCATTTTTTGAATAGTTACCCTCTTTCAAAGGCTGAGAGACTTTAACAGCATGGATTTAGGCCATTTAGCACCTAAGTCCAATTACGGGCACAAGTAATTGACTCGTATATACCGTACACTGTAATTTAATGGTTAATACTGCAGCTCAGGTGCCTGGAGAGCTTTAAAAAAAAGAATTGAGACAACTATAGAATTAGGCAGCTTCACAAATAGGTTGGAGTTTCAGGAATCAACACATTCAGACTCAAGCCATCTAAGCCTTATTTTCCTCAGGGAACTAGATAATTAAACTCCTGAATTTAGGATACAAGTAATCTCGAGGATTTTTTTTTTCCTCCAGTACAATAAGAAATTAAATTTTTGAGGTTAAACTTAAAAGTCTCCCTTTAGTAGACAGAAGAATTTTGGATCTTCTATTTCACTTCAAGACCATTTCCAACAGTAAGTTCCCTGTTAAACTTCCTCTCACATGGATTGCAAGTCTGAAAAGATTGATCTAATCTTATATATCATTTCCATTCATGACTTCTCATTAAGTCTTATGGGCAGATAATTTTGCATTTGTCTCCAGTGTATTACTTCCACCAAGCAGTGGTCTATGGCTTTAAGACTATTTTCCCTTTTCCTGCTTCTTTTTAGCCATATATTTTGTATGTTTCTAGCACATTCCTTCTACCACCTCAGGAAGTCAGGTTGTTATTTCACTACTATCTTTTAGTGTTATCAAGAAGCTAAATAAACCAAAAGAACCCATGTATATAACAAAACTAGTGTACCACACTTGCATTCTGTTTAGGACACAAAGCTCATAATCCAGCATTTCCAGCAGGGACAAAAACAACTTGTAAGGAGATATTAGCGCAAGACACAGGGCATCCCTGGGACCTGGAAGTTCTGTTGTGCTTGTAGCTGTTATTCCAAGGTTCCTGAGCTCACCTGTAATTTATGCATTCCAAAGAAATACACAAGTTCAGATGTCATCATTATTATCTTTATCATTTGTTGTTTTCCTTGTCATTGGGCACAGGATGTAATTTAAAAAATACTGAAAAAAAATGTTAGTTTTGTTCGTTTCTTAGTTCAGTAATTTTACATTTCACTTTCTTTTTAAACAACAAAGTTGGCATGAATTTGATCTTTAATTTTGTGCTAATCATGGGTAGTCTTACTTTACAAAGAATAACAGTTGTGAACAAAGACTTAGAAACCATGATCTTTGCTTTGAATATTTTCTAATTATTGAAAAAAGAAAAATGTTTGCGTGAGGGGTTGGGGTTTTGTTTATACATATATTTAAACCAACAGAATAGTACTTGGGAGAGCTATGTTCATAAACTAATTCTTATGCAGACTTTCTTCATGACACTGAACAAGTTTATGTTTATTTTCTTTTAAAACTTGTCCTCAAACTGTGGTGCTGAGATGGCTTGTGTGCTGGTCAGACCTGGTTATTAAAGGGGTGAAGGCTGAACAAAAAAGACAGCTTTTTACTAGACAAACTGTTAAATTACAGATTCTTGCTTGCCATGAAAAATGTAAGAAAGCCTTAGAAAAATGAAAGGACATCAATACCTTCCTCCAAAAAATTTTAAAAAGAAAAAATTCATATGAATCATAGTTCAGTTCTGTACTATTGAACTTCCATTTAAAACTACAGCCCAAATCTCTTCCATACATCACCTCCATTTACAAAAAGGTATGAGAAGGATGGGAAAACAAGGTGTATCAGAAAAAAAGGCCAATCAGTTATGGCTTATAAAACATACATCTGGAAAGAAGCTTCCCCTCTGCATAAGGAAGCATGTTGTGTGATGTTATTAACTGTTATCAAGACTCTCATAACACTAGTTTTATTTTTGCCTTGGCTACTTTTTTTCTGAGAGATTGTTCCTCAATCCCTCTTCTCTTTCCAAATTCCAAGGTAAGTACATCAATGATCAGTTTTCCTGAATTAGTGTTGCCCACTTGTTATTGAGCCAGTATTGACTTTCCGCTTAAAAAAAATTACTTTTCCCTTTCCATCATATGTCTCACTTCAGAAACATACATATGTATAAAGAATAGTCCTAAAATATTGAAAACACGAACAGCATGCTACAGATGTCATAAGGCATTCTGGCAGCAATAAGGCATTCTCCCAGTCAATAATTTTATATTTGTCTTTTGCAAAAACGGTAATCATTTCTATTTAAAAAAACCCCAAAACCTTCCCAAAGCATATCTAATAATTACATATACAAAAAGAATAAAACCAATACTGAAGTTTTGATGATCTCAAATATTTTACATGGACGTTTTAAGTTTCCGTAGAGATTCCTGTCAAAAACATAAGTAATGATTTTCTGATAAATATGCTTCTAAAAATATTTTTTTTCTAGATATATTATTTATTAACAGGGTTTTCTATGTTATGTGTAACAATTATTTCCTCTGTGTTTCAGATCCAATTGGATTTCTCTAAAAATCTTACTCTATTTTATGCTATGCTATGCTAATGTAAGTTATGCTATGCTATGCTATGCTATACTATGCTATTCTTTGTTTTTTTTTTCTACTGAAAAAAAGAACTTTAAAGAAATTGTTTTTGTAAGTTTCACTATATTTTAACAGATGCACATCACAACTACTCTTCACTTTTATTAAATAAAAGACACATGTAGAGATTAGGCAGGAACTCTGAGGTATGTAACCAGACTGACAGCTTCTGAGAAAAGCTTGGCCTGTGATTAATGATCCCCCTTGCACATGAGTACTTGTTTCATTCAGATACATGGCATAGCTAAAGTTTAATATTGAATTACAAAAAAAAGTGTTTACTCTTAGGAGAGCTTTGGGAACAAGAGCAACTTTCAAAACCATCCCTGAATGATTTTATTGTCATCTATAGTAACCATTATTTCTGGTTTATTTGTCAAGTTAATGCAAGATGTTATAAATATTATTTCAGTCTTATGTGCCCAAACTAATTTCATGTATAAATGCTTTTAATAGTTGCAATTTATAGTTTCATTTTTATGTCATAGTGTAATGGTAAGATAGGAGTCAATTATTCAAAACTTCGGAGGTCATGTTCTGTCTTTAACTTAAAACTGAAAGAGAGAGACAAATACCTCAGAAAAAAAACCATCTCCCTTCAGATTCTTTGTTGTTCCTTGGTAAACATAACTTTATAGAGAATATCTGCCTCAGGTAAGTGACAGTGGGCAAGGATAAGGCACCTTCATAAAGAGAATACGCAGTCCTCTCATCTACAGATAGGAGGTATGTTATACCTCCGTACCATGAACAAAAACAGTGTAGTGTAGACACAGACGATGAGTACTTTGGTAGATTTTTTTTTTTCCTTATAATCTCTATATCTAAAAATAGATATAGAAAACAGTATTTCTTAAATCCTGTGCTTATGGTTCAGTTGGAACACAGGTGGTTGTATAACGTCGAGAATAAGTATAAGCATTCAGCTTTCATGCAGTTAGAGCTTTTGGCCTTTGAGTAATGAATAAAACTACCTGCTTCCATCTAGAATTTTTATTATTCAATATATGTCTTTAAAAGTGTAATTAATATGGGAACAACCCTGACTTGTTCCTTCTGCATGTGTAAAGCTAATGGAAACTGAACTTGGCACATTAGAAATGAAAGGGGAATGGCTTGCTTGGATTACATGAAGAAAATGCTTGTATGCTATTAGTCTTGAATTTATTTTAAGAAATATAAGTTTAATTTTCTGTATGGAAAAGAATACTATCTGTGAGAACATTTTGGCCTACAGCAAAGGAAAATAAAGCCATTTATAAGATACACTTGAAGAATCTACTTATCACTTAGGGAGGCCAGAAGTGCTTTATGTCTTGATACCCAGCATGACTTTTAGCAAAAAGAGCAGTCAGTGAATTTGTCTGTAAGGTCTGTGCCATTTTTAGCAAGATGCTTATGAATTACTTTTAGCTGATATAGAAGCATACTTGGGGATTATGCAGTCTAAATGATACAGTTTTTGTAACAGGCTAAAATAGGTGAGAACTCCATTTTGAGATACATGTTCAAGTGTTGAAATTTATTTCTTTGTAGAATTAAAACTACACCTTTAAAAATAGTGAAAAATGCCCCAAATAAAATAACAGATGACTAGAATGGCCCAGAACATTCACTTGAGCATTCATCTGAGATGCAGAAGTACCAGAATCAAGGTTCAGTTTTGCACAGTGATTTCATTCTGGCCTTGAAAAGCATCCGTATCAGTGCTCTGTACACTCCAAGTTACATGATTTCTGTTTGATCTCTTCTACTTCCTGGCAGTGACATTCTTTTGGCTATTCTGGAACTTCATTATTCATTATCCAGGGCTTTCACCTATGACATGTGAAAACCTTGTTTTAATCCTTTACCTTAATCAGACATGACAAATTTCCTGGAAAATAAAGTTTTTAAGGGAGTGTATTAAGAACTGAATGAATAACCAAGTTAGGATAGATTTCTTTCTTTCTCTAGTCAGAACTTGCAAACTGAAAAAAAAAAAAAAAGATCCAAAATCATTGAGACCACAAGGCTGATTTTAAAACTGGTGTTCTTCAAGGACAGAACTTTTTTTCTTCCAAAAATTTCTCAGTCAGTTCTAATAATGAATACAAGACACAGTTTTTTCAAGGAAGAGCTTAAGGGACTGAGTCATAAGATGATACTCCTCTTCCATTTAAAAACAAAAACAAAAGCACAGCAAACATACTGGTTTGGCTGATGAAAAAGAATTACCCAAGATTTTTTAAACTACCTTATGTTCCCATTTGTAATAATTAATTACTTTTTTCTTTTTTATTACATCTTTACCTACCGAACAGATTTACATCTCACTTATTCTTCACTGAAAGATTTTTTATCTCTTCAATCCTGCAAAGGTGCTTCCAAGACAGCCTCAAGGTCTAAGCTGAATATATCCTTTATTTATTTTCCTTCACCACAGTTTATAATTTTTGTGATTTTTATATATATATATATATATATATATAATTTAATACCAAGTAATCCATCTGTTACTTCATTTCAGGTGGTTTTGGTTATCCCATTTTTTTAAAAAATATATCTCATTAATAAACAAAAGTTTCCTCCAAGAGAACATTGCAGTCTAAGATATTTTTAAGGACATACGTCATCACAATTCTCTGCAGTTTTGTGGGGTTTTTTTTCCCTACACTGATACTAAGTTTTAAAGCTTCTTTAAATTGGGCTGTCTGGGCATCATTTTATTTTCTGCCTTGATTACTGTCCTGGTTTTAGCTGGGATAGAGTTAATTGTCTTCCTAGTAGCTGGTACAGTGCTATGTTTTTGGGTTAGGTATAAGAAGAATGTTGATAACACACTGATGTTTTCAGTTGTTGCTAAGTAATGTTTAGTCTAAAGTCAAAGATTTTTCAGCTTCTCAAGCCCAGTGAGCGAGAAAGCTGGAGGGGCACAAGAAGTTGGGAGGGGACACAGCCAGGACAACTGACCCAAACTGGGCAGAGGGGTATTCCATACCATGTGACGTCATGGCCAGTATATAAACTGGGAAGAGTTGGCCGGGGGGTGGTGGATCACTGCTTGGGAACTAACTGGGCATCGGTTGGCAAGTGGTGAGTAATTGCATCATGCATCACTTGTATATTCCAATCCTTTTATTATTACTATTGTAATTTTATTAGTGTTATCTTTATCATTATTAGTTTCTTCTTTTCTGTTCTATTAAACTGTTTTTAACTCATGAGTTTTACTTCTTTTCCTGATTCCCTCCCTCATCCCACTGGATGGGGTGGGAAGTGAGTGAGTCGCTGTGTGGTGCTTAGTTACTGGCTGGGGTTAAAGCACGACAGCTTCTCGTGGACAAATGATGTAAAAACAGGACCTGACTGTGGTCCAGTGTTCATTGACTTCTTGTGAGTTCATTCTCCCTACTTTACCACTGGTATCAACTATAGGAAGCATTCAAGATTGGTTAGCTTTGATAACTTAAAAGTCTGAGAATGTTTTATTTCTATATAGCATGATCAGGGCTGTTCTGGGATAGTGAATGTCCATTTGTAAACAAAGTGGTAATCCATTATCAGGACTAACAGGAATCTCATCATATAGTAATGGAATCCAAAGTAATTCGTCTTCCTTACTGTTCACCAAGGACTACTTTTCTGGCAGCAGTTACAGTGAAAACCTAGCCAAAAAGTCTTTGAGCTTTAATTAATAATTGGGTTGTGAATCTGAAAGACAGTGAAAGTCTAAAAGCCAGTCCCCTATTCTTTAAATTAGCAACTTGTCTTTTTTTTATCTTTTTTGATACTTTCTGCAACTTAATGTATGCCAGAAAAAATCTATTAGGACACTCAGAAAAACCCCTATTATTAAGCTATTAACAAAGCAGCTCTGACTAAGCATCTGAATCGGTCTGTGGTTCAGTGTCTTATACACCTGTGGAGGTGCCTTAGAGGATCAAGAGCCCCCTTTTGCCCTGTTATCCCATATGTAGATGAACCTTTGAGAGAAGAAGGCTCAAGTGGGTAGGGGTTAGCACTGTTAGCAGGGACAATCACATAGAAAGTCTAAAAAGGATTATTATAATTATTATTATTGAAGGAATTAATGTCCAAGAAGCATTGTTCTTCTTCTGCATCCTTCTCTTTATACTAAAAAACCTATATTATATGTAACTGACAAAGACTGAGCAGAGACCAATTATGAGTCTGAGTAATTTCACTTTTCAAATTTCTATAGTTAGGTTTCAAAAAGACAAGTTTACTAAGATAAATAGAAATATTATCCATTAAATTATTGCCAAGTCTAATCTTCATCTTATTTGGTGTGTTTGTACAAGATCATTTTCTGTTCCAATTTGATATACTGGTCTGCTGAAAAGACAGAGCAACTTGGAAACTGTACAAATTATACTGATTAAAGAAAGCTTCCGTTCAGGAATAGTTAAAGCCTAATACTAAAAGTCAAATCAGCAAAGACTTAGAAGTACACTAAAGGCAGAAGTACAATATAGGAAAGAGTGGTCCATTAGGGGAGGAGATCGACAAGAGAATAAAGGAAGAAAGGGTGTTAGGTACAGAGAAGACTATAAATCAATATTTAGATGTCTTGAAACACAATTTTTGTATTACAGTTTGTATGTGGGGTTTAGGGCACTTTTTTTCCTTATATTGGATTCAGTAAAAGTCTTTGGTAGCTAGAACATGGTGCGTCTTTGAATGCATGGGTCACTAGTTTTAGTATCTTCTATTTGCAAAATGTTAGCCCAAAATAACTTTGCGAGCTTGAATGACCAGACAACTTTCTGTTTGGTGGTTTTTTGTTTTTTTTTTAGTTAAGAACGTTAATGATGTTTTATGCCAGATAGTAGGCTCTGTGGATGTAGAATGTTACATGAAACTTTGACGCTTTTAAAGAGCTCTTAAGAAAAAAAAAAAAAAGAAAATTGTTCAAAATAATTTATTCTTTGCTAGTATTAGATTCTACCATGTGTCTAGATAGATGCTACAATCTACCAATATTAGCAAAGAGTAAGTTTTTTTGCTATGTGGAAATGCTGTTGTGGTCAGCAAGTGCAATCACATTCTAATTGCTTACATATCTTGGAAAACAAAGGAAGGCATATGGCTTTAGCAAAAAACTGAGTTATTTTTGTGAGAAAGATTTTCTTCCAGAAAGTTGAAACAGCAGCTGGGTAACAGCTTAGTACTAATCAACATGATTCATTTGGGACCTCAGAGCTATAGGTAACAATAATTACAAATGTGGAGGGCATTAAATTACATTAGTACAAAAAGACAAGAGAAGTAATTTAATTATGATAGACTTGAAAAAAGGAGGCATGGAACAAACAGTGTAACTGTGTGATATCCTAGAAATGGGAGAAGTTGAGGAAAGAAACAGAACAGAAGGGAAATTCTAATTTTATAACAGTCCAGATATTGCAGAAAACAATTTCAATGCTAAAAAGATTTTCAAAAAGAAATCGACATTACATGAAGGGACACGGATATGAAAAAAAAAATACAGGTGACTAGTATAAAAGGATAGTGCAGATTTGCAGAGTCAGAGTTAGAAAGATGAAGCTTCAAAATAAGATACTATTAGCAGAGTGAAAAGGAGAAGAACAAGTTTTTTAATTATGTAAGAAGCAGGAGATGACAAAACCAGTGTAGGTCAGGACAGTTGATACTTTGGTTCTATTTTGACCAAAAAGGAAATAGTAAAGGATGTTTAATGAATTAAAAGAAAATAAGGAAATGGGGATGTGAAGAGGCAGGGTAAGGAACAACGAGAATTAAGCGTAGCCTGAAGGTGCTCGCTGGGAAGTTGTGAAATGAATTTGCAGAAGTCTGGTAGAGTTTATGGAGTCCAGATGGACTCCATCTGATAATGCTTGGAGAACAGAGGAAGTCCTAGAGGACTGACAGAGGGAAAGGATAAAATAGAATCTGTGTCTCAGTAGAAAATTAAAAAAAAAAAAAAAAAAAAAAAAGAAGGGTTTTCCTCCTGACACCAAAAGCTGCCTTTATCAACCTTATTAGATGAAAAAGGACAGTCATATGACTCATTGGATTTTCACAAGCATTCTTTCTGAAAACAAGTTATAATACTTGCTCTTTGCAAACCAACACTGTCAAAAGTACCTGATAAATAATAACGCAGAACAAAAATGTCAGTTTTCTAAGGGAAATCACCAGAAACAAATCATGCTTAGGCTTTCCATTGTGGATTAAAAAATGTCTATGGAATACAGATGTCATGGTCATCGGACATGCTGTTCATGCTAAGTAATGAACAAATCACAGCACTGTAAATCTAATAGCTCCCCTGAGTTTGTTGGTGTTAGTTTAGTTTTATGCTGGTGAACTGATCAAAATCACTACATCTTCATAAAAATATTCTGAGAAGTATCTACAAATAATTTTAAATTCACAGTCCAATGATTAATTTTTTTAACAGTCATGTGCATTGCACAGTGGGATGAAGGATACTGTATAGTTCTGATCAAATCCATTCGAGATTGAATAATATTCAACACTTTCATTTATGAGCTACAAGTTGAAGTGAAAAGTCAAATAATAAAACCATAAATATGAAAGATACAAATTTGAGAGGCATGTCAGATATTTTTTTGCAAAAGGATTAAGAAAAACCTTCTTAAACTACAGAAATAGGCCAAAAAATCAATGAAATGAGCATCACTATAGACAAAAGTATTTTGTAAAGTATAATCATATAAAAAAATAAACCATAGAGAAAATCTTGGTAGATAATACTACCTATAGGAATAAACTGGGAATTCTAATCATGATAAAAATAAATATGAGTTAATATAAGGGTATTTCAAAAGTTTATAGTACTTTATTAAGCACTGTTTATGAAAGTAACAGTGCAAGAGAAACCATAAAATTATTCCATTGTGCTTTACACTGGTTTAGCTTTAATGACAGTTCTCCCTCAGGATGTTCAGAACAGAGGTAAACTGCTGATAGGTACTCTTAGGGCAAAAGAAAAAGTTAAATTATTCAGATAAGGATTTCAAAGATATTGCAAAAGTACAAATCACATTCTTCATGTAGGAAAAAAAAAGACTTGGGAAAATAGAAAAAAAATTATTTTCATGATAAAAAGGTAAGACTAAAATATTTTAAAAGGCCAGCAAACAACAACCAGGAAGCACCCTAGCAAGAGAAAAAGTAATATTAATTATTACTGAAAAGCTTCTTAACTGTTATAAGAACAGAGGGGGGGGAAATTTACTTATCCACAATTGCAGTTCCCAAGGTCACTGAAAAGAGACCTGAAGCTTAGTATTAGTCAGCACTATCATCCCAGAAAATACTATACTGTGCATATTTAAACAAGAACACAGCCTACAAAGCTAAAGTCATAAACACTGACTTATTCAGTATTAATAAGGCATCACCTGCCTGTATCTGAATTTGGATAGCCACATAAAAAAAGATACAGACGGTTTGAAGAGAGTTAAGAAGAAAACAGTCAAAATTATCAAAAGTTTGGAAAACATGCCCTTCAAGAAAACATTTTGAATTGTTGAACTTCAGCCTAGTATTTTAGTCTAAACAAGTAAAGACTGCATTTATAGGATAACTCCTTAAATTCAGAAAAAGCAGTTGCAAAGGATTTCTAGGATCAATAATTTTGCACCTAGAGGTATTTTTATGTTGTATTTGCATAATTTTGCCAAGCTTCTAACCAAGACTTCTCCAAAATTTAATGTAATTACAGAAACCAAAGTGATCTCGTAGCATAGTTTAAGAGCAAAACTATTCTTCACATATATATGCTCACTGCCTTGGGGCACTTTATACCTCATTAGGTATCCAAGTTGCAAGTTAGATGGCTAAGTTAGGCATATCAGATCTATCTAGTGCGCCTTTTTTAAGATAAGTTTTCTGTATATATAGACCATCCTCAAAGCTCTTTCCTATGTTTATAAATTCCACGTTGATTTAGTCTTTCTTGAATATGAGTGACCCAAACTGTAAATGATGAAGTTAACATGGATCTCACCAATGATGTCTCTACTGAAAGCACCCCATCTCACACTTCTTATATAACTATAGTAATTATGCTGATAAAAACAACGGACAGAGATATCATTTGTTCACCTCAAAAGAAATAGGGCATTTATAGAAACATCCAAAACCAGTAGAAATGCTAGAAAATAAAACAATAGGTAATCTGAAATAGTCCTATTGATTTAGATGTCTTGAGATGCCTCTTTTACTGTCTTGACATTCCTTGAAACATCCATGATTGGTAACCATGAAGGGGAATATCAGACCATATCTCTATTTTTAAAACAGCACCATCCAGGCATAAAAGTAGATTGCCTGAAAAAAACCCAATCAAAGTGCAAAGGATCTCAGCAGAGGCTTGAATGAGGTTTCCATATGTGCAAATATGTATGCATGTAATATGAAAATATGTAATTTGAAAATGTAAGAATGGCAGATGTAGATAAGACTAAAGTTCATTGAGTCCACCATACAGTTCCTGGAAGGAGTAAGTAGCAGATGCTGAGGAAAGTTGTAAAAATAAAAATAAGAATAAAAATAAAAGTAAAAATAAAAATAAATTTTATAGCTTCTATCTAAACTTCAACTTAGAGTCACCATTGCTAAATAGACTTTCATCATTCAACTAAAAAAATACTTAGATACAGAATTGCCAGTCTTATCAGTGGATTTTCTCAGCTTCATTGCATCATTAAATCTTGCTTACTGATCACTTCAAAGAGCTAAAATTGAAGCATTCACATTAAGAAGAATGCTAATTGCCTTTCAAGAAAAAAAAAGGGGGGGGGGGCAGAAAGGAAAAAAAAAAAAGCAATATAAACATTGCAAAGCAAAAATTCCAAAAAGTATTTTCATGTTCAGGATGAGGAAACAGAAGGCAAACAGTTTTATGTTTGCAATATTACAGATCAAAGTCTTATGAACTATTATTGTGCTGAGAGCAAAATAACCCTTGAAACAAATTCTTCAATAATTTGTCACCAGTATTTCAACTGTCAAATAATTTTAATGATGGGTGCTCAAGGGTGAGTTATATGAAAAAAAAAATCAGAATCATCACAATCCTTTTTTGGTAATATATCAAAAAAATAGAGGAATAGTGGAACATAAGTGTAATCTAGATGATAAATCAATAAAAATACAATGTTTTTCAAATGCAAATAGACTGAATAAAAGACAGATCACACACTTTACAGAGCACATGGTGACTGAAGAGTCAGAGGTAGATTTATGGAAAAAGGCATACCTTCAGCATTATTAAACACACAGGACTCTACTACCTGCCAAGAAATTTTACTTTTAATCTCAATCTCTAAAACCTGTTGGGACAGTGCTTTACCAGTGAAGTCTTCCTGGTACACTCTAGATGAATCTCAACAGGATGTGATGACTATTCATAATTGCACGCTATGATATTATAGCCATTCCCAGCATCACGTTTAGCACCCCGTGCCTTTTGCAGCAGCATTCAAGTGCCTGTTCATGAACAAGGTGAGCATTAGTTCCTACCCTCTGAGTGGTATTCATAAATATAAACCCTACTTGTACCCCTCTCTGTAGGGAAGTCAGGTTTGAAAGATGAGTGCATCAGTGGCCAAAAACATATTCAGATTCACACAAATGTTCTGCTGAGGTCAACCACTGGTGAGATTTTGTTTTCTGACACCAATAAGAAGACACAGTCAGATGTCCTAAAGAATCATTTAATGAACTGATCAAATACCTCATGGCCAAAGCTGTTGCTCTTTTGTCTTCACTGAAAATAGGATCAGTGAAATTAACTGTAGTATGTAACTTACTTAAATTGATGGGGGTTTGGTTTGGGTTTTTTGTTGTGTTTTGGTTTGTTGGTTTTTTTTTTCATTTTCCCTTTAATAATAGTTTTAAAGTGATACTAAGAGAAATGAAAGATACTTATACACACATATGTAGGTAGATAGGTCTGTATGTGTATATAGATAAATATGGTAGCCTACGATAACAAAAAAGTTTTTCACAGGTTCCTAGAAATAATTTTAATCACTATTTGTTAGCTATTTTTACCATGCCAACAATGTAATGGATTTTTTTAGACAAGCAGAAAGATTTGGAGCCAACTCTAGCCACAGTCATTTTAGTTTTGCTTTGGTGAAACTGAAAAGGGAGCTTTATTTGCTATCGTTAACAAGTGTAAAAACAAGACATTATGCTGAAGATCTTGTTTATGGGCAAAGAGGAAACATACCTTATCTGTTAAGACAAGAATTTATTGCTAGCATAACTGAAATCTTAACAGTCAAATCCAAGCATCTTTATTAGTCCAGATCTAATTATCACAGAAAAAGAAAGGATGCTTCTATACAGAAGTTTCAATAGCAGTAAAAATACAATTTACATTCTTACACACACACCTGTTTTCTACCTCTCTTCCTGATGCTGTGCTCACCCTTCCACTGCTCCTCTGGGTCCTGAAGTAATTTTCTTCTGGCAGTGGTGATGGGAGGTAGGACACAGCAGGGTGTCAGCATCTGCAGTCCTTTGCTGGATTTCTTCACTTTATGTTTAGATCCACTTGTGGTCATTTTTAAATGTTTGCTAGCATGCTTCTACACCTTTGCTTGCTCCTCATTGGTCTGCAGCCCCATGTTTAATTTAATATATTTTGTGCTTTTTGTGTATGCTAGATATTATTTCTTTGTTTTCTTTCTTACCCCTAAAACTAGCTTTGTCTAGCTCCAGGTCTCCGTTTCTTTAATGGACCATTAGTGAGCAGCTTATAGCCATGGGGTTGCCAGTGATAAGCCTGCACCCCCTCTGTTACCATTCCATGCCTCTACTCTTCCAAGTCACCTCCTGGATCTCCACTTCTCAATGTCTCTGTTATTATAACAGGCCTGTATTTCTTTATACTACATCATTATGATGCCGTACAGAGATAAATAAAACTAAAAGCAAGTAGCCATAGCCACCTGGTCACTTTGAAAAACTGCTGCCACAGCTAAACCAAATAAAACAGAGCTGCAGGGAGGTCAAAACCAGTTCAGACAAGACAAGCCTAACAAGCCTCTGTTTTGAGGCCCTACAAACTTGGTGAAAAGCCTGCACCATGTTACTAGCAATTACAGTACTGTCTTATAGGACTAAATGGTTACCCCAGCAAAAAATGCAGGAGGGAGAGCAGAAGTGAGAAAAAAGGTCTATATGTAAAACTATGTGTAAGGTCTATATGTAAAAGATGGTGCATCTTTGAGTATTTAAAAATCATGGTTTAGTTTTTCATAGAATTCCAATATAGAATCATAGAATCATGGAATGGTTTGGGTCAGAAGGGACTTTAAAGATCATCTAGTTGCTCAAAGCCCCATCCAACCTGGCCTTGAACGCTTCCAGGGAGGAGGCATCCACAGCCTCTCTGGGCAACCTGTTCCAGTGCCTCACCACCCTCACAGTGAAGAATTTCATCCTAATATCTGATCTAAATCTACCCTCTTTCAGTTTAAAATTCTTACCCCTTGTTCTATCACTACACTTCCTGTTGAAGAGTCCCTCCCCATCTTTCCTGTAGGCCCCCTTTAAGTACTGGAAGGCTGCTATAAGGTGTCCCTGGAGCCTTCTCTTCTCCAGGTTGAACAACCCCAACTCTCTCAGCCTGTCTTCATAGAAGAGGTGCTCCAGCCCCCGATCATCTTTGTGGCCCTCTTCTGGACCTGCTTGAGCAGGTCCATGTCTGGACCAAATCAACAATGTGATTGGTGATTATATGACTTGAATGTAGGGAAGCAAATGAACAAAGGGAAGGAGAAGCTTAAAGGGAGCAGGCAACAAAGAGGTCAGGGCAATTCAAGAAGAGCCAAAAGAAACTGAAATTTTTACAACACAATTCATCACATGGTAAAATATATGTTGGAAACATACAAAGTGAAACATACCCTAAAGTTGTTAATACATTATGTTAAATATAGAGGGAATATACATGAGCTTTTATTTGTTAGCATCTATACTGTAGATGTCTAAAGGAAAGAACTTGCCAATACATATTGTTTTAAATTTAATTAAGTAGATGAACAAATGATGTATCAGTGGGAGAAGTTCAAACACAGTATGAGGGAAAAGACTTTTATGGCAATGTTTTGCATAGCCTGAAGCAGGAAAATGCACCATTAATGGTGAATCTTCCTCCAGGAATAGAAAACATAAGATCAACCAAGGTTGCTGATCTCTGCCTTTCTTTCACTTCCATTTCAAATAGGCATTATTTTTCACCTGGAACAATTTGAATTGCAGTTGCCTCCTAATCAATATGTAGAGCATAAAAAATTTCCATCTCTCTATTTAGTTTTGTCATCAACACATTCATAATGTTCTATGCTTCAGTAATGTTTAAAAATAAGATGTTATTAGAAATCAGAACTTACTGCTTACTGTGTGAGCCTTCATATAGTTATGGGATCATAGAATCATAGAATGGTTTGGATTGGAAGGGACGTTAAAGATCATCTAGTTCCAACCGCCCTGCCATGGGCAGGGACATCTTCCACTAGACCAGGTTGCTCAAAGCCCCATATGCTTGATAATATGCTTTAATTGATTACAAGAGATTCCTGTTGTAACTTTGAAATAACAATAAGCAAGGCGCTCTGGTGACCTCTTACAGTTTTCCTTTGGTGAATGCCAGGAGTCAGACCAACAGTCTTACCTGAATCTTTTTGTCTAGAAGTGTTTCCATCCTGCTGTTCTGTATACAATTTAGTACCATTTAGATGACATTTGAATAAGAACTACTGTCACTAACACTCAAAAATGTTAACACACTTATGAATCAATGGAAATTTCAAGTGGCAGTGACTAATTTTGAGTACCATAACCTAGAGACAGATTTTAATAACATTAGCTGTTGAAGAAGTAGGGTTACTTGCAGATTAAAAACTCATTCTTTGGAAGCAATTACTCTTTGAAAGCATAAAAATATGGCCATGAATGAATACCTGTACATCTCATAAAAGCTATTCTGATGACAGTATGTGACATGATGCAAGACCTACTTCTTGCAAAAAAGTAAGGCTATTCCACAGAGACAGGAATCAGGCAGCCATTCCACAGATAGGGAGGATTGGACCTGAGCGGTAGTAGGCTCTGAAGGTCCACTTCGGCAAGTGTAATTTTCTTTTCTGTTACCTGATATTAAGTCTTATAACTGAGCTGAAAGGCCACAGTGAGGTCTCCCTGGAAGCCTTCTCTTCTCCAGGCTGAACAATCCCAGCTCTATCAGCCTGTCTTCATAGCCCTCCAATCATTTTTATGTCCCTCCTCTGGACCCGATCCAACAGGTCCATGTCCTTCTTGTACTGGGGACCCCAGAGCTGGATGCAGTACTCCAGGTGGGGTCACACAAGAGCAGAGTAAAAGGGGAGAATCACCTCTCTCGACCTGCTGGCCATGCTTCTTTTGATGAAGCCCAGGATGCAAGTGGCTTTCTGGCCTGAAAGCATACATTGCTGGCTTATGTCAAATTTTTCATCTACCAATATCCCCAAGTCCATCTCTGCAGTGTTGCTCTCAATCTATTAATCATCCAGTCTGTACTGTTACTGGTGATTGCCCTGACCCACTAGGTCAACAAAACTAGGTGTTGTTGAACTTCACGAAGGTTGCATGGGCCCACTTCTCTAGGCTGCCAAGGTCCCTTTGGATGACATCTATTCCCTCAAGCGTATCAACTGCAGCACTCAGCTTGGTGACATCTGGAAACTTGCAGAGGGTGCACTCATTCCCACTGTTCACATCATTAACAAAGATAGTAAACAGTACCTGTCCCAATATGGACCCCTGAGGGATACCACTTGTTACTGATCTCCATTTGAACATGGAGCCATTAACTGCAACTCTTTGGACTTGAATAGTCCATCCATCAAATCCATATCTCTCCAATTTAAAGACAAGGATGGGACCATGTCCCCATGCCCCAGGTGTGGGACCATGTCAAAGGCCTTTTAGAAGTAAAGGTAGATGGACACCACTTGCTCTTCTCTTATCCACCAACACAATCACTCCATTGTAAAATTCCACCAGATTAGTCAGGCATTCTTCTCATCTCATCTGACCTAATTTTAACATATATATGTTGAAAGCTTAAGCCATAAGTTTAAATACCTAAATTCCAACTAAAGTTAATGTCTACAGAAAATGGGATGTGGAATAACATTCTCCAAGATGGTTTTTTTTTTCTCTACCAAGAAATTTTTTCAATCAATCTCAAATCTAACGCTTTCACTTATGCATCAAGACAAGGTCTGATTTTTCAATAGTTCAAGACACTAGTTACCGTTTTTTTTTCTGAACCTCTGGGACTAAGCTGAAGGTTTTAGACTTCCGAAAAACATGACTCTAAAAAAAATTTGAATCAAGAATGAAGGTAGATCATATCATACAGATTATATCAACAGTATACATGGAAGTGAAAAAGTTTCTTTGATTTTTTCCTATTCTAAAAGTAAAAAAAAAAAAAAGGCAGAATTAATAGAATTGATTCAAAGTTATTATTTAAGTTCTTTGGAGTTTGCTGAACAACCACTTTGCAAAAAATTCACGTTTTTCAATATTACAGTTAATGGATTTCATTATCTGATGTACTCCCTCCCTGTGATTTGTGTTCTACCTTGTTGACTGTGATCATGCTGCCAAAAAAATTTTATCTGTTTTTTCCTTGGAATGGAAAGTTGTTAAACATATAAATATATGATATTTTATCTATATGTAATATACATATAGATATATTTAGTTTCAATTTTCTATCTCCCTTTATCTGTAATGGCACACTAAAAGGTAACCAGCTGTGAAGGCATCAGAGGGGAGGAAATCAATGATTTGGTACTCAGCAGTCCCCTACCAATTGCTGAACTATTGACTGACTACCAATCAATTGCTACACTGCTCCTACTGAGTGACATAATGTAGATAAAGCACATGGCTCAGGGGAAGAGGCAGCAGGATTCATAAAAATGGAATGGAACCTCAGAGAACATAAAGAAAAGGGATGGTAGATAGTAATGAAAGAACAGAACGAAGTGGGCAGAACGAAAAACAAGGCCAGAAAGGATACTGGTTTTCTTCATATGTGTAGGTGGAATTATGTGAAAGTCAAAATTGATGCTTAAAGATGGGGAACTGAAAAAAGGTAGAAGGATGCTGAACTAATCTTGGGTAACAGCTATTCTCCTCTACTTCATGGTCCTCAGTTAAACGCTAAAATTTTCAGGAAATCTTATATACTCTATTTCCTAAGACACACAGTAATAGAGGGATGAGATAACTCAGAATAAAGCAAAAGCATGGAATATATGGAACGGATCTAAATTAGTTATAAGGCTGTACCACATCCACTGTAACTGCTGTAAGAAAAAATGAGAGATATAGAAAGAAGCTGTAAGTGTGAAGAATTGCGCTTTTTGAGGGTTTTGGTTCTTTTTAGTTTAATAAGGCACTGTTAGTCTACAATCCAGACTAATAGACAATTGTAGATTCTTAGTCTACATTCCAAACCTATGTCTTAGGTCTTACCTTTGCCTATCTCTGTCCTGAAAATCTGGAAGTTAAGAGGTGTTGCAGTGATATTCTGATATCTATGTTCATTTATGAACACATTTGCAGTTTCGAATAATTAGAAGAATATGAAGGAAATAATAACTGATCACATGGGGAAGTAACATTGGAGAAAATGTTAGTGTCAAGTTTGTATAGCATAAGTTCAGTTCCTTGCTGATTTTTACTGTAATGTTGGAATTCGGTCTGTGTGTGCCTCAGTTCACTATCTTTAATGTAGGGATAACAGCACTTTCATACTTCTCAGGAGTGCTATAAAGATTAATAAATGCAATTAATGGCTGTGAAGTCCTTAGACAATATAATATTAGGATCATGTTAATCCCTTATATAGACATTAAGAAGTAGGTGAAGTTAAACTACTTAGAGGTTTTCCAATCTGTTAAATATATACTGTCTGATTCTGAAAGGTGGAAAGCACAGGTAGTTTTCATTGGCTTCAGACACAGTTGCTGAAGGTCTGTACCTCTGAAAATCAAACTGTTCCTATTAACTGCTGTCTGACTTCTGGTTAGATGTGGTTTGTAACAGAAACCCCTGTCAAGCCCTCACTTACTTTTGCCAAGCTTTCACTGTAAAATACTGTCTATATTATTTACTTTCATTGTTAAAAGACAGCAGTATGTGATCAATAAAAGAAGGCTCTCCATGTTAATCACCACCGCTTCTCCTATAAATATGTAAATTTTCAGACTCATAATCTCACTGATTACCATTTATTGACAATTTGGGAAATTAGAATGAAATAGACTTACCTTGCTTTTAAAATCAGTGAAAAAGGCAGATGGGATACATTATTAAAATGAGAATGTGTTATATCTTGCTTCAAAGATAAACATTGTACTGTTGGTACTACTGGTGTGTGAGATAAGGCCCTTCGCCTTATTCCTAATTGTTGCCAGTAGTTTTCTAAAGTTATCTCATGACGAAGCACAAAAGAGGTGACTTCTTTTTCATCTGCTTCTAATTTCACGAGTGCATCAGCTTATCACTAAGTTTCCTTCCAGTGCTACATCCATGCCCCTGTATCCCCTCGTCTATTTAGACGTATATGAAGACTTGAGAAGAGCAGACCAGTGATGAAGGATCTCTGTGCTTGGGGCACAAAACAGCTGAGTGAATGGAAAGAATTTCTGAACTATATTGGAAAGCTAATAAGTAAGGAAGAACCCACCTGGGAATTGAACCAAATCTTGACACTGGGGTCAAAATTGATCTTTTTTGACAGACATTTAAAATGAGAGGCAGTCAAAGACAGGGTCCTATCTATTCCTCAGAGGCATGGATATTTACTATTGGGAGCAATAACAGAGTCCAGTCTTCACTCATATTTATCCTTTTTTGATGGTCTTTTTTTAATCTTATTGAACAGTTTAGGGAGCTATTCACCAAGGAGAGATTATGACAATTTGCTTCCTATGAAAAAGATAATTATAGGATCATCCAGGTTGGGAGGGATCTCAGAAGGTCTTAAGTCCAACCTCCTGCTCAAAGCCTGGCCAATGCTAAAGTCAGACCAAGCTGCTCAGGCCTTTTCAGCTGGTCTTGAAAATCTCCAAGGAGGGAGCCTGCACAACCTTTCCAGTCAATGTCTTCTGCTGCTTGACTGTTCACACAGGAGAAATTTTCTCTGATATCCAGGCTGACTTCCTGAATCCCTGCCTTCCTGCACTGCTGGCTCATGCTGCTTGCTGCCCACCAGAATCCCCTGGGCCTTTTCCACAGAGCCATTTACCAGCCAGTCAGTCCCCAGCCTGTGCTGTTGCAAAGGGTTTCCTCTTTCCCAGGTGCAGAACTTCACATTTGTCCATGTTGAATTTCATTAGATTTCTGTCAGCCCATTTCTCTAGCCTGTCTAGATTGAATGGCACCACAACTCTCCAGCATATTGACTATTTTTCTTTTGCTGTCATCTGCAAACTTGATGAGATGACACTGCACTACCTCCTCCAGACCACTGGTATTGTATTAGGCAGTGTTCATCTTCACTGTATCATAGAATCATAGAATCATTTCGGTTGGAAAAGACCTTCAAGATCATCGAGTCCAACCATTAACTATGCCCACTAAACCATGCCTTGGAGTACCCCGTCCACTCGCTTTTTGAATACCTCCAGGGATGGTGACTCAACCACTTCCCTGGGCAGCCCATTCCAATGTTTGACAACCCTCTCAGTAAAAAAATTTTTCCTAATATCTAACCTAAATCTCCCTTGCCTCAACTTGAGGCCATTTCCTCTTGTCCTATCTCCAGCCACCTGACAGAAGAGACCAACACCCACCTCACTACAACCCCCTTTCAGGTAGTTGTAGAGAGCGATAAGGTCTCCCCTCAGCCTCCTCTTTTCTAGACTGAACAGCCCCAGATCCCTCAGCCGCTCCTCATAAGACTTGTGCTCAAGGCCCCTCACCAACTTGGTTGCCCTCCTCTGTATCACCTGTCCCATTCAGCAACAGGCTTATATTTTGCTTGTTCAGCATTTAGCCACTAATGTAGTAACAGAAGGTCTTGTTCTTGATGCAACTCAAACTGCAAATGTCAATGCTACATGAGCTCTGGCTTTCCTCGCAACACTACCTCATGCCCAGACAGTGTTTCTACATTCCTCTTTTGCAGACTGTTCCTGTTTCTATAGCTTTTTCTTTGTATTGGAATCCCACTGTTAACCCCCTATTTAGCTAAGACAGTTTTTTCATAAGTTTACTTGTTTTCCTGAGTATCAGAGTGGACCATTCATGTGCTGTTTGCAACTCACATCTGACAAATCCCAGAACAATACGCTTTGGCTGGAATATTTCCACTTACCTTTCACACCATAAAGTTAAGCATGTAGTTCATATTCCATCTTTAATCAGTAGAAAGAGAGAAGGATGTTTAGATGAAGATTTAGCCCTCTTTTAGATAGTTTTCTAAGATTAATATGATCAAGGACAGAGCTTAGGTAAAGAGTCTAAGTTACTTACTTTCAGGTAGCTAGAGTTATTAAACTTGATCAGCTCTTATTCATCTTTATCATAAGATATTGGACTGTTCTTTTTTTCTCTGATGACTCAGTTGACTGACTAGTGAATCTGACAGAAGTAGATGAGATACTCTTTCTTTGCCCATTTAGAAGAATATAGTGCTGGAGAGGCTAATGAAGACTAGGTTCCTTTTAGGTTTGCCACTAGGTTTTTAGGCTTGCAGCCAGTATCTGTGATGAAGCTAATACGGCAACAACACAGAACACTGTGACCAGATGATATTTTTTCAAGTCTCCCAGTTGTTTTAGAACCCCAAACCTCTCCATTTCTTACTGAGTGACATTAATAGTTTCACAGATCTTTGCTTGTTGGCCTGTCAGGATCAGTAAGATAAATACAATTCTCTAAAAAGTACAACTGAGTACCCCTCAGAAAAGGAAGCATCTCCCCTGACTGAGATAGACAGTGACAAAGTTGCTCATTTCTTTGGTGGAATTCTTCCCATCAAATGTGGATATTTACAGAGCAGATGACTACATCTGAATCAGCTTGCTCTACAAACGATGTCTCTTTAGTAAATATTGACAGTGGAACTTAGGATGTGTGTCCTGGTTTCAGCTGGGATAGTTAACTGTCTTCCTAGTAGCTGGTACAGTGCTATGTTTTGAGTTCAGTATGTGAAGAATGTTGATAACACTGATGTTTTCAGTTGTTGCTCAGTAGTGTTTAGACTAATGTCAAGGATTTTTCAGCTTCTCATGCCCAGCCAGTGAGAAAGCTGGAGGGGCACAAGAAGTTGGCACAGGACACAGCCAGGGCACCTGACCCAAACTGGCCAACGGTGTATTCCATACCATGTGACGTCCCATCCAGTTTAGGAACGGGGAAGTGGAGGGGGGCAGGGATTCACCGCTCGGGGACTGGCTGGGTGTCGGTCGGCGGGTGGTGAGCAATTGCACTGTGCATCATTTGTACATTCCAATCCTTTCATTATTGCTGTTGTCATTTTATTAGTGTTATCATTATCATTATTAGTTTCTTCTTTTCTGTTCTATTAAACCGTTCTTATCTCAACCCACGGGTTTTGCTTCTTTTCCCGATTTTCTCCCCCATCCCACTGAGTGGGGGGGAGTGAGTGAGCGGCTGCGTGGTGTTTAGTTGCTGGCTGGGGTTAAACCACGACAATGTGAAATGAATCTCCTCTGACCAAAGATGCTGAAAAAAGGTCACATGCAGCATTCCATAAAAGTGACTGACTCTCTCCATTGACTAAAAAGGGAATCTAGGATGACAGGGTTAGATTGCATGGGTACACATTGCAGAAATCTTATATTAGGTGAGAAGAATCCAGTCCTTGGTGATGATTATTCCATTCCACAGCATCAATAGATATTACTAATCTGAAACCTTTGTGCAAATGAAGCCCTTACGTAGACAATCACTCTAAGTTGAACATGGAAATTAACTGTTAATAAATTGAGTGACCATTACAAATGTTTCTTAATAAATAGCCTATTTTCATATTTTCTCAACAAACACAATAGTATGATAACATGGTTCTTATCAAGCAAATTCAAATCAAATTATCTTTATTGACATCAACTGAGTTATCCATGATGTAACAGAAGAAAAACTCAGTGAACAGATTGCACTATTAGGAAACACAGTGAAGTGTGTTGTGGTTTTAGATTGAGTAATAGATACGAATATCAGCTAACTATTTTGAAGAATTAATACTTATTTGACAGCTGAAAAACTGTTTATTTGAAAATTTTATTTTGTCTTCAAACACATTCCTATAATCTCCTTATTTATTTTTAAAAGCTCTTATTACGCCTCAAGTCTAATTGGTTTATTAATAAGAAATTATTTGATTAGCAATAGCAATCCTTCTTATAATTTTTCTTACTGTGATGTTGCCCACATTGTATTTGGTGCAGTTCAAATGTATTGGTGAAGCAGGAAAAAATGTAAGTATTTGGTCTGAATTATCTTCACTTGTTTAAAAACCTTGCCAGCATTTGGTTTAAAAATCTGTAGCATACATCTGTAGCATGCTAACTTTTGTTACTAAGTAGCATAAGATCTGCTATTCTAACTCTCCTTAGTTTCTAGGTCACAGTATAACATACGGTTCCTTACAGTCTTCATAAGGTGAAATAGAATTTCCTTTTCTAATGCATTCTTGGTGTAATCGTACACTTATTCAGTGGGAAACAAGAAGTACACATAATGTAGAAACACTTCTTCAGAATGAACTGTGAACTTGTCATTACAGAGACACCTCACTATTGAATAAACACCTGTGTTGGGTTTGCGTGGCAAGGTTTTGGTAGCGGGGGGGCTACAGGGGTGGCTTCTGTGAGAAGCTGCTAGAAGTTCCCCCATGTCCGACAGAGCCAATGTCAGCCAGCTCCAAGATGGACCTGCCGCTGGCCAAGGCCGAGCCCATCAGTGACAGTGGTAGCGCCTCTGCGAGAACAGATTTAAGAAGGGAAAAAAGTTGCTGCAGCACAGAAACGGCAGCTGGAGAGAGGAGTGAGAACATGTGAGAGAAACAGCCCTGCAGACCCCCAGGTCAGTGCAGAAGGAGGGGGAGGAGATGCTCCAGGCGCCGGAGCAGAGATTCCCCTGCAGCCCGTGGGGAAGACCATGGTGAGGCAGGCTGTCCCCCTGCAGCCCAGGGAGGTCCACGGGGGAGCAGATCTCCACCTGCAGCCCGGGGAGGACCCCACGCCGGAGCAGGGGGATGCCCGAAGGAGGCTGTGACCCTGTGGGAAGCCCGCGCTGGAGCAGGCTCCTGGCAGGACCTGCGGATCTGTGGAGAGAGGAGCCCACGCTGGAGCAGGGGAAGAGTGTGAGGAGGAAGGAGCAGCAGAGACAATGTGTGATGAACTGTCCCCAGCCCCCATTCCCCGTCCCCCTCTGCCACTCGGGGGGAGGAGGTAGAGTAAATCAGGAGTGAAGTTGAGCCCAGGAAGAAAGGGGAGTGGGGGGAAGTTGTTTTAAGATTTGGTTTTATTTCTTATTATCCTACTCTTGTTTGGTAATAAATGAAACTAATTTCCTGAAGTCGAGCCTGTTTTGCCCATGACGGTAATTGGTGAGTGATCTCTCCTGTCCTTATCTCGACCCACAAGCCCTTTGTTATATTTTCTCCCCCCTGTCCAGCTGAGGAGGGGAGTGATAGAGCGGCTTTGGTGGGCACCTGGCATCCAGCCAGACCCACCACAACACCAAATCTTTGGATGGTTGAGTGAAAACAGGAGAACCAAGCACAAGCTGAACTCAGAACTGGTCTAAGGTAGAATACAATTTTTTTGTTTTCAAACACAGAATTTATTCCACCAAATCAAAACAATATAAGCCTAGAATGCAGAGGTGGATGAAAGATAATAGAAATTTCTTTGCTTTTGGATTCCCCTGCACGTAAAACCAGAGAATACAGAGCAATGAAAGGCTATCTGCTAGAAGCAAACATTCAATTTGCACTAGTTTGTGAGTCCATTTCAGCTGAAAAGAACTGTCATTTAGTTAGCTCTCCTGCTGAATGATCCAACAGATAGAGATGGAATTGAGCAAACAGCATTTTCTCCAATGCAGAAGCTGTGCAGTCTTACAGCTTTCAACTGGGGAACTGGCATTTGATCAATTTGGTACCAAACATCCAAGCAGTGCAAAATGAGACTTTGATATATTATGAAAGAAGTCACTCACTGGTATAAGCATAAGAGAATATTTGTCAGAGCTGTGCTACCCTCTTACATCAAGTCTGACCTTGACCCAAAGACGCTACAAAACAGGTGGAAATAAAAACACTCTTGTGCTTACCCTTTATGTAATAAAAATACATATTATTTACAGAATATAATAATTAAAATTACATAAAATTCTATTAAGTATATCCAGAAAGAAGGAAGTATTTTGTACTACTGCTAGGTCACAGGTACTATTAGAGAGAAGCAAATATGTGGCTGCATAAAGTCTTTGGTTGCCGATATCATTAGTGATGCTTTCATAGTGTGAATTTATTCAGTAAATTAGAAGCTGGAAAGAACTAAGATTCACTGAAAGCTATCTGCTCTTTGGCTGGAAACAGAGCACAGCTGGTTTGATCACAGAGGATGGTGCCATGACTCTACTTGGCAGAGATTCTTCTTTTGTCCCAGCCAAAGTAGACGAAAACAAAACTCTCAATGGATCAGTGTAAAAGTCAGATGCTGCTGCACACATGTGAGTATCCTATTTCACACACACAGGTATTTTATCAAAGGCTAAGTGACAAGGCAGTATTTACACCTCTGTCTATATCTCCAAACCCAACCAACCAATACTTAGCATGCTCATTTTCTTAGACGAACAAAATAAAATTCAGAATTCCTTCAACATATTGATAAACTGCTGCCAAAAAAGTTTACAAGAATAATGAACTAATATTATTCTAATAATTAATGGTCATCAATATTCATTCAGTAAATAGAATTCAATGAAAAATTATTTTATGCAGAACAAGAATGAGAAAGATTATTCAGAACATAGCAGTGCAAAAATCTCTTTTCTTTTAGATGCTCTAAGGAGAAATAGTCCAGATTAGAGTGCATACTTTCCTCTGCACAATTTCAGGAAAATTCATCACAAAAAAAATTCTAAGGAATTCACTGTTTAAAAATTTAGTTTATAACCACAGTATAAATTAATTTCCTCTCAGAATGAAAAAGCTATGACTGAAAATAAAATTGAAAGGGGAGATGGAGGTAATAGTGATTGAAAATTTTAACTGAATGAATTACAAAAAGCTTAAATCAATTTTCATATAATACATATACGTTTAAAACAAAGACCAAAATAAAATTAAAGAGACATATATGTTTTTGCATATAATGTAGAAATCTGAAGCAGAAATTCCTTTGTTTTAATTTGTCCTCCAAAGTTGGTCACCTATCCTGCTTTGGGCAAGTCACTTTATTTTTCTGTTTGTAAAAGAGAGGTAAGTGCACTATGCTTCATTTTTGTCTACTCCATAGTGCTATTTTGGAATCAAATGTCTAACATAGACACTTCTGCTCAACCTTATAATTAAAATATCTTTAAAAAAAACTAGTTAGTGTATTGCAGTAAAAGTTTAAAGACTTAGTCTTGCAGGCCTTACTGAATAATGCATAGGCCTCTGTAGCCCATTTGAAGTCAGCATGACCACCTGAATGAGTAATAATAACTCCTAAAGGCTAATTATGTTGGCTATTCTTAGTTACATGAATCAAATAACACTTTTACCTACAAGGTACTAAGAGTGACTCAGTCATTAGTAAAAAGAATTTCAACCATTTTGCTCAAAGAACTGGACAGTGAGCCTGCAGAATTGTAATCCATTATTGACGATTATTGTTCTCTCTCAGAAAGTACTCCCATCCTATTTCTAAAAAGAAAAATGAGGCTGGTAGAAAAGTTAACAGATACGTGGTAATATCTCTGATATCTTTTTTGGCTTCAAGGAAAGTCATTTTGTCTTCTTTCCTGAGGAACAGCTTAATATCTCTTTGCAGTACAAAGATATAAACTGTGAAGAAAGGGCAACTATTAGCTCCTATTGAATCACTAAGATTAAATTTTTTCAGCCTTGTTAGATAGCAGTGACTTTGTCTTTCAGTAACATCAGTGAAGCAATTCAATCTAAAAAAACTAAGCTTGTTTAACCAACATTTCACTGACTTCCTCAGATCATGGAAAGAACTAGTGTCAAAAGCAGGATATTTACAAAAACATATATGTACTTCTGATAGGGAAGAAAACTCACACATCACCCAAGTACCCAAAACAAAGATGTGAATACAAATAAATGTTTGGGTACAATGGGAGAAACTTTTGGAAGGAGAACTTGTCAAATCTCAGAAATACCTAGCAGAAGGTAGATTCCTTTCCTCAGATACAGAAGCCAACAAGATTTTGCAAATCCATTTCCAAGGATAAGTATGGGGAGTTACAAGGAGATCTAGCATTTTGTCAGTCTGTTAAGATTCCCAAGAGGAATTAAACCAACAGCTATTGCCAGTTCCACAAAACAATTCTCTGTTCTCTGTGCGTGTGCTGGTTTTGGGTGGGGGTAGAGTTAATTTTCTTCATAGAAGCTAGCATAGGGCTGTTTTGGATTTGTGCTGGAAACAGTGTTGATAATACAGGGATGTTTTCCTTACTGCTGAGCAGTGCTCGCACAGAGTCAAGGCATTTTCTGCTTCTCACCCCACCCCACCAGCCACTAGGCTGGGGGTCCGTAAGAAGTTGGGAGGGGACACAGCCGGGACAGCTGACCCCGACTGACCAAAGGGATATCCCCGACCATATGACGTCATGCTCAGCATATAAAGCTGGGGGAAGAAGGAAAGGGGGGATGTTCAGAGTGATGGCGTTTGTCTTCCCAAGTCACCGTTATGCATGATGGAGCTCTGCTTTCCTGGAGATGGCTGAACACCTGCCTGCTGATGGGAAGTGGTGAATGAATTCCTTGTTTTGCTTTGCTTGTGTGCATGGCTTTTGTTCTACTTATTAAACTGTCTTTATCACAACCCACAAATTTTCTCACTTTTAATCTGATTCTCTCTCCTATCACATGGGGTGGCGGGAAGTGAGCGAGTGGCTGTGTGGTGCTGAGCTGCTGGCTGGGGTTAAACCACGACAGTGAGGAAGAGCAGCAGTGTAACTGTGAGGGAGCAGAAGATGGCACAGGTGTTTTGGGCCACTGCATAGTTGTGACTGCTATCTGAGGATATTTCAGAGCCAAAAAAATTAGTTGTCCAAATTCAATCAATGATGCAAACTTCATTTTGAAACAAGTCAAAGAGAATTCTCGGGGCAACACCTACTGGAGTTTTGTTACTTGTATGAATTTTCCAGCTGGTGGGCATTTAAGCCTGCAGCTGAGACCTAAGTTTGCACTCCCAGACAAAAGCAATTCCATCCAGTCTGATAAAGTGATCATGACAATGCTAAGTAATTGTTAAAACCAAAATTGTGAATAGAAGTGGAGTGTAAAAGTGTTTAACTGAAATATAATGGGGAAATGAAAATCAATACAGACAAATGCTGAAGGATATATCACCCTATAGAAAGGATTGCTTAGGAGAAAAAGGAATGAGGTAATAGCATTATAGTTCAAAGAAGGTGAATCAGTAAGACAAGAACCCCTAGACAAACCACAAGTGAAGGGTCCCTGATGATTATTCATAAGTGGAGGTATATATATCTAAGTTGTAGAATCTGTCATACTAGGAATTAGCTGTAGGGCAAAATAACCCAAAGGAGAAGCATGGCTGTGTAATAAAATATATATTACAGAAGCAAAAGAAAAGATAAAAAATTATTTAATCAGCTAGTCATAATTCAATATACAATGAAATACATAAGATGAGTGATATACTGCTATTTGTAGTCCTAGTAACAAAATGAATTACAATTTTTTCTACACATAGGAGAAAAAAGAACAAAGATTACTCCAAATTTGAGAGCATAGATGTCGAAGCAACTAATCACTAAAACAACCTGGATATGCTTGAAATGTAGATGAGAAATGTACTCTGGATGAATAAGGAAATTGTCTGCACTAAATATAGCAATAGACTTATAAGATATTGAGTAACAAACAGTCCTCATTAACACATAAACTAAAGGAAATAAAATATGACAAAAATAATAGCATTCTAATAAATACATCATGAAAGAAAAGATCACGTTGTAGAAACCCTCTTAAAACAAAAAGGTAAGAAGAGTTAAGTGAGGGAGAAAGTCTAAGACATAAGCATAGTTTTATTGTCAGACTAAGAAAAGAATCCCTAAAATACTCTTTTTTTTAACCTGTTTCTTTAGGAAAAGGGGAGGGGCCACAGACCAGAAAGACATCTAGGTTATTTTAATCTTTGTCATGGCAGAAATATGAAATGCAAGAATAACAGACAGTGCCTGAGGGTTATCCAGTATCCTACTTTAGCAGAAGAGCTGGAAGTCAAAGGATGTCAGCAAAGAACCGTCAACAGGATGCAAAATAACTTTAGTAAACAATACAGAAAATCATTGTAAATAAGAGCTGTAAACAAGACCTTCACAGCCAGTCAGTTTAGAAGTGAGGACAAATACATGCTTCAGCAAATGAACACACCATGAATCCAACTCTGTTTCCCAAGCTCCATGCAAACACACTGCCCTAAAGTGCCATATGTTACAGAACAGAATATACTCAGCTACAGCCAGTAGAAACCATAAACCAGCTGGTTTAATCAGTTTTCTGGTGTCAGTAGGGACACAACTGCATAGCTGTATAATGTGACGAATGAGAAACGCCAGTTAGGAAGAAGTAAAATGGTACACCTCTGAGGTACCTGCCAGTTTTGTCAGCAGAATAAAATAATAAAAGAAATGTGCAGATCTCTGCACGCTACTTGGCATCTTTTGGCCTCTATTTCATATGTTTCACAGTACATATTGCAAATGTTCAGTTTACTATAGACTAAAGGTTTACTGAAAAGCAAATCCCTCTCAGTATTGTTACAATCTATTGTTAGTGTAATACACACCTTTTTTCTCTTCCTTAAGGTGAAATGCAAGACATCCTTTATATTCCCTTTAAATTTAGCAAGATGGTGGGTATATGCATACAATTGGCAATACTGCTATTCACATATAATGGGGTGGTGGTATTGCATCTTGAATTATCCAATGATTTATAAGAATCTTTTTCCTAAGGCTCAGTCATTCCAGTCTCTGTAGCCATCTTTCTCTATGCGTTCCTATGCTTAATTGATCCAACCTTAAATTGATTAAATGACAGGTGCTGATTTATTTCATTTATTCCTTTACCAAGGAAATCAGAAATTCCTTTTATATTTCCAATATACATTAATCTACAGATTTTTAATTTCAAGATTCTTTTTTTATTTTTAAGTAGGTTCATAATCAGTTTTCAGCTCCAGAACTCTGTAAGTTTTTGTTTCCTGCCATAAGACAATTTAAAATGAGTGGCTGGAGTTAGACTGAGGAATCTTATGAAACTTCTTGTAAAACATTATCATAACACTCAGCCTTTCTGCAATGAGTAAATTTTTGCCAAGGTATTCATAACAGCATTTTTAAGCAAGTTTTTGAACACTTGTAACCCAGAATATTGCATCAATCCCACTCAAGTCAAAATTGGGTGCATAAATTGTATATAAACCATACAAAAATACATCAGATGAAAAATCCTTAAGCATAATATGGCATTCCATTATCAAAGTGAAAATATGCTGAGGACAGTACAGTCCACATTAGCATTCAACAAAACAAGTCAACTTCTCCAACCTGACAGATGAAGAAAAGTTTCAAAGTAATAGGAACTTAAAAATTGTGTTAAAATAGTCGTTTTAAAAAAAAAAAAGTTCTTTCCAACATATTGAAATTAAGGAATTTCAGCTTTATTGCATCTTGTCCAGAGAAACATACTAATTCAGTGCACTGATAGTACCACCACCTTTAAGGTATTTGAAATTGGGAAAAATGCAGATATTTGCATATATCATCTTTGACTTCTTTGATGTGGTTTCACAGATGAAACATCTGTAGGCATAAATACAGCTCATCTGAGGGCCTGAAATAACGTGGGTAATAATCAATACTCTCTAAGAATTTAAATGTCAAGTTATTTTTTATGACTACCATTTGAGTTAACTTTAAGAAGTCCCCTAAGAATTAGCTGGTACATTCAGGTAGCACAAAATGCAGATAAGATACCAGGGATATTTTCAGTGGATACAAACAGCAACAGACCTGAAAGCTTAAGTTATCAGGAATTATTTGAACGATTTAGCTTTTAGACTAGGAAGTTTTGGCAAATTGGTTATTTTAATAAGGTAAAATACCCAAGTTTATACATGCAAATACAATATCTAAACCTAAAAGTGCAATCTGCATCTGAAAATTAAAAAAAAAAAAAAAAGAGAGAAGAGGGATTTTTTTAAAATTGAGGATATGTCATGAAGGACAGTAAGAAAAAGGGGACAGATCCTCTATTCATGGATCTAGCTCCATGATGAAAGGTAGATGTGATAGAACACGGGTATGTGCCATTTGCAAATCTACATCCAGAAACAGAAAGCATTGAACCACATCACACCTATTATGGCCCAGACAGAATAAGTAAATGGAGACCAAAGTATTTCTCTGGCAAAACAAAAATCAATTTGAGTAACCTCTTATGTGATTTAGAGCAGAAGAGCCCACTAAGCGACTTAGGTATCTAATTGTGTTTAAAAATATCCTCATGATTTTTGGTGGCCTTCTTCATAGGCAAGTCTGACTTCTCAGGGTTGACTAGGTGTCAAAAGCTCCTTGCCTCCTAAAACCTTGATAGCAAAATACTTAATTTTCATTAAGAGGTGTTATTTATCCTTTGTGATATCATGCAACTGTGGTTCTCTCAAACAATCAAACAACACACAATAGAGAATTGCTGTGATGATATCCAATTCTCAGTAGCTCTTATATGGCCATATAAGTTTGAGAAGGTTCCCTCTTCCACCTGTCTTAGGGACAATCAAAGCTACTGAAAAATTTTAACATTTTGACTCAAAAAAAGAACATTTGATGGAGAGCTAACAAATCTGGTCATGAAGTTCACTTGTACTGGAAGACTACTATCATATTATTTTAAGCTACTGTCTAGTGAGCTTCCATACACCTGTCAGCTCAGGACATTTGAAAACACTAGACAGCACTGGTCATGGTGCATGTGCAAAACAAGTCTCTTGTCAATGCAAAGAAGAGCTGATCTGCACTGATATGTAAGTCTGTCAGGAACGGGAAGTGTCTGGCTTGTTGTACCGTTTTTGGATCTGCCAGTGTTGGCAGGATTGATGATGTAATTTGTAAAATCATTAGCTTCAAATTTGGCAGCAATTAAAAAAATAAACAGAATACTAGAAAAGACTGCAGCAAAGATAGAGGAGGAGAACACATATCTGAAGAGAACATTTTAGACGTTGGCACTGTATACACAAAACTAATGAGACCTTACCTGGAGTATTGTACATAAATCTGGGCACCTTGATAAAGCAAGCAGACCAAATACCTAGAAATTGTACAAAATAGTGAGAAAAGGCTGATGAAGTATCTTGCAGGTTATAATTACTATTAGAAGAGAGGCTAGAAAATTCAGATTTACTGTCATTACAAAAAATTAAGATGAGATGATTAAGCTGTATAACATTTTGAAGGGCATAGAGACAGTGTGTATAATCAGTTATTGAAAAGGCATAAAATTCCTCAGAATAAAAATGGAAACTGTGAAGCTGAAAGGATCATGAGCACTGATGGAGTTCATGAGACAATTGTACTCTGAAAGCAAAAACAATGTTCAGAATGAGCTAGAAACTGCATTAGTAGAGGAAAGAAGTGAGTATAAGCTTCTGTAAGCAACTGGGGTATGGGGAAGAAAGCAAGAAGAGAAAATTATACTCCTGCCCCCAAAGATAGAGGCTTCAATTACACTCTCAGGCCTTGAAATGCTCCCTTGGATCAGTATTAAAGAGATAAACCATTCTGCTGGAGAGCAATGGGCAAAAGTGTCCCTTCACGACCTAAGAGTCAACAGAAAAGTCACTGCCTTTGTAGATTACTTAACAAAAATTCTGTTCAAAAGAGGTATTACAACTTCATCATAAGATTTTAGTTCAAATGCCCCACCACTTTCTCCTCAATTTTTATTTAGATTTTCACATTCTTGCTGAAAAGTATACAAGCACAGAGCAGTAGTGATTAAGGCTGTCCACTGGGAACAGGGCTGAACACTAATTCATTTCTCACAGGCCTTCAGAGAACTCATGAACGGTAATAACTTTTGGTTACTGCTTTCCTGGGTGAGTCTCAAAGTAATTATCAAGAGATGAAAAACTTCATAGATATTTCCTTTCTGTAAGTTTTCCAATTCCTTAATTTGGCTCTTTTCAGAAACAGCAAATTATTCCTTAAATTGGATTTCAACAGTATGAAGGCATGGGAAAAAGTCTGTGGTACAAACCCTCAATCCTCAAAATGCCAACGCTCATAGCCTCCTCTGCATCCATTCAGAACACCCTCAGCATTAAAGGGCTGTGCCCTGGCACACAATTACCTCCCTGTGTATGGAGCTGGATGGTGTGGATGGAGCTGTGGATGCAGTGTGGTGCAGAGGTACTTTATGATGTGCCTGAGATCCTAACCCAAAGCTCAAAACCTAGGAGGGAAGACTTACATATGAAATAGAATTACAGAAATCTGAGAAGCAAGAGATATGTGACTTCATCAGAGTACTCAGAACTAGAGATGCTTTTCTTCAACTATTAGAGATGGTGTAAGCATTTGCACTCCTCCTTTCCTGCTCCTGTCACCTGTTTCCCCATCCTCCCTATCCAATTCCTGTGTTACACATGCATAGGTATTTTTCTAGCTGTGCCAAAGAACTAAATAAGCAAACTAATCCCAAGAAATAACTAATTTAATTCTGCTGAGTTGTTTTTCAGCAACCTTTCACAGAGCAACTACACAAATACTTGTGCTAGCATAATGCAGAGGGAAGAGAGCAGTGAAACAAAACATCCAGGGAGAAAACAAAGGCAAATAACTCTTAATTGTTGGGCTGTGAATTTTCAGTTGCCTTTTTAATGTTTTTTTGAAAAACTCTAGTTCAAAGGTATGCATGTCACTACAGTCATTATACCTTAGTAGAGAAAAGAAATCCCTTTTATTTTCAAATTATTTCAGTCACTGTGTGAGCCTGCAGCTCAGAGTTCTAGAGGTTAAGGCTTCACATGCAATAGACTGGTGAGGAGACAGACGTATCTTAGGAATTTATATATATTTATCCGAATCTCCATATAATCTATATCTATAGATTATCTATATCTATATCTATATCCTTCTGTTGTGATGAAGAATAAAGGTTAAATCTGAGACACTCCAATAAACAGCACAGTTTAACACAGTAAAAAGACTGTGTTAGATTTTTGCACACTATGTAAACCCAAAGTACAAGAAAGTCTGTTTTTGTGGTGCACAAAAAATTTAATTCACATAATTACTCTGTAATAGTGTAATTGTTATAAGGTAGAATGTGAGCCATAAAATCTAGCAATTATGGAGTTATTTATGTCCTATAAATACTATCGCAATTATACTACAAGTTAAAGTACCATGCAATACCTAGCTTAATTGCCTCTTGGTTTGTATGGCTAGCTTGAAAATGAGGACCCTCTTCATTGTAAGCATAGATATAAGCACATTATAACAATGTACATAATGTTTAATAGTTTAGCACATATAAGAAAACAACTAGAGCAAATCAAATTATTAATGACAAACAGATTATACACAAACTTCGCCTTTTATGGCATCCAGCAGTTTGTTTTTCCAATTGACTAATAAATACTTTCTGTAAACAAATCTAGAATCATTGCTTCCTCATAAATTATTGCCAGCATTAGTTTAACTGTTCAGTAGAGATAACTCTAATCAAGAAGTCTGATTGGTGAACCTATTTATATAGTGCAATATCTGTTTCCTGATTGGCTCTCTTGCAGACAGGCAACAGAAATGTTTTATGAATAGAGAGAATAGGAATCTGAGGGTCCTCAGTGGCAGTATGCAAAGTTTCCACTCAGGCATGTAAGCTATGATAGCCACATTTTCTAGGCCTAAACTCTGTAAGGAAGTAGTGAGGCAGACACCTACTTTTCTTTCTGCTCATCCTAATCCTTGACCAGCTGTTGCAAAGCTTTTATGTTGAACTCTCTCTCCAGGCTTGCTTCTGCTAAAAGTCATCTGCAGTTAAAGGATTGATCTCTCTTCTGCTTTCCTCTTGAGGTTGCCTCTAAAGTCTTAACCTCTATCTGTGAGGTACAACTAAAGGCAACATTGGGGTTCACACTAAGGCCCACAGCTGCTCTTTTACAACATCTGCACAACAGACATCTGTACTCCTTCTCTCTTGATCAGTGCTGTTGGTTTCTGTTCCAGTGCCACTTACCCTAGGGGTTGCAGGCAGGACACAACCCTCTTGTAGTCCTAGACTCATGGTAGTTGCAGACTTGTGATGGGCAGTAGCACTTAACAGCAGTAACGACATGATTTAATGTGCTACTTTGCATCAGCAAACTGTGGCCACAAGCCACAATATTGGTATCAAGTGCTGATGCTACCAGTATCTAAGATGGGATCATGGTAATTTTATAGCTGGCTTTATTGCACTGCAGATCCTAGAGCTGACCTCAGTCTGAGACCACCCATCAGTACTGTGCCTTAGCAAATGACCTTCTTCTTGGCCCTTTCCCAGAATGGGAATAAAACTATCTTCAAAGTCTCCCTAGTGATGGACAATGGAAGAGGCTGAGGTAGGCTGCTTTGTTCTCTTCTTGCCCTTGGTTAAGAATACTGTTACTGCCTCAGCAAGGCACCAAAGGGAGAGAGAAGTGGTGTATGGGTTTCCAGAAGGTGTTCAAGTTGCTTAAGGGGCTTTCCCAGGTGGCAGCATCTTCTGAAAAAGAGGAGGGGATCCCATCACTACATTTCATTTACACTTCCCAGTGGATTGATGTTACTCACAGACTGAGAAACCCTAGTCCCTAGTAACACCATTCATTCAAGGATAAGCAGGCTAACAAAAAGAATAGGGACAGCAGCCACAGATTGTCAACTGTCACCAAACCTGTGTTCAAAAGATTGAGCAGTATTACAAAACTTAAAGGTATTGTGCCCTACTTTTGCTGTCACTCCTGGGAAAATCAAGTGTTACTGCTTTCCTGTTACATCTATCCAACCACAGGACAATAAATACACGACTCAGCCATTCCTGAACTGATTCCCAGGACTGGATCTTCCCCCACCCAAACACACTCATCACTGACTGACTAGATTATGTGCAAAGGCTTTCCAGAGAAAGGTTTACTGCGTAACCTGAACTCTGTCTCAAACATCCCATCAAACTGCTGTTCCTTAGCGCTGCTACTTACTGGGTTCAGTTGTTTCTGAAATTTTCTCTTCCTTGTGATTCATGTTTATGGTTTGCCAAGCAGTCATAACACACATGGGTGCAGACTTAGCCAAATATCAGTATTTGAACAAATAAAAAATTCCCCTTCACAGAGAAGTAATAAAGCACATTCACAAACAACAGTGTAGATGTAGCCAAAGGGATTTAAGACTTATGTTAAAATGCAATTATAGAAATCTCCTCTTCTGATTGTATTCCAAACTAGAGTTATAGCTGTTTCTCAATCAGGTGTTTCATTGGTATTTTTAAAATAAAACTATATGAAACAATTTTGTTACAATTTTTTCTTTATAAGTTACTGCTGCTGAAGGTCAGTCCTGAAAATTGTAACTCCAATGCGATTGTTTGTAAGGATAACTGATGTGGGAATAGATTTTTGGGATCTGCCCCTTGCAACCTGATTGTCAAAGGGCAGATAGAACTACACACAATAAGAGAAGGAGGGAGGATTTTGGAACAGTAGTTTGGCATTCAGATGGCTTGCTTAACCTAAAAAGAGAATGTGGAATGATGTTAATTTTGTATATATGTGTTAGTCATTGCGTCTTGCTTTTAATTACAATATTTTGAACTGCTACATAAGCGCTGTCCAGGAGGGCTGCAAATCTGGCTGCCTAGCAGCTATATTACAGATTTAATTAACACACGTTCAGAACTGCTGCAAATCAGCTGTGCAACCATTCCCTTGCTATTGATGATGACAACCTTATGGAGGCCAAGCTGCAAATCCGCCTCACAGACTGCAGTGCAGTAACCATTATTCTATTGATCAGCTTTGTCTCAGATGTTATGTGGCAAAAACGTGGTAATCAGGATGACAAGCTTAAAAGATGTAAGCTATTCACAGAGCTATTGAATAAAAAGAGGCTACAGGCATTTAGTGTCACTCAGTGCATCTTTTGAAAGAAAATACAGTCTTTTGAATAAAGCAGAATGCCAGAAACAAAAATGTGGCCAATCATGAAAGCATGATAAAAGATCTGAGTTTAAAGCAAAGTGCAGTAGAAAATAAATACTGAAAACAACCATCCAGGAAAATTCAGCACTTGTAGAGATGGCAACAACAGATGTTTACTCCTTCTGATCTCTGTATGGGAATGGTGGCCTTTTACAGTTTTCTTGCACAGTTGTTAATGACATCACAAGAACAGACAGAGAGGAAAAAATGCAAACCAAAAAGGAATTGTTAGCAAACAGTGTTGAGGCAATGAAAATTGTGTTTAGAAATAATACTAGGGAAAAAGTGCCTCAGTGCATTACCATAGAAGGAAGATGCGAAAATATTTTGACCTTAGAAAGTCTCAGTTGTGCTCTGTTCAGATTCATAAATATTCCCATGGATGAACAGTTGAGGACCAGAACTGCTTCCCTAGGCTAATATGCCGTTCTTGACGTACAGTTACATCAGCATGGAAGAATCGAGTTAATAATAATGCCACGCTTGGGAAAACACACACTTTGACTCATGTATTTGGAATTATTGTTAAGAAGTATTTGAGAAAGACATAGCAATTGCCGAAACTAAACATGGAACCATTGACATAGAGACAATTAGCAAGTGTGCTGCAATTAAATTAGAAATTGTATGAAAGGGTAACTCTAACAGCTCTGGAGGAGGTGAGAAACTATTTGTGGAATATTTGCAGAAATCAGCAATTAAATACAAACAAACGAGTCTAACAAATCATGTACTGTACCAAACAACGAAGAAAAAAGAGCTTTAAATAGGGAATAACTGGTTTGCTGAATACTGACTAAGAAAGAGCTTTGAGAGTTACTATAGATAATTCCCCAAGGCCCTCAGAAAATTGTGCAGCTGAGAAAAAGAATGAATATAGAGGGTACTAATGCTCATCTGCTTTATGAGAAGAATAGAGTTTAAATGAGTGTTGTAATTTACTAACTCTTATGCTGTAAAATATTGTGATATTCCCAGCCTTCAAAGCAAGCACCATTCCAACGAATCCAGTGAGCCTTGTTAAAATAGCATGCTGTGAAAAAATCACACCAGCCACAGAAATTACAATTTAAGGTTGAAAAGCCTTACAACCAGCTCTCCTGACCATAGATACTGTAACCTATATGTAAGTCATACTAACGGTCTGAGGGTGTGAACTGTTCACTTATTTATGAGAGTGTTACTCTTATTCATTCACATAACTATTATCTTCCCACTCCTCAGACGTGAACAAGCTTTCTTTTGATCCCACAGCACTGTGAGCAATTCTCTGCACAGTAAAACATACAGTATGTAAAGGAGAATCTTCATCAGTTATTAACAAGATTTCCATCACAGTTTTCATAGGGAAAATGGATTTACTCTTGAAATCCTCAGATGTCCTAAGAGCTAAAGAAGCCAGACAAACAGATAAAGCTCTAATCCTCCATACCACTTTTTGTGTCCTCTAACAAATTGATGCATAGCTCCAAAGTAAGACCTTTGATCCACAAAGAACCACATTCACTGACCTCAAGTGCAGGTTGCAGTGCCAGTCCCATTTCTCTGGACCCTTGAGACATAGCTATGGCAGGTGAGTTTCTCTGAAAGCAATTTTAGTTTCAGTTGGACAGATGCTATACATATACAGTTTTACATAGTGTCATCAAAGAAACCCTTGATACTGGCTCTTTGTTAGTCAATTGGTCCAAGTTAATTTTATCTGAGAAGTTGGGTGTAACCCCAGAAAAAATCACAACTGTCAAAGATTTTCTGAGAAAGACCTTTTAGAGGATCAAAAGAGGAAATAGCTTTATATTAGCATAACCTAGGACACTGATGCACTGTTTTTTTACTATCTCTAGTAAAACTACACTAAATATTGTATACTAGCATTGAACACATGCAAAATTTAGGGATGTGTGAGTCAAGGTTGCTTGAAGAACCATAAACCAAACATTCAACTAGAAGCAATAAAGTGGTTATACATTGTCATATGCACTTCTTCTACTACCCATTAAGAAACTCAGGTGGCAAGAACCTGAGAACACTGACCTAACTTCAGCCTGATTTCATGTAAACTTACAGGTTATTTGTGATCTCACTTTCTTGAAGCATTTTTAGCAATGCAGAGTCACACTAAAATTCAATCAATTTTACAGTCTTTAAGAAGCACCTGGTTCCTGACACTAAAGAGAAATTTCAGGTTTTGTCCTGTTCCAGAAATGGTGGTTCACACTGAACCATTTCAGAAATCTGCACTGCAGCTATGATTAACTCTTTAGCCTCAGGTGACCAACAACATACAGAATACACAAACCACAAGAAATAAGGCACACTGTAAATTAAAGTCTTCCTCAGCCATTAGCAGACTACACTTCATATATTCACAAGACCACATAGCCTATTTCTTTGCTGGTGAACTGAACGGCTCCTGGGTCCTTCCTCTGGCCTGGAGGATAACCAATGAAGAACAGCTTGCATCCACTACAAGTGATCGTATACTCTAGAAAAGGATCCAAACTGCCTGCTGAGATTTTGTCTTTGCACCAAGGAAGTGTTTCTCCAAGGAAATGTTTGGATGCCCAAGAATTGTTTAGTTGGCTTACATTAAAAGGATACTAAAGATAATTCTATCAATATAACAGTATAGACAACTGGAAGACATTAACGATATAGAGGACTGGTCTACATATTCGCTCCAGCGCACTGTCTGGCACTGTTTAATTTACCAGTATGTACCGGTTTGGGCTGGGATAAAGTTAATTTTCTTTATAGTAACTTGTACAGAGTTGTGTTTTGGATTTATGAGCAAAACAGTGTTGATAACAAAACAATGTTTTAACTGTTGCTGAGCAGTGCTCGCACAGAGTCAAGGCATTTTCTGCTTCTCACCCCACCCCACCAGCCACTAGGCTGGGGGTCCGTAAGAAGTTGGGAGGGGACACAGCTGGGACAGCTGACCCTAACTGACCAAAGGGATATCCCCGACCATATGACGTCATGCTCAGCATATAAAGCTGGGGGAAGAAGAAGGAAGGGGGGACATTCAGAGTGATGGTGTTTGTCTTCCCAAGTCACTGTTAGGTGTGATGGAGCCCTGCTTTCCTGGAGATGGCTGAACACCTGTGGGCCCATAGGAAGTTGTGAATTAATTCCTTGTTTTGCTTTGCTTGTGTGCATGGCTTTTGCTTTACTTTTATTAAACTGTCTTTATCTCAACTCATGAGTTTTCTCACTTTTACCCTTCCGATTCTCTCCCTCATCCCACTGTGCGGAGTGAGTGAGCAGCTGTGTGGGGCTGAGCTGCCTACTGGGGTTTAAAACACACCATAGCAGAGACATAGCTTTACAAAAAAGATATACAGATTTTACTCAAGTACCAAACCTCCATGATTTAAAGAGAGATTTTTTCAGTAAAATTAAGCTTGTGTATGCAACTTGCAACATTGGAACTTTGTCTTCTGGGCTTCAAGACTGTTGCTGCCATGGTAATTTTAAAAATTGGTTTATGGTGACATCTTTTTACAGGGTTTTTTACAATATATCCTGACCTCAGGATGCATACTACTTTATAATATCCTAGTATAAAAAAGAAGAAATGAAAGAAATTATTGGCTGGTCAAAGTTATGAGTAACAAGAATTTATTTGCAAAAGTAAGTATATTTATCAGGGCATGCAACAGTGTTTGAAGAATGGAAAGCCTAGAGATTTCACTTGGTCTGAGCTATATGAACAGCCACGTAAACTCCTAAAACTTGTGAGCTGCTAGACCTGTCTATAAAAAGTAATCTTTTTTTTTACTATATTTTATCAGAAAATTTTCAATGAAATACTTGTCTTCTGGATATTATTCTACTGTCATTGCATTGTCACTGCTTAAGGAAAGCAGCACAGTCTCCAAAGCAAAGCATTCCCTTTTGTTTAAGAGTCTGCACTGCTTTTAAAAACCTGCTTTTTTTCTGCTACTTCTGATGCAGCTGTTCCTGCTCGGTCTTCTTGACAATGCACAGTGTCACTCCACCTTACTGCTGGCTGGGGAAAGGAGACACAATTTAAGCAATCATGAGTCTTGAGTGTTGGTGTGCAAAAGGTCCTCCACTTTCAGCCCACTGGGACACAGCAAGCAGGACAGGATAATTAACCATAAGTGAAGGGCGGATGAGAAACCTGGAGCTGAATGTTTTGGTTTCGATATTTTGTCAGAGGTCAGTTGAAGGTTGCTAACATCAGCCAAGGTACAGAATGTGAAATGTATTGTCAGGAACTAAGTGGTAAAAAGGGACAATATGCTATCTTTCCACCTTTAATTTGTCGACAGACAAGTACGCTCGCTAATCTGTCTACAAAGCCAGTGAAATTACTCCAGCAGCACGGTTACCTTTGCTGGCATTTCCTGCAGCTATCAGAAAAGGGATTGCACAACTGTCTAAATCCATTATTAGAGTAGACAAAGGGTAGTTCACCTTCCTTTGAACCATAAGGAACTAGCCACAGCTGGAAATGGGATACCTGACTTAAAACACCAAAAAACCCCACCTGAAAATCAATGCCACTGTGATACATTGCAGCTTCAAAAAATTGGATAAAGGCATTGCAAAATGATTGTCTAATCAGTAATACCACCTGCCAAGCTTGAAAGAGACCGATGACTCTGATGTTCCTCTGCTTTGCTATAATTTACACAGCTGCGGTTTCTCTCTCCTGTCTGAAGAGCAACATGGTTTCAGAAACCATTAGGAATATTAGGATAAGAATAACTCACTTAAAATGCCTGCAGTAGTTGTGACATTTGCACTTACAAGACTACTAAAGTTTTGACACTCTTGAATGTGTAACAGAAGCAGCAAGGTCAGCAGCCCAAATATCTTTCCCATTTTCTACCACTGGCTGTGTGAGGCTTCCAATTTACATGATTTTAGCTGAGAATACCTGTGTAAAATCTGATAAAAAAGCTATGCTACGAAGACTTAATTGGTCTTAAATCAGCCATAACTGAGCATGCTGTAGAGACATTTGCATCTATGTAAAGCAAGTGATGAAACATATCACAAGAGTCAATGCAAGCATGGATTGGACTTGCTCAAGACACATATTTACTTTTTCAGGTTTTTTTTGTTTTGGTTTGTTTTTTTTTCAAAACTATTCCTCAACTGCATGAAAACCTACACCTTTGGGTACATATACATGTTCTATGGTTCTTTCATACCTAGCCTTAGTTCAGCCAACTTAAACTTCAGACTATAAAGTCTGGATTTACTCCCTACCTGAGCCAGTGGCTGCCCTAAAGGAAAAAAAGAAACCCAACCCACAAATAGAATAGAATAGAATAGAACAGAACAGAATAGAATAGAACAGAATAGAATAGAATAGAAAATTTTAGGTTGGAAGGGACTACAACGATCATCTAGTCCTACTGCCTGACCACTTCAGGGCTGACCAAAAGTTAAAGCATGTTGCTAAGGGCATTGTCCAAATGCCTCTTAAACACTAACAGGCTTGGGGCATCGACCACCTCTCTAGGAAGCCTGTTCCAGTGTTTGACCACCCTCTCGGTAAAGAAATGCTTCCTAATGTCCAGTCTAAACCTCCCCTGGTGCAGCTTTGAACATTCTCATGTGTCCTATCACTGGATACCAGGGAGCAATGAGGTCGCCCCTCAGCCTCCTTTTCTCCAAAGGAGACAACCCCAAAGTCCCTAGTTGCTCCTCATAGGACATGCCTTCCAGCCCTTTCACCAGCTTTGTTGCCCTCCTCTGGACACAGTCGAGTACCTTCACATCCTTCTTAAATTGCGGGGCCCAGAGCTGCACACAGTACTCAAGGTGAGGCCACACCAACACTGAATACAGCGGGATAATCCCCTCTTTTGACCGGCTGGTTATGCTGTGTTTGATGCCCCCCAGGATGGGGTTTGCCCTCTTGGCTGCCAGGGCACACTGCTGACTCATACTGAGCCTGCTGTCGACCAGCACCCCCAGATCCCTTTCTGCAGGGCTGCTCTCCAGCCACTCCTCTCCCCATTTATACTTGTGCCCGGCGTTACTCCATCCCAGATGCAGAATTTGCCATTTGTTATTGTATATTTTGTATATCTTCCTACAATATTTAAATGTTTGATGTTCCTTGTCAGAAAACCTTTATTTTATTTCAAATATTTTTAATAGTATAATATAGGGGGGTTTAATTAGTGTATTAAGGCATCTATATTATCCATTATCACCAAGGTGTTCATGTGTGAGGAAGATGATCTTAACACACAACTGTGGGACACATAGTGTATTCATCCATGAAACTAACACACGAGGTCACAGTCACCTTGCTCAGGTTACAGGCAAGGATATATTCACAATCTGATTAGATTTGTCCCACTGCAATGAATAAAGCAGGATTTCTTTTAAATAGCAATTGGAATGCAAATGACTTTCCACTTTTTATATATCATAGTTATCATAACAAATGAAGCAAAATCCTGAAATCTAAAATCCTCTTATGACAATACTTACAGAGGAGCCCAAAGTGATTAACAAGATTTCCTCAAAACTTGAACCAAGTTTAAAAATGTACCCTTGAGTACAGAAAAAGCAGAGTCAATCTCCCAGGCTAAATAACAAGATTGAAAATGTGAGATTTATCACTGATCTCCATATAAAAGACGTACTCCTGAACACATTACTCCTGGGAGGCAGCTGCCACCCAATCACATAAAAATGTGGATTACACTGTCAATCAACTACTGCATGCTTAATGCATCTATAAAGATAGTAATCTCTGTGACAGTAGAGCTGAGGAACCCTTAGAGGATTTTAAGAAGAAACAATGCAGAGAAGCTGATTACAGAAAGCTGTCTGCAGGAAAGGAACTCAGAAGGAGATACACATTTTAGAAATTTGCACTTGCTACCTAATTGCAAAAGACACTCAGAAACAAATCCTTTCAGAGGGGAAAGGATATGACTTTAGCACAAGTTCAACTTTGCTATCAATACTGCAGGTAGATTGTTCTGTCCAGAAAAACTGTAAACAATTATTTGTTTGTTAGACAAATACACAGAACCAAAGCCAGTATTTCTAGAAACTAGGAAGGTATACCAGCGAGAGAGTCACTTTATCTTCCTGTGTTGTGGTACTCTTTCCCTAGCATCACAGGTCACACCCTGGGTTGAACTGTTCTGGATGGTTAGCCTGTCATACAGCCTTATACTAAGCTCACAGGATATTGTGTGTTACGAAAATTTCAGACTTAATAGTTGCATTTGAAGCCCAAATACTTTTGGGTAGTTTTGACTGAAATCAATGAGAAGTATCTGCAGTCTGAAGGAGGACAGAATCACCTTTTTTCATCCAGAATCACCTTTTCTAGTCTACATTCTGGGGACAGAAGGGAACACCGTTTTTAAGCCTGAGCCTTTTGACACCCCGATTTGCTTCTGCTTCTCATTATCTGTGTTGTTTTCTTTATTTCTGTTCTGTGCATCTCCAAATCTTGTTCTACAAACAGAATCAAGAGGTAAAGCAAAATAGACAATGTTTCTATACACAATGTGGAGCAAATGGGAAAGACTGAGGAAAAGTATGGGTCTTGCTTCCAAAGAGTATTAAGTGCTTTTAAGGATTCCCTAAATAATTTTTTAGAATGATCAAAATACAACAATATGCAGCTCACACTTGACTCATGGGTTGTCCATCTTAGATTCAGTGTCTGACCAGTATGATAGTATCATGAGTGCTAGGTAGTGTGTGTGCTTTGTTAACAGCAACAATCATAAAACCTAGTTACTCTAGAAACAGTATAGTCAATGTAACAAAAAGACACCTTCATTTTTATGATCCTGAAGTGAAAAAGTCAAAATTCCATTTCATGTACATCTAAAAAGAAACATCTCATATTTTCATCATTGGTCCTTTGTTGAATTATTTGGAAAGTGACTAAAATAGAAAGAAAAGTTACAGTTAAGCAAAACTGTAAACAACTGCTGACCATGAGCACATTTATTAGGGAAAAACATGAGCTAAAGACAAGAAATCTACCGTACAGATGAAGTTCTTTGTTGAGCATTGCATGTAAGGAACAGAATTCAAACTCCTATTTTTTTCCTAGCTGATCAAGTAATTAGACTTTTACATACCATCAGCTGTGTCAGCAATAAATCCCTGGGTAAAACTGTGCCATGTTAACCATCTTTTAGAAGTCACACATCATTGTAAAACATGTAAAAGCTATGATGAAAAGCAATTTAGTAATAAAAATAAATGTGAATTTGCTATCCCAGAACACATAACACATGACAGTAAAGGGATCACTTTAAAAATCTCATCACAGAATATTTCAGGTAGAAAACAGAGTACTTAACACTGTATTAAGAACTTAAGCAATCACTGATCAGTTTTGTTATAGGTAGAGGTCAGAAAATATTTTAAAACTTCATAATGAAATAATTTGTCAAGGTAGAAAAGGTAATGAATAAGTAACAGAGGCATGGATTTGAATATTCCTTGTTATTTTGCATGATAAAAATTGTGAGAGATCTGCAAATTAATCAGCTGTGCAAATAACTATTTATGCTCAGTCTGACTGTTTAAAAAAAAGAACAGGAATTCTTAACTCAGAAAATTATTTCAGGCTTAAAAGGTGACACAGTAAAGGCTGACAGGAACCTCCATGCGCTATTTCATAAAATGCTTATATTTAACCAAATTTTTATAGAAAGTTAAAAAATAAAAACATTGGGATGGAAATTGCTCTTTAAATGAATGGTGTAGTACAGGTATATCCCAGGACAAAATTTGCTGGATGATGCATACATTATACAGAAACTCACCGGTACCCTTTGCACCCAGTGTCTATTTTAATTCTCCTCTAGCATGGGTTGAAGTACTCATAAAATGGCTGTGTTTACTTGAAGGTAAAAAGTGAATGTCTATGGAAAACCCAAGGGAAATTGAAAATCAACACCTGGAGCATCAGGCCAATGTTAGTGACTCAGATGAAAATGAAACAACTATAAAGCCTTTACCTCTTTATGCAATGTTTTACATATTAATTGAAAATTATGTGCAAAAAATGTAAGTAAGTAATACATTAGTACATCATTTATGTACTAACATCTGTTTAGACATCTACATATGAACAGAATAAACTACGTTCATTTTGTGGACCTTTCAGCAAATTCTTCCAGCATATTTCTAGTTAAAATGAATAAACATGCATTCTTACAGTAATTTCATGGATAGAATAGCAGTGATTCCATTCTGAGAGAGAATATTATATCATCAGTGAAATATCAGTCTTCTAGGAAGAATAATATAAGCATCGAAGTCTCTTGGTAAAACAGAATAAATCTTCTTTCCATAGGCTAAATAAGCATTAAAAAGAAAATAATGCCTCCACAAGGTTGTTCTGTTAAAAAATAGGTTTGATATTTATGTAGAGTTGATTGGAAAGCAAAACCAATCATTTGCTGCTGAGCGTGATTTATGTTTCAATGTTAGTAAACTGGTGGTTGTCTCCAGCACAAGAAAGCAAGTAGAGAAAAATTCCTTTTTTTAAAAGAGCACCCCTCTAAACACCTGGCAATCTGATTTCTTGTACGGCTAGAAATGTTTTCTTTTTTCATCTGTATTTTAATAAAAATGAAACAGATAAATAAATAACCCCTATCTTTTTGAATGCAAAAGACTGCAAAGGCTATGTAGATGCAAAGTTGAACATAAATGAAAACGCATGTGTTAAATTGCTACCATGGGTCTTTCAGAACCATTGAACACACTGTACAGTGTCACTTTTTTAAACATAGTTCCATGCTCCCATTCATCAAACAGTCTGATATGACGGTATGAAAAAGGTAGTGATACCCTGCCAAGAATGGCTCATGCTCCTACCAGACCATGAACAGAGAACTGGCAGAGCCATGCTGGTTACTCTACTTCTTTGTTGGCCCATGCACTACTACGCATTGCCTCTCCTCCTCTGCTGCATGCACCATCTGCAATCTAATAACTGAACTGGTCTTAGTGGCAAAAAACCCTGAGTATCAGGGAGGCTCTTGCACTTTTCTGTCACTCACAGCTTAAAACATTCAAGAGTTGATGATCTTTACTATTTTACAGCTTTTTGTTTGTTTATATAACCAAATTCAGAGATATAAACAATGGCTTTTACATTCTTTAAGTATAAATAATTTGAATTAATTTTTTTTCCCTGCAAACTTGACTGGAAATCACTACTCTGATAGCTGATGACAGATGCCATCACAACCTCATGGTGGGATGATTAAATGGTTTTCCTGGCACGAAAGGAGAAATTACTATTTTAGGCAGTCATAAAGTATGGTCATAAAGAAACATAAACCCCCACTCAGTTAATTCATCAGCTTCATACAATAACACTTGTGTCACAATGAGCAAATCACTTGGCCTATGTCCACATCATAGATTTTAGCAAGATCGTGCACAATCCAAGAGCTTAATAAAATTTCATTCAAGTTCCCTCAGTACTTAAACTCTGTTTCTGCAAATGCCCAGAAGCATTTCAGTCCTGTGTGGGCTGGCTGCTCAGCTGATCTCTCACACTTAGGACCATTTTGGATCCGCAAACCACATGTTTTCAAAGGGACTCGCACGAGTGGCAACCCTCTGAACTCTGCCTGCCAAAACAAGATTTACCTAAACCCCGGAGGCATCACTGACTCAAATAGGAGCTGCTGCACAATTTCATACAACTCTGGTGGCTGGAACCAGGGCTGGCAGACTGAAGTTTTATTTCCAACTCTGTCTGAGACTTTCAAATCACCATCTCACACCTTCCAAAAGTGCCTCAAACCCTAGTTTACAGACTAAGGGGAAAAGGGGAGACAGGTTTCCCTGTACCACTTCTACTGAAGCTGTTTCCTTCCGATTAGAGTAACAGAAAAAGTAGTAGATCAAAGAAACAGGAGACCATGTTTCTCAAGTCTATTGATTAGCTCAGTTAATAGGGATAGAGAGATCTGAGGTTGGTGTCTTCTTCTCAGGCTGTTTTCATCTTTAACAATAAGCAATGATTTGATTGAAGGGAATAAATATTGAAGGAACATAGGAAGGCAAGAGTCACTGAATCCAGTCCCCTTCTACTGCAGGCAATCCCATCATATATGTCTGTTTGTATAACATCCAGGTATTTACCAACTCAAGGCATCAGTCAAAATCATAACCAAGCTTAGTAGTATGGCAGTATAGTCATTAAACTTCTCAGAGTTCATCTTAGAAGTCACTTAAAAAGAAATAAGCAGGACCAGACGAACTGTGTGTATGTGGAAACAGAACAGAAAAGTTTAAACCAAAAAGTCACTTATTTCTCCCGATGTGGATAAATCATCTGATACTACTGAGCAGTTCAGAAAAAAAGTCCCACACTCAGTGCTGCTAGGAATCAATTCAGACTGCAATAAAAAAATCTGTGTGGCCATAATAAATCTATGTGGTACATTCCTCCAATAAGATTTTGGACATTTCGGTCTATGTGAAGAAATGAAAAGTTCAGGTAAAAATTCAGCTATACAAAACAAAGTCTGCTTAATCAGGTATACATGGGTGTAATTAATTGTTCTCCCTGTAGTAGTAAACCACAATATATTAGCTCTTGTACTGGTATTTCAAACAACATTTATATATACAAGCTTTTATATGCACATAAAATATACTATCATCAAGCAAGTAAACATGAAAGACAATCCCTTCTGTACAGTGGTATTTAAACAACATGTGGAACTTTCATTGCCATATGAATTCCTTGAGATGCCTTATGTCTTCTCAGGTAATATTCTAGACCAGCACATTGCACTCTTTCTCCAATCATTTCTTCATCAGTGAGTATATCTTGTGTGCAGTTCTGCCTACCGAACTGGTAGAAACAAAACTGTTATTTTTGTACCTATTTAAAACTGCTATAAGCATTCAAGAAAGCTGCCCTCTGGGCTGTCCTGTGAATTGATAATCTTGTCTCCTTACATAGAAATTAATTAGGCATTTTAGGTGGGAAGTGTGGATATAGACAGGTGGTTAATTGTTAACCAATGCACAGGATATGGGTTGATGCCACTTATTTCACAATCTGATTGGGAACAAAAGGAAGAGGTCAATCTAACAGGAACAGAAAGAATGCTTTTTGACAAGGAAGATAGTAGCATTGGCTTTGATAAAGATTATAGTTCATTTTTCTTGTTTTTGTAAACTTTGCTTTCTGGTCTTTGTTGGTTTATCTGCCACTGATGGCTCTAAGCATGGCATGAAATAGTTCTATAATTCCTTAGAAAACCTGTATGAAGCTTTCATTCCAAATCCAAGTGTAGCACTGATCATTTTAGCAGAATGCAGATATGAGGAATGCTAGTCTCTTGACAATCTGCCCACTTGAAATGCTAAATTGAGACACCACTCTTAGTATCCCTTAACAGCAGTAGCTGTTATTTCCATAGAAGTAGGTCTTCCCTCTGGAAGACTTGAAAATAGATTGCCTTTGTTTGCTAACCAGACAGGGAACCTTGACACTTAATCTAGGGTGACTGCTCCTCTAGACCCCTAAAATTTAGGGAAAAAATAGGCTCTTAAATTAGATAGGTTTCTTTCTATCTCCTGTTCCGAAAACAAATTTTGAGAGAGCAAAGAAGTACTAGCAGAGTATCAACTACGTGTTCCTACACACAAGGGTGATTCAAAAATCACAAAAGGAGATGAATAAGACCACATTTTTGCCTAGCCACAATGAAAATAATTGAGGAGATGACTAAGAATATCTCAGCACAAGCCAAATTTTACTACTTTGTACAGATACTTTTACTGTACTTTTACTTTTGCACATGGAAAAAGGTGTGATGTGACTAACACACCACGGTTAAACAATTTTATTTTGAAATATGAATAATAAATTTTATTATCCATGGGTCCTTGTCCCTTTTCCACTACATTATGCCTCTTCTACTCAGATTTGTTTGAAGAACAAGAAAAGTGTGGCAGCAAATTTCTTGTAAGGTTTGCCCTTAGACAAAAGAATCCTTTTACACAAAAAATAATTCTGTTAACTGAATAAACAGAAAATGCTCCTGTGTGCTTAAAACACTCTGAATTTTACAGAGTGTTTTTGCTATTTGATACAAAAAGAGCAGGGAAGTTAATGCTCCACTGAAGTGTCTGTTCACCATAAATTTCACATAAGAATCTGGAAATTAAGATTTCCAGTTCTTATATTTTCTGGAAGAATGTATTCAATGAAGATCTAAGCTGATAAAATGAGGGCTGGGTAAGCAAACTTGTTTTCTTTAAACAACTCCAGTCATGAGACCTCACAATTAACCCTGGAGAAGTCTAGGGGGAAAAGATTACTATTTATTCTACCAGCTAGCATTCTCTCCTCTTCTATGTCAAAAGTAGAAAATTTATAAAATGGTTGATTTCTTTAATAGTCAGAAAAGTTAATTCATTTGCAGCCATTAAATTTGATAAGGACAGAGATATAATTATATTATATAATATTTCAGTGCAACCTCTTTCACTTTAGAATTAAATATGTTTGAAGACTTGAAGGGGAAAATTGAATACTGTGCCCTTATTACTATTTTCTCACCATTTTGACACCAATGTAGACAAGTCTCTCACAAATTTGTAATTAGAAAGCCCCAAGCACTGAGCTTGAATGGTACTGAAGAAACAAACGAGAAGGTTTTCCCTAGAACTAGTATTCCTCAGAAACACGCCCTGATCATCAGTACATCTGCAGATAGCCATACATACCTGTTTACAAAAAACCATTAGCACTACAGTTAAACCCAAACATTGTTTCGAAGTTACCCATTCGGTTGATTCAACCGGCTTCAAAATCAGCACTGGATCAATGACTGGTGGTATAATGGACAAAAAGGACATGCATAAGCCAATCTGACTGCCATCATCACTATGTGAATGTAATCATTCTTATTTTGTCCTAATTATAGTCTAGAGAAATAAGAATTAAGTACTATTATCACTGAGATATTGCATGGCAATGCTAATAAAGTGGTTCCTTGATGTATTTTAAATTTTTATTGAAGCATATTAAGAAAAAAGAAAGGCCACTTATTCTGAAGAGAAGTTAAATAATTTAAATGTCAATATGATAGCTATCTTTACTGAACATCAGAGTTACCACTTCCTCAAAATGAGAAGCAGCAACTCACAGATCTCATTGCAACTGAAATAACAGACATTTCTTCATTTTATGATCTCAAGGTTCTCATTTGCAAGAATGAGAGGTGGCAGCTAGAGACAATGTCAGCATGTGCCCCAGAAATTCTAGCCTTGAGTGCTGTGCATTTTTGTCAGATTCAAGATACCAAATCACACCTTGATTAGGCACATCACCTCTTGGGAAATCCCACACCAATTCATACAATTATTTCTGGGTTATCCTTATGTTGTATTATTCAAGTTATAAAATACAGACAGTGCTGATGGCATTCTGCAGTCAGTTTCAAAACACTGTAAATGGGCCTCTCTGAACTGAGACAGAAAACTATTTTAAAATCTCATTGGTGTGTAGATTATTCATGTCACAGAGAAGTTACGGTCTAAAGACTTCACTACTGATAATATTTGGGAGTAGCAAAAAAGTCTTATTCTTTTCAAAATATTTACTTAATAAAGATAATTTTATTTATAAAATGAAATCAGAATAGTTAGTGGTTTGTTTTTAAATTTTTCTAGTATATTTTAAAATAAAAACTAACATAGTGACAGTCTCTCATGACTTCTGTGCCCTGGCTAAGCTCCTCTGCTAAAGTAACAGACAATGGTCATAAAGTTTTATGCTTCAATCTTTTCATGCAGCGACACATGGCTGATATGTCACTGCTATATTTTAGTTTATAAAGAGCTTATCTATCTATAGTATTCTTTTACTGCACTGTGAGGGGATATATTTAGTGTTGTGTCTTGGTTGCCATTTAGTTTCTAAATGAAAATCAGAATATTACACATGCCAGGCCTCTCCAAGATGAAATGGAGGGCATACAGCTCCAAGGATCAAGACACAGACACACTATGTGAAACTTCGTTGTATAGAAAAGGAAACACTTTCTTAAAGCTCTCTGCTTTCCAATATCCAATATGCACTTAATGAGGTTAGGCAACACTACTTTTAAGAGTAACAACAATAACTGTAATAATAATAATAATAGTGATGAAGATGATAATGACACTAATAATAATAGTGTTCCTTCAAATGCAATTGTCTGTATAAAGTTTTCATGTACATTCTTCTGAAGATGTTGGGATTGGAAACTTGTCAGTGGCAATGAACTTAGTAAACTTTTTTTTTTTTAAATTGTGTTACCAATATTCGAACCTTCAGGGCACAGCATAACTAAGGGTTACAACTATTAAAAGAATTTGACCTAATTTGATTTTTTTTTTTCTTTCATAATATAATATGGCTTCAAGTGCAACAGGGCCTGGAGGAATCACCCTACAAATCTTAGTTATGGCAAGAGCTTGAAAACATACATATGGTTAATTGTTAATGTGAATAGCACAATTTCCTCTAACAGGACAGTGAAAGCCCTTAAATATAAACATGTAGATATGTGTTTTCAGAATCAATGCCCAGTTAAAGAAAGATACAAACAGACTATGTGATATACAATGGCTGGAGGTCACAACCCATGTGAACTGACAGGAGCAAATAGTTCACAAACCCGCTATCCACTCAATGCATAGGCATGCACTTAGTTTTAAAAAGTTTAAGGAAATGATAGTTATAAATGATATCCATAATTCTTGCTGCAGCATAAGTGATGCATATTCATGGAAAAGGTAAAAGCAAGAATGTTCTTCCTAGGGTGCTAATTTATATAGGATGCTGTGCTGGTTATTACATTAAGGCAGAACACATCCTTTCTAACAGCCTGTTATACAAGTGCATGCATAATGCCTGAGATTATAGACAGAGTCAAAGATTAAAGAATGTACTAACATAGTTTCATTATACTGAACATCAAAATATTAGCAACAAAAGTAAACAGCTGGAGAAGAAGGAATGCCAAAGTTATAAAACCCAAAACGGCAAGCACTCAATTTAGAGATTAATCTTTTAAAAAAGAGATGGCAATAAAAAGCATCATTAGAATTCAGCCCCATTAGCAGTTGTCATCTGTCCTTTGTTCTGAAGCTGGGCTGGTCCCAGAGTCCCCAGAAAACAAGAGAAAATTTATGGCAAGGCCCTGAATCACATGGGTCGGTGAATAACACCATTCATTCCAAACTTTTCATTCTCATCATTATCACAATTCCCATGCAGCACTCATAACAAAGAGACCTTACTGGGTCTCTCCTGAGGGCTTATGGAAAAAGTCAGCCTACCTGACAATAAGCAGCTTTCAGAATGGCAAAACTTTCTGATTAACTGCAATTTTGTCTGCAGGAGTCATGCATGTTTTCACACAGGATTTACAATATTTCACAAAAATGTACTGATTTCACCAGAGTTTTCTTCCTGAGGTGACTTTATAGGGATCCAAGAAGGAATGGAAGGCAAACAGCAAGACAAAAACTTTTAACCTTTTTCTTAAATCACTGGGGGACTTTGCTGAATTTTTTTGTCTATGCCAAAACTCTCTGAATCAAAGCTACGCTGAATCAAACAGAAGAAAAGCATTAACTCATGCACATTGCTTATCACCAGGCTACATGTATACACATTACAAACTGTTAAGAATTTTTTAAAGACAGTTTTTTTAAAAAAAATCTATTTCTTTTGTAGAAGAGAGCAGACACTGTGCCTTAGAAACCACTGCAAAATAAAATTGTCTTCAAGGAAACTGAATTTAAGATTAACAATAAACACCATTTCTGGTGTCTCCCTCTCCTATTACTTCCCACTTTGAATGTTGACCTTTCCAAAGCTTCTCTCTTTAAACATTATGGCTTTTTAACCATTATTCTTCAACCTAGACTATTTATTATGACTTTCATAGCTGACAGAAATATTCATTACAAGTAATATTTGTTGATTTGCCTGGTTTTTTGCATAATGAATCATTTACAGACATCTTGACTTTTTTTTTGTTTTCATTTGTAGTTAGTTAGTATTAGCTGAAGGGTTGCATAAATAAGTTTCAGACTATGGTTTATTAGTAAATTATTTATTCTGACTGTTCTGTTTTCTTTTTTGTAATTTCTGCTGTTTGGTTGTTCACCTAAGTCAGATGGTATATGAGTAACTGAACCTTTTTAAATAGGAGAATGATGAAAGCAAATGCCAAATAATGCACCTGTGGGATGACTTTTCATGCTAAATTTTATGAAATGTTTTGATTCACTATATTTTTCATTAATTCCCAGTAGCCATACAAATACTTACAAAACAAACAAATAAATAAATAAACCCACCTGCACATCAGGGAACCAAATTCAGTGCTTTATTCTGTCAACAGCTTTCAAAGCATGCAATCAATTTGTGCAAACTTAACCCATAGTCACGTTTGTTACATATATGTAAACTAATGATGTTCTACTGATAGAATAAGGCTACAAAAAATGTGCAGTGCTTCTCCATGCTAGATATATTAGTAATAAAACACACAAACAGATTATAAAAAGCTTTATAATGCTAAGGGGGAAGACAATCTGCTCTAAGAGGAAGCTAAAGCAACTGTTCTTAGAGAAAAAGTTATAGAAAACTGACCATAATTTACAGAATTCATTATTATTTATCATTTACCACAGAACCCTTTACACATATAAGTCTTTTAGCCCTTCAGGAACCTAACATATTTCTATATATGTCCCTATGAATAATCCACACAATGCCATTTAACTTTTACTATTGGTGGACAAAAACGAAATAAAACTATTTAGTCTAAAGTCAACAATATGTAACTACTTATATTTTCTTAAGTCTGTATGCTTTAAGGCTTTTTATTTTATTTTTATGTATTTATTTCTATATAGTCATGAGTTTGACTAACAATCCCCAAAATCTAGAAACTAGAGGAAAAATATGGATTTGAACTAAGCCTCATCTAAATCTCACAGCTAGGCCTGATAGATATAATGAACTTAACAATACCTACAAGTACTAACGGACAGTCCCAACATTTGCAGTAATTACCTGGCAGGTCTGGGTTCTGATTTTGCAGTGCATATCTATTTCTTATTAACAGCACAATAGTGATTGATTCACACCTGATTCATTCTATCCTATATGCTTAGGGTTTTTTTAGTTCTTATCTACCAGAATAATAAAAGTCTGCCTGTGCAACTCAAGTAGGGAGAAAGGTGACAAGCCTCCTGTTTCATCAACAGGATCCCTCCAGAGCCTCAAAATGCACAGTCCTTGCCTTTGGACATATTTTTAGGAAGAGAAAGGTTTGCTCTTCAGAGAGAAACCCTTTCCGTGATTCTTAGGATAACCCTATCTGTCTCATGATACCTTCAAACACAAACTCAGAACTTTTCCCCTCACCACACTTGAGCTGCTTTCACCTGTTTCTGATAGAGTGGGTTTCTGTACAGAAGGAGACCTCCCCTGTGTCTATATCCTAAAGTCCTTTGAGCCTGGCTCTGAAAGCTTATGTTATTGTTCTTCCTCCTGACATTCCTAGGATGAACACATTATAGAACCTAGATTTATTTTTAAGCTTTTCCTCTTTGTTACTTAGTGCCTTGTTATCTCTCAGTAACACATTTTCTGTTTTATCTGCTTAGTTTAATTTCCACCTCCATACTGTTAGTTATGTGTCATGTTTAATCAGTTGTGTTTCCATCCCATCAGTACACTGGTTTAGAGTGTTTATTTGGACATTAGATTATTTAGCCTTCTACTGTGTACGATACTGACACAGCAATACCTTGCAGCTCTTTTAAACTAATGTTAACATCTTCTGTGAGGGCTCTTAAGAATTCTTTAGTTGACTCCTCTATTATTTTTCCCTCCAGAGGGAGAAGTGCATTTTAATTCATTCTATTTGACATACTACTGCAGGAAACCTCTCAGACTTCAGAAATACAGATTAATTTGGGTTGTTCTACTCTTTGGGTTTGATTTTTAGGCATTAGAATAATATTGTAATATTCCTAACCTTCTTATTTCTAAGAAAAGAGTAATACTTATTCCAAAGTCTGTCCAAAAAGGAAAAGCAGCAATTGCAAGCATATGCAGTCTCTTTTTTCCATATAAAAAAGGGGAGAAACTACTGAAAACCCCAAAGTCAGGACGGAAGACTACAAAATGAGAAGTGAGATAGAAGGAAACTCACAAGGGTGCTGTCCTTGCCTCCAAGAAGTCCAAAGCCTACAGTCCCCTGAAAGGGTGTTAGACCTTGACCACCCCTATAATTTCAGCAGATTTTGACACAGGGCAGGTGATATACAGATTTAATTTACTTCTGTTAATAAGGAGTAATATGGTGGTTACAATCATAGTTCAAAAAATAATTCTTCTCAGAGGGAGACAGATTTGTTGGGTACAGCAATAAAGCATCATGATGTCTAGTTTGTAAGATGTCAAAGTGAACCTTATAGAAAGTCGGCTGTATGACAGAGAATCGATAAAAGAAATTCACCGGTACTTAGTAAGAGCTAAGCAGCAGTATTCCACTTTCGCCTGCCAAATGGCCTGTCAGGTCACCTTGAGCAAGGCACCCTCCTGGACTGGGCTTTCTAAACTGCCTAGGGATAGTACTCAAGTCTCCTACACCTATTACAAAAGAAATCAACATCCGTTTGGGAAACTCAAGAGAAGACACCAGCGTTTTAAAAGTTGCTGGAATACAACAATCCTCATTCAGCATCTAAATTGCTCAACTATTTTAAAAAGGTGTTGCACTTTTATATCTAAACTGAATGTTTCTGAATATCAGGCCTTCTCCATATATTTCTTCACCTTGAAAACTGACATTCTAATAAAATCAAGCACATGTTTTTTGAACCCATTCCGCACAGAATATATTTATCCTGCAAACTTTCTGCCAAGTAGCAACTAATTGCAAAAATGACTAGGTTAAATTTCTAGACTTCCTTAGAAAAATCCTTACAGTGTTACTGTCCCAATCTCCCACTCGGAAACCTGGAATGCTTAATTATACAGGCTGGTATTAAAAAAACCCACTGTTTTTCCTCATTCATGAGCAATAAACAGATTTGAAAAACTGTACTGCAGTAGTGAGAATAAGTATAGAGCACAAACATAGCAAATTGAGAAGCCAGAACAACTGATAATACACAAAACTCTATACCATCAATAAGCTTTACCTCTTCTTCTGCTACTGCAGTGTTTGCTGATAGCTGGCCCTACCAGTCTCCAGCTTCATTAAACCCCAACTAATATTTATTGTTACAACTGGAGACATCCAGTAGAGCTCACGGTTTTGGTGAGATGTGAACTGCATATAATTGAATATTGTCATTAATGACCAATATGATGGAAGAGTGAGTATAGTTATTGGAATTTAAGAGCAAGACAGGGCTAGAATTCAAAATTATCTTGACAAACAGGAAAAATGGCCTGGAAAAAATGTGGTGAAATTAATCATTGACAGGAATATATTGTAGTTAGGCAATATGGAATGGGAAGACCTGGCTAGGAAGCAGAAAGGGAAAAAGTCTGAGAGCTATTGTGCTTCAAACTCTACACTGAAATCAGTGGCAGAATACTGTAGTGAAAAAAAAAATGTCACACTGGGATGGACAAACAGGTGTGTCACCTGCAAGACACATAAAATAAACTTTACACCCTTCCCAGTCACTGAAGCCTCAGCTGGCATTCTGGATGTCTCTTTCTGTCTCCTGAAAAGAGCTACTTCTATTCACCTCATTGACTACTTTGTATTTGCCTCTCAATTTGAGTACATCTTGAGTATGTGAAAACTGATCTTCCCAGGTGCTGGTTTAACCTACTTATCAGCTACTCCAGCCTGAAGTTTTCTAACAAATCTCTCGCATAAACACACTCATATACAGATTAGACAGTAGCATTGCACAGTAAATAGTTTGGAATAGGTTTTAATAAGAAGAGAGGACAGACTGAAAAGTGATGAGGTGCAGGGCTTGGCCAGACAAGCATGCTGACCAGCTGCTGGCTTACATCCAGCTGACCCCTTCTATACCCATTCTCAATAGTCTTTCAAGCTTGTTCCTCCCTTTCATTGTCTTTGGCCCTTGCACTAAACATCCCATAACAAGTTTTGTACAACTCCACAAGCCCTCTCAAAGATCCCATAAAAACTGGATGCGTTCCCATGAAACCCATGAACATCTTGTTTCCCCTGCCTTATCAGCTGCAAAGTTCAGGTTGAACCTCATCAAGCCTGTGCACAAGCATGTGCTTCAATAGCCCAGAAATCAGCAACACAAAACGTTTCATCTTTCTTATAATCTATGTTATCTCCAGTCATTAGGGTTTGATTTATTACTTGTCTTGTCTGTTTTTCTTGGGGTTTTTTGTGGTTTGGTTGTTTTTGTTGTTTTTTTTTTTTTTTAATGTTGAACAGCCACTAAGCAGAAATCTTTACAAACCTGATATCCTCAGGTTATCACAGTTGTTTCCTAATTTCTGGTAAGGACTTGATTCAGATTTTACTGATGTAGACAGATTCTCCATGATTAGACGGGATTTTGACTTATTTCTCCAGTAACTATCTGGCAAGTTCACATTTAGTTATGATCCTTGAATGTGACCAAGATTTGACCAAAGCTGAGCATGCTGATCTAATTACACTTTCTTTGAGCAGGGGCTGAATAGATGACTTCCTGAGCAACCTTTCAACTAAATTAGTGCATGATTCTATTTATTTATTTCCCAGTCTAGACTTTTGACACATCTGTTATTTCTGCTGAGGAATGGCTGTGTTTTTTACTGCTTGGTGAGTACTGCAATGAGTACCTGCCTCCAAAACAACAGGGGTTTTTTTCTTCCTTTCTTTTTTTTTCATGTAGCACAAATATTTGAAAAAACTCTCTGCAGCATGTATGTCTGATATAACATCCATTTCAAACTGTGTGTTTCACTAATGCATGTATCCTAACCCCTTAAACACATTCTGCATTCTAGTGATTTTTCAGTCTATCTATCTGACATACTCTGGAGCTGAATTTCCCTTCAGTAGATGGAAATATGTATGTATGTATAGGCACAGAGGGCTGGTAACAACCTCATGGTGGACTGCCTGCCAGCAGACTCAATTTGCCTTTGTGCAGCATTTGATGACATGGCCACACTGTTTCTAAGCCCAGAGCTAATAAATCATCTTTATATAAAACTGTATCAGGTTGACATATCAGATGACTAATTCACTGCTGCTTTACAAGTGTGACTCAGCATTTATTAGGCAAGATATTCCCATTAAAGGCTCTGAAACATTGGGTTTATATATAAAAAAAATGACAGTGCCAGTGAACTTGATTGTCTATGCTATTATATTGAGTTAGAAGGGTCCCTTGTTTATTAGTTAGTGCATGAAAGCCACCTTTCCCAATAAGAAGTGAACACACCAACACCTGGGTTGGGAGGCTAAGAGAATTTAGCTGTATGGATTTCATAATCAAAAAAAATGGTCACTAGCATATTTAATATATTAGCACAGATGTAGGAATGACTGTTTGCTCAGTACTAACTCATCTATCTTCACCTCAAGGTGCATATAGCTATGTTAACAGTCTGAATAATGACTGATAAATACACACAACTGTTTTCACCTAATGCTTGTGCTGGAAAGCAGCACTGCAGAAAAAGACCTGGGAGTCCTGGTGGATAACAAGATGACCATGAGCCAGCAATGTGCCATTGCAGCCATGAAGGCCAACAGCATTCTGGGCTGCATTAAGCAGAGTGTTGCCAGTGGTTCAAGGGAAGTGATCCTTCCCTTCTACTCAGCGCTGGTGAGATGCATGTGGAGTACTGTGTCCAGTTCTGGGACCTCCAGTACAGGAGTGACACAAACATACTGGAGTGAATCTAGCAAAGGGCCATGAAGATGACTGAGGGATTGAAGCATTCGACATACAAGGAGAAGCTGATAGAGCTGGGATAGTTCAGCCAGAAGAGAAGGCTCAGGGGAAGTGTTATCAATGTGTATAAATACCAGAAGTGGAAGTTAAGAAGGTGGAGCCAAGCTCTCAGTGGTATCCAATGACAGGACAAAAGGCAGTGGACACAAACTGAAACACAAAAAATTCTACTTAAACATGAGAAAAAAACCTTTTTCCTGTGAGGGTAGTCAGACACTGGAACAGGTTGCCCAGAGAGGTTTTAGAGTGTCTATCCTTGGTAATAATCAAAGTGGAGCTGACATGCCCGTGAGTGACTTGCTGTAGCTGACCCTACTCTGAGCAGCAGGGTTGGACTAGATGATCTCCAGGGTCTTTTCTGACCCCAACTGCCCTGCAAATCTAATATACAAATATATACACATATGCACAAGCATACATACTATTTACATATTCTGTATATAAATAATCAAATAATATACTACTGATATCTCATCATGCCTATAATATAGCTGAACATTTTAAACATATATTTTACATTATTTATATATAAAGTGCATATAGTATTTGTCTACACAATCTTCTGACAAACACAGAATCAGGCATACACTGAGGACAGCACTTTCCAGTAGTAGTAGCTTCCAGTAGTTTCAAATAAACAAAACTCATTGTCTGTTTGCAGGGCAGGTAGAGGAGACAACTGGTGTCCTAAATTTACCTTAGAGCTTTTAAATCTCCACAAAAATACACAAGTAGTACAGTTCACTGAAAAAAACTCAAGTGGCAGTTTCATTCTTTTGTAACAAAAAAAATTAAATCAGCTATCTTTGTTCAGTCTTAGAAGTGGCCCCTCACACTAATCACAGCCAGCAGCAAACACAGCTAAATACCAGCCTCTCTCTCCTGCACTGATCTTTATTTCACTTCAAAGACTAGGGAGAATGGAATAAAACAGAACTAGACATTCAGCTCCTGACACTGCTGCTAGAGTTTTCCTTTGACTTCTAAGCCAGAGACTCTTTTTTTTCTTTTGTTAGGCAAGATACTGCTGCAACAAGGTTGTTGTTTACTATACATATTTCTTAATTTTGTAGGAAAGTGTAAATACTCTGTTGTACTCAGAACTTATGGTCATTTATCTGAACTCCTCTTCCCTTGCCTACATCACATTAAAGACATGGGCAGATGAAAGATTTTATTTCTCTTTATTTCCAGCTCTTTTTCCCACAAGAGTTTTCCTTCAAAAATCTTCCCTTTACACACTGGAACAAAAGATAAATTACTATAATTAAGCTACTCCTCTGCAGATTTTCCTCTCCTCTTTAACATATAGCGTGATTTTTATACACTGAAAGGATTTTCTTCAGTGGTATAATCCAATTGTTTGGATAACAAAATATTCATAGAGGCAATAGGGTATATTTTCCATGAGGAAAAAATCCAGAGCACATCCTTAAACACTGCTAGTTTTGCTTTCTCTGGAACAGTCCTTTCCTTAGGGGGAAGATACAGGTGAGTTGGATTTGTTCTTTTCAAAACAGCAACAGTGCATTAAAGATCAATGGTTAAGACTCACTCAGAAAACAGAAGATCTGGTTTACCTTGCTGGTGAAATCTCACCTCTCATTTGTCAAAAGAATACTCTAACCCATAAACTATAGCGTGAGGAACAGAAGGGGCAAGCAAAAGTGATACCTGTTGTGTCTCACTTCTCCAGCTACAACTGAATTGTTTTAGAACGAAGAATGCAAGAGTCAGAGGGTCAGAGACATGGGACAAGCATGAGCGATTCCTCTAGCTTAGTGAGCAAAACATTCAGCAGGGACATGACAGATCACGACTCTAGTTCTGGCTTCCAGTATTACTGCTAGAGTGCATTTCATTGTTTATTTTTAGTGTTATTTATTGACAGAGCTGTCCCATGACAAAGCTAATGCCTTATTCCACAAACAGTCCTATGGAGGTCAGGATGGCAATGTGTCGTACAACACTATTGTGTTCATGTTTCAGGTTCAAGGACTGTGTGAGGAAACTGTTTCTAAAGATCAGATTTTAAAATTTACCCTTTCTGTTTGTTTGCCTTCTCATTCAAAGTCTTCTGGGTCATTCCTTCTATTCAGCTTTGTTTTGTTTTATTAAACACTGCTTTCACTGAAAGTTGTATTAAATCTAGCTGGGTTGGTTTGTTGTCTGTTACAGTACAGAAGTGTTCCTTTAAATACATTTTGTAATTGCTGTGTATTTGCCCATCCAGATTTTCACAGAATTGCTGAGGTTGAAGTGGACTTGAGGAGACCTTGTAGTCCAACACACTTACTCGACCAGTGTCACCTAGAGCCACCCGGGACTGTGTCCAGTGGGTTTTGAATATCTCTCAAGGATAGTGACTCTACAACCTCTCTGGGCAACCTGTTCCAGTGCTCAGTCACTCCCACAGGAAAAAAAGTTCTTTTCTTATGATTGGATGAAATGTCGTGGTTTTTAATTTGTGCCAACTGTGTGTTGTCCTGTCAGTGGGTACCACTGAGAAGAGACTGGCGCCTGCATCGTCTTTCCCTCCCATTGGATATTTTCTTTAGCCTACTCTTCTCTAGGCTAAACAATCCCAGTTCTCTCAGCCTTTCCTCATAGGAGAGATGCTCCAATACCTTCATGATCTTTGTGGCATGGACTCACTCCAGCAAGACCATATCTTTCTTGTACCAGGGAGCCAAGAACTGGACCTAGCACTCCACATGTGTCTTGACAGTGCTGAGCAGAGGGGAAGCATCACTTTCCTCAACCTGTTGGCAGCACTCCTTCTAATTCAGCCCAGAATGCTGTTAGCCAACTTTGCCATGAGGGAGTATCGTTGGCTTATGTCCACCAGGACCCCAAGGTCTTTCTCTGTAGAGCTGCTTTCCACATAGTCACATTCCCCAGCATGTACTGGTAGATGGGGTCATTCCTCCCCAGAGGCAAAACTTAGCATTTCCCCCGTTGAACTTCATAAAGCCTATTTCTCCAGTCTGTCCAGGACTTTGTAAATAACAGCACAACCATCTGGTGTATCAGCCACTCCTCCCGGTTATGTGTTATCTGCAAACTTGCTGAGAGTGCACTCTGTCCCAGCATTAATGAAGATGTTTAACAGTATTGGCCCAGGATTGACCCCGGGGTACACCACTTGCGACTGGCCTCCAACTGTACTTTCTGCCACTAATCAAAACCCTCTAGGCCCTGCTGTTCATCCAGTTTTCAGTCTACCTTACTGCTTCCATATCTAAACTATACTTTGTCAGCTTGCCTGTGAGGATATTACGGGAGACAGTCAGAAGCCTTACTAAAGCCAATGTAAACAACATCCACTGCTCTCCCCTCCTCCAGCAAGCTAGTCATCTCATTGTAGAAGGCTATCAAGTTTGTTATGTATGATTTCCCATTTGTAAATCCATGCCAGCTACTCCCAATCACTTTCCTGTCCTTCTTGTCTTCAGAAATTATTTCCAGGTTTTTTTCCATCACCTTCCTAGGGACTGAGGTGAGGCTGACCAACCTAGAGTTCCCCAGATCCTTCTTCTTGTCCTTCTTGAAGATAAAAGCTACAATTGCTTTCTTATATAACATAATATCTGACATGATTTTCTCTATACTACAACTCAGAGGTAGCGATCCAAACAGAAAAGAGCATTATGAAAATATATTTGTCTGTTTATATGAACTCCTGAACTTTCTTACTTGCCTGAGGAGCCAGACCTTGTCACTTAGCATCAGTGATTACGCTATACTACCACTTTAACAGTGCCAGGGAGTGTACACTGGCACTGGAAAATCCATGTTATACTGTTAGTCTTTCAGGATGAATATAGTACTCTCTAAAGCAACTTGTAGTCTCCCAACCATTGCCCAGGAAGAATTCAAGAGGAAAAGAACAGTCCAGGACAATCCCATTACTTGGTTTACATACAGCTCAGCCTGTTTTGGGGATAAGAGAATTTATAACAGAGTCAGACCATGCCAGTTGACTTCAATGCTAGAGAATGGTCTATTCACATTTAATTTACTAATATAGATGTAGCCAATGCTTTTTCTCTTCAAATAAGGTTTTTTAAAATAAAATCCTAAAGGCGATTGTGAAAGAATAGACAGTGTTTCACCCGCATTGTATTCTTCTCAATACATGGATATGTTACAGGACTGGCTGAAGTTTGGCATAATCCAAAGATCTTGGCTGTCACATGCAAGGTCAGAGAGCTGGCAACCAGTCTGAACACTCACATACCAGAAACTGCAAATGACTGGTGTTTTTCGCATATCCGTCACATGTAATAATTTTTTCTTCAAAGAAACACAGTTAACAATATAGAAGACCAAAGCACAGGTAGGAAATTCAAATTTTAAACCAAAATAATCACTGTGACTTTTTTTATGCTTTTCAATATGCCTGGAGCGTTTTTGCAGAAAAGACTTAATACCAAGTATATCCTCGAATATTATGAAGATCAACTAACAATTTAGGGATCGTTTATATACAGAAAAAGAGAAACATATAGCCTGTGGTGATTATTAACATGTGAACTCTTCAGGAAGGGAATGCAAAGTCTCTGTGTTTTGAAAAATGGTAAATACCCTACAAAGGTGCTGCAGATCAATAGTGGAAGTGAGTTGTTTATAAGCTTGCTCCTGAACATTTCCTGATGCCTCAATGGTTAACAATGATTCTTCTTAACCTCTTGGAAAAACTGAGAACAGAAACTTTACTGTTTCTCGTAAAAAAAAGCATGCAAAATTAAACTTCCTAACCTAAAACTATGTTTTCAGCTAAGTCTGCCTTAGCCATAAGAATTTCTTCAGCCCATTAGGAAATTGCTGGTTTTGCGAGTTTGTTTCTTTCCAAATTTCTCTTTGCTATGTCAGAGAGAAGTTACGAGATTGTGTAGCACTTCACTGAATCCATGTTGCAGACTGTTTCTGACAATGCAGTCACTCGAGTATACTCCCTAGGGTTGCAAAGCAATGCAAACTACAGGTTTCCGTAAGAGATGGAAAGCGTTCAGTAGTTTTATTTGCCAAATACAACACATGTTCTTGCATGGATCACAGGGAAAATCACAAAATGAACTGAGATGAAAAACAGCCCTGTCACATATAAAGATTTGAGTTTGCTCTTTTTTCCCCGTTGTTTTTTACATATATATCAGAGTACTTAAATTACTGCTGAATCTAGAAAACTATGATTACAAAGGTGTGGGCTATGCAACATCTATCTAATGGAAAATGGCAAACACACTCAGCCAGAGACAGCAGTTCTCTTGTCCTGAAGCGATTTGGCTCTGCAGAGCTTGCATCCATATGACTAAACTCTCTTACTCTTCAAAATATGATGGCATCATCCAAGCCAACTACTGGCAATTGTTCCTGGCCCATACTAACCCTCGAGCCATTCTAGGGTCTGCCTGTGAAAGTAACAGTTGTCCTGAGCCAAAAAAACCCTTAAAAGTGCAAACAATTTATCAGTATGGACAATTCACTTCACAATCTGAGGAAACATTAGTTTAAAAACAAAGTCAATGTTATAAAAGCAGATTTTGGTATTACAGTATATTAGAAAATGTTCTGAGAGAATGCTGGAGACTATCAGGCCACTCCTTCTTACCAGAGCATGGGAATCATAGAGCAGCACTTGAGTAATCTCTCCTCTTCAGGCATATATTTTTCCCCCATGGTACAGAAAAATCTGTTTTCCAATGAGAAAGAAATTGGTGCCTACTGAATTCTTCTGAGTTCATAAATAGATGGCATAAGGATCTATTGAGCATCAAGGGTTAAGTCCAAGCACATACTTAAGCTTACCATCCAAAGTGTTTCACTAAGATGGTACAGGCCAGTGTAGTAGTTACATGAGGAGCAAGCAGTTAATTCCAGGAGACAAGGAACAATTCCGAAAATAATTTCTCTAAGGTGTCCTCTATCAAACTGAATTAGACATGGTGACTTTGCCTCAAATTCCATCTAGATGAGTAAATCAGTTTATATGTTTCCCTTCCCTGTTAAAGTAATGAAATAAAAAGGGGGTGTGTGTTTATGTTGTATACCAATAATAACCTTTTGATGATCCTTATCCTGCAGTGAAGCGTAAACACAATAAATTTAACTGTGGTGTGAAGATCATCTAAACAAAAAGCAGAATAATACTGTCTTCCTTCATGTCATCAGAATTTGTACTGTTGCATGAAACAGGAATGCAATAACATCCCATACAGTATTACATGTATATATTCTAATACAGCTCAGAAGTTCACATAAATTACACTTTTTGGTGACATAAAGCATAAACAATTTGAGACAGTAGTCATATTATTGAGAAAAGTGGTGTCAGGAGTAAATTTTCTGCAAAAATATTTTGCATGTTAAAACATAAAACAATAAAGAAATGCAGGCATAATGAATATTCTTCTTCTGTCCTATGAACCTCATGATACAATCCAATGTTCCAATCAAAGTGAATGGATGACTTTAGAATAATAAAGCAATGTTTAATGCCATAATCTGTGAACAGTGGGAACAGAAATCTATTAAAATGTAAAACATGGCGAAGGAAAGGAATAAGGAGAAAGATGCATATAGTATCTGAGAAAAAAACCCAACTAATTCAGCTATTCTAATCTGTGTATTTACATATTTCACAACTCCTCCTAGATATTTTTTTATTCCTTTGTAAATAGATGTCCTGGACTCTTCCTGAGCAAGCTCGCTCTCTTTCCAACAACAGGGTATCCAGACTGTAGAGTGTTGTGTATCTGTCATTTGAAAGACATTTAGAAGAATGAAATGATACGTCTGTTAAGTCAGGTGTTCATTCTTTCTGCAAGTCGTCCTTTTTCTATGTGTTGACACAAAACACCTTTTATTTCAGTTTCTCCAAAACTACTCTTTGGCTGCTGGGACTCTGTATCGTAACTTAATTGTACCTTCTTATAAAAATGTTTGCCCATGGCATGGAAAAATGTCAAATAGGAGTTTCATTGCTTTCATCTCACCAGGTGTTCAAAGAGGATTAGTTCAATTTCTAGGGAGAGTGGCTACTCTTGAGTGGGAACTAACAGTAAATCTGCCCACTACAGATCCTTTGAATGGGCCTGCATCTGCTGTTGCATTAGCAGCAGTATGTAGTTTGCTCATTAAAATGCTTACACGCTCCATTGGCTATATTTTATGGGATAAAAAAGGGCATTCCTTTGCTTGAGGGATTACTCAGTGTGTGAATAAAAGAGGAACAAAAAGTTGCAAAAATTATTACAATTTGAAACCTTGATCAATCTAAATATACGGATGACTGCCAGCTTCTTTTTATAAGCCCTGAAAGAGCAATGCAACACTGACAGTAATAAAAATGGGACTTACCCTTCAACTGACAACCATAAGGATGAGTCTGATGTAACATCAGATATCCAGGAGGATCAGGGATACTGTGGAATCAGTGCAGTAAGGAAACCACAATGATCATGAGAAATATCAGTGAGGTTCTTGCTGAATTGTCCCCGAGTATGACTAAGGACTATTCCCATGCATACTGTTAGGGACACCCTGCAGCAAAATTGTTCCAACGATACGTCAACTCAAAAATGTAGTCAGCCATTCTTCCTAAGGAAGGGGAGGGGATTACCTAGACTTCATCACTAATTCATTACATCTTGCTCATGGCCACAGAAAATCTTTCAAGTCTGCTATTATAAGAACTATTCACTACCACATGAGTTACTACTATTCTCAAACTAAGGAATATTTTCAGCTCTTTCTTTGCCTATGTTAGTAATTTGCCTTTATGTACTCTTTGTCCTACTTTACTTTTCCCATCTTTAAACTATTTTATTAATCTTACTAGCCACTATCATGTAATTCTGTTGATTTGGATAGAGGATATTTCCTTTCTTTCCAGTAAACCCATCTTCTGAAATAGGTGCACTACAGAATTTATAACATTTTGTTGGGATTATGGTTGCCTAAAAAATTTAAAAAGGGAGTTGCATTATCTTTCTGTCATTGTAACTCACATTGTCTTCTTTGCTCTCTGAAAACTAATGACTTCAAGGGAAGAACTGCATTATTTCCACAGGCAGATGTTTAATTTACATTTGATTTATATAATCTTACAACATAAAAAGAGTGTTCCAATGTGTGCAATGCCAGCCATTAGTTTCACCTTGACTATATGAGATTATCTTTCTGGAATTCTAATACACATTAGTTTCTGTTGCAGCCTTGCACAGTGATTGCTTTTCATTCTTTCATTTCAGTAAGACACTCATTACCAATGATCAGGTTTCATTCAGGTAGTTTGCTGAAGGATCTTTTGTAGGTTTTACTTTAGAATTACAAAGAAAAGATCAATTTCAAAACTGAGAGATGAATGGGGAATGAAGGATGATTTTTTGAATCTCAACTATTTGAGGAGAAATACAAATCAACTCTAGTAGAAGGATGCAGTTTGAGACATTTAGATATTTGGATGGATGTAAGCAGGCACATAAGGGTCTAAATCACCATTCTAGCCACAAAACTTGATTCAGTTTTTTAGTATCTACAGTCGTCTGAGAAGACCTATAATATTTCACTTGGCTTCTGCATGCTGGTCCAGAAGGGTATAGGCATCCTGTAGTTCTAGTGTCATATTGTCATATTTGTGAGCTTCACATAGATATCTGATTCTCTATGGCATCTCAGCTAACATTAGATGCCTAAGTTTAGGCAAGTCAGTAGAGCTTTACAGATTGATCAAGACAGGCAGCCGACCCTAGAATATGGGTCAGCAATCAGCCACTAGGAATGGCACTCAGTTGCTTAAATATAAGTGTTTATGCCCTAAAGTATCCGAGAATCATAGAATCATTTAGGTTGGAAAAGACCTTTAAGATCATCGAGTCCAACCATTAACCCAACACCACCATGCCCACTAAACCACTAAACCAAGTCCTGAAGTGCCACGTCTACGTGTTTTTTGAACACCTCCAGGGATGGTGACTCAACCACTTCCCTGGGCAGCCTGTTCCAATGCCTGACAACCCTTTCAGTAATGAAAATTTTTCTAATACCCGATCTAAACCTCCCCTGGTGCAACCTGAGGCCATTTCCTCTCACCCTATCACTAGTTACTTGATAGAAGAGACCAGCACCCACCTCACTACAACCTCCTTTCAGGTAGTTGTAGAGAGCGATAAGGTCTCCCCTCAGCCTCCTCTTCTCCAGGCTAAACAACCCCAGTTCCCTCAGCCGCTCCTCATAAGATTTGTGCTCTAGACCCTTCATCAGCTTCGTTGCCCTTCTCTGGACACGCTCCAGCACCTCAATGTCTTTCTTCTAAGTGAGGGGCCCAAAACTGAACACAGTATTTGAGGTGCAGCCTCGCCAGTGCCGAGTACAGGGGGATGATCACTGCCCTAGTCCTGCTGGCCACACTACTTCTGATACAAGCCAGGATGAGATTGGCCTTCTTGGCCACCTAGGCACACTGTTGGCTCATATTCAGCTGGCTGTCAACCAGCACCCCCAGGTCTTTCTCTGCTGGGCAGCTTTCCAGCCACTCTTCCCCAAGACTGTAGCATTGCAGGGGGTTGTTGTGACCCAAGGACCCGGCACGTGGCCTTGTTGAACCTCCTACAGTTGGCCTCGGCCCATCGATCCAGCCTGTCCAGATCCCTCTGTAGAGCCTTCCTACCCTCCAGCAGATCAACACTCCTGCCCAACTTGGTGTCGTCTGATATCCCCATAGACCTGGTAGATATGACAGAGGACTTACTTAAACCAGGCCCAGGCTCTCATGGCAACTGGAAGCCTGGTAAATTACTACAGGATATCACAGGTGTCACTGAATACCTATAGTTAGGCAACAGAATTATGCCCCATGTTGGACTGGACTGACTTCCCTTGTAGAGGTATAGTTCTCACTTCACTACAATAGGCTCTTAACTCACTACTGTGAACATGATTAGCAGGGTGAAGTTGCACATGATGAATCACACATTACGGAATGCCCTCATGCCTAGCATGTCTAAGACATATGCACAGAGGTTGTAGATACAACATAAGAAATACAGGGAGATTTGTACCCTGTGTAGGCAGACAGAATAGTCTAGGACATGTTAAATGGCACTAGATGCTTTTGTATGGGCAAGTGAATAGAGCTTTCTATACCTCCAATACCAGAAAAATAATAGTTTTATTATAGTATAACTTTACATAGAGAAGAAAATAAATCTTGTAAGTCAAGGATGTTTGGAACAAATGCAGAATTCCAAGTATGATTAAGAAAGTGTATTGCACTGTGATTTTAATAACTCTGCACAAATTAGACATTATGAATAAGGCAACAGGTACAGCATTACAATAGCTATTAAAGTCACAGAGAGTGGTTTCTGATATCCTGTACTAATAACAATATAAGTTAAAATTAGAATTTAATGTGGATTGATTTTCATTCAAATTGATAAATCAAGTGGCAGAATTCTGAGAAGTGTCCGGGCACCTTTTTAAAAACATGCATTAGCCCTGACTGTTGGAAAAAAAAAAGCAATTAAGACCCATTGTTTAAAATTAAAACCAGCTTGTTCAGAATTTCATTAGGTTTTGTGGGGAAAGCACACATAGAGTATGTCTCATGCCAGAATGCATAGATTATTTTGCTATAAATTATATATGTACATTCTCATCCCTGAAATTCTTGTTCAAAAAACTGCTGGGAAATGCTACCAGATTTCCAGATTATTAGTTGAAATTTAGGTCAGACTCTGTGGTCTGTTCTGCAGAACAGTTGGGATAGTCTCAGTTATCCCCTTCATTTTGAATACCTGCCTACATGCCCAAGCAATCTCCTATGTTTGCTGTTATTAGAGATCTTGGCTAGCATTTCTAGGACTAAGAATCTGGTAAGTTTCTGAGCATACCCTTAAGGAGTCATCACACCTAAGTTCTCAGTATTTTTCCTCATATGCCTCTCTTCCTGCAGGCTTCACACCGCAGCAATGAGGATGAAAAGCTCAGAGTTGAGGGGTAATCACAGTTTGAAGAAAAACTGCCCATATCATTCCTCAGTAAGTAGAGGAATTTAGTCTCTGTGACTATTAGCAGCTGTAAGTAGAACTTTCAGAAACTTTCTTTCCTTTTAAAGAAAAATAATAAAAATAATTAAATTTACTATCTAGAGGCTATGTGGACAAAGTTTTTAAAAGATGCTTTGACCTACTGTCCTTCATATCAGAAAAAGAAGTGTACCTCACAATAGTCCTTGGTGAAGACTTAGAGCAGTAAGGCAGGATGAAAAGCTAGGCTTACTCATCAAACTGAATTCAACTCTACAACCCAACTCTTTCAAGCTATTGATAGAGGCATGAAATACACAATAAGAAGTAAAATGTAATTCCCCTGGAAGAAATTTAAGTTTAATCTCTGATTAATATAAATCAGAAAACATAGCTGGGGCATTAAGTGAAAACTAAATAAAAAATAATTATTCATATCTGGAACATAAGAAAACACATTTCTAAGGCAATTAGTTTATCTTTTAATAGCTACCACAGAGAATTATTTTTCCCCAGCAAGATTTACGAATTGTCTTTGACAAAACTTTTCTGACTATCATTTTTGGAAGACCTCATATTGTAGCATGCCTAGGTTTGGTCTTGTCTATCGTTTATCTGGTGATTCTCTCTCAACAGTCTTTGCCTTGGAGTGCTTGAGTTTTGCCTTTTGTAAAGTAAGGCACAAGAGTTCCAGATCATGAAAAAAAAATATTTTAATATCATAGAACTGAAGTTTTTCTTAAAAGACATCCTTAGAGAAAACTACAGGTTCTTGGACCGTCCTCTCAGAACTGAATTACCTGTTAAGGACTTCATGTTCCTTTGAAGAGATTAGCCCCAACTGGAGTGTTCATATGACTTCCACAGTAGCCAAAATTTCTCACTTTTCACTCCGGCTGCAACATACACTTCTCTGACCTTACTTTCACTGGCCTATACATATAAGAGAATGAACATCTGGAAAAGTAAAAGCCCAAGCTGGATCAGAACACTGCAATGTAAATATAGCTCCCTATCTCCCCAGACAGAAGATGAGAGGGAGAGAGAGGACTACATCTGGCAGATGGTCAGCTCACTGCTTAGTGTTTCTAGGTGCTGGGATGCTAAGGTGATGGTGCTATCTGAAACAGAACTGCAACCAGCTATTGCTTCTTTCCCAAGTATTTGATTGAGTTGAGGAGAGTCCCATCATAAAACCAAATGACAAGATCTGCATGATAAAGGAACTAGGCTCTAAGGAGAGAAAATATTATCACGGGGAAAGAAGTGGCTGATGTGCTTTCAATAAAAAATGAATACCTTAGAAGAATATCCAGCAAATATAACAACATAATTAAGAAATATAACATTGATTCCATCCATGAGATCCACAGTAGCTTTGACATCTTTAATTTTGCTTTCATTTACTTGTTTTCCTGATGCACTTCTGAGAACATCTGCGAGTATTTGTTTTTATTCCCAACATAAAGCTCAACAGACATCCCTCAACAAACTCCGTGTTTGTTTTTAATCATAATGAAATTCTGAAGATGGATAAGATAATCTTACATTCTTTATTCAAAAAAATTAGGGGGAAATGCCTCGACTGAAAGAGTAGTTATGGATTTGGGACCACATTGCTTTCTTGGTACAGTATGGAGAATTTTCCACCATCAAACACAGAGTATTATACAACACATGGAATGTTAGAACTCAAGTCAGCAGCATTGTGGAGCAGGAAATTGGTCTGTCTTATTTCAGAGAAATCTAATCAATTTATTACCATTATACCATGAGGTTTTTCTGCTACACATTAATATATTCTGTCTTCCTACATATCTTTAGTCATCACCACCACAAAAGAATCAAAACCAAATATCCTTACCATAAAGCTTCAAATTATTATGTACTGAAGCAAAAATAAATACATATGTTTTCAAATGATCTGTTCCTTCTGCAAGAAGGGTCCCAAGGAACCATAGGAATTGGTACCAACAGCTACATTGAGTAATCTGAAACATGGTTTGTTGTTTTTTTGGTTTCTTTTTTAACACTTAGGCCTAAACAAGCCATGACAACAGTAGAGAACAACAAATGTATTAAATAACAGAGTGTCTACATTCAGAAAGTGTAGCTTTTATTAAAACTTGAGTATGTTCACATTCTTTCTTAAACTTACTGCAAGCTGCATTCACAGGAAAAAGTACATCCATTTTAAATGTTTTCTTGGAGTGAACAGACATATGGGAGCAGAAGTTTGGAGGAAAAGGCTTTCAGGTGTAACTCATACTCCAGTCAACTATAAATCCCTCCCATAAGCCTTACAGCTTATGACTGCAACTGGAAGCAAAAAGTAAGGTCAGGAGCAGTCCTCAGCCCTCCACATCACTGGAAGTGAACCCAGGAGCAACTCAGGTGGAGGTAAGGAAGAGCTGAAGTCAGGCTGCACCTTTCCCCACTTGGGCTCACTCCACCCAGACAAAATATGCACGAGCATATATGAAAACACTAAACTTGCTGTACCTTTCCCTCTCAGCAGTGACTGACCTACATCCACATCTATAAGGGACTTTTTGACCCTTATAAATCATGTAAATGCCTTACACCAAAAATGTTTTTTTTACATTTTGTTTGTAAAAAAAATTAGAGATTGCATTAGCTTGTGCTTAAAGGACAAGCTCAAACACAAAAGACAAGGGAACAAGCCTGAGTTCTGCCTCTGCAACCTTAGATAATCTAATTTCCCTCTCAGTTCCTGAAAAATAGAACAAGAATGATAATCAATAATGTTTCATGACCTTACAGAGATACTGTGAGCATCAATGCATGGCAATATGATGGGAATCAAGTCTGTGAAGAAACTCCTAATATCCTTATTTCTGAACTCTGCAGGAGTTTCACGGTCATAACTACCCTGAAAATTTCCATATCAAAATTACCATAAAGTTGTTGTGGTTGTTCCTGCTGTAGGCAGAAAAGGAGAGAGAAACTAAGAAAAAAATTCTTAAAAGGCAATTTTCTGAGCCACTATCTCCCATTGCTATGCACTTAAGAAAGGCATCAAAAGCCCTGTGAACGAAGCACTTCACCCTCATGTTTTTGTGAGACAAGGCTCAGTACCTACTAGGTCCAGGCCTTGCACCACATGATGGTAATATAGCTGAAATTGCAGTGCCACAGTTATGCAACCCCACAACTTTTCCTGTGTTATATGACCTCCTGAGCAAACAGGATGAATGAGGAAAGAAAGGGAGCTGAAGGGAGAATGGGCACTGTATCCCCTTTGTAACATCCAGTAAATACAGGCTTATCCAGGTGAGAAAAGATTGAAGACACTTGAACCATTTCAGCTTCTGGCTGTTCCCTGACTAGCACTGCACTAGTAATAGCTGGAGCATGCTAAAGCATAAATGATATGAAGCTTGCTGGATGCTAATCAATTCCTTTCTGCTTTGAGATGTTTTGAATTAATTGTGTTAGCAAAAACTATTCTTTGGGATGTGACAGGTATCATTTCTCTCATGCAGACTTTATCAAAGAGACGAAGGTAGAAAAAATGGGTATACCTGCTGCTCTGTTCACTGTATCCACAGACAGGCAGAGTGAATAAGCACTGCAGAATTTGGCAATGTGTTCTTAAAATTATAAGTAATGATGACTTTGAATGATAAATCTATGGTGCACAGACTTCTTAAACTCAGAGAGGCAGCAATGACTCCTTACGTTCCCAAACAATATAATTTTAGGACTTACTTCCCAATACAGAACATTTCCACCTGCCAGTCCCAGGTACGTCCTGTAAATCAGTACAGATAATGTAGTTCAAATTTTGGCAACTTTCCAGGAAGGCTATACTGCTCATTGCTGAAGAACATAAAATATAAATTGAATGGGAGATCCTGTTTTGTGAATCTTATTTCTTTCCACTGCTGCTAGATGTATTCACACATTCCAGCTGACCTTGCTTACCTTTCACAGCAGGAGGGACTAGCTTGAATTTGCCACCTGCATTGCCCCTTTTATCCATCCCACCAGAAATTTAGGTAGCTGAAAATTAAACCAACTTGAAGCTCCAGGGAATCAATTCACAAGGAGTGATATTAAATTTTCCTTCAATCTGGAGTCACATGCAGCTGTGACATTTGGATTTCAGATAAAGCCACGTGAGAATGCCCTCACTGGCGGGCTGGTCCAGGGAAGAGGCAGAGGAGAAGGCTGGTATCGGTTAACTGTTTCCTTATTCCCCCTACAAGTGGCCTCCCATGAGAGGGCAATGTTTCTGGGGGGAGAAGAGGGACTTATCAGTTAGGACACAAATATACACAGTAGCTTGATTTGCAGAGCCAGCTGCATTAGCAGTACTAGAAGAAACTTAGATGGCTCAAGGTTTTGAGCTGAAGATTTCTAGGTCATCCAAATATTCTTATAAACCATGAAGTGGGAAAGGACAGACACTTTAGAGTGGGTCCTGGTCACTAAGGTTTGCTATCACCCATGTGCCCTACCTCAAGCCAAATTTGTTTGTAAGGCTTGATCTCATTTTGTATTCAGAAGATGCAGAACAGCAGGTGGATTGTTTTCATTTGAACCCTTGGCATCCTAACCTACAGCTGAATTCCCTAATACTTAGAAATATTTCAGCTCCTGACTTCTGATCCACAAGGTCTGAACCAAACCAAAATATCAACATAGTCACTCAAAAAACCTCTCGTTTCAGCCTCACGCCAGGCCTCTACATAGAGAGGTAGGTTTATAACTAAAGGTCAAGCAAGTTGTGTTTGTGGTTTTATTACAGATATATCACTGTTCTGTTAATGACATAACAATTGTGATGGCATTTACTTGATGACTCCGTAATTGATAACAGTATTGAGAGAAAATGAAGTGTATGAATTCTCACAATACCATCCACCAAAGAGAAATATCTTTACAAGAGGCAAGAGCAACCACATTTTTACGCTCCTGCCCCAGAGGAGTCTTTCATTAAATACATATTTACTTACAGAGATAAAGTTCAATGGCAGTAGTTATTTCACAAATAGCATCCTGCAGTTTATGATTATTAAAGTCAGCTAGTCAGCAGAGGGCACTGAAGGGAACATTATAATAGATTCCGTTGATATAATCACCACTGCCACCAACTCCTGATGGCTTGAGGCTCAGTATGAATGAGTGTCTGCAGCCCCTTGTATTTTATTAATATTGTTGTTTGTCTAATAAGAAAGCCATTTACCTGCTGTGTGTGATGAGGTTCCTTGATGGATGTTATTGCTTATTTTCCTCTCGCTCAGTGTTTTCGCTCTTGCAGAAATATGAGAATGACTTTTTTTTTTTTTTTACTTTTTTTGAGGTATCTAAGAAAATTATATACAGCATCCTCCTTCACCATTTCTGTCTGAATAATTGCTATTGCTTATCCCTAACTGTATACCTACCCACATTACCTTTTAAACATTGGAATACTTCATCAGAGACCTATCTGGTTTTTAATCATTGCTGAACGCAGACAACAAATAGCAGCTCTTTTCCCTAGAGAAATTGTTATATTAGTTCGGACCAATGGTATGAAAGTGATTTTGCTTTTGTATTTTCCTTTTGATTTCTAATGGGTTTAGACTGGTATGCCATCTAAAGGACAAGGTTTGATATTCCAATATTTATGTTGTTTTTCACTGTCACAATTCTTGGTAATTCAAATGAATATTCAATCCCTTTCGGTATTTTTCATTTTGAGAGCCTAGATTTCTTCCTGTAGTAACAAGCTTCACCATCTAGACAGACAATTCATTTCATTTCCCATCAGTCCTGGCAATTGCATGTTAAGGCTTGTGAGGATACTTCCTATGGCGTTGCATGTATCACGACTGGTGCTTTTAGTGATGGGCCTATCGGGAATGTAATAACTACTCCTCAGTGATGCTGCAATTGTTATGCTTAATAGCACAATTGCAAATGAAGTTGAATATTTCTGCAGCACTGATTTTATCTTTTGTCTGCCTGTATTAGAAAAGACAGGTTTATGAAAAGCAAGTTTTTGGTTTTTCTTGTTAGCAATAAACTTCCCACAATGGAAAAGATATCACAGTTCTATAGATTTTTAACCCTCTGTAGAATTACACATCACAAATACATATACATATTATATATTGCATCACCCTGTGGTGATACAGGCTGCGCGCTGCCTGTTGGGGGAGCAGCTCTGCCGAAAAGGCCCCTGGGATCCTCTGGGCACAAGCTGGAGCATTAAACCCAGGCAGCACGATAGGCTAACTGCATCCTAGGCTGTACGACTGTGAGCACAGCCGGGAGGCTAAGAGAAGTAACCATCCCCATCTCTACTCAGCACTTGTTAGACCACACCTGGAATATTGTCCCAGTTTTTGGTTCCCCAAATACAAGAAAGATGTTGATAAACTTGGAGATGTTCAGGAGGCTGGAGCACATGATTTATGAACAGAGCTCAAGGCAACAGAAGTGGAACTGGGAGTGGAAAAGTGCAGAGAATGAGCTGAATAAAACCCCCATGGCCATGAAACCGTTGAAATCTCTTGACAAGTGGAACTGCTGAGTTTTCCACAGCTCTAATACCATTCTACTCTGATTTTAAGGCATTTGCAAAAATCTAAAATCAGACTGCTTATAATGCCTGCCCTACCGGTGTTTTTTGAATTATTATTTCAGAAAGACTTTAATGTTAAATCAACATTCTCTTGACAATCCAAGAAAAAGTTTCTGTAAAAAACATGTAATTTTTAAAGTGAGGAAGGGCTAGGTGAGAGGCAAGGTATTTTTCAAAGCTTCTAGCAGTGTCCATGATTGTTTAAAATGCTATCCCTCATTTATTAGCCAAAGGTTATCACTGTATGCTGCAACAGGTATCTTCAGTAAACAAAACACATAACGTGATTTACCATTTTCTGCAGTTACCTTCTGTAATGACCTATACATTTCCACTGCTTGATCATTAGTCAGGGTAAGACCATTCAGTCAATCCACTTAAAGAACATTTCTAACATTGTATAGGGCCTATGTTTATACATTGATGTAGTTTTGAAGCCAGGCCTAAAATTATCAGTGTTCACTTTGTCTAAGTGTGGCAGCGTATAGACTTCACACTCCAAAACCACACCAAAGTGTCAGGAGTTTTGCTAACTCTCAAGATGTGTCAAAGCCCTAGGAAAGATGAACTTTTTGTCTCAAAATCAAGAAAGAAGAAGTTTGTAAGAAAAACAAAGTCACTCACTGAAAAAAGGTAACTTCTCTGAACACCTGCCTATTGGACTTTCTCTTATTACCGCCATACCCACACCATCCCTTATGACAGCAGCTTGTTTTGACAAATGCCAGAATATGTGGCCACAGATTTGTGGATGGTATCGTGGTTTAGGCCCAGCTGGCAACCAAACACCACAAGGCTGCTCGCTCACTCCCTGCCCCCACCCTGGTGGGATGGGGAGGAGAATCAGAAGAAAAAGGTAAAACCTCATGGGTCGAGATAAGGACAGTTTAATAGGACAGCACACAGAGACAAGAAATAATAACAATACTACTACTAATAAAAGAATATACAAAGCGAGTGATGCACAATGCAATTGCTCACCACCCAGAACCCAATGCCCAGCCCATTCCTGCTCCATGATCCCTCCTCCCCTCCAGCCAGTTCCCCCAGTTTATATACTGAGCATGACATCATATGGTATGGAATATCCCCTTGGCTAGTTCGGGACAGCTACCCTGGCTGTGCCCCCTCCCAGCTTCCTGTGAAAATTAACTTTATCCCAGCTGAACCCAGGACAATTGAATATGTAGATAAGGTTTTAAATGATCTTGAAAATAGAGACAGGATATGAGGATAACTTTGGAAATGTGAAGTGGCACTTTAAAATTGATTACTGGGGTCCCCTTCTTAGATTCTCATTGGAGATAAGAATCCAAATATTGTTTTTGCCACATCAAAATGCAATCAGAGTTGTACTGTATATGATTTTTCTAGTCTGTATTCTTAGTTATAAGTGGCATACAGTTTTCCAATTTGAGTCTCTGATTTACAAATGCCATTTAAATGTCTTCTGCATACATGTTGGAACACTGAATTTCTTTGCATAATAGTTTTGGTAAACAGAGAACACTTTCAAATAAAGCATCATTTACAATATTAACTAAAAGAAACACTGGCATAAAAATATGCAAGTGCAATTTGTTTTGAAAGCCATTGACTCGCCATTTAGATTAAAATCAGTTTAACGTAAGCACTGTGGGGCTTTAAACAGTGCAATTAAACCTTATTAGGTATGACAAATAATGCCATTATTAATGAGATTTTTCAAAGAAAAAAAGGTCATTTAGTTGAATTCAAATCTAAATTGCTCCAGATGATATAATAAAAGCCACTGTCAGGCTCTGCACAGAAGACTCAGTTATGTCCGACACTCTGTGAACATGCCACAGAGGGCCGAGGGTGAGGACCCTGCTGCCCTGCCTTCCACACAAAACACAGGTACAGTCTAGCTCTCAACCTCTGCAGCTGCAACAGCTCTTTTAAACGAGCTCTGCAGTGTGGTGCCTAATATTTGGGTATGGTGAGGAATTCATGCCCTAAAACAGTCTGATGAAAATTATATACACAAAGGGATGCTTATCCCATGCACTAAACTGCAGTGCCAGAAATTGAGTTTCTTTGTCTTCAGGGTAGAGCAGAGTCATGCAAAAAAACAGCCAAGGGCTATTTTGGTGCTATTTCACAGGAGCTAATAAGCCCCATTTAGGCATAGTGCCTCTTGGATACCTTGATTTTTCTTCTGGTTCCAAAGCAAAAGTGACATCTGGATGGAAGTTGTCCTGTGGAAACCAAACAGCAGAAAGCCACGTGTCCACATGGCTGGAAGCACCCACATCTGCTATGAGAGGGATGTGCAAGTAGGGGACAGAAGACAGGGTGTGTGTTCTTCTAGACCACCCCATGGCCTGTGCGTGTGCAAGCTTTGCAAGTAACTCTGTGTGCCTGTGTGTGTAGGTGCAGTGAGTGATGGTGGAGGCAATGAGAACTTTCTGGCATTAGTCTTAGAAGAGTGTTCAGAGATTTGCAAGGGTTCATAAAGTTTTTAAGCATCCAGTATTGTAGTTTATCTGCTGTAGTATTAACATTGATCCTGAATGAATAATTCAGCTACTGCCAGCTAAGTATCTGTCATTAATAAATCAATGTCGTGGTTTAACCCCAGCCAGCAACTAAACACCACGCAGCCGCTCACTCACTCCCCCCCACCCAGTGGGATGGGGGAGAAAATCGGGAGAAGAAGCAAAACCCGTGGGTTGAGATAAGAACGGTTTAATAGAACAGAAAAGAAGAAACTAATAATGATAATGATAACACTAATAAAATGACAACAGCAATAATGAAAGGATTGGAATGTACAAATGATACGCAGTGCAATTGCTCACCACCCGCCGACCGACACCCAGCCAGTCCCCCGAGCGGCCAATCCCTGCCCCCCACTTCCCCGTTTCTGTACTGGATGGGACGTCACATGGTATGGAATACACCGTTGGCCAGTTTGGGTCAGGTGCCCTGGCTGTGTCCTGTGCCAACTTCTTGTGCCCCTCCAGCTTTCTCACTGGCTGGGCATGAGAAGCTGAAAAATCCTTGACATTAGTCTAAACACTACTGAGCAACAACTGAAAACATCAGTGTTATCAACATTCTTCGCTCTGAACTCAAAACATAGCACTGTACCAGCTACTAGGAAGACAGTTAACTCTATCCCAGCTGAAACCAGGACAATCAATAAATCATTTTGATGCTAATTTGATTGAAACCACCCAACTTGAGTAGTTTTTCCCCGTGGCAAATTGCAATCTGGATCTCCCATTTCCAAAATGATGAAATAACTAACAAGACTTGTGGGCAAGACTTGTCATGTTTGGTTTTTTTATATATAGGCTGTTGAACTAGCATATTATGGGCATGTAAACTTGATTGTTTGCTCATTTGCAAGATAAGTAAAGGGACTAACTTCAGGTTTAAATTAGTCTATCGTGTAGAGCTTCTCTGCTGAATGATGAAATGCCTAAGTAAGTTACCGACCAAACAACACTACACACAGTTTTCTAGTTTCATATGCAGTTTACTGAGGGGGGGGTTGCAGAGCTAATTTCCTCCTCAGATTTAAGATATATGTGCCTTTCTGGTTCTTATGCAGACTCTCCAGGAAAGCTAGCAAAAGGCCCACTAACTTTCTATGAAATTGATTAAATCTGGCTTAGAAGTCACTCTTGCATCCCACCACAGAAAGCCTGGCACCCAAACTCTGAGACTGTCAAAGCTACCAACAGCTGAAAAAACAGATTTTCAACATGAAAAATAAATAAATAAAATGGAAGACGACTTCTTTGCGGAGCATGTAGCAAGCTCTTGGGTTTTCCCTGATGCCAGGGTATTCTACTTCTGCTATACATGCCTAGTATTTTAAGGCCATTAAGCAGAGAAGTTTCCACAGCTGTATTTACTTGGTTTGATCAGATAATGAGAGCCAAGATATACTTTAGGAGAGGACAAAAGAGATGAGGGAGGAAATACAACCTTTCTCAGCAGCTGGAGTGATACTGTTTTTTCCTAGAGCTGTTCGGGAAGGGAAAGAGCTCCCTCATGATGGCTGCACTGGAGCAAGCTTGGTATGGCAAGCCTCATTTTCATCAGAAGCATCATACATCTCAAGGACACAATGCCTTCTGGTGTCTGTGATTTACTGTATATATTAAGGTCCACTCTCTCCTCACAAACATTTAGAACTTGCCTGGTATCTCCACAAGGCTTTAGGATGTGGACATTTGGATTTGCATTTCCATTTCGTTTACTTATCACTTGCCTGGTGACATTTTCTTAAATGAGTTTATGGGTTGCTTACACTCACTTGCAAACATTTCTATATGCAAGTGCATGCATTCATACCGTGGGCATTTCATCATAATTTTTAAAATATATTCTAAGACTCACATGAGCATCCATTTTGCTAATGGACTGTTTAAGCAAACAAGACATTCATTAAGTTCTTGGAAGTTAAAGCCCAATATTTTGAGGGTTTTTTAAAAAAGGATTTTCAGGGTTGGTGTATAATATCCATCTAAGTGGTCTCAGACTGCATTTTGAGATCGTAATCACAACCTTGTTTGAACTGGCAATACTTAACAGTGGGTGAAGGTTAAAGTATACCTGGCAAAGACACCCCAATTTCATGTTGACAATTCTACCTACCTTTTTGAACTATGTATCAGAAGAGTGAATTATTATTCCCGTTCTTGCAATAGGTTTGTCTGAAAGCACGTGGTGGCAGAATTTGTCCTCAGACTTCATTACGTTCTTTCAAGGGGATGGACCTGTGTAGAGGTGAAATGGTATTAGGGGGCTTCCATAGGCAGAGAGTGGATAAACACACACAGCTGAGCAGATAAGTGCAGTAGTTTAGGCCATTTGACTTTATTTAATGATGGCATGCCTAAGATGTGAAAATAGTAATTCCAGTAATTTAGGGCACTAAAATGTATCTTTACAGATTGTCCTGATAGATTTTCTGTTTAAGACAATCAAATTAAGAATTTAGGCAAAAATTTGCATTACAGCCTCATTTGTTGTTGTCATGGTTAATCCCAGCCAGTAACGAAGCACCACGAAACCACTTGCTCACTCCTCCCCCCCCCCTCCCCCCCTGACTCCTGGTGGGATGAGGAGAAAATATAAAGAAAAGCTCGTGGATCGAGACAAGGACAGGGAGGGATCACTCACCACTTATGGTCACGGGCAAAAGAAAGGCTCAACTTGGGGAAAAAACAAAATCAATTTAATTTACTACAAATCATATCAAAACAGGGATAATGAGAAATAAAAACTAAATCTTAAAACACTTTCCCCTCACCCCTCCCTTCTTCCCAGGTTTAACTTTACTGCTAGTTTTCTCTCCCTCCTCCCCCAGCAGCGCAGGGGGACGGGGAATGGGGGTTGGGGTCAGTTCCTCACACGTTGTCTCTGCCGCTCCTTCCTCCTCAGGGGGAGGACTCCTCACTCCTCCCCTGCTCCAGCGTGGGGTCCCTCCCACGGGAGACAGTCCTTCATGAACTTCTCTGGCATGAGTCCCTCCCACGGGCTGCAGTCCTTCAGGCACAGCCTGCTCCAGCGCGGGCTTCCCCATGGAGTCCCGGCCATCTTGGGGAGCATCCCCCCACTCCGGCGTGGGCTCCTCTCTCCCCGGGCTGCAGGTGGGCATCTGCTCCCCCGCTCCCCTCCGTGGGCTGCGGGGGCGTCCCCTCCTCCCCTCCTTCCTCACTGACCTCGGTGTCTGCACAGGGGTTCCGCTCACATCCCAATCCCCCGACTCACTGCAGGTTTCCCATCTTAACTCTGTTCTCCCAGAGGCGCTACCGCCATCACTGACGGGCTCCACCTGGGCCAGCGGCGGGTCCGACTCGGAGCCAGGGAAGCTTCTGGCAGCTTCTCACAGGAGCCGGCCCTGCAGCTCCTCCCCTGCGACCAAAACCCCGCCACACAAACCCAAAACAGTTCTTTCAAAGACAGTTTCTTTTTTGTTTTCCCCACCCCCTTCCATCTTTCCAGAAGTAGCAGAAAAACAGAGGTAGTTACATTGTTAGCAGTGTAATTTCTAGTGAATAAACTGGCCCGAGTCACACATTGTATTATAGCCATCCTTACTCCAGGTCCTATGCCCAGGTTCATATACCTGTGAACGGGGCAGCAATTAAATGGTTCTCTAAGACAAAACATTGTTTAAAGTCATGCTAAGAGAAACATCACCAAGACTAGTCAGCTTAAGTGGAGTTTTAACACCCATCTGTGCTTGACTACAACCTTTGAATGGGTCTAAATGCCCGCAAACCGTTCTTGTTAGAAGCAGTTAACAGGAATGGCAAGTGTATCCGAAACAGAAGGAAAAAGGACTTGCAATGTGTTCGGTCAACACACTGCAGCAGAATAACCCATTCCAAAACATGAAAAGTCTTCTGGCCCCTCTGAAGCCAGGGCAACACTTTTAAAGTGATCATTTATGCTCAGGTTTCAAATTAGTATTTTTGCACATCACTGCCAGTCTAAGATACGGTAATTCTAAATTTCTCATTCCTCTAATGAATGAATGATAGTCCAAGAATTTACTTCATTATGTCTAAGACACTACTTCATAAAGTATTCCAGAAGATAATTACAGCTGAACAACAGTGTTCCCCAGGTAAATAGTCTGTAACTAGTGCAAATTATCCTGTGCATGTATTTTATTTTAGGACTCCTTGTTTTGGATCCTTAACAGGTGAAGGCATACCAAATAATTACCAATGCTATCTGCATGATGCACTATAATTTTCTTCTAGAGACTGTTTATTTATACGGGTATGTCTGATCTTCTAAGGAACTTCTATCAAGGCATAGTAATCAGTCTTGCAGTTGACAGAAAAGTGCTCTGCTCTGCAACATTTACAAGATAAAGAAGCTACATTAACTCTACAATATACTGCCTTTGTAGTCTGATTAAAGCCTAAAGAATCTGAACATATGAATGTATATGAGAAATGAACTCAGTCATCCTTAATGAAACATATTTTTATATATTACACTACATCATGAAGTATGTTTATTTGTGAAGATCTCAAATAGTGAAGTCCAAAACCTTTAGTTCTCGTTTAATATGATTTCACAGAAAAATAGAATTAATTAAATAAACTTGAACACACTTAATTAACTGTTTTTTCCTATAAACTCTTTGATATTGTACATTAATTTTTACAGATAGCTGGCTGATAATTTCTCCAACTCTAACAACTGTGATTTTGACTTGCAGAGAATACAAGGTGCACCATTTTAATGTTTCAGAAAGACGTTTTCTTTCATGAAATGATTTTTTATTTATTTATAAAAAGCACAAGTCAAAATTCCAAAAGTTTTCTTTGAAAACCATAGCATTTCTTTGCCAATGGCTTAAAGACTGCAAAACTTAGCCCTATTGTTATGAATGTAAGTTATCATTGGGGTATAAAGTAGTTTATGGCCCTTACAATGGGTTAAGAGTGTAAAATCTGGTACACAAAGCAAGTTTAAGGAAATAAATACATTCCAGAAAAAGTGTATGTAATAATCCAATTTATACAGCATTCTCCATTAAAAAATGAGTATAAATATAGCCTAGCAAAAATTGTTATCTCATGTGATAAATTTTTGTTCAAGCACCTCTCCCTTTGAAAAGAGCAATGCCACATAAATATCTCCACATCCCTTTCTCCTTGAATTCCATATTCTCCAAATATGTTTTAAAAACTTCATAATGATCTGGCAAGTGAAATGTTGATAGCATTGCCTATCTGGCTAACTGGTAAAGGCTTACTGACTTCTTGCATTTTCCCTTCCCCTACTGCAAATAAATGTTGTTTCAGTACTAAGACCTGTAATATACTCATAGCAGAAAATATGATTTGTGCCATATGATTGTGATTTGTACTTTTGGTACATAGTGGTGATGTCTCCCTCAGTGTTTTGGTTCAGAACAGGAGTGCACTTTTGAAGTGGATCTCCTGGTCACCCCTGGACACCTACCATGCTTTGGTTTACATCACACAATGACCCTTGAGTGCCATGAGCTGGATTGAATCAGGTGGAACTGAACTAGAAGATGTGCTCCAGAAATGCATGTGATGTGCTCCACCAATTCATGGGGCATTCAGTCAACACGAACGGGCGAGAATTAGTCAGAAGCAAAGACCTTCTGAAATATGTGTAGAGCAGTCACTGGGATCACAACATCGACTGATCACTCTACAAATTTGCCCTTTTTTGTCTAGACCACTTACAGATTTAGACATAGTGGAGCCCTGTTCCATGATTAATACTTTTAACTGTTACTGAAATAGAAATAACTAACTGTTGAGGTAATTAAGTTACATACAGACAGGTGAGTGCCTGATGACATCAAGCAACACCATGAGTTAATACAAATACCTTGTTTTAAATTCAGCAATACTTGAACTGCATTGCGTCCACTGGATATGGACTGATTATGAAACATTTCGATACTGTTCGATTCACTCACCCCCTCTTCCCATCCCTCATATCAATTCTACTCTTCCTTGAAGTTAGTCTATTCCACTTACCAAAATGCTTCATCAGCTATTCATTTCCCAGTTGCATGATACACAGCTCTTCATTAGTGTGACTGAGCAAAAACCAGTATTTCAGAATTTAAAAGGACCATTGCTGTAGCATGAAAGTATTTCTTAGGTTCAACTGCAAAGCTGCTAGATAACAGCATTATTGCCTTGTTCTTCAGGAAGCCCTCCCACAGGAATTTTCTCCCATACCAGTTCTGCTGTATCATCTGGAGGCTGATCACCTTCAGGACAGCATGAATGGTGGTTGTCAGGAGGCTGAGCTGGTAGCACCTACAGACACTAGGGAATGTGAGAAAGATGTATTTTCTCTTTCCTATTCTATATTTTATTCTGAGGTTATGACAAGGTTATTAGGCACCAAGTGGAAATGAGGAGGAGAAAACGAGTGACAACTTGTAATAAAAATAATGACTAACTGTGGCAGGCTGAGAGACTGGGAGATGTGATGGGAAGAAAGGAAAATCTACTGAAGTAAAGAGAAAGAGGAGTTTGGGACAAAAGAAAGGTGCTATTTAGGGCTTCTTTTCAAGACCCTGTAATAAATTCATGTCCTATTAATCTGCCTCACCTCCAAAAAATATTCCCTTTCTGGTTTTGTTTTAATTGAAGCAAACTTTTACATTTCAGCGTAAACTCTGTCTCATGTTGTTAGAGCATTTTAAGCATTTACAGCAGCAGGAACTTTCAGAGGGACCATTCTGATCTACTTGTGTATGAATTTATCTATCATGATGCCAAGCATAGGGGTTTTTTATAGTCCCTTTTCTATCATCACAGAATCTGAAAGTGGTAACTCGGTAAAGACTTCCAGACTTTATTTTTAATTCTTAAAAAAAGAAACAAATAAACAACCAAACTCCATTACCTAGTGCAGGAGCCATAGATGTGTTAAGCCAAGACAAAATATACAGTAGACTACACCCATGGGTAAATCAGGTATCTATTTTTACACTGAAATTCAGCTTTTCTAAAAGTAAAATACTGTTTTTAATCATTCCAGCAGGCTCTGGTGGTTCCTTTGACAATTCCTAACTCATAAATAAAAAAGAGATATTTGTTCATCTGTTAGTATTTCTTTTATCTTCTGAACCATTTAAAACAGTTAATAATCCTTTTTTGAGGTACAGTTACCAAAAGTGGACACTAAACAAATAACGATTTCCACAGTGCATACAAAGGTAAAATTCCCTTCCAATTTATATTTGACATTTCCCAATTTATCCATGAAATAATAGAAGTATATGTGCACATGCTGAAAAACCGTGTTCCATACATTATCTCACATGGCTGCTTCATCCCTCTTGAAGTCATTGCTTTCCAAAGCAGTGGTAACCCTCTCATGCTACAAATATGACCTTTTTCCTGTTTCTGGGAGCATGACCTTGTATTTATTTGAATTAAAGCACAAATCATAAGGCCAGGTACCCATGCAGCGTGATGGTTCTGCTGATATGACCTGTCATTACTTCCTCCTCCACCTGTTTTTGTGACAATTGTGGACTTTGTCAGCAATATCTTTATGTTCTGTTAATAAAGATACCAAAGAACAAAAGACTGGGAACTTATCCTTAGGAATCATACAAGAAATAGCGCCATGAGTGGAAGTTTTCCCTTTTATTTTTTTCTTCTTAATTGACTGTTTCTATTCATCAATTACTTTCTTCACCAGTCCAGATTTTTTCCTAGATGTGCTCTTTGTCTAGATTTCTGCTACAAATTTCAAATATCCTTTCTTCTTCACCAGTATGAAGTATTTCATTTAGACAAACCAGAAAAACAGGAGACCTAAAGCTCTTCTGTCCTATAACCTGTTCTTTCATTAAAATTGATTCTTTGATTAACTAATAAACAATTCATAAAACAACAGCTTCTTGCAGGAGCCGAACTGTAGTTTTCATAAACTGAAAAAACCACTGAAAAACAGGTGACTGGTTTCTTCTTAGCCAGATCACTTTTTTTTCAGACACATATGTGTAAAAACATAAAGGAATGCTAAAAGTCAACCTCAATGACTGTCTCAGAGAATAAGAAGAAAAGGGACTAGGTTACAAACATCCAGGCTTTAGTAGTGTTTGATTTGTATTGCTTTCCTCTAACCTCTGGTTTTTATCTAGCATTGACTGTCAATAAGAAGGATTAGGAAGTACTTCGCTTACTTCTACTGGGAGGTAAGCTTTTATTCTATATGAGGATTATTAAAATCAGCAAAAAAATAGAAATGTTGCATCATCTTTGATTAAACTGAATGACATACCAACAGAAGAAAAATAGAAAGAATTATATGCCTTAAGCAGGAAATTCATTTGCACGGACTGAATGCCATTTATCTATGAAACACTCTGTTCTATATATTAAGATTTTACTTTGTATTTTACAGCAAAACCTCCTGATTAAATTTGTTCAGTTCCTGATCTCAAAATATACTTTGCTTAAATTGCGTGATAGATAAGATGAGATTGGATTCATCAGAAGAGAAGCACAGATAATCTTAATGATAAAGATTAAGAGTTTCTACAATTATATGGTGCCTCAGTAAATGTGGTGTATCCTGTGTTGGGTTGAGTTTATAGATTTGCCTATACATATCTTTTGAGTACACAAATTAACAAAAAGCCAAAACCATTTTTATATACTTCTCTCTTTCCAAATATTTAAAATAGAACCACTTATAAAATCAAATTTACCAGCTGGTCTTAATTATAAATAGAAGCAGCAATGCTACACAGGAGCAGTTCATTTGGAATACTTGCAAAAGCAGTTCAGAATTATTATCAGACTGAAAAGTGAAGAGCTGTTTTATTTCAAGGTGGAATAAAAGGTATTAGTCAGGATCACAGCATCATGGATCTATGTACTGTACAAGCGCACAAAAACTGTGTAAAAGACCCAAAAAGATGAGCACAAAGAACTGTACTCACAGGTTAGTATCAGCTGCTGGCACAGTGGAAGCTCAGGTGCAAACACGTATATTGTTCAAATTCATATAATTTTATATAAATGCACAACAGTAATTCCCTCTTTAAATGACATCATCAGTAAAGTAAATTAAAAAAAGAAAAAGATAATACTATTACAATCTAGGCCTGGAAAACCAATACATCCAAATGATAATAATATGCATGGCATCAAGACAGGGAATAGTCAGGATCATTTGCAAATGTTTGCATTTAACATTCTGGTATTTAATTTGCATTTAACTTTAACCCAGAGTTTATGACGTTTGCATTTTGAATTAATAAAACGTGTTTTGGAGATTATTACAATCCCTTTATGGCTTTATTTACACTGCAGTACAGTTGTACATTATCAACTATCATTCTGTATCAATGTGTTTGGGCTGAGAGGAAAATTACAGTTTTGTAAACAGGGCTAAACTAATTTGAACCTAGGTTACATTTTGTCTTACAACTTTCTAAGACTATTAGAACTATTACACTATTAAGCTATAAGACAATTAAAACTAATAGAATTAACAGAATTTTTAAAAAATTCATTTTAGGTAAAAATTTGCCCTTATTTCCCTCTTTATAAAAACATACCAGCATATTTTTACTTTTTTATTTAAATTGCTAGATTTTGACACTGGAAGCAAACGAGGTATGCTAATGACTCAATTCCCAGTCCAATGGGGTATCAGATATAGATTCTCATCTCTTTCTCATAAGTTTGTGACCAAAATAGATAAAAGGCACATCTCATGATTTTTTTAAAAGGCTTCTGACTTCGGAAAGTCTGGCCCTGTGATATAACTGTATTGTCAAATTTACATAAGATGGCACAGAGTTATACAGTAGTTATAATTTCACAAATATAATTATTTTTATAGAAGTCCCACTAGAGAAATAATAGATGAAACAATACCATAAACTTTTAATAAAACACCTTTTAAAATGTCACTGTTGTTTCAGGCCCATGCAGCAGTTCAAATTTATTTCTAATGCCTAACTACTTCTGATTACCCAGATTTAATCCCTGACACATTTAATGATGCAAGGCAGACACTGTATTAATCAGTCAGCCTTAGGCAATTGAGGCCCAGTCACCCATTTTGATGTTCCTTTGAGCCTCTAAGGTAAAAAAGTATATGAGTGTGTTTTGCAAGAAATCCAAACTCAGTTTCCTGGAAGACTAAAAGCAAATTCTATAGACTATTTACAGCCCCAACCCATAATACTCGAATGAATATAGTGACCCACACAAAAAGACCACCAGACAGGAAAACTGAACATGACCATGATGCTGATAATCATATGGAAACAATTGAATTTTTCTTGTCTGGCCTTGAGACTGAGTGGACCAGCATAAACTGCATCGCATCAAAGACAGCTAGTTTCTTTCACCTCTTAGAAGAGGATGGTGGCATCCAAACTATGCGATGGAAATGGTCCCTGGCCCATGCTAAACTCTTAAACTATACTCATGCTACTTTGCCCAAGCCAAAGTTACAACAGGAATCCTGCTGAGAAATTAATGATCTAGTCAGTCATGTGCCAGTGCTCAGCCTTACTCCCTCACCCATTTGACTTTACCACTGTAAGCGTAGCCATTAAGGCACGAGGCAATTTGTCTTAGCCATACACGCACATCTGTAGCTTAAAGAAAATAGTAAAGCGTTTTGCCTGCTCAGACCATCGGAGCAGCTTTCAGATGCCTGGATTAACCAAAAAGATACCAGGTCAGTCTATAGTAATTCTAAACACTACAAAATTATTCCAGGAGTCTGAAAGGAATAGAAATAGTCACAATCAGAATTTGACTTACTGGTGTGCATTGTTTTCTAACCTGTCCATTCATCTTTTGTCACTACTTTGGAGCTAGTTACACTTTCTGTACTTTGCCTTTTCCTTCCAGAAGTACTTCCCAGTGGTCAGCTGAGTTTCTAGTTCTTGAGTGTCTTGAAGTGAAATCTTTCGAATTTTTTATGTCCAGCCAAAATGGTGTTTGCATGTCAGCAGCTTGTCACCTTGTTTCTGGGTTACAGGCAGCTACACCTCCATTTTCAGGAGCAAAGACAACTGAACCTCGCAAAAGGTCTTTGAAAAACAACATGTTTTATTTAGCAGCTGTAATAAAGTTCTACTATAAAAAATTGTTAAAAAGCAATCACCCAGCCAAAAGCCTCCAGACACATTTAGTCTCACTTAAGTCTATATTTCAATCCAAGCTAAATTGGATAAAATTTCTTCCCAGGTTTCAAGAATAATTCCCGTACGCAGCAGGCTCGCTCTAGATGTCGATGGCTTTCTCACTCTACTTCTTCCCCTCAATACAACCATGGATTTTCATTTCAAACCCTGCAGGGATTATTTTGCCTCCATGGGCAGGATTAATCAGGATAAATATAGACATCTATGTCTGAACTAGTTGTCTAGACTTTTGATAATGTCAATGGAAAGAAATAAACACTCTTTGCTTGTGATTCATCTCATACCAAAATAAATGTCTAAAATAAGTCAGATGAATCATGTTCTAAGACAGCCTATTTCTCTCCGTTACCTATAAAAGGACATCAGTCAACTAGTTCAGATGAAGAGAGCTACATCTGCTCTAATGAATCTCACTCCAAGTGTTTTCTGGGTTGGTGCCCTGTCAGTCAATCCAGTTCTTCGCATTGGAGGAGGTATGGAAGCAGGAAATGAAAACCACGAGTGCATCTGCCTAAGGGGCAGCCGTTAGCTATGTCTGATGGTGGCTACTCAACCTTGCTATCCCAAAAGATGCCATATGCAGCACTTTTTAAAAAGTAGTCCTACAATTATTACAGAAGGCTACAGTACCATAAAAGGAAAATTGAAGAGTATTCTACTAAGTCTTCACAGATTTTTTCTTCTTTGTTCTGTGCTGTGCTGTGACACCACAGTTCAGAAGCTGTTGGGAGTTCTAAGATTTCCTGGTCATATTTGTGAGGAGGAGGTAAAAGTTAAGCATCTGTAGCAGCTGAAAATGAGAGACAATGCAAACTAGGGTTAAAAGGTTCTCAGAGCCAAAATTGCAGGCCATATCCAAAAGCAAAGGTGGCCCTTGACAGTTTCCTAACATTTTTTACTAGTTTTCACAGCTGCAATATTTATGATGCCATAATGAAATCCCAACCATAATTGTCAAAGAAAGCCCACTACTAAATTTTTGTGGTTGGGATTTCAGCCCTGGTTTTTAGACATGTGAATAGATTTTCATTGCTGCATTTATTTTATTCTTCTGTAGTGGAAAATTTGGAGAGTGCTCAGTCATTAGCTCTTATTTGCCTTAAAATGTGCCATTGTAGTTTAATATCAACCTGTCAGATAAGCAATCACTGCTCACAAAATAAGGACTTTAATGATTTCTTAGGTATTGTTTTGTCCTTTTTTGGGCCTAGTTTTCAGAATTGCTGAGCAGTTTCAGTTCTTGGAGGAGCCAGGCCTTTGTGTGAATGCATGCTACAAAAAGCCAGTTCATGCTACCAAAAGGGTACTGAAACAGAAAGATAATAGACAGAACTAGCTTTGTACTGAAATTCCTGCTGATTTTCCAGAAAGATTTGCATATCCTAAGGGAAACCTTTCTAATGCATCTGACAACAGGTGAGGCTAATGTAACAAATGTAATAGTTTAATAAGTATTTGAGAAGTAAAATCAGCTTTTTAAAATTCATACATATACAGTTAAACACTTGATTTTGTGTTATAAACAACACACCTGTGACTATTTTAATTAATCTTTCTGTGAGCATATAGAAGTGTATGAAGTCGATAGTTAATGTTTATAATTCCTTAAAAAAATACTTTGGGCAATATTAGGCTGCTTTATGTATTATTAATACCCTGTGACAAGAATTGGGAAAAGTAATTTCCATCAAAGTCAACAGGTGTTTTCTCTTTGACTTCATTCAGGCAAGTTTTTCACATGTGAAGGTAGAGCACTGGAGTCAGTCAGGCCACTCATCCTAAATTAATTATGTCCTTAAGTACTTTGCTTTTTCAGAGTTCCTGGGATAAGTGCAGTGCAGGTTCGCAAAAATAACCTATTGATTTTTTGTCTTTTTCATAATAATAGTCATAATAGCATGCACATAGCAGAAAAAGGATGTAATTCGAGGCAGAAATTTTCTGTGCAACTGTGACTATGATCTTCACTCTCCCTTATCTCATATCCATTTTAATTAGCAAGGTAATGCAGCTAGCATCATTTGCTTAACTGAATAAGTACACTCTGTGAGACAGGCTAGGAAGGCTGAATCTCAGGAAAAGAAATAAAATCTTCTATATGCAGAAGTTGAACTTATCAGAGGTTCTAAAATACATTCTAGGATGATCGCCTACCCCATGTCTGAATCATCTAAATGATCCTGGGAGTATGGCTTCCTTCAATACCTGTGACAACCCCACAGCCACTTTCTTTCCCTTTCTGCCCGGTATCTCAGTTTTCCTGGGATAAATATAGATGTTTCCTCCTCCTTGTAACCTTCTAAGGAATTACAAATCCAAAGAAGTTCAGATGCTTTCTCCAGTTAGTTTAGAGCTTGCCCAAACAAATAACCTTTTCTTCTTTATCTTAATAACTGTGGCTCATAGCTTAACACTATTTTTTTCCCCCGTGTATAATATCGATAGGTACAAGCAGTTCCTACTTCTATCAGCTTATTCCTCTGTTTCTAGCTCTGATGTAAAAATTATCACTTTTCTTCATCATGTCTTTCTGTACTTCTCTCAAAAATCTCTGTAGTCCTTTAACCAATTGAAAATCTATTTCCTTCAAGTAGTGATGTAGTTTTCCAAGTCTGCTTCTAATATACTTCTGACAAAGTTCTTTTATTATGCTTTTTTTAATCCTGCTGATAGCCATCTGCCGTAGCTAGAATTATGAATTCCAATATGTCTTTAAATTTTAAAGAGAGCTAGAAATAAAACCTCTACTTACTCAAGAAGTCAAGTTTTCAGTGATGGGTTTCAAGCATCACAGTTCCTTAAACTCTTACTGAGATAAATTAGAAAACATACAGATCTATTAGAAGGCCATATTTGTTCCTGTAAACTGACAAAAAAATATCAACATAGAGAAATCGCTCACTGCAAGTTTTAAGGCTTATTCTTTGTAGAAGTCTACAAATACCTTCTTTTTATGTTTATTGTGCCATTCCTAAGGGAAATTTTTTTAAGCATTTTTTCTCATCCTCTTGCCACAAGGACTGCTGGTGCTACTTCTAGTCAGATGTGGCTGGGTGATATAAAGTGGTTACCTCCAGACCAGGGGTTGTCAGTAAACAAAACTTCAGTTCATCGTATCATCATTTACCATCTATCTCTTTTATAAGCTTTCCCTTGTCTAGCTGCCTTTATTTTTCCTTATCCTCCTGAATAATGTTGTCCTTTCCTCCTTAAATTTGTTAATCTCATTCCTTAACACTGAACTTGGATCACAGAATTAATTTCCAGTCAATATGAACTGGATTTTTCTCTTCCTTTTTTTTCCCCCTTCAGTATCCTAATAAGCAAGGAAATCATGCATGTTGGTCCCCTTAGAGACCAGAGGTATCATTAAGATATGCAATTAGACACTGCGAGATTATGTATGTAAATTAGGTTCAACCATGTTGAGAGGGAATTGTCCAGGCCTCAGAATAACAATATTTTGGTGACTTATGTTAAGGTCACTGTGAAATAGTTTCTGTGAGAAGCGAGAGGATTTAGAGGAATTGAATGAATATAAATTAAAGTATTTCTAGGTGTAGTATATTTGGATGAGTGTTTGATGGTAACTAAGATATATCATTACTTAGCTACTATAAAGTAAAACGTGAGGTATAGTAGAAGTACATTCAGACAGGAAAAAAATATGAAAAGCTAATGACTATTTAGCTAAATAGCTTAGCCAGCATGTAAACAATTTAGCTTGACACTAAACAGGAACACTGTGGTAAATGATATATTGCTTCATACTGTTTGGTGATTTAGGTATTCCATTGCAGGAGAGCATCCTTTAGAGTAGATTAGAACATGTGCTATAAAAAATACAGGATTTTACTGATGAAAAAGTAACAGATATTAAGATGACCAACAGGCAAAACAACCATAAACTTCTGAGTTGCTTATGGGACTTTTTTCAAAACATGGGATTAACCAAAGCCATGCACTGTTCTAGCTCTTCTCTCTTTCTGGAGAGAACTAGCTGATACTTGCAACTTACCCAAGAACTTAAAAATAGTTCCCCAAGACATTTGCTAGTGGGAAGCCTAACAGAAAACAGCTCTAGCTCCTCAGATTTCTAAAATTGCTCTCCATACTGCATGCACCCGAAGGGTTTATTGATGCATATAACATTTTTTTAATGTGTCGACTCTAGTGAACTAAAACTAATTCACCTTCTTCTGAATTCATTTTAAACACTAGAAAGATCATAAGATTGAAAGAAAAGTTATAAAACAGAAGATTAAACTACTAAAATGTGATTCTAGATTAAATTTAATTGCATTTTTTCCTCTTCAGCTGTTTCTCTACTTTGGATATTTTTTAGGAAAGCAGCCTAGATCTTCTTCCTTAGTAATGACTACTGAAGTTGAACTTTTGTGTCCCCCTTCCTTCAGTATCAAATCCTTCCAAGTCAGTTCTTCCTAGGGTCACTCCCAAAACCTGCCTCCCATGCTGCTATTCAGTGAAAAGCTAATTAACATTCTCTGGGGGCTTCTCTAGTGTCTTTTGTTTTGTTTTGTTTTCCTTACCAGCACCATCTTTTTAACTTTAATAAGCTTATTGCAATTTGCAGTATTTTTGAGGCTGTTACAACATCTTTTAAGTAATTTATTGTTAGATGTAACTAAGGTTCATCTGTCTTACTTAACTCAATTCACTGCCTGCTCTTGACAGAAACCGTGCATGGCATTCATAATGCTGTTGACAGGGACAGTATTCACAGAGCTTTCTCTCCCTCCACCTTTTGTCAGTTTGAGGGTTCTGTTCTTGCAGTCATAACCCACAGCTACTAACCTCAACTGTAATCTTGAGTAATATTTGCATCATTACTGTTAGATTACCTATACAGTATAGCTTGTAATTATTAGATGTAATGAATGTACGAAGCATAATCTAATTTTGTGTTATAATGGACTTTAATTGGATTTGCACTGTAAAAAGAGAAAAAATAATTAATTGATGGTAAATAGCCATTTATTTTATTTTTTCACTATGGATGTGCATTTGATTTATTTTCATGTTCTGCTTTTAGTCATGACCTTTTATAATCTACTCAAGTAATCAAGTTGAAACAATTTTGTTTTACCTGATTTTGAGAGGTCACACTGTTGGCGGTGGTTTGCTTTTTTCTTGAAAAGTACTAAATCACCTATGAACATGCAGATAATCAGCCTGCTTGTCTGAAATATTTAATAACTGTTAGAAAAGCAATGCTACTCCATGAAATTGGAGAGGTATTTGCCTGACTGCTTTTTCCTGTTTGAGAAAAGTTACCCTACAAAGCGTCTTGGCATATTTCAAACGGGGTATTTATCTTTTGAAAATAACTATTGATTTTTAGTTTGTAACTTGAGACTAATTAAAAAGGTCTGAGCTTCTGAGTCAAGCCCTCTTAGGTTAATGGGAAAAAGGATGTTTCATTGACTAAGCTGCTAAGTGTGGCTTTGGAAAATGTATTATTTTCTTTGTTCTAGTAAACATTGCTTTTATGCCCTTGGAAATTCAGGACTAGGATTGTAGAACAATGTAGTCACTTAAGGATGCAGTTAGGAGCTAGGAATGGTAATTTGTTTATTCTTTGCAACACTGAAGAGCGATTAAGGTGCTGTTTAACTGTTAGTTGGAATTAATCTCCATGCTGTAACTCACCTACAGAGGTATATATACCAGAAAAGCTTTGGCAGTAGAACATTCAATTCTCCTGTGTTAAATTGGCATGATGGTCTCTGACTCAGCTTTGGCCTTGACCAATTTTCACTCTTCCAGAGGGAGTGGAGGATCATTCTCCTGAGGCAATTTGGATGCAAAAATACTGTTTGGAGGCAAAAAGACTAAGCCAGCAGAGAGCATGCCTTAACACCCTCTAGTTCTGATGCTAATTTACTATCATGTAGATGTGGCCCTTTCCTCCTGAAGCTGTACCCAAGTTGGCAAATGTTGCCAAGAAGGAAAAGAATGCAGAAATAACAGGCTCATGAAACTTGCTGACTTCTAGGTCAGAGTGGCCTCTCATCTGATCATCTTGGCCAGAGTAAGCTACAATCTACCACATCCATGTAGCCCTACCCCAGGCATAAGTAATTTCAAAGTGAGGGTAACTGAACTTCTCCAGCTGGCAGGAATGTGACACTGTACCTTCAAGACCTATGGTGTCACTGAGATAGATGTATTTGACACACATCAAATGATTCAATACTTCTGAATATATGGCTTCTTGATTAAAAATACAGGTTAAAAATTGCTCTAATTTTATTTAATTCAGTGTTTGCTTAAACCAAAAATGGATAAAACCTGACACCAGACTTCAGGGTTCAACCTATAGTGATTCACATTGTTTTGTATTTACTCATATAACTCAAAAAATTAATTTCTATTGACAATTTTGACAACTTTGGCAATTTTTTTTTCTGTCCAAGAAGCACCTTAGTTATCTCAGCAGGTGAAACTCAGTAGGTTTCACAATGAACCAGGTGGAAAGACTAATTAAAGAATAAAAGTAAAATGGACGTATGTGGGATAGAGAAGCCAACTAGGAAATAAGAGTTTCAAAATATCTGTCTTACAAGTCACAGTAAAAAGAAACAAGCTCATCTTGCAGTGGAAAAGAGAAGTTAGATTTAAAATGTAGTCCCATCTCTCCTTATAAGCCATGTTCTCACATCAGCGGCCTACCACAAGGTAATGAAGCACACAGAAAACATGACTTAGATATAATAAAAAAATGAAGAGGCAACACTGTCCAAATTCTATTCTGTTCTTATCTCCAGTAAAGTTTGGCACCTAGCGTAAATTTATAATCACTCCAAATAAACAACCAACCTCTAAAAGAATTTGGGAAAAAAATAACACATAAGCAGCAATCACCAAACCTAGCCATCACCAGAAACTATGCCAAGGAGAAAAGGGACAGTGAGTTTATGGAAGAGCCAACCTCAAAATGTAGCTTACAGCAGCAGAAGAATGTCATGTCGGAAATAGATAATAAAATCTCATGCTGCCTTCCAGAAATATCAGTATATACACAGAGAGCTTCCTAAAGAAAACCATCACGTTGTCTATTGTGTCTACCTAATCACCATCATCATGGTTCACATGAACTTAAAGATGTTTTGTTCTCAGGGATATCAAGGGAACTAAGACAAAGCCACTGAGATGCCTAACTCGCACAGTGTCATTTTGAAACCTGAGTTAGGCACCGAAGTGTTTATATATGTTGCAGGCAGATGGAGAATCTCACCTAGGACTTAGTAGTCAGCACATGAAGAAGCAATCAATCGCCTACATTAAGTAATGAAAAACAGTAAAAAGATATTCCTGAAACCCTACTTCTCTCAGGGTGTAGACACTTCATTAAGGTAAAGTTTCAGACCCGTAATCTTTTCCATAGGGAGGTATCATCCACTTCTCTTGTTAAAGCTGTGCATGATGGAGGAAAAGAGAATCCAAAAAGGACCATGACTATAGCACAACAGTTTAAAAGGAGCGTATTGAGTTAATTTCCCACACTGAGGACTGTTTCTATCTTTCATACAGCATCTACTGTAGCTGACATATTAAGTCTTCATGTGCTTCATATGACTACAAACATTACAAATCATTAACTTTGTATTTGGTCTTTCAGAAACATTTCCATGATGAACTTTCTCTCTTCAGAGGACACAACTGGCAAGATTTCCTTTCCCTGCATCCAAGTCCAAGGTGGCATTTCCCAGCTTTTTCAAAGAGCAAAATACAGTCAACATGAAAAATAAGAACATTTTGCTTTCATGGAAAAATCACTGTCTACCAAGTATAATTTAAGGTGAGAATTTAAACAAATACTGCCAAGATGGATGAATAAGGGTTTCTTATTTCAATGTAGTAGTTTACCTTGATTAAGAACAAAATTAACTTAGCAGAAGTAAAAATGTAGTTCAAAGTCCAATATAATTTCAAAGGCAGCAAATTGTATTAGACAAGCTCTAAAACAGACTTCAGTCAGAGAACTGATTGAAGTCCTTCATTAAAAAAGTGCCCACAAATTTTCTTGTCTTTTTCTCCTTTAGGATGCTCCTAACTCCTGTTTTATTGGCCTTCTTCAATTTGTTCCAAGTGAGTGACAGCCCAGTGACAATGTGATTAAGCAGGTCTAAAACTTTATGAGCCAGTGAAATCTCAGCTGCTGAAAAACATAGCTTTTGGAGAATGTTTCAAAGGAAATCATTCAGTAATACAATTGTTAGATGGAGATTTAGAAAGTCTAGTATATTAACCTTATTAATCTTGCTGCAGAGAGGGAGAGAGAAAGAGAAAGAAAGAAAGAGGAAAGAAGGAAAGAAGGACAGAAGGAAGGAAAAGAAATAGATAAGTTAGAGACAAATGAAAAAAAAAGAGAAAGAAAGAGATGAAGGAGGAGAAAGAAAGAAATAATTCAGATCTGAAAGTTTGGTTTAAGTTATTGTTTTAATAAAAGAAGGTGAAATAGTTGAAATTAGGAATTGAAATGCTCAGGTGTTAAAAATATGCATGATGACATTGAAATTAAAGTGGACTGAATAATTTGCAATCTGTAAAAAAACTATTTATTTTTAGCTTTCCAAAAATAAAAGTAATAAAAGAGTAAAATCCATAAGCCATTACAGAAAAAACCAAAAATCAAGAAGAAACTATTAAGGTAATTAAGGATTTTGTCAGCTTGTCATGTGCTAAGAAAGACTAAAAAAAAAGTTTTAATTTCCATAAAGGAAATATGTTAAACTTACTTAAATGATGGTGATAACATGGACATAGAAAACAGACTTAATAGTTACAAAACTAGATTTGTTTTTCTGGGTTTTGTTTGTGTTTATTTTTGTTATAAGGTGGCATGTGCTGTAAACAGAATACTCAATGAATTATCTGAAGAATTTTGGCAGTGTTAGAAAAAAGTGTTTAGGTTAAAAAATATCTTGGGAACCATAACAAATAAACAGTGTTGGAAAATGTCCATAGACATAAGCTTAGCATCCTTAAAATCTGTCAGTAGTAAACTGTAGTCCAGCATTCTGGGTAGTAATATTTATTTGACAAGAGTAAGACTTAATAAGAACATTTTCTTTACTAATCATTTTAGCAGTAATTGAAATATACATAAAATAAACTCATACATTATACAAGCATAAAATGCATGTTAAACTATTTGCCTGTTTTCACTGAAATATTGCTAGATATTCCAAAACTTATGGCATATAGGTTTATTGTGATGACAATACTGACAGTAATTCTTTTTCATCTAAAAATTTGAGTTTACCTAAAGTATTCTGTTTGGAACGTACAACACAATTTTTTCTCTGCCATTGGGAACTTGACGTGGAGATGAATATAAACATCCAGTTCCTGGACACCAACTCCATTAGGCAAAACACCACAAAAGGAGAATAGAGGTGAATATTGAACTGAAGCAAAGCTTTTTGAAGCTTGTAGTGACTCATGGTATTCTTTATCATTTTGACAAAGCCAAACAGTAAATTTAGGGCTTAGGTTTCAGGAAAAATTTCAGGTTAATTAGAACTTATCAGAACAAAAACTTTAGGTGGTTGTCAGTCTGTGGGACAATTCAGCTGCATCACAGCTGGTTTCGATCGGCATCAGAAAGAAGATACAAACCATCATGTACTCTAGTAATTTCTAGCTGATGAGATTATTTTGAACTATTGAAATTGAATTTAGCTATATTGTGACCAGAGAATCAGGAATTTCAAAGTGCACAGGTAATGTTGTCTTCACAGACTGTCTTGCTCTATATGTCTGTCTACTAGCACTTGCCAGGTATAAGCTTTTAACTGTCAGTTTGATGTTATTTAGAACGTCAAAAATACCAATTTCCCATTGCTGTGAGTAGCTTTGACTCGAAATGTTGTTAGATTTTCTTCATAAAACCTCAGCCATTAGTGGGAAAATATATATTCTCTCACACAAAACAAGTCACTCTATAATTTTATAATTTTTTTAAAAAACAAGGGTATATTGACAAAAGTTGATATTTTTTTCAGGGGAAAATATGAAACCATATTTTTTGAAAGCATAGAAGAATTAATTTAGAAGGTTCTGGTGGAATATCATAGCTTAACCACAATTTCTATGCAATTTCAGCAAATGTGATTACCCTTTGGGGTAGTATCCTTTGGCTACTTCTGATATGACTAACTAGTTTGTCTCTTCCCAAAATCTAGAATCGCCATAAAACATCTACAACTTCAATACTAGGATCATTTCTATATCATAAAACCGAAGCTGAAAGTCTTCTTGTGTCACCACTATGTACTCACAAAACAGCTACCTACCCCTGAAGGCTATACCAGTAGACACTTTACCTGGGCATAAAACAGGCAAGGGTTTGGTTTTTTGGTCTTGCAGCCAGCTGGTAGGGCCAGGCAGGTGTGCATACAGCTGATCTCTTGCACCACAATGAAGTGGTCACATCCAGATTGTCTCTCTGCTGACCCCCAGGCTGCTCCTGGATGTTGCCTGAAAGCATGGTGCCCAGACTGGCATGAAGCACCATGGACAAGCCACACTCCAGTGCTCAGATCCATGCCCTAGCCCTGTTTAGTTGACTAGTACAGGTACAGCTATGGAGCCACAGTAAAGCACAGACAAGTGAAGTGAAGTGAATAATACAATGAATAAGAGCAGGTAGAAGACAGGTGTTCCTTCCAATCCAGTCCCTGAGGTGAGGCATTCCATTCACTAATGAACTACATATGGTGCACATAAAAATCTGCAATGGTATTGAAATTATTTGAGTTGTGTCACCCTGCCTTTGATACCGAAATAAAAAATTTATGTTCCAAGGAAGGGCATGTAGGCCTGAACTTGCCTTCTGTTGACTTAGCTCAGGATCCTTATTTAGCAGGGTAGGCAGGTGCCAGCCATCAGGCTCACAACTGCACATTGAAGCCAGTCAGACTCATCCCTGCATCCTTGTTATTTGAAAACTATATATTGTTAAGGCAGCAATTGTTAAACTGATGCTATTGTGCCTAAAGAGTCCTTGAAGAACGACTAGCTTTTAGACAGAGAAAAAAAGTTTTCTTTCTGCCATTAGTATCTTTAGATAAAATTAATTCTTGGGAAGTCAACTTTGTCCAAGACTCCCAATTGCTTACATGCTGCTTAATCACTTCTGTTCAAGACCTGATGAATAAAATATAAATTGCACTTAATATATAATCAGATTCTAAGTTGAGTATTTTTTCCTGTAGTGGGAAACTTCTCTTTAATATTCTCAATTTTGCTATTACTTTGCAGATCCATCCCATAGGGAAATAAGTTAAAGGAAACAAATAATCAATTCTCTCATGTCCCTCTATACATAGAAATGCTGCTCATTAAAAAAGATTATGGGCTATTAATTTGATGATTCTGTAGTTCTATGAGATAGAGTAGGGAATAGAGGAGGAAAATGTTTTTTTGAGGAAAGTACTTTTGTCCTTCTTTGATGTAAATACATTTTGTTGTGACAATTATCTTTTAAGAACTACAGTCTTTGATGTGTGAATGACTTTTTGTAGTCTTGGAAAGATTTCACAGTCATTTTAACAAGACCTTTATATCTTAAAAGTAATAGATTACCCAGTACCTTTCAGAATAAGTAATTTTTGAGTTAAAATTATATAGCCAGAAGAAAATTTTTTTATTTTCTATTTCTATGACATTTATTTTGACCTTTCACATTTATACTGAATCTTTCTTTCTTGCTGCTCTGTCATGAAGCACCCTTCTTGTGAACACTAGAAATCATTCTACTCATTACCAGTTAAAACTAGGGACATTTTTTGAAAACATCTATCTGGAGGATAATGTTAGTTCAATTATTGTATTGGAATACATTTTGATTGCAAGATGCAATGTAACCAGTCTCATACCAATTTCCGCTGGCAACTTTCTTGTTGCCTATAAACCTTGAAAAAGACTTCAAAATTTAGAAGTCAATAACAACAAGAAAGCTTTTGTGAGATGAAATGTTTCTCAAAGTGTCTCAAAGGCTGTTTTATTCTTCTACACAACATGTAGTAATTTTCACTCCATCTTATACTTCCACTGAAATCTATATTTATTCTGTATAGAATTCATATGCCACAATAATACACTCTGGAATAACATTTTATTTTTTACTCTGTTTTGCTTTATTATCTTCTGTAAGGAAAAAAAATGCATGTGTTGTTTTCAAAACTTTATTACAAGTTTCTTGAAATGCTATTTTTGCACCAATGGAGAAAAACATGAGCTTTAAAAGATGGATATATTTTGCAAAATAGAGGAGTGCATGTTTTCTAAATCTTGTTCCACTTCATTGGCCTTCAGTCATTTATTTTTCAACCTCACTTGTGCTTCTTTAGAGTCACTGTTAAAGAGATTCGTCATAACTAATAGATACTCTGTGGGCCTTTCTGCTACTTGCTGTAGTGCTTAGTATAATGTTTTTGGATGAAGTTTGCTTTATATGCAACTAGATAATTTACTTGGGTAACTAATGAAAATACTGCATGTACATTAGGCACCTGGCTTCTCTGAAGTAACACTTCACAGTTATCCCCTTTCAACCCATTTAAAACATGATATCCATTACTGAAATAGTAATTGAATAGTTTAGAAAATCTGCAGTACAAAAAAATCTGTATGTGTTGGCTGATGTTTAAAACTTGAAAGAACTTCACTTGCTATGCCTGGATAATAATAATGGGAACTGCTAGCAGAGATTCCTACCCCACGCAGCTGGAAGTATTCCCATCTGCGTTTGACAGCTCAGTAGGTCAGGCACTGGCTTGAGACTTGTAATTATTTCCTTTGTCACACTCTTTCAGTATGACCTTAGGAAGGCTATTTTTCCCTCTCTGTGCCTTAATTTCCACTCTGTCTTGTCTATTAAGCTTGTCAGTTTTGGGGGTTCGAATTGTCTCTTACTATACATTTATACAGTGCCTTAGGGATCTTGATATACTCCCACAACACTGTTAATAGTAATAGATAATAGCATCAAGAAGCTCTGCAAGAAAGTAGGGAAAGATTTATGAATGACATCCTGTAGTCTGTGGTTTCATGTTCAGCAGCAAAGATTTACACACTGTAAATAATCATACACTCCCATTTTCATGCATTCCATGCCATGCCCCATGCCAGCACAACTATTTGTAAGGTCATACGATGGACCAAACTAGAAACTAAGTCAGTGAGTGATTTTGGAGCTTTTTTCCTGACACAGAGCCATACAAATTTGTTGGGGACATTAGCAGTGGGTTTGAGTGCACCCTCAGCAAGTTTACAGATGACACCAAGCTGTGTGGTGCGGTTGATACTCTAGAGGGACGGGATGCCATCCAGAGGGACCTTGACAGGCTTGAGAAGTGGGCCTGTGCAAACCTCATGAAGTTCAACAAGGCCAAGTGCAAGGTCCTGCACATGGGTCAGGGCAAACACTGGTATCAGTACAGACTGGGGGATGAAGGGATTGAGAGCCGCCCTGCAGAGAAGGACTTGGGGGTACTGATGGATGAAAAGCTTAATATGAGCCAGCAATGTGCATTTGCAGCCCAGAAGGCCAACCGTATCCTGGGCTGCATCAAAAGAATCATGTCCAGCAGGTTGAGGGAGGTGATTCTGCCCTTCTACTCTACACTCATGAGACCCCACCTGGAGTACTGCATCCAGCTCGGGGGTCCCCAACATCAGGAAGACATGGATCTGCTCGAGCAGGTCCAGAGGACGGCCACGAAGATAATCAGGGGGCTGGAACACCTCTCCTATGAGGACAGGCTGAGAGAGTTGGGGTTGTTCAGCCTGGAGAAGAGAAGGCTCCAGGGAGACCTTATAGCAGCCTTCCAGTACCTAAAGGGGGCCTACAAGAAAGATGGAGAGAGACTTTTTACAAGGGCATGAAGTGATAGGACAAGGGGTAATAGCTTTAAACTGGAAGAGAGTAGATTTAGATTAGATGTAAGGAAGAAGTTCTTCACTGTGAGGGTGGTGAGGCCCTGGAACAGGTTGCCCAGAGAGGTTGTGGATGCCCCATCCCTGGAAGTGTCCAAGGCCAGGTTGGATGGGGCTTTGAGCAACCTGGTCTAGTGGAAGGTGTCCCTGCCCATGGCAGGGGGGTTGGAATGAGATGATCTTTAAGATCCCTTCCAACCCAAACCATTCTATGATTCTATGATAGTATGAAATGCTTGAATGGGAAAACCAGAGAGGATAATCCAGCACCGGAAAGAGTAGATTGAAAGGAAAGAGATGGAGATTACTCAAGAAACATTCACAAAACTGCAGGCTCAGATGTAGCAAGTAGAATAAAGAGGGTGAAAAAATAACCCAAAAAGCACTTTCTTGAAGTGAGGCAAAGTGAACCTCAGATGCACAATGGGAGGATCCCAAGGCTGTCTTTCCATGCCTTAGTAGGCATGTAACTTCTCCATCAGAGAAAAGTTGAGCTAAGAGTTAAACTGGATGCTTCCTAAAAGTAGAAGAAAGTCAGGAAATTCTTCCCATCCAGCCCATTCGAAGTCAGTAGGAAGAGGAAATATAATTAAAAACCATGCTTCAGTCAGGAATGAGAGTGATGCAAGTGAATTTTTATGCAACTCTCTTGTTCCCGGATTTCATTGTGGCATACATATTTTGTGTGCTTTACGGTACTGCTCAAAATAATATCATCCTAGGAGTATACAGTACTATATATGAATCTGACAGTCCACATATGATTCACACACCCCACGCCCCAAATTTTTTAAATTGCTTTCTTTTCAGTGTAAAATTTCTCCATTCCATTTGTGTAATCTAAATGACATATTACTGCTTCTGAATGGATGACATTCAATTGGCTACACATATATATATACACACACATATATATTTATTTTTTTATGTATATATACACAAGCAGATATTAATTCAGTTACTTAAAATGTAACTGGCAGACATTTTAATAACACAAGTCATTTAAAAATAGCAGAAATACTGATATGCTTCAATCCCCCAGAAACAAACACAAAGAAACAGTCAGATGTAGTGAATCATATCTCAGCTTGGACTTTGAATACCACAGAAGTATCTGAAGCTGCTGCCAGGTGCCTCTGGCAACCTGCATGCTCTATGCCTGGCCATGCTGTAAGAACTCACTGCCAACCTGCAGGGTGCATGGGATGTGTACAGCTCAATACTTCAACTTTTTAAGGATAGCACCAGCTTCATCTGACATGTCTGCTAGTTGCTATTTGTATAGACATCGAAGTAATGAGTCTGGTTTCTTCACATCTCCTTCAAACTCCATGAAAAAACAGGTCAGAGACCCTCATTTGATATAAGCTGAAGTTCAATCTCAATCCATCGTCAGAAAATCAAGTCAGGTAATTATAGCACTGTGGTGGCATGATTTGTAAATCTGCGTTTAATGTTTCTGCGTATTTAATTCATTGGAGCAAAATAGATACTAGGCTTGAATACATACTCAAATTCCACAACATATAAGCATTTCCTTCCTATCACAATAATACTCTGAACTATATATTACATAGCACATTTAACATAAAGTGCAGGTGTCAGCTCTATTACTGCAAATAGTATCTTGCTCTCCTAAAATGAATGCATATGCTTTTGTTCTGTTTTATTAATTATGTTTAGTGAGTACCAGGACCTGACAAGGCACTTCATAATTTTCTTTTGCATTATGTGTGATACTGTGACATTGGGCACTACGGGTTGTCATGTGGTATAATTGTGTCATTAATTGCTACTTAATGAAGTGTTTATGTACATACTTTGTGTATATAAGACTTTTTAAAGAGTATTTTCTATATTAAAGGTTTTCTAATGTTATTTTCTTAAAAAAGAAAATGAGATTTTTCAGAGCAATTTGGCATTAGTTCACCTATAATTTTTGTTGTAAAAGGCAAATAAAAATTCATCTCAATGTCACCTAAACAAACCTTTCTTAAAGCAGCATGCTTATTTTGAAGCTAACACAGAAATGGCTTCATATACCACTGAAATACATTATGCCTCTGACTTATGTGGAGTAGCTGCTTAACAGTCTGTAGAAGCAATGTGCAGCATTTTAGAGTAAGAAGTAATGAATAATTTTGTTAGCTGAATTTGAAGGAATATTTGAGGTAATGTGAATATAGAGAAGCAGATTAATATTTTGTCAAAAGATTGTAGCTAACACAACCTTAATTCAACAGAAAAGACATTATTTCATAACTGTAAAGTATCTGAACCTTCACCTTAAGGTTGTTATAGATCATCCAATCCTAATTACTTTTATTTTACCTTCATCTTCTCAATCACCCCTATGAATATGCTCACTGTATATGTCTACTCACAAGTACTGACAAAATTTTGAAAGCATAATCCAGACAAGCCAGAATTAAATTTACTAGTTTTCTTCTCAAGGATATTTTTTCATTGTGGAATTAACTACAGCAGTCTTGGCATCTGTTATTTTTATTTAGTTATATTTATTCATTTAAAATTATTGCTTTATATTTCTTGCCTTCTTTTTATCAGAATTTAACACTGCAAAAAGCCTCTTTTGGCTTTTAGTCTAGCCATTGAAAGCCAGATTCAGGCAAAAACCTCAAGATGGAGTGGTTACTTGAGGAAAGAGAAAGTTAAAAATGAAGGTGAAATTATAACTCCATTCAAGTCAATGGCAAAGTTCTCATTGACTTCAGTGGGGCTGGAATTTCATGCAGAGTGTGGAATTAAAGATTTATTTTCCTGAAAATGAAAATACCCCCCCCCAATGTCATTTCACTGTGTAAAGACAGTACCTCTATAGATTAAAGGCAAACTGCTCTTATCCTTCAAATACCTAATGAAAATACATTTCAGTGACAGAAAAGCAATTTCCGCAAATCAGTACTGTATAATATTATAAGCTCTGCATTTAGTAATATGTGAGTTAAACTGCAGAGAATAATGGTTTTATTAAAATACAGACTAATAAAAGTTGGTGCCTTTGCCTCTAACTTCTGACAATGAAGGTTATAAGTCTTTTTAAACATGAGAAGTTTCAGTTTTATGATTTCCACGTAAGCTGGCTGATAAAAGACATGCATCATAGCTTTCCTTCCCCGTGCTATGCATAACCTCTAAGGCTCCCCACATCTCGGTATGGGGAGCTGAGCAATACTTTCTTCAATCTTTCCAATGACTTGGCAAAGTTAACCATCTTTCCTGGGATGCTGTCAAAATACCCTGACATCTAAGACTTTAGACCACAGGCGATGACACGGAAACAGAATGTTTTATTTTGGAGAGATAAGAGAGAGTTTTTAATAATAAACTTATGAGAATTGAAGTTATGTTTGCACATGGAATTTTCTTTTCCACAGTGCTCAAAAATGCTGCACATCTGATGCTTACGGTGTGAGTTCCAATTAAAAATAGTGAATGCTGAAGCTATATAAAAAGGGACTTTTATGATAGTGGCGTTATCATTTTACCGTGTTGTATGGAAACCTGGAAGAATCCTTACACAGAATTTTGTGGAAAAATGCTCCACTTAAATGAAATGGTAAAAAGACAAAAAAAAGGAAAGGTGAAAGAAAGTTGTTAAAACTAGAAGATATCCTCCATTGCAAATCATGCCAAGCAAACTTAGTAAGGCACCTCTAAAAGTCAGATGGTTCATAAAATAGGAAAAGTGAAGATAAAAATGAAATTAGACAAAAAAATACTTATTGTAGGTGGAAAACAAGGATAAGTTTAAAGTGCATATCTTATGCAAATGCCAAGAAAAATGTGGAAGGATCTAAAAAATATAGAAAAGTAATTTGTAGAAAATTCTACTTATCTGTGCTAGGAAGCAACTGATATTTTTAGCAAAGTGCTTGAAGGAATAAAGTTTTCATATACAGACATATATTTTGCAAAAAATTTCCAGTTTAATAAAAAATTTGTCATGCAGCCTTTGAAAAAACACTTTGCAGAGTATAACCTTGCAGCTTAAACAGAACAGGTGTGCACCCTATCATGTCTGCATAAATGACACAAGTAAGTTGGGCTAGTTAGAAAGTAGCTGTTCCAGTTACCACAGTATGTTGAGGGCTTTGAGCTTCCCCTCTTCTTTATTCTCTCATGTTATCAGTAGCTGAACAGAAAACCTATTTAAAATAATAATCATTGTCAGTGGTGCCCAGTAACAGGAAAAGAAACAATAAGCAAAACTGAAATATAGGAAATTCTCTTTAAACATGAGGGAAAAAAATTTTCTTACAGTAAGGGTTATTGAACATTGGAACAGGTTGTCCAGAGAGTTTGTGGAGTCTCCATACTTGGAATTATTCAAAACCCAACTGACCACCTTCCTGGGCAACCTGTTTTAGCTGACCCTGTTTTCAGCAGGAGGGTCAGACTAGACAAGGTGAGGGGCATTCCAACCTCAGCTGTTGTGTAGTTCTGTGGCTTTGGATATAGTAACATGTAAAATCCTTAGAACAGGTGGTCTTTTTGGAGGCTTAGCCTAAAGAAGCATCCAGTTTGACCCTTCTGAAAAAAAAAAAAAGCTGTATTGCTGGGTAAGAACTGCAAAACCTATGGGGATGCACACTTTAGTGAAGAATGCCCCATGAAGTTTTCTTTCTTTGGTTCCCTCGGCCACTCCAAGTATTGACCTTAGTAAATGAAGGGTCAATTTGTTTCTCTGGGCCAAGGGTGAAATTGTGAGAAGGCAGAGGAGAACTATTACACCCTGTTCATTTAGCAGGTTTCCTTATTGCAAAGCAGTACTAGCCAAGTAAAAAGGCAGCCTGGTTCTCACCTAGCTCCATCCTGTGCCAGTTAGTCAAGACTGAAAGCATCACTAAGCTCCATGGCAATTTTTTCTTTTTTTTTTTTTTTCTTTTTGCATGTAGGGCTAGAAGAGGAAGCACCTGAGTAAGAGTCCAAGTTAACTGCAGCAACAATATAACTGAAATGTCAACAGGGACTGATGGATCTTTGTCTACTTATGTGTTTCTTGAGGGTGAGGGATCTGAATTTGCATTTTTAGGAAGCTACTAGCTTTTTTTTCTTTTCAATTGAATTAGTAATCCACTAGTCTTGTGACTACCACCTACAGAGCCTCAAAGGTGTGTGCGTATATATTATGCTGCTCTGCTGGAAGAACAGCAGTTCACATATGCTGAAAGCTCCAGGATTCTAGTCCTTGTCCTTACTGATCCTATTAACCATTCTGACTTAGCAGATCAAAGTCAGCTTCTTCTAAACTTCTTGGGCAACAAAAAAGTCTCACTCCTGTCACACAACTTCTCAAAAGCATAAGGTTTCAAATGCACCTGGAAATGCAAATGACCTATCCATCCCATATCATCTATTTTTCAAGGGATTTGCCTAGCTCAGTTTTAAGACATTCAGGCAGCAGAGCTTCCTTTGCTTTCATCTGGTGAATATTCCACTGCTCAGACTGACCTCACTGACAGAGTATCTCTCAAGTCATCCAACTCAAGTCTTTTTTGAGTCTCAGCTGGTTTTCCTAAATGTACCACCTGCACTATTCTATCCTCTTCCAGTTTGGTATTTCTAGCTTTCAAACAATTACAAACTATTACCCTAAGCAAAGTAAATACTAAAAAAAATATTTAAGAGCCTGAATGCACAGTGCTAAATGTTTTTTTCTTTCCCCATTTCCAACAGACAGTATTTTCCCATTTAAAGTATTGCCTGACACAATGTTGTACTTATATACCCTTGTAACTGCTTCCTGGAATTACCTTAGGTAGATCAGATTAGGCAGGTGATTGCTCAGAACCTCGCGGCTGAACAAAAAGTAAATTCTGTTCTCACAGAATGAATATGAAGTACGCATTTCAGCACACTGAAGGGTAAAGCCATATTTCAAACATGTGAGCCTAAAGACAATCTCGTAAGTCTGTTTATTATAACTGTCAAGAGAAGACAAATCCAGGACCAGAGGAATTTTGCTTCCTAGCCCATTTTCTGCTCAGTTCCCATGTGCAGATTAGGTCCATAGCAAGGCTGAGCATGTTTTCTTAAGATCCAGATACGCACACACAAAACATACATCTGACCACACTGCCCAGAACAGGCAGAGAGAAGATTCCCCCCCCCCCAAAACCCCAACAACACTCATGTAAACATGAATGTTGAGGGCCTGATCCTGCCCTTCCTTTGATCTTTGATCAGGATTGAAGGTTATGTGCGCACACACACATTCTCTTGATTGACAGCCATATCCACATTCAGAGATTCCTTGAAAATACCCTTGAAACTCCCTTGAAATCTTCTCAAAGCCCAGATTTAACTCTGTCCAGTATCTATGTCCAGCCCTGAGGATTTTTATCCAGTCACTGGCTCAGACCCTGGGTCTTTCCAGGCCTGGGTTTCCTCCTACTGACCATCTAGTTCAGCTTGACGGTTGCTAATGAATCACAAATGCACATACAGAATAGAAAGTGTGGTTACATAGAAAATAGTTAGAAATAAGATTTAGTAAGACAGGACAGACTGCAGTAATGAGGCACAGGGCTTGGCCAGACAAATATGCTGACCGGCTGCTGGTTTATACCCAGACGGCCCCTTTTGTCCCCATTTTCTCTAATCCTCCATGCTTATTCCTCCCCAATTTATTCCACTCCCTCTCTTTCTTTTTCTTTAGCTCTTACATCTTTCCTTGCCTTTAAATCTTACAACAACATCTCATTTCAACATCCCATAATAAGTTTTGCACAAGTCCACATACATACACTCTCAACTATCCTGTAATAAGTAGGTGCTATACCATGAGACGCATGACAACCTTGTCTCCCTTGTTTTATCAGCTGCAAAGTTCAGGCTGAACCTTGCAAATGCTACATGTGAGCAGGTTTTTCAATGGCCCGGGCATCAGCAACCTGAGAGGTCTAATTTTCATTGTCATCTCTATCATTTCCATTTACTAGGGTTTGTGTATCTGGGAGTTTATTATTTTTCTTGCCTTTTTTTCTTGTTTTGTTTGTTTGTTTGTTTGTTTGTTTTTATGTGGAATAGCTTGTAACCAGATATCCTTACACCCTTATATTTGAGTATAATGCAGAAAGACATCAAAATATCTATATTCATATTATATTTTGCTTAAATATAATATAAATTTATGTAAATGCTTCAGCATATGTATATGAAAATACTTTATTTGGAATCCAGTATGAATATGGAGAAATAGCACTGGAAAAAAACAACAGCTGTGAACCACACAGATGAATAGATGGGAGATGAGCAATCTTTCCCACTCAATGGGTAGGGGAACACATGCTTCTGAACACTACATATAGGAAAAACCTAGGCACGCTGTAATAGAAAAAGAGTTTTCTGACTTTCTGGGGTGTATCCCTCAATCTATTTTCAAAAATAAAGGTGGTTTCTTTATACTTAATTTTCATTAACTTTCAGTTGTTGGTAGAACGGGGCTAATTAATTGAAATTTTGTAATCCCATAATATATTACAGGGATAAATTCATAAAAAAAAAGAAAAGAATGTTCCCAAAATGCCACAAGAAAAAGCATAGAAAGGCTCTCATTGAAAAATGCACACTCTGAAAGCTGAATTTTGCTATACATTTCAACAACAATTCTTCCCAGTGTCCCACATAAAATCTGTTGACATCATTGATCTTCCATAAATCTTAGGCCAAGAAAATAAAAGGAGTCCAAAAGAAAGGAAATGAAACAAACATCTATACTTTTCTTTTTAAAAAATAAAATAAACATTTATCAGGCTTGACAGAATCCTTTTGTACACAAATGGAACAAGAGTTTAAAATAAAATGATCGTTTTCCATTTCAGACCAGATAATAATTTCCAATCTGAAGCAATATTTACAAAAGATATATGTAGCTAGAAATTATATTTTTCTGCTGAAGATAAGCAGTAGTACTGCAGTCTATAATATAGTCAAAAGTGAGCTTTTTACTACAATATTTGTACATGGATCATTCAAAAGAGAAGCCAGCTTAATACTGGATAACAATTTGGGCAGTCTAAATGTCTAAATTTCTAGTAAAAATCTGTCTACCTTTCTGATTCATTTTTCTGCCCATATTAGCTAACCAAAGAACATTTTAAGGCACAAGAAAGCAATACAGAACTCAAAAAACAGTAAGCAAGTAATTTTATTTGCAGGCAACTACAGACATAAGGACAGTTGGATCTAGCAACCAGGAAGAAATAGCAGCAAATTAATTCATATTTTGAATTATCAGTGAAATATATGTCTCAATATAGTGTTTATTTCTTCTGCTCTTCTACGTGCTGTTTGCTGCAATGCAAGCTTATTCACTGGAAAAAAAATAAAGCAGAAGCCAAGTTCCTATTTTCCTGTCTGCCTTTTGTAGCATAAACCTAAGAGAGCAAGAATTCAATGTCTGAAAAGGAAACAAGGCAGGGGGGTGGGGAGGGGAGGTGGGAAAGAACTTTATACAAGATGATACTACAGTTACTGTTACCAAGGCAAAGAGCGTAGCTGAGTTAATCAGATACTAAATTGGGGCTCAGGGAAATCTGGTCCTATTCCCGGTTCTGCTGCAAGTCTACTTGGTGACTTTGAACAAGTCACCTCCATCTAAGTGTTGGTTTCTCCATATGCAGACTGAAGATGCTTTCTCATGTATCATGTCTTGAGATTCACAGATGGAAGAAGTATTACTATAATATTAAAAATCTTTTTTCACAAGGCCCTTATTGCAGCCATGTGCCAGTTGGTGCCAATCGACTGACTGATGGGTTATAGGTATTTAACACTGACACTAGGGCATAGAAACATCCAAACAACCACATGAAAGAAATACTTATTGCCAAGATTATAAATAATTTCTGCAAAATATTTAGGAATGCTTTGTGTGAAATCTACCCCGGAAATGTCTTGGTCTCAATGAGCCACCTTAGCACAACATGAAATGAGTGAGAAAAGAATGGTTATTACTGAACTCTTGTTTCATCCTCAGAAATTGTAGACAGATGGAGCAAACATGACCCTCACCAGATGCTGAAAAACTGCAGAGTTCCCCAACCTCTTGGAATGAGTTTCCCATACAGCACAATTGCAGGATTCCCTTCTGCAGGGAAAGGAAGAAAGAAAGAAGATCTAGAAATATTTCTTTTTCGTCCATTACTTAAATTCTCCTTCCATGCCTTATATTCCTATTAAATAGTTCATGTACATACACAGTGTTGACAGTTTTGACACAGTTCATGCATGGAGCAGTGCCAGTCACATATCAAATAGACTCATTGCCTAGAAGCAACCTCAAGAGGTTATATGATTATACCTCTAGTTCATGGCAGGATCAGTACATGGCAGATGTTTGCTGAACCTGTTCTTAAAGACCTCCCATGATGGAGATTTCAAAAGCTCCTATGCACTTCAGTGCCCATTTGCTGTAATAAAAATCTCTTTATGCAGGGTTATATGGCAAAAGGATGGCATGTTTAGTCAAAATGGGAATATGAGGTTAATACGTGAAGAATAATTTAAGGTAAAACAGAATTTATTTCAACAATTAATTTTGCAAGGTTCTTAGGTAAACTTGACCAAAAATGTAATGTCTTAACTAAACATATGGGGAAGAGCCTATTTGTATTTATTCATTTACAATGGACCATTTTCACTAGAAGAGAAGCAAGGACAAATTTTAATTAAAAAAACAGCTTTTATTATCCACAAAGGAAAGAAGCCCATCTTGCGTTATGTAAGCTGAAAAATATATTAAAATAATTATTTTAATTGTAAACATCATGCATCTCAGTACCTTTTAATTTCATAAGTCCAAGTCACTCCAACTTCTAAGACTTTTTAGAGTATGATAAAGTATTTGTTCTAGCAAGGATTAACAGGCTTACATTTGACGTGAAAGTTTGTGGAGTGGAAATGTGAGAAACGTTACATAAAATAGGCAAATAGTACAGGAGACAATGAGATGAGGAAAAGGAACATCTTTCATTTTTAACCTTACAGATTACAGATAAGATACCAGGCATATTAATCTTTCAAAGTAGTTCCTCACTCATCTCCAGGAATGATTTATGTCACCAAATCTCAGTGGCATGCTCTGTGATTTAATGTATTTCATTTAGCACAAGGAGGACCTCCCCTGTCTGTCCACAAGAAAGTTATGAGAGCTAGAGATGAAACATGTTGGGATTCATACCAGCTCCCCTCTGCCTTAGCAATGAAACCTTGCCAATCTTGCCACTGTGTGAGAGGGAACAGCAGACACCTGGACTCAGAGAGCAGTGAGCAAGTGGACACGAACAGCCCAGTGATTCAGGACATACATCTGAAAAGTAGAGTCTCTAAGTTTGGTCCTACGGCTATTTTTTGAGTTGCACTTCACAGGGTTTGCAGTGCAAAAGAGCCTATGGAGCAGCAACCAGAACCCTGAGCTTACCTGAACCCAGAAAGCCACACTATCATCGGGCTTCTTTTCTCTTGCTTTCCCTCTAGCCCTCCTAATCTTCTTAACTCTGTGAATTTTTTGTTGCAACCCCAGCAGACTGCATGGAGGATACCCTTAGCCTGCCTAGCCATTCAGCTGCAGCACACTCCCAGAAGATTTGCTTGAATTCCCTCAGGTCAAGCAAAATCCATGACCTATATTTCCTCTTCTCAGTAATTGCTCTAGTGGGCATCAGAGAGAATTATGTGTTGCTCTGACTCATGCAGCCAAGATAGCAGGAGCTAAGAGCACAGATGTCCCTGTAATGGTGCATTTTAGTAGTTGATATCCAGTTAGCTTGCAGGTTTCTTGTGCGCTAGACTTCGAAGGAGCTCTTCCAGGTGTTTCATTCTCTTAGTCTGAATCACCATCCTGAAGCTCAGATTGTGTTGTGAAGCCTGGGAGACCCGCGGGGCTTTTGCAGATGTAACTCAAATGCACCTAACTGGACCCAGGTGGTTAAAAGTGAGGTAAGAAGATGGCAGCTTGATGTGCTCTGTAACGTGTGCCACAGTTTTGGTCCCCCCATTCATAACCTGGTTAAATTCTGCCTCTGGAGCAAGTATCCCCCATTCCTGGTGCTGGTCTTAGTCTTCCAGTTGCAACAACTGAACTTGACCTGTTTCCACCCTGCACAAATGCCAGACTTTCTTTCCAAAGAGAACAGGGGTATGTGACAGAGCCAGCGCACAATCTCCACATCACCAAGTAATCATCAGAAGGAAGTTTGCAGGCACCCTGTAGCACACACCTGCCCCACAGTACCCACCACGGTTAGCCCTCTTCTCCCATCATCCTCCAGTCAGTTATAATTGTGTATTGAGTCTTCAAGTCACTGATGTTTGTTTCGATCTGGTATTCTTATACTGGTGGAACTGGGGAAAAAATTTGTCAATTCTGGGTGGGCGGTATGGTGCATAGACAGTGTCAGATACTCACCAGTTCACCTAGGACAGAAAATCCAGCCTCTACACATTGCAATTACTTGTGCAAGAGAAATTAGATTGTTTTTCTTGTGCTTGTATAATCCTTTTATCTTGTTCTTGTTCAACTCACTTCTTCAGTCTTTTTTTTTTTTTATTCCTTCCATGATCATTCAGTTAGGCCCCAAGGGGGGGATTGCGTATAAATATTTAGAAATCTATTTGTTTGCTAGAATTTAATTTCTTTCCAGCTACAACACTGAACAAAGTGAAACTGTCACATCCTGGACCTCGTACACTCTGTAATGCTGTTCTGCCATTATTGTACCTTGTCTTCCTATATTATATTGCATCTTTCAAAAGCCAAGATTCAGATGATTTCATGAAATATAAACTGCTATATATGTTAACAATTTTAAAATGTATGTTTTAGAGAATCTGGTAGAATTAGTCTCTAGAAGGACTTCATAGGAAAAAAAAAAAAAGTATGTTCTGCTAAAACCAACATCCTATAAAAGCCCACAAACAGCATATAAAAAAGCACAGTGATGATTTATATAATCCACACTTCTCATTATGTATAGTTCCTTGAAATTAAAGTAATTATTCTCTTACAGTTAGCAATTAAAATGAACACACAAATGTTTAGAAGCTAGTGGAAGCTCTTCAGGTACAGCAGTTAATGATTTCTGCAATATATTTACCTGTCATAAAATGTTTATAGCACATGGATCAATTAAAGACACGTTTTTATTAGAATTAAAAATAGGCAAAGCAAACGGGCATCTTGCTCTCCTCCAGCTGCAAGTTTAACTTCGAGAAATACATTAATCCAATGTCTAATATTTTACAAAACAAAAAAAGTAGTATTCGCCTATTCTTATCAATTTATGGTTTAATACTCAGAATAACTGGTTATAAACTATACTCATAGTGGCGAAAAAACCTGATGAATCTTCCACTGAGGCAGCCAACTCATTTTAGATTCAAGCTTTTTTTCCATTTAATGTAGTGTATAAGTTTCATACTGGATACCAAGACAAGAATGATTTACAAAAGTGTACTTAAGAACAGTGTTCTTTGAATAACTCGTATTCCTGCTTTTGAAACAGATCTAATTTTATTTTTCCTACTTACTGAGATTTAAGTTTCAAATATGCTGCACTCAGTATTATTTTGTCTACTCAGAAATCTCAGTGAGATAGTTTTCTTTGCTTATTTTGTCCACTTACAGTGGAACTCATTTTGCGGTAGCCACTTAGTTAAGTATTCTCCATTAGTTTTCTAGGCTTTCTAACTAAAGATGCTGTAGAGAAAAAGTGTATTTTATTTGGTTTCATCCTAAAATGTGTTCTTAAGATGCGTCTGATGGATATCTGTGACCACAGTGAAAGATGACGCAAGCTTAGATGCCTGATTTTGATACGGCTACAATGAGGTGACATAAATCCCATTTTGTACGTGCCTTTGAGAGAGGATTACTCTTCAGCTAAGCACAGGAGACAAACAGACATCCAGAAAACAAAGCTTTTCCTTGAAAATCCCTTGCAGCCCTCCCTTTGGATAGGTATGGCAATACAACACTACCTGACTGAGTTCTCAAGTGAGCAACCTCTGCCACCTTTCATGTCTTTACTACTGTTTGCTCTGTAATAATGCTGACTCAGAAAGGGCTGATTTTTAGGAAAAAGTATTTCCAGTGCTTTTGCCCACTATTTGGCAAAAAGGTGCAGAAAGAGAAGAGTAATGGTATACAATGTCTCTTCTTTCCATAACACTACAAAAATCCCTGTTAAAAAGTTGTTTATTTTTAAAACCAAAACAAAACAAGCGTCTGACCCGCTTTTGCAAAATTTAGATGAAATTACATAAAGGGTAAGAGTCTAAAGGGCAGTAGAGTTTAGGGGAGTCAGAGGCAGGAAGTGCATAATAGCAAGGGCTCTGGGGTAGGTCTCGCCGTTTATCATACAAACAAATATATCAAGAAGTAAGGAGACTGAACGTTGGCATGGTTTGTTGCATTTTAAAACAGAAGCTACAGGCTACACATGAAAATACAGAAAGCTTTTAGTTTCTTTGCTAGCTGCTTTAGTATATTTATTTTTTGTACCTTTATTAAATATTTATTTTTCATCTGTATCGATTTTGGCCATGTGTGGCTCATCTTTTCTAATAGTGGCAGATACACTGAGCTATTTTTACCTGTTACTGGGCCCTAGATAATGTAACGACTAAGCAAAGAAACTAAAGTTTCGGATTCTATGTGAGAATTGCACATGCATAACGTGCACAGTGGCAACATTAAGATGTGCTATTAGAAACTTAATAAACACTTAAAAAAAAAAATTTATTAGGCTACCACATTGTCCAACAGTAGGAACTATTTTATAAAAGTATCCAAGCACTAAAGTGACATGAAGTAGAATGTGAAAGCTTGTGGAGAAGGATGGTCATTGAACAAGTACATCCAAGTTTCTCTGAAATAGAGTGGAGTATTTGTCAATGTGTAGCTTGCAGTTAAAGGCACTGGTTTGTACCTGCAAAGCTTTAAAAAGTCTTGCAACAGGAGGCACTGCTGATATTCCTAATCTACACTGCTGTGAAACTGATCTCCAGAGGAGCTTCAAGCTAATAAATAAAAATTGCAGGGATTGATACCAGTTGTTCTTCCCAGATCTCCCTGAATTGATGCACTTGCATTTACAGTTATGCCAATGCAAAACACCCCAGGCATAGCACTGTAGAAAGTCAGTATACTCTTCTGTAAACATCAGCTATGCTAAACCAAAACCAATGTAAGCCTTCCTTTGAGGGAATAAGGGGATAAATGTAGACTCTACTCCACTATCTCCACTATTCCTATCAGGTAAGTGGTCTCAGAGAAGTTATACTTGGCACTGCAAGAGGGAACAGAAAATACCCTACGCTGCAAGCCCCACTGTACCTATTTTCTTCACACGTATTCACACTGCCATGTACGTTAAAGAGAATAAAGCTGTGGCCAGCCCCAGCAGATTTTGGCCTGCAGTCCATGAAGTGGGGAAGATGCAGCTGGCTGTGCTGCTCAGCCAGAGGAGGGAGCGAGCCGACCCCCTTGGCCTGCAGGGGCTCTCCAGCTGGCCCCCAAAAAATGGCTTTCACACAGATGCCAAGATCCACCACACACATCTCACTTTCACGATACAAGAGACAAGATACTTTTCTCAGAACTCGCTATGTGTCTTTGCTGAGGAATAATGAGCGGAGACTTCTTTTCACAAGTAATGCAGGTGACCAGGAGTCCTCAAAGTCAAATCTTTCTGGGTGCCTAGTAAAAAGGAGTGTGAAATCTTACTCCTGAACAACAATATTCCTACTGTGCTAGAGGTAAACAGTGGTGTATACTAAACTGTGTTATTTTGTCCCTTTTTCTTCCCATACTGTATTAATAACCCCATGAAAGAAAATAAAACAGGTTTATTTTCTGCATCCTGCTGCCATTATTTGCCAACCATCAGTCCAAACACTCCATCCTCAGCCTGAGCAAGCCAAAAGCTTCTCTCTTGATCATAGCAGAGAGAACTCCACCTGAGGAGGAAGCTGAAGGAAAGCTTTCTATAACACTGCGCCTTCAGAATAATAAATATTAGAATCTCTTTTAATTAACTGTCTGTCTGACTTTTGTTTGGGAGATGATATGGTGAATGTCAGTGAGTCATTATGAAGCTTAAATGAATTGAGATTGTGCTACTGTAAGGATTCCTGTTTCTGCTGCTGGCAAAATTATTAAGAGTAAACACATCATGAACTGTGTCAGAGACATGCAAAATTACTTAAATTACTCAAAGGGACAGAAATAGAAAAAATCTTAATCTAAATCTTCCTTCTTTTTATTATTCTACCACACTAATCCATTTTACTAGTGCTTCTATAATCTGCAATGATTGCCTGTCCTTGAATTTTCAGTTAAACAAATAATTTCAAATAAATAATGTGACTTTTCAAATTGGCATTTTGCATCCCAGTGGAGCTCTCTAATTAGCAATATATATCTTATATTTGCAGAAATATGCCAGCATGATGTACAGTCAGTAAACAAAAATACATTTAATAACAGTTGGTAAGAATAATATGTGCATTGCAGATCTATTTCACAGTATTACATATCTTAAAAAATTAAGAATCAACTGATAGCTGTGACTGAATACATGACAACAGTAACAACAAAATACATTACAGTAATAGCAGCAACAAGAATACACTAGTAGGGAAACGGAAAAAAAAATATTATTGGACTAGGAAGAGGCTACTCTTCTTCCTATTTTCAGTTCAGAAGTAGGATTGACATTGGGAAACTATTAATTCCTAATGTCTTGTTCAACCTATCTGTACTACCCAATTATGAACGCATCCATTCCTCTAATTTATTATCAGAATTTTTATTTGTTTTTATTTTTAAATAAACATAATACTTCCCAGTTTCTTGGAACCTGGTGATAAAGTGTGTTCTATATAGAATATGATATATAGAGAGAATATATGTAGAATATGATCTATAGAACATGAACTGACCTTTTAAGGCCAAGTTCTGTTTCTCTCATTAGTCTGGCTTAATATTGCTGCAGTTATCTCAGTGGCTTTATCTACACCATATGAAGCTATATGCTATGAGCTAAAGAACTGTGTAATGTATTAAATAATTGCATCTGACTGTGATTTTTTTTTATTAAACTAATTTGCATTGGAAAATGCCAATTTTCAGTGGAAAACATCCATCCCACAAGATCCATTAATTCAATGCTTGAAGGACTCCCTAAGTTATAGTCTATTAAAAGCAACTTCAAACAGGAAATTATAACCTCTTATCCATGCTTGTAGTAGAAAGCTTAAATTACAAAGAAAGAGTTACATTAGAAGTTAGGAAAATTGTCTAATGGTAATAATAGTGAAGTTCTGACGTGACCTACCTGAAAATGCTGTGTGGCTTTTGTCATCGTAGGTCTTTAAAAGAAACTGGAAAAGCATTTGTCAAGAATGCTCCTGTCCTGGGGTAGGGAATAGACTGTATGATTCACCAAAAGCCCCATCAGCTCCTCTATGGGTATTTTATTTTATAACAGAAAAGTGAAAGAACAAGTTACGCAACTTAAGGTACAAGGAAAATGAAGACCCTCTTTATACTCCAAGGGAGTATATAAACTCTTGGGGAAACAACCATTCTAGCACTCACATGGCCACTCGAACATCAGCTCCTTGGTACAAGTGAGCACTTGCGCTCAGGAACAATGTACCTCAGATGTGTGCACCAGCTTTTAGACCAGATACTCACTGTGGTATGGAGGTGCATGTAACATTACCAAAGTAGTACATCACACAGCATAGAGCTTGGAACTGCCGGTGTCAATGATGCCATTTACCCCTACAGCTGTTGCTTCATAGTGGTACCCAAAGAAAAAGCTTCATTGTGGTTTTGACTTTTCTGGACTTTCCTATGTATGATTTCAAATGCATGTGCACCTATAAAGCCAAAGCAAAACAGAAACATTAATGTATTTTTGTTTGTTTCCCTATAATTTTCATGAAGTGCAGAAAAAAACAATGGCCAGCTAGCTCTCAAAATGTTCCCTAGATTGGTCACTGATTTCCTGGGCATAAGACAATGAAACATTAAAGAGTAATGCTAACAGGTGGAATAAAAATTGAACTATTAAGTTCATTGAGACTTTTATATTAGAAAATAAAATTACATTAATTGCTGTGCAAAAGAACTTTATGTTTTCCATCATTTATTCGCTGACATTGGCCGGTTTAAAAAGTACAAGGAGTGAAGTAAAAAGAGATAATGAACTCTTTCAGAATAATACTGCTAAAAAGAATTTTTAGTGCAGAAAACCCAATCAACCTTAAAGGAAAGGATGGGCTAATAAAAAATAAAAAAGAATCAACATGAAATTTGATCATAGTGGGATGGTTGGATAGATTAACTATCATGAAGTGAAATTAAAACATAATAAAGTGTTATGAGCAGGAACTTTCTGCTGGAAAAATGTATTAAATTTCACGTGCTTTATCCATGCATAAACAGATTTTGGTGACCTGACCTCCTGTATTTCTTTTATGGCTAGTATAAAGCTTTGAAGTGTGCCAGCAATTAGGGTCATGAAGAAAGAGAAAAATAATAGAAGTGTGGGAGGACAGGTTCTCTCAAGAATGCATTTTCACAGCTCTGAACACAGAAAGTAATTGCTAGTTGAGCATGGCCTTGTATTTTTAACTTCAGAATGAAACAAAGAAACAGCAAAAGGTATTTTACCTTTGATGAACTCCTATTTATTTCCAATTTAGAACTCTTACAAGTAGCAGCAAACCCAAAACCAAGATAATGTGTGTGAACAACTTTTTTTAGTTGAGAAAACTTGCTAGTAATCTCCCTTGTCTTTTCACAAGATCTTTTTTTTTCTGTTACTGTTTGATGTATTTTTAGCAAACCTGTATCACAGTAGCTTTTTTTTCCCACAGAAAGGCAGATCTTCACTCATTGGGTATGTGTTTAAAGCCTTGCTGAAATTATTTTAGATCTTCTGTATGAGAGGAGATTTGCTTTGCAGGCATCTTCGTGGTCAGATCCATCAGCCAGAGAAAATGATCACGTCTACTTTAACTATTGGAGTCATGCTGTTACACATTTAGGATTTGTTTCTCTACCACTGTAGAGGTACTGTGTAGAAACTTCCTCTAAAAAAAATTAGAAAGTTCCTGCGACTTTAACATCACAGATTGAAGGCCTGACAGTGTAGCCTTATATAGCAGGTCACTACAATGTGCATCAGATAAACATGTAATCAGGTGAGAAGTATTTCTTGAATACAGAAAATTTTGAACATTTCATATACTGATTTAAGTATTGACTAATGTAAATTGATGAATAAGATGAAAAATTATTGATATCAATGCTGAGAAACAAAGATGTTATCATAATCAAATCCAGCCACAGGAAATCAGGGAAAAAATTGGCCAAACCCTATAGTTTGAAAAAGTAGTACTGTTAGTAAACAAACATACACATGTACTCATAAGAGTGCAATTTCAAAGCAATTGAATATCTTTTAGCCATCAAAGAATAGAAAGGCAATTTCATCCTGAAAAGTCTCCTTTCCTGAATCAATTTGCAATTTAGAATAGATCTGGCTTCATTATAATCAAATAATTATACCTTTCTTAAAGAAAAATACAAGTATTAATCTGAGCAGAATATGGCAATCATGGTATACCAGCAAGTGATAACCCCTAGATCACAATTTTTTTTTAATCTTTGGCATTTTTTCCACATTAAAAAAAAAGTAATAATTTGCCATAGAAAGGAATTAAGTTTTGTTCTTGAAAACAGTCGGTCGTGGCATAGGTGGAGGCATACAGCTGCGAGGCAGTGGCATATGTGTTAGCTAATAGCTGCTGCACTGTAGCATCTGCAGTAGAGGAAATAATAAAGTCTGAGGTTTTGTTTTATTTTTCAAAATTTCTATATACTGTTATTCAGCAATAAGCCCAGCTTCTCGTTTTCCCTTTACAACCTCATCTTTATCCATGCTGCTTCTGCTCCCACAAACTCCCTCATAATTCCTAGCTACTCTTTCCCCTCAGTATTAATCTGCTTCTTCTGTCCTTTGGCTCTCAGCTGGAAGCTAACAGACAGACAACCTAACCTTTAAGAAAATGCTGCTAAAAACAGTGCCCCAAAAATCACTGGCTTGTGTGACATAACATTTGGTAGGAAGATGGACAGAGTTCTACACATTGCATTTTGAAATATAATTCTGCCTTGGTGAAGGAAAAGTCTGTGCCACCTATTATGTCTTTTCTATCCTTAACCTTGCAGATTCCCTGATAATTTATAATCATTAAAAAGAGATATGGGTAACTGAGTCATTCAAAAAGTCTGGGATGCATATTAATCTGCATACAAGGCAGATTAGGAATTATTTATTTAAAATTAGGTGGTGAACCTGGAAAAATGGTCTGTCACTTCTGGAAGAACAGTCTTGTCAAAACCTAGAAAGAGAAATTTCACATTCTTACAGCTGCCAGCTGTTGCAGAGTACATTTTGGAGATGACCTGTATGTGGGGCTGGACAGGAAAATAAAGATATGCTGTGCCGGCCACTTGCCCAGCTAAGGTTATAGCTTGTGCTTTTTGCACAGAACACTGTAAAGAAGTGGCTTGTTTGCCCACAGAAAAAACAGAAACTACAATTTATTGAGTCTTTTTTTCTTCTTTAGCTTACACTACTTACCTTTCTTGCTGTATATACACTGCAAGTGGCTTGTTCCCGAGTCAGGTTCTTCAGATCTGTTTTTCCGGATGCTGTTCTCCCAAATGAAGTTCAGCAGAACAATTTATTTCACAAACTTCCATCACTTGGTGGTACACAAGGGTGTTTAGTGGGTAACCCTAGCTGTTGCACTGTTTTCTGAATGAGGACTTACTCCATAATGCTAATCTTAAGAGTATGATTTGTTTCTAGAGGAAGATCTTGGAGGTGCTAGTCCCTGCCCATTTACCTTCTGGCAGCTCGTCTTGCCATGTGCAGTGGGTTTTGCCTTCTGCATATTTTTCCACCTTGGGGCAGGGTGGAAATTGGTCATCAAACTCTGTAGTGGAATATTCTGAGAATCCCCTGCAGGAGCATGTTTCATTTACAAACAACTTTGTTTTAAAGCCCTTTTCAAGGAAACAACATAGCTAGAGCTTTCTAATTTGCATTTATCTTTTTTCTACTGGCAATATTGAGCCTCCTACAGAAGCTGCCAAGCAGCCTTTGAAGGAGGAAGGGCCCAAGGCCCATTTCACAGCACTGTAATGTATGAATAATCCTTCACTTACATCGTAATATTTCCATATGGTAAGGGATATTTCGTCACTACCTGTTATAGTAGCAACACTCCAGGGTAATGTTATACACATTTTATTTTTGAAACATCTGTTGAATATTGATTTACAATATATTTGTGAGGCTTCTGACACATTTTGAGATAGTTATCTTAATAGACTGCAAATAGTTTTCTCAACATTTGTAAACAGATCATCTCAAAAGCCTCTATCAGGTAATTGCTTGCCTTATACAGCGTTATTTGTCAATATCTACCTTTGGAAATAAATGTTGATTATGTAAATGTGTTTGCATCATGAGTTAATTTTGTATGGTAAATACTTGGTAGTGGGCTCTTCTTAATATGCAAGTTGCCTGAATTTAAGAAAACATAGCTGCACTGGTTTCTTAAAGGCTATCTTGCTGTTCATCCAACATGAGGACTCCAACTTGAACAATGTTCTTTGCCGTTTTTTTTTGGTTTGGGGGGTTTTTTTGCTTTAGTTCTCTGAACACTTCAGGAAAGGTACTGTGCTTGCTGAAGTATTGCATCCTTCTCTAGGTATAATGTGGCTGGAGGGTGTCACAGTCACTCAGAAGAGTACTGCAGGAGTTCTGCTGGCAGGCTACCGCAGCACATCAGCTATGCTGAATGCTTTTGTTCTGCCTCAGTGTCTATCACATGAATCATTTGTCCTAAGTTTAGTGTCAGTAGTTCATGAATTCACTCATTTTAGCTGAAAGGGATGGTTCCTTCACTTTCCACAGCACCTGAAATTTCAGGCTGTGCATTTTCCTTGCTCTGCTACATCTTATATATGTCCTTCTATGGGTAATATGTTCTTAGTTAAATTATAATTTGGCTTTGCTTAGTTGCGGTATGCTTCTTGAATAAAACAGAAAGCTGTTTCAGGCTAGAGCAATCATCCGTACACCATTCTCTGTTTGGCCTTCAATTACCTGTTTGTTTTTATTCTGCTGACTTGTCCTTATACTTTGTGCTAGTGCACACTCTACAAACCTTTTATTTTTCTGCACTAGTTACATTTATGCAAAATCTCATCCTTCAACTAATTGCTTGTGTCCCCAATATGATGAATTGCTTTCCTTCTCTTTTCTTGTCTGCCTGCTCTGACATAATGGTTTTTAGGCTATAATTAACCTAGAGATAGGGCATTTTCCATTACAGTTTTCTCCATACCTTCACAGGTTTGCCTTTGCATACTGTCATCACTGCTTTATACTTTTAAATTTTCTTCTGCACAGATTTTGATGTCTGGCCCCTTTTATCTTCATGTTTTCTTTGTGCCTCTCTATGAATTATCTTTCCCCTTGTGCTTTACATACAGATATAATTTTTTCTCTGCTTTGTCCTATGTCAGTAGCTTTTGGAGAAGCTACTGTGAGAGCTGAACATTCTTATTCAGGATCTCACTATTAATTTATGCTGAATTGTTTGCTCTTTTAACACTAGTCAGTCATTTCTATAGTTTGTATATAGGAGTAATTTTTTTCCCTGGGTTCTTGCTTATTCTTTTCAAAAAGCATCTGTTGCACACACATCTTATTATAGACTGAAAATGCTCTCATGTTCTGGGCAGAACCAGCTGTCTCTCAATGTAGGCTGCTGACACAAGAGGCACCTTTGACTGTCGGGGCTAATAGTAGAGTTCACTATGCTTTCTCCAGATTAGGCAGACAAGACATGCAAAGATAAAATGAGTATGCTGCAAAAACTGTGGTTCATATTCCTCCATTCACCCCCCCAAAATCTTCTATGTCTACAGAGATTCAAAAGATGAGGAAGGTAGGAGAGAGCACACACAAAGGTCTCCACAGGATAGAGAAACACACAGGCAAAACCAGAGACCTAGAAAGCAATCATTCAAAAAATACCCCATGCAATTCCTTCAATACATAGGAGTGAAGAGGCTAAAGTGTAGGTAAATGGCATTCTGGCATAAAAAGTGTAAAAGACAGTTAAGAAAACTCACATCATCACCTGGCAACTGCATTTCTCACCTTCCTGGGAATCAAGCATCCATCAATGCCATGAGTATAATGTTTGTGCTGCCTCAGGCCAACACATTGGTTACCAATGACAGGTACCAAGACTGAAAAGGCAGCAGTGAGGAACAAATCAAAAATTGCACAAGGCTAACATCTGCTTCAATTTCCGATATGAAAGTGGGTCTTGTGCAGATTTGGATCTAACTTGGAAGCAGCAGAAAGAATAGGAATTCTTACTTTTTCTTCTAAATAAGTGAAAAATGAAGTTATATTTGGACCCAGTTTTATCCCTCCATGCTTGCATTTCCTACCTTTGAACTGAATGTAGCAATGTTTGCAGCTGGTACACTGCCAGTGTTTTCTCTAGAAAGATTATATCACCTTGCCAAGAGCTCAGCCGACTGTTAGCCAGTCAGACAATTCTACAGTCTATAAAAACAATAGAAAAAGAAGGAGATGTATGAACTTCTTTCTCAAAGTTTATTTTCTCCTATCAGGATTAAGTGAGAGAGGGAGCCAAAGAGATTGGGACCATTCCAAAAATGTTCCTTTGCTTTGTTTTTCCATTATTTTAGTTTGTAGTCAACATGATATCTTTATGACTTTAACATCACTCTATCATCCTTAGAAGCAGGCAAATAACAGTGGAAGTTGGCCAATGGAGGTTTACCTGTTAAAAGGAGAAGTAGCTGTATGCTATATATGGAAGCAATGCCTGTTGTTTTAAAACACGCAGAACCCTCTGGATCGTTGCCTTCAGAGATGCCAGATGCAAGTCCAGGTGGCAATGAACTTGAAAGCTCATTCTCATTACTACCTTTGCCAATAGCACAGTGATCTTAAGCAGCATAGATCACATTAAAGGCCTTGCTGAATTGCACTGTTTGTTCCAGCTTCCAGGGACATCATCCTATTCAGTGAAAAGAGAAGATCTGAGACAGTGTTAACTTCATTCAAGTTGTATTGCCATTTTCAGATGTTTAGGTAACACATTTGCCCTATGATGTAAGTTTGAGGACTGAGCAGTACCTTTATACAGGTAACTAAATTTTTCAGAGCCCCAAGTGGTATTCAGACATCACTGATTAGTACTAAAAACTGCAGAACAGAGATATGGACAGATGGAAGATGATAGTGAGAACTCTGCAGTTCTATTTTTACAGAAGGCCACACTTGCATACAACATTTCTATATTCTCTTTCAAGCAGGGGTCCAAGCAAGAGAGGACAGAACCACCCAGAGGCATCACAGTAAGCAATTTGACTCATCTAAGAGTTGCCACTTCTCAAACTGTCCTCCCCTGTGAGCCTAATGCAGCTTCTCTAAGGAAGTCAAAATAGATTTCTAGACCTGGAATTTGACAACATTTGGAGTGTCGGAAGAGAAGTGACTTTGAAAGAAGGATAAAAACCTAACTTCTTTCCTGTTTTTCAGCCTGCTTTACAGAAAATATTCATATGACAGGCCCCACCATAGAAATCACTATAAATCTTTTTGTGCTGAATTTCACTATGTCCTACTGTGTTTAAGCAGTTTGTACGTATCTTTGAACGTTCAGATTGTGAATGCAAGTGAAGATTCATACATATTATTTATACAAAAATCTAGTTAATAATAAATATGAGAGTACCTTTTAGAATGAAAAGGACAAAATGACCTTGATTTGTTCTTTGTCTTGTGTGGGCTCTAATTTTTTGGAAACAATTTTATGCCTGTAATTTAGGTTACTTTAAGATGTCTGACAAATCATAAGGCAAGATGACTAAGTCAGTTAAACTGTAGGCAGAAATAATTGTGGGCAGCAGTGGCAACAGTAGCTCTGAAAGAAAGTAAAAACAGAAACATATTTTACTTGCAAAGTTTTAAAACTCCTGGTGTTTTTCTTGCAGTCTCTAGAATATTTTGGCAGCCTTAAATGTATTATTATTTGGAATAGGTTTTCTTTGAAGAAAAAAAAAAAAACAAACTCATTCTTAATAAGAAATGAGTTAAAGCACACGGAAATGCAGCATAATTCTACAGCCTAAAGAAAATGTTTTCGTGGCTATTGGGGTTCTGCCACTGGTGTCCTTTCAGAAGGTTTTTAAAGCATTCTTGGAAATTGAAAGGAAGTTTCCTTTTAAGCTATCTGAAGCTCAAAAGAACCAGAGAGTACTGAAAGTTCACTATAGTGTTAGACCCTATAGAGCTAATGACAATCAGTTACTGGTGGCTGGTGATGAGCAGGGTACCACAGAGACCAATACCGACTCCTGTACTCTTTGACATCTTCATTAGTGATTTGGATAATAAGACACAGGACAAACTTTAGAAAGGGTATACTACATGAGGGGGAAGTGATTGTCAACACATGACTGAACTTCCACTCAGAATGACATGAATGAACATGGGGACTGGGCCAACAAGAGCCTCCTAGGGTTCAATAAGGAGGTGCTCCCACTTCAGCACCTGGGGTGGGATAACCCCACACATCAGCGCAGGCTGAGGGGAGCACCCTGCTGACACCACTGTGGACACAACATTGAATAAAAGGCAACAAACAGTGTGTTCTCATTCCATAAGGCAAACCTGCTACTGAACTGCATTAGAAAAAAAGGTAGCAAGCAGACTGAAAGAAGTTATCATCCTGTTCTGCTTCCGTTCAGGAGGGGTGTGGAGAAGATGGAGAAGGTCCAGTGGAAGGCACTACATAAGGGATCTAGACCCTGAGGGGAGAGGTTGAAGGAGCTGGGCTAGCGTAATCTGGTGACAAAAAGGACTAAGGGTCCTCCTAATAGCAATCTACAGCTACTTGAAAGGAATCACAAAGATGATGGAGTAGCAGAGGTAACAGCAGAGAGCATCAGTCACACACTGCAGTTTTTGACATTCAGATTGGATTTTAGGAAAAACTTCCTCACCAAAAGTGTGGTGCAGCACTTTGACTTAGAAGGAGCAGGATTTCTATCCTTGCAGGTTTCCAAGACTCACTTAAATCCATGGCTGACCCAGTGTTCATGATAGTTCTGCTTCAAGAGGAAGGCTAGACTAGATGACTTGCAGAGATCCTCTTCAACCAACGTGATTATGTAAAAACAGAATATTTACTGCTGTGTAAGAAGAGATACATTAAAAGAGCTTGAAAAGCTCCTTTAATTACTGATGTTGAACTATATGTATTAAAAGATCATAACCATTAGGAAATATCATTTAAACATGAAAGTCTGAATTAATCACAATTCATACATATAGTAGAAGCTGTGACTTTTGATACTTGTCCAAGAAATACTTGCCTTCTAGATAGTAATTATGCAGTTTCAATAAGCAAGCTAATAAAATAAGGCATTTCTGACAATGTTCTTCTGAAAACTCCTCAGCAAGGATTCAAGAATGTATTTTTGTAATGCCGTTTTGTGGCTTGGTTTCTGCTCAGGGCTTGATTGTGTGATAAATGACAGCTTGACAGAGATGCATAGCTACCAGTGATTTTGAAAGCTCCATTTAGTTCTCATTATATACTGTGCGCATCACTTTGGTTTTATTGGACTTTTCAGGAAAGGGCTACACCATCATTCTTTAATTCTAAATAGAAATGGAAAGCTGTAAATCTCTATACAGAATGACAGCTTACAAAACGTGTTCACTTCTTCAATTCACTTGGCAAGCACACATTTCAAAGTTGAAAAAGTAAGAGAAGCAGCAGGTCAAATCCCTAGCACTTCTGATTATTCTTCTTCCTGGAGAGGTAGGCAGAGGGAGGATTTAAATCCTAAACAAGAAGTACTTTAACACACTTGTGCAGCTTCATTACCGTATGTTTGTATTGGTAGCCTCAACAAGAAAAAGCTTATTTAGGCTCATATAATTTCATGCTGAAAGAAATAAAGTCTAGTCCTTTCAGTACTGGTACATTATATGAAATGCAAATGCAGCAATAAAAAAATGCCATTGCTCCTCTGACCTAAGACCATTGGTTGTAATATGGGGCCTTGAAAGGTTATTTCAACTGGAATGAGAAAATTGCAGACATCAGTCAAACATACAGTTTCATGTAACTTTATTTACTTAAAAAAATACACAAAGTACTATTTCCCAAACACAGCATGAATTGAGGCAAGCAGCTCTATAGCTCTGAATTCTCCACATCTGCTCCTCAAACTACCACATACCCACAAAGCCCTGTCTTTTTGTGTCGTTGCTCATTCCCGGATTTCTATGTCCAGTGCATGCCTATCCATGATTTCAAACTGACAAGCTAATCCCTAGCTACCAATTGGAGACATAGTCATATTGCCCTGCATCATAGTTCCTCAGGGAGAGCTTTTTCTTCCCCAGTCCCACCACCAGATGCTTTTATGGCATAAAGAGGCTTCATTATTTCTTTTTTTTTAAACCTTCAAGGAACTGCTTGGCATACCTAAGGTTTAATAGGAGCTGTGATTGTCTTTACAGTCAAGGTATAGCAGCTGGTAGCCATCAACCCCTTTTAACAAAAAAACACTTTAAATGAAATTATTACTATTGCAAATTGTTACTGTAGGCTGGTAAGGACTTTTCATGATGTGATATATTTTTACAAGGCATGGCTCTGTGAGTCATGTGTTTCAGTGAGACATGGCCATAAAAACAAGATGCATCTTTTAACGTCTAGAATTTTAAAAAGCCCGGTGGGTCTTCAACGGGACCTTCTTCGTTAAAGATGGATCTGGAAGAACTATTATAAAAGCACCCTGACAGAGCTTTATTCTATTCCTTTCCACATTGTCATTTCATTTTCTCTTCATATGTTATGCCATTGCTTAGACCCTTTCCTTTAGTCTCATGTAATTTCCTCTGATCAGTCAGAATACCTATCATCATTTACTGCTATTACTATTATTGCTTTTTCATTATTACACCTTGATCATTTTCCTGATAAAACCTTGTTTTGATTTCCTGATGTAAGATTCTTTTTACTGTAAATAACCATTTACTTCATAGTTTTCCTTGGAATCTAATAATTCTGCTGAGAAAAAATATAAACTGGAGAGTCCAAAGTTAGAAACTTGGTTTCATAAAACTGGCAAAACAACCTCAGAAATACTCGTTCTTTTTTGTGCATGAACTATTCTCAGTTAACTAAACAAGCGCAGCAGCAGAGCTTTGCTAATACAATACATATACATCCAAGAATGTAATTGAAATAAATTATAAAATTTTGATTTATTTTGTTCAGAACCTTTAAGCTATTTTTTTAGTAGTGGAGAGCAGGGGAAGCTGACATTTTAACAGGTTGTTATGAACTAAGAGCCAGCTCCTAACTTCAGGAGCTATTTAGAGTAGTCATTGAGTTTGCTTGAGAGGTGCACAGGAGAAAAGAAAAAATCTCATCCTTTGATCCCGTACTGAGGAAATTATTAAAGAAGTGGTCCTTCTTCCACCCTCAGACCAGGAGCCACAGGAGCCACAGCTGATTTCTGAAGACTAAAGGGACTGCTGAACCCTACATTAGACCTTTGTCATCTCTCTCTTCAAGAATGGCTAGAAACCATCACTTCACTCACTAACCTGACCATCTTATCTGAATTCCTCAAAATCAAGCTAGGTTCATATTACACAAAACCTGCTGAAGCATGTCTAGAGAAAATCAAGAATGCCAATCCACAGAGAGCCATGTAAAGCGCTCACTGTAAAACTTAACTTCTATACATCTGAATAAAAAAAACCTCTGTAATTTCTTTGGATTTTGCTTTAAGGAACCACTAGGGAAAGAAAATAAACCAGGATTGTCACTCATCTCAAGAGGGATTCAAAAGATATTTCAATCAAAAAGAGAAGGGTAAAATATCTTCATAAATTGATCTTGACAGACCTAAATCAGGCCCTGGAGTAAGAGAAATAATAAAACATGATATAATTACTTCCTTCCTTTGCTTTCTTTTCTGAACATAGTTACATTGTTTTAAACTATCTATATCTTCTGGCTGATTTTTCATTCTCAAGGAAATCAGACTTAGGGCATGGTTTAGTTGCTTAATTTTTCCGCCACACTCAAATTTGACTGATATTTGTCAATACATTGTAAAGTTATTGGGTGCAACTACCTTTTAAACCCCATTCCTAATTTCCTACAACTCTTATAACAATAGAGAGCTGGGTAATAGCAATCTGCTCCTCTTCCCCACATTAGATTCCTACATTGAAGGAGAAGAAGATAAACAAGCTCATAGAAGAAAGCAAAAGAAAATGAGGCAGCAAAAGTTCTGCTTACAGAACAACTTCCTATGCTACAACTGTAAGAATGCAAACCAGTAATTTTTCAAGAGACCAAATATATATGGAAACGTCCAAGTGGAAAACAGAGGGAATATCTTCTACTAAGTTGCTTTGGCACAATAATTTCAAGGGTTCTGTTTCACAAGATCTTTTTGACAAATTTTTCCTACAGCTGCCTCCAGAATTCTCAAGTTTGCTGCCCAGTATACTTTATGAACTTAGAAAAAAGAGCTAAAATAGCCCCATTTACAACACAAGGATCATTCCTGGAGAACTGATAGTTAATTGCTGACATGATACCCAGGAGCCTTTAGGACTCTGAGCCTCTGACTTGCACTTCCAGTGAAGAAATGCAAATATTTTGTTAGGATTTTTCACAGAATTTACCCCAGAACAACCACTGACAGACAATATCACATTAGTGATATTAGTGTGCTGCTGGAATAGCACCCAAGAGAGAAGAGAATATCTGCTCACAATTTTCTTTTATTGTTGACCTTGTACAGAGGCAATAGTAAGGCTTTCTTTCAAAACACTTATTTCTGCTTTCCCAAGATTATTAGTCTTTCCCAGTCCATGATTTATAGTCCTTAAAAATAGCTCCCAATAAACCAAATCCTTTAGCACACTCCTCTAGGACCAAAGCCTTCAGTTAGACAGAAAAAAAAAACCAAACCACCCACCATAAAACAACCCTCCATCCCTTAATTTTACAAAGCATTTGACTCTTTTTCCTCCTAAAAGCCACATAGCAAGGTAAATTTGAAATGAAACAAACCCGCAGAATTCATAGAGGAACTGCTATTCCTCAGTGAGGTAGCTTGGCAACCCAGACTGAAAGAAATAACTATTAGCTTTGAATTCTATACACCAAAGAAAAACTAGTAGGGGCTGGTGTTTTCTCGGTCTTGCTGGACTAACTCTCTCTTTTCCAGAAAGAATATCAGCCTAGAGATGAAGAGTTTTTCCAGGTTGGAGTTTCAGGGATTTCTGAGGTCCATTCAACTGCATCTTCCTCGAACTCTAGATAGATGGTTGATCTAGACCTAATCCTATAAAGATGGAATCTTTTCATTCCTTGATTTTTTTCTACATATACATGTTTAGTGTCCTACAGTATGCCAGTCTAGTGCCAGTACTGTGTTTTGACCTTACCTATTTACGCTGCAGTTCAGGGGGAAAATTCATTATCAAGTACTACTGCCTTCCTCTGGCATGAAAAGAGGCTCTAAATTCAACCATAGGCCAAGGTAAATACAGACCTCGATGTTCATAATCAAGCAGTGCTTTTCCATTACACCTGAGACCGATAAAATTGATTGTGACAGTCTAGTTTAGTAACCTTGGGATGCTTGTTCATATCTTGTTTATGTGAAATATTTCACAAAGCCCACTACTGATTTACTTACATTATAATTCTATCACTTCTCATATGTTTTTCCCCAAATATTTAAGAGTCTGATGGCAGAAGACAACTTAGTATTACAGAGATATCAGAATTCTCCTTTCTGAGAGAATAACATGAAGGGATTCAGGATTTTATTTGTTTTTTTAACACTTTCCATTCATAAATTAAAAAATATTTTATATTAATAGAAATTGGTTAATGGACATCAATTCAAAAGCAAGTTTAGTCTTTTCCAGAATACACTCAAAGAGGAAAAGTGACATTAATTTCCAGCATACATACATCTTTAAAAATAACATTTTACAATTACTGGTTTTGATTTTCGCTTTGCTAAAAAATAAATTATTTTTCTCGTCTGAGAATAAATTAGAAGTATAAATAAGATGATAAAACAAGCGTAAGAATAAATACAAATATTTAAACCCTCATCCAACTGTTACATGTATGTGAACATCAGAAGGTCTATTTGACAGTGGTAGGGATGAGGATAGTTGCCACAAACTGACTGACTGACCAAAAAAAAGCTTTGTGATAGTCATCTTTATGTTTTCTTGTCCTATAGTGCATTTCACATTATAGGTAATTTATGGGAGAAGGGGATGACAATAGGAGTCATGATAGCTGACAAGCTAAATATTAAAGGGGTTGGGATAAAAACCAAATTCAGTCCCAGAGCCTTTTTCTAGTGCTGAAAGATTTAGCCCACTCTGTATAATGGACAAACAAATTTTCATGTTGTGAACCTGAGAGATACCTCCCATAATTTAGTTAATAAAGGAAAGTTGGCCTTAGAAACTACCAAAAACCAAACCAACCAAAAAACCCCCACTTCTTGTAAGGTCTAGATGCACTGCCCTTCAAAGCAGTCATCATACCAAGCCTTTTAAGTCACGAACAGACTGCCCCTTGTTCCTCCGCTATGGAACAGAGTCACGTCCAAACTGCAGTTCTACTCACTTAACCTCTGAATCACCCTTGGCAAAAGCCTTTCTCTCCCTCTGTACCTACTGTGTGAGCAAATTACAGGGGCTATGCTCCCACCTTAGGCATCTCATGCTGCCATTGCAAGATAAAAAAGTTTGAGTGCTTTTACTCAGCCTCTTTCCATCCCTCTTTAATATATGTACGTGAATCATACATATAATTTGGGGGAACTAAACCACAAAAATATAGCACAGAACCATAGCTGTCCTGCACTACAATCTGCAACACTTTAATTATCATATTACTCTGAGTACACAGCTTTATTGCAGCAAATCCTCTGGCATGGGAAAAGTAAAGCTATTTAGAACTCCTATATTATTATGCAATTCAGCAATGTGTCACTTCTGTCAAAAAACAGCAAGACTCTTTAGAGCATGTTTGTGTTAATTCAGGTACTGTAACAATTTTTTTTTGTTTCTTAGATTGTTTGCACTGGCATAAATAGTTTCAAATCCCTTTGGGGGCCAGAGACTTATGCAGTAATTAAGGCCTTGCATATTACTGAGTGGAACACAACACTGAAGTTGAAGCTTGAAGTCCAAACACTGAGTGAAACCTTGTGATGCTGTTATTCATTGTTTTCTACAAAAATGTTCCTGTTAACAGCAAGACTGAACGTTCCTATGTGTTTTGCATAATTTCCCACTGAAACCATTCAAAATTTGTTTTTCCAAACATACCAATTAAGAGCAAGTGTCTCCTCCTGGTGCTGTCATATAAAACCTTGCAAGGCTTCTCTCCCTGCATCCCAAGCAAAGGTTCATTCTTGGCAACACCTACTGGAAGTTGTTATTTGCCTTGGTTGTGCTAGTGCACGTGGGAAGCTGCGACAAGTTGAAGGAAGATTTACTCTTTATTTCAATTTATCTACACAGACTTTGAGGTCACTTTACTTTCTGGGAACGTGTCATGGAATAGAGAGTAAGAGTCCTGAAACATGTTTGTGACTGACTGTTCCAGAACCAGTCCACATGAGTGCAACTAAGGAAAGCAAACTGCACCCAGACTACACCCGAACATTCTGCCATTGATTCTGCTGGGAAACAGAGCTGTACAACAAAAAGCATCCGCTAACCCTGAGCAGCAAGCCAGCTATAGAGAGTCCTGTCATTATTTATTTAAAACAAAACAAGAAAATGTCATTGATGCAAACTTCATTTTGGTAAAATGCTTAAGAAAGTGACAGCTTTGTATGACCTTGGTCTAATCAAACCATGCATAGAAAATTTGGCATTGCATAAGCTTTCATAAGTGTTTAACAAAAAGAAGATGTGAATACCAAGAAGGATGAAGAATTGTCAAGCAAGTACAAGGCAGTATTTGAAAGAGTAATGGTGTGAAACCATCAGTGCAGACTTAGACTGAACATTAGCAAAGTTTTATTACTGGCAAAACCTTGAACTTGTTTAGTCCAGCATAAAAAACCTAAAGGGAACTTGCAGTTCTCTGCAATTAATTAATGGGCATTAAAACATGATTTTCCCTTCCAATGTTGATGGATAAAGCAAAACTTTAAAGAATTAATAGCTAAAACCTCTCATGTATTCATTTCTAACCTTTCATTCCTGCCTGTTACTCTTTGACGTAGGAAGTGCACTGGCACATATGAACACTTTGACCTTTTTTCTCATTGCCTCGTAAGAATTCTGCCCCTTCCCCAATTTGAAAGCATGCTGTGATGTCTCGGTGAGATGTGTATTGTTTCTGAAGAACGCTATATTAACATGCCTGTCTTCAGGAATACTAACCAGCTGAAATGTGCTCTATAGATTAAAGCACAGCATGCAGATTACTTCCACCTTGGCAGAGGCTATGAGGCACATCTTGGGAGACTATTATACTGACTAAATGCTTGTCTAGAGCAGGATAAAAGCTGCATTTTAAAAACACATGCCTGACAAATTGAAGTTATGTCAACAACAACTAGTAAAAATGTTAATAGCTAAGGCAACAGCTAAGGACCCTGAGATTTATGTTACTTTTTTTGTAATGTGAATGCTCCCCTTTTGTGGGAAATTTAATTAAAACACTATTTGGGGAATTAGGGGACAGCTTTTCTTTGTTTCTATTCTTTGCTTATGATTATGACTGTTCAACATTTTAAGTGATGCAGAACAAATATTAATGGTAAATTGCTGGAGTGTGATAATTGATTTCTTTATTAATAAAGGAGATTTAATGCTCCACAGAAAGCTTGATCTAACTCACCATTAGAGATTTTGCTTTCAGAGCCATCTGCAAAGTGCAGTTCTTCACCTTGAAGGGTGCTTATTCCTCTTACTAAGCATAACTGCCTTTGCACAACTGCTCATCATATGTGGGATGTGATATTTTGGAATCGTTAAGTGCTTAACACTGTCATTAACTTCCTGCGGGATTGTGCTCAGCACTTCTAAGACCCAGTTCTGTGGAAAATGAATCTGTTCTGCCATTAAACATGTGGATGATTAAAGCGGAAGGAGATCCACAGCAGGCTTATGATGAAGAAAAGCAGGGGGCAGGTCTGTCTTAATTTGAATGCGTATGCGTTACGCCCTTGTGGCAGGTATCCCGCAGAGCACAAGCAGAGAGCACAGCAGGGGCCTCTGGAGGACGGGCACACATAGCGCCAGAGACCCATTGCTACAGACACAGATCGCCAACTGCATTGGGTTTACGTGGCAAGGTTTTGGAAGCAGGGAGGCTACAGGGATGTCTCCTGTGAGAAGCTGCTAGAAGTTCCCCCTGTGTCCAATGGAGCCAATGCCAGCCGGCTCCAAGATGGACCCACTGCTGGCCAAGGCTGAGCCCATCAGTGACAGTGGGCTCGAGCTCCATGTTGGGCGCCAAAAAGGACTGTCATAGTTTAACTTGGCAGGCAGCTGAACGCCACACAACCACTTGAGCACTTCCCCCTTCCATGGGATGAGGGAGAGAACTGGGAAAAAAAAAAGTAAAATTCTTGGGTTGAGATAAATACAGTTTAATAGGACAGAAAAGGAAGGGAAAATAATAATAACAACAATAATAATAATAATAATAATAATAGAGTTAGAATATACAAAACAACGGATGCACAATGCAATTGCTCAGCACCTGCTGAACGATGCCCAACCAGTTCCCGAGCAGCGGCTCCTGGCCAGATTTCCCCCCAGTTTATTTATTGAGCATGACGTCATATGGTCTGGAATACCCCTTTGGCCAGCTGCCCTGGCTGTGTCCTCTCCCAACTTCTTGTGCCCCTCCAGCCTTCTCACTGGTAGGTGGTGTGAGGAGCAGAAAAGGCCCTGACTTAGTGTAAACACTGCTTAGCAACAACTAAAACATCAGTGTGTTATCAACATTATCCTTATTCTAAATCCAAAACACAACACTATACCAGCTACTAGGAAGAAAATTAACTCTATCCCAGCCGAAACCAGGACACCAACCGCCAATTACTCATCATAAAAGAGTACAGCCTGGAGAGATACATATGCTTTATCCTATCCTGTTATAGGATGTTACAAAGAATACGTATCCCACATATATAAAACATCACACATTTGATGAAAACAAGGAAGAGGTAACAAGCACTTATAAAAAAGCACAGTCATAACCTCCAGAAGAAGAAAGAGAGGGTTTGCTCCACCACTGTCCCCACCGATGCAGGACACCAGGCCTGCCCATTCTGCTGGTTATCCACAGAACCTTCACCTTCACTGTACAAAACCCACTGTTTTCTGATTTACACTTCATCACATTTTGTCTCTGCAGACTCAGCAATTGTACAAACAGCATTATCTTTTTCTATATCTTGTATTAAATGCATTAGAATTTTAAAATGCTCTGTGTGTGTGCGCACGCGTGTGTCCAAAGGACAGGTTGATTGATCGGTACTGAAGAGGAAATCTGGAGAAAACACCCTGTCCTTTCACACCAGTATAAGCAGCTGCCCCACTTTGGCAGTACCAGAACAGAAAATATGGCAATAGAAATATTGGAAAGAAAGCACCTGTGCCTTCTGAATAAAACAACAACAAAAAAAATGTGAGAGCATTTTAAATTCAGATACTTTCAGATGCCAGCAAAGCATCCTTCCTTTCTTAAAGGAGTACTACCAAGATGACATTAGGGCAAGCCAAGCTTTTATTCTGATAGATGTTATCACTGTCCCAGCTGAGCTGTGCAAACATACTCCAACGCTGTTTGTTTAAATCACCTCCAGCTAACAAGAGGTGATATGAAAGTAAACTAGAAAATGTGTGAAAATTTCCTGAGGGCAATTATGAATGCTATTTAAGCAATAGTTTTTCTAGAATACACCAAAGGACTTCCATGAGGATGTCACAGAGCTATTACAGAAGCATATGTAGAATGCCAAAATGTTTTTAATATGTGTTACAATATGAAATATTTATTCCCTGCTATGTTACTTCTTGTGTGAGAATTATTAAATCTCATTTTAGACTTACTAATGACTCATGTCAAACAGACGCAAAAAATGTTAAGAACCAAAACTCCAGCTACTGTAATTCAACATATTCTGAATAAATGGAGCCTCAAGTGCCATCTAGCGTAGAACTGACTCTACAGTTCTAGCATGAGTTTATTCCTCTCATCTTACTTAACGCCCTACCATGTCTATCAAAGGAGAAAGTGTGTTGCTGCTTTCAATTTTGACAGACACCTAAGAATATAGTTAGTATTTCAGAAATCTTATTTAACCTCAAATTCTACTAACATTAAGATAGGAAATTCACCAAGATGTTATTTTTGGTTAAACTTTCAAATCAGAAAAAAGGAAAATTTCCTTAAAACTCACATATTCTGTTGTTCAAGAAGAGGATTTTGTAACACAGGAAGGAATAATAATTTGATGGGATTAAAAGCCAAGGATTAATGCAAAACTGAGAAGCCTCATCTCCTGTGACTCTCTCTCCTATGGATTCTGATGTCCAGTATTCTGCTAAGTGAAAGCAGCAACGTCTGCTTGGAAGCAGCACTCATTTAGGTCTCTTTTCTCTAGCCACAGAGGAACTTGCTCTCTTTAAGGTCACTTCATACTTTGTTAAATGTGATTGAGATTGTTCCACAGGCTCAAAAAAATACTAAGGAGAGCCTAACGGACAGTACAATTGACAAAAAAAAAAAACATAAGGAAACTAAGTCAATTAAATAATGGCCTTAAAGAAGAGATGGCCACAAATATAAAATAATTAAAAAAAAAAAAAAAAGTCAGTTCTGATTGTGCTGTGTCAGAAGTGTGGCCTGAAACTACAGCTCAAACAGATTCAAATGTTATCGACACCATGACACCCTACATGGTACCAGGTGTCATTTTAAACAAATAGTGGCAGCTAATAAACTCCTTTGAGGGAAAACACTATTTGATATTTTGGTATTTTACTGACAACATCTGATATTCATAGTCTTATATCCTTTGAGAGTAGCTTGGGCACTTTGAAATCACATTTTATCATTGATACATCTAAGTTTTACAGCTTGCTTTCTCTTTGTTTTACAAACAAGAGCAAAACATATTGTAAATAGGTCCATATATAACATTAATGATAACCTAAATTACACAGATATAGAGAAAAGAAGGATCAGAAAATTTACTGTTTGTTATTTAATTTCAGCATGTACAGACATGCTTTTCTGCAATAAAAAGTATTTTCTATAAAATTCACGAGGGATAGAAAATATTTCACAATAAATTGATCTTTATTCCAAATTAGAGAAGCAGACAGGGAGTGAAAGCAGAACAGGAATCAAGTACTATATTACCTACGCAATCTGCATACCAAATTTCAAGACAGTTTTTTGTCTTCATTTTATCTTGCCATATTAATGCATTTCTGCCCTTATAAGAAGGCTCTGTTTGGTCTTCACCAGGCATACAAGCAAGGAAGAAAGCCTACAAGGCAGAAGGAAATGCCAGGATCTAACAGTTCATCCTGAGAGCCTTATTCCTGTAGACCTTCAAATTTACACAATGTTTTTTGGCTGATTTCCCCTATTTCATAATACACAGCTCAAACCACATTAAGAATTTAAAATCATTACCATTTGAAGTGTTCCCTGAAACAAAGTAGAAGGAAGTACAGAAGAAGACGTGTCAGTTCAATGAGCTGCGAAAGTCACAAAAAGTGTTCTGCTTCAACCCCCTGATTCTTCAGGCAGTATATACAGATGCCAAACTCCAGCTGACTTCAGTGAGAGTCCTATACTTGGAAATGCAGAAGAACCCAAATATTTTTGTGTCTTGATTAGCTTTCTTCCCTTCTTATTCTCTAAATATATGTAAAAAATCAGAATCTCTTTTAGATTTCCTCATTGGGCAGTCATTACTTGCTAGTGATAGAATAGAAAGCTCTAAATCAACCAGCTTTGTGGCCAAAAGCAGATTCTATCTTAAAATCAGCAGGATGATGCCGAAGTTTCTAAAGACAATTGAGACATATTTACAGGTAGAATAATTATGATAATATCTCATCTCTTCATGATACCAGTAACCTAGGACTAGATTCTGAAATAGAACTACAAATTCATGTCACATATGAAGTGGACTAAAGCCTTTTTTGGATACTGATGCTTTCAGCATGGGCAGACAAGAATTCATCCATAGCTCTAAATGTTATACTAGTTAATAAACATACTGTTTATTCCAAATACCAGAGCAGAAAAAAAAGCATGGCATATGCTCCATGGTGTTAACAAGTAGGGATTTTCTGCAGCAACCAGATATACTGCATGCAACCAGGTTTGCTTATAACTTTTCAACTCTCTAAAGCTGCCCTCATTACTTGCACTGCAAAGTTGGCAAATTAAAAATAATAATAAAAAAAAACAGCAATGGAGTGAGATGATTCTTTGGTTTATTTATACAAATGAAAAAACCCCAACAAGTTAAGGTCACGCTACTCATCATAGCTTTAATTTTACTCCTGCAAAACATGGTGTTTTCTGGTAAACAGAAAATAAAGCATAAGTTAAAAGTTGTCCTTGTAATTTTTCCTGTGGCTTCTTTACGGCAGTTTTCATGTCTGATTTAGAGAGCTAATAATTTGAAATCGTCTCCTCATTAACACTGATGCTTTACGCTACCCCTGAAGTGCTCTACCATTGTATCACATAAAACTCACATAGCCCATTCCCCATAGAAGGAGTAGGCATGGCTGCTGTCTGAAGTAGCTCACTGCTGATTTCCTATGCATGACAAGAAACTTCATTATCACCTTATTTAAGTGAAATTATACATTTCTGCACTGATCTATTTCAGTAGCTGAAGGTGTCAAAATGCTATTTGGTTATTGGCATCCTATGTGGATGGTTAGAATTAATACTAATAACTTTATTATCATCACTACAGTGTGTAGAGCATTTTTATACATGCATATATATGTATGTGCTGCTCACCAGCTGGAGATTAATGACATTTTCTGAGCTATATAAGAAGGGAAAGTACAATATGGTATTTTATTCTCTGCAGAATGCAGAAAGTAGGCCCAAGAGCCTTGCTAGATTTCCCACCTCTGTGAACTCTGTCATTATGAAGACTTACTAATTGGTCATATCTTCTTGAATCAGCCATATATACCATCTCTTATTACGCCAATAGTATATATTTTTTATGCTTGGGGCTCATTACAATGTGCTGCTTTTCCTCACACCATCCCTCTTCATTATTATGCCTTGTATGCACACTGTAATTCGCTAATATTAATATTCCACTCCAGAATTCTAAACTGATAGAGTAAAATCATCATTATTGGGACACTTTGCCAATCAGAACAAGCAGATGTCCCTATGAAGAGAAGAGTTTATTTAAAAAAAAATCTATAGTGGCTAAAGAGGAAATTAAAACAAATGAAAACAAATAAAAACTACACTGTGTTGAATGGAAATAACTGCACTCTAGGCCAATTTCATTGCAGGCACAACTTCATTGACTTCAGTGGAATTGTATCTGATAACAGCAGGGATGAGTTTCAACTATTGTCTTTATTTCTTCATTTAATCTTTATTTTAAAAGATCAGAATTAAGAGAGAAGAACACAGAAATTATAATCTATTTAACATCTGGTTAAATTCTACTGAAATGGTTGCCATTATTTAATCTCCTTTGCATGGCTTGGAGTTTTTTTGTTGGTTTGGGGGGGGGATGTGTATTTGGGTTTTGGTTGGTTTTGTGGGGTTTTTTGGTGGTTAAAACTATCCCAGCTCAGCGTTCATGAGTGTCAGATTAAATTGGTTCTCAAAAAACAAGCATCTGAAAAATGCAATGCAGATATCCAAAAGCATCCATACCATTCCATTTTTACTTTACCAGATCATTGCATTCATATCTTCTTTAGACTTCCTAGACTATACTGTGCTTTTTTCTTTTATAAATTAATCTCCTCTTGAAGTTCTAGATGTTCACATTAATAAAGGTTCCAAAATGGGTGAAGATGGATAAAGGTTTGCTTCCTTAGACCACTGTGGTACCAGAGAATTAGCATGAAGTGTAATGCTACATTTAATCACATCTGATATGTCTGTTGCCAACTGAGCAACTGTAGTGCTTCTTTCCCTGTGCTAGGTCATTCATCTGCCCTCAAGGTAACCCAGTTCAAAAAGCCACACCCAGCCAAAACTAATCCTACAAAAAGAGAGAATAGTTTTCTATTGGTAGCAGCTAGCCATAAGATTAATTTCTCCCTAACATCAGACTATATCTGTTAAGTGTGTTGTGTGATGTTTCCATCTGCAGCTGCACCCTCCCATCTCTTCAGGTAGCCACCCAAGAAATCGTGATGATGGAAAAGACGAGGCAAGAGACATTTTCAGTAGCGTAGTCAGCTTAAACCAAACCTTCCTCTGAAAATCCAGTGAAATGCTGTTTCTGAGGTTCTAAAACTAGAGGTCACGATTCAAAAAGGGATTTAAAATTTAGAAAGTGGAGAAGTGATGGTTTCACTCTCAATATACACAAGTCTATTGGGACACTGAAAGAAGTGTGTCATGGTTTAACCCCAGCCAGCAACTAAGCACCACGCAGCCACTCACTCACTTCCCCCCCACACCCAGTGGGATGGGGGAGAGAATCGGAAAAAAGGTAAAACTCATGGGTTGAGATAAAGACAGTTTAATAGGAAGAAAAAGAAGAAAATAATAATAATTATGATAATAATAATAAAAGAATTAGAATATACAAGTGATGCACAATGCAATTGCTTATCACTTGCCAACCAATGTCCAGCCACTTCCTGAAGAGCAGCCCCTGGCCAGCTTTCCCCCCAGTTTATATACTGGGCATGACGTCACATGGTATGGAATACCCCCTTGGCCACTTTGGGTCAGCTGTCCTGGCTGTGTCCCCTCCCAACTTCTTGTGCCCCTCCAGCCTTCTCACTGGCTGGGCATGAGAAGCTGAAAAATCCTTGACTTTAGACTAAACATTACTTAGCAACAACTGAAAACATCAGTGTGTTATCAACATTCTTCTCATATTAAATCCAAAACACAGCACTATACCAGCTACTAGGAAGAAAATTAACTCTATCCCAGCCAAAACCAGAACAAGGTGTCGTAAAGTGAAAACACATTTGCAGACACTTTTTAAGATGTTGTATATCTAAATCAAGAAGTTCTAACTTATCATTTTGGTGGTTTGAGTTCAAAATTAAATTTAATATGTCAGATAGTTCATTAAATATCATGCTCTACATCAAGATTTTATCCAGAACAAAATATTTATTGGCCAGGTATGTCAAAAATAGATACACTAGTTGTAGTTTTTTTCTAGTTATTGGTTGATGAGAGCCATTCTCTTTCCATTTATTATGTATTCTACAGTTAATGCAGTTTTACTCCTTTTGTACAGTAGTTGCAGCTCAAAATTCCCTGAGGAATACCTGTCAAAAATACCACTTACTTTTTACACAGCTGAACATTTGCATGAGTGAAGAGAAACCATGGTGGGCTGCCTTTAAAGTCAGCTTAATGTGGACTGGGGGAGGGAGCGGAAGGTGCATAGGTTTTTTTTAATGCTTACATTGTATAATTAGTTATGATATATTCTGTTTCACACTGCACTAACCGTAAAATAGAAATTTCAGATGACCAAAATGGTATTTTCTGTAACTTTTTTTATTCACTATGGTAGTACATTCCCCCCCCCGCCCCACCATTTCCAAAGTTGCCTTTCCTTGCTGTTAATTTACATCAGTATCTAGCCTAGGAGGTCAGACCTCATGCCACACCCAAAAGAGTTCCTGCCAGACTTCAGCAGATGTACGTTCACCTACATGCCGTAAAATATTTCATTTGCATTAAATTAAATATCCTAATGGAAGAAGACAGAACCCCTTAAGGACACTGAAATACTGCAGAAACTTTTTACGTTTTAGGTCAGCATATCCACAGGCTCCCATTCAAGCACATCAATAGATCACTGCAATATAAATTTAAAGGCATGTATCCGAGCACACCAGGCTGCGGAAGTAACTTATCAATGCTACGGACACTCATATTTTATTATTTTTCTTCTTATCATTAACAGTATTTAACATGTTAATGGTAAGCATTATTTTCTGTGTTAGTTAGGGTAGTACTGGAATTTATTTTTCCCTTCTTTCCCCTTTTCCCCAGATCAGCATCAGGGGCTCACAGTGGGATTCATTTCACTGAATTTGTACCTTGGCCATAAATTCCTTTTGTAAACACAAGCTAAAACAGATCTCCACATTACAATTCATCTGATCTATTGAAGCTGAGGAATTTTAATCATTTTAGAAGGAGGTGTTTCACCCTCTGGGGGTGCTAGGCCACATTTGGGCCTTTAGATGCCTAAAGTAAGGGAAGTGATTCTCACCACCCTTTGCTTGCACAGCACACTTCCAGATTAAGTTAAAATGGAGATATTTCAATAGCTTGACTGAATCTGAGGTATGATCACAAACCCGTCATACAAATCATCCATAAACCCCAAACCTACAAAAGGAATGCAAAACCTAATGTCTCTTTAAATGCCTGTCCCTAGCAAAGTCACCTTCAGCCCAGAGTACCTTTTTAGACTGGCACTTCTACAGACTAAAAGCATAAATAAATTACAAGTATTCAGGTATGGAAAGTTTTGACTGTTAGATTTAAGTAGAATTTTGAGTGAAGGGAGAAGCATTGATCAGTAAAGTTTAGAGACCCAACTCACATATTTAAAGCTTGGTTTATGTTTCCCAGGGTAGTCCAAGAGGGTACAAAGCAGCATGTTCATCTGCTGCTCAAATCAAGGTGAAGTCGTGCAGCACACTCTTTGCAACACAGCAATGCACCTGTTCTGAGGAAGGGGGGGCAGCTGCTTACCCCATATATTGTCATGGATTTGTAATCCTAGCAGCCTTTAGTACGATTAGAGGTTGCTAAATTCAAAACCAGCTTTTCTCACAGTACTTACTATAGCACACAGCCAATACATTAGATTTTTTTTTAACAGGAATATTGTTAATATAGCTGTATGTATTGTCCATGGGCATGTCAATAAAGTTACAGGTTTCCAGCAGGATCAGAGTACCTATGAGAATGCAGTAAGTATAAAACAAAGTCATAACGAGGAGTGACAGTGAATGTCATTAAACAACCTGTGTTTAGTTGCAGTATTGTCTATGCATATATATAGGTGTACACTGTTGATCTCTAGAGGCTTTTTCACAAAGCAGGTTCACTATCTCAAGCAGCTACAGAAACTGTAGCAAAGAAAGTCATAGCATTTTTTATTTTTGGAGGTGGGTGGTGAGAGTTTTGGCCTTAGCTCCCCTGAAATGTGAGAGGAATATGTAATACCTGCCTCTTTTGCAAATAGTAAGAACTTTTACAAGACATGAATATCAATATCACATAAAGAGATCCATATTATCTGAAGGTAAATGACATCTTTGCTGTGTACTCTAATGCAGACAACAAGCAGGGAATGTTAATAAGAGAATATGAATATTACCAATCACTCAAGGGAGGGCAGCAGTTCTGAAATAGATGTGAAATAGTGTGCACATGCTAATGCCTGTCCATACTGTTGGAAGAACACTGTGTTGCTTATACTTAACACATAATTTTCAATCAAAAAACCTACCAAGGATATACACAATGTGATGTAAATGCAATAGTAGTACAATGACAAATTTTACTCATAAAATCAATGACAACCTGCTTTGCGAGTCCTGTACCTGGCATCCAGCAGTACAAAGATACAAAGCTTCATTTCCCAGTTAGTTAGAGAAATCCACCTTCCCTATTTTAATTTCAAACTTAGGCATTAGCAAATACGACCTAGGACCAAAGATAGAGAGCTTGACCACTTCTGCAAACATTTGCTTTAACCGCAATCACAATCACAAAACTCCAGGTGATCGATTCACATTTTCCACACAAACATTGTGTTTTGCCCCTTGTACTCTGCAATTCTGAAGAAATGTTACTTTCCTCTTTTCATGGACATGTGCCAAAAGAGGGATTGGGAGAGGTAGGTAAAGGCAAGAGACTGTAATAGAACTGCCCTAACAGCACATGCAGTCTGCTCTAGTCATCCTTATCCGCTCTTACGCAGAGGAGTGAGGTTAACCTTTTTATCAAGTCCAGTGGCCTAGAATTGAGAAATAGCACAGGGCCGTAGACAATGCAGGTTGTAGTGGTTTTCCAGAACTGCCCATTAGAGAACATGCTGACATTTTATGGAGATTATTAGAAATGCATGAATTGTGAACAGTAAATGTCAACTGAGTCATTAAGGAAGAGCTCCTACATTGTCTTAGGAGAGGTAAGTAAGGAAGTCTTTGCTTTTATTGTTCCTTGATCTCAAGATTGGTGGTCTTCTAAACAGGCATGTCAGCTACAGATTATCCATTTATTTAACTGGGAAAAAACCAAAACAAAACACCAAAATCCAACCAACTTTCAAAGATGCTCATCCAACTTTATGAGAAGTTCTTCTAATATGTAGAAACATAATCTGCAAATTCTAGTTCATCTACCAAGGTCACAGATTGTGAATTTTAAGCAGACCATATATCAACCCAAAATCATTCTAGGAAAATGACATCTTCATTCAGTTTGGGAATTGCTCCCAAAGTAATTGCTGACTTTAAGATCCCTGTGAAAAATGATATGCAGATTTTTAGGAGAAAACACATCCATTTTAACTTTCCTGGGGAACTGTTAGAAGTACTTTCATGATTAAACTGAACTTGTACTCATGTTTTTTTAACTATGAACAGACTAAAAAAATGTTGATAAGTAAATAGTAAGGTACATAAAAACAGATTTTTTTTTTAAATTTAGTTTACTATAGCTGTATCTCACATAGAACAACAGTATTTAAAATATCATTAGAGTCAAATACGAAGGGCCACCAAGGATACTGTACACTAACCTAACCTTAACTCTGCCATTTAGGCAAATTATTTGTGTTATTAAGTTATAGATTTTAAATTTTACTTGTGACCTAATGCCATTCTCAAAAGTCACGTCGTTAGGAATCATAAGATTAATAAGAAACTAATGATGTATGTATTTAACTCATTTACGAAGCTATATTGCTCAGGGGTTTTAACTATGTCATTGTCAGCCAACAAAGTACTGTAAGTTCAAGTTGAACTTCAGTTTAAACTAGATCTTGAAGTTATTTATACACATCTGCTAATGCTTTTTTATTGGCCATAACTTTCTTCCCTGAGAAACTGATTGAGAATACAAATTTATCTGGGACGCATTCTTCCCCAAGCCAAGGAAGAACCAATAAACTTGTGAGCTAAACTTGATTTAACGGCAGAACTTGTTATTGCCCAAGAGGTGGTACGAGTTCAGTTAAAATCTACATTGAAGGAAACATGTCACAGAAGGTACCAAAACCTCACAAACATAAAATGTTTACTCACATGAGCAGGCGTGTTTCAAATTTGCAGAAGAAGAAAGGTAGGAAGCAGCAGTGGGAGAACACTCTGGCCACATAAATGCTAAGCCTACAACTGTGTCACGCATGGAAAAGGGAGTTACGTAGGAAAGTACAGAACTGTACATTGAAGGTATGTTGAAGAAAACAGCCATTCGATAGTTAGAAGAGGACCAACTTCAGCTGTAGCAGACAAAAAAAAAAAAACCAAAACCAACTTAAAAAAGCATCAGTATTGCCATTAGAGCACAAAACAGACAGAAGCCCATCAAAAGGTTTCAATCAAATTCTGCTTTAAACATCACTGTAGTGCCTGCAGAAGCCTAGGTGCATGCAGAATGCACGGCTCCAGTCCTCGCTTCTTAGCAAAGCACCAAACTGATTTTGCCATTGCATGCAGTTTACCTCTCTTTTTGTAAGATATGTAGGAAGTTACTGAGTAAGCCTGAAGTCCGAAAGCAAAGATGACTCATGAGTAGGATTTGCTTTAAATATGAAGAAGATATGTCCTGAGCAAATAAGAAAGGAACAATTTGATGTTATGTGTTGTGATCCTAAAGGTGCACATGGAGGCATAGGTAATGAAGAGCACAGCTGTTCTATTAGATGAGTTATACTCAGATGTTGCTTCATCAGTTGGATTACAAGTTTAGACTGTACACCACCATCAGACTGAGGTTTTGTGTGTTTTGTAGGTTAGTGTAACTGTAAACAAAGGAATTTACAGGTCAATTAGCTTCAAAGGAAAGAATTTACAAAACCTGTGTAAGCCATATTTTTCTGGATTATTGCTCTTCCCTTCCAAACACACAGCCTAGGGAAATGATATGCAAAACATCTACAGTTAATGAATCATAGAAGCATAGAATCATAGAATGGTTTGGGTTGGAAGGGATCTTAAAGATCATGTAGGTCCAACCCCCCTGCCATGGACAGGGACACCTTCCACTAGACCGGGTTGCTCAAAGCCCCATCTAACCTGGCCTTGAACACTGCCAGGGAGGGAGCATTCACAACTTCTCTGGGCAACTTGTTTCAGTGTCTCACCACCCTCACAGTAAAGAATTTCTTCCTAATATCTAACCTAAATCTACCTTCTTTCAGTTTAAAACTGTTACCCCTCATTCTATTACTACACTCCCTGTTAAAGAGTCCCTCCCCACCTTTTCTGTAGGCCCCCTTTAAGTACTGGAAGGCTGCTATAAGGTCTCCCCAGAGCCTTCTCTTCTCCAGGCTGAACAACCCCAACTCTCTCAGCTTGTCTTCATAGGAGAGGTGCTCCAGCCTGCTGATCATCTTCATGGCACTCCTCTGGACTTGCTCCCACAGGTCCATGTCCTTCCTATATTGGAGTCCACAGAACAGAGCAGAGTAAAGGAGCAGAATCACCTCCCTCAACCTGCTGGTTATGCTTTTTTTGATGCAACCCAGGATACGGTTGGCTTTCTGGGCTGCAAGTGCATATTGCCAGGTCATGCTGACCTTCTTGTCAACCAACACCCCCAAGTCCTTCTCTGCAGGCCTGCTCTCAATCCACTCATCACCCAGCCTGTATTTGTGCTTGGGATTGCCCTGACCCATGTGCAGGAACTAGTACTTGGCTTTGTTGAATTTCATGAGGTTCACATGGGCCCACCTCTCAAGCCCCCTCTGGATGACATCCCTTCCCTCCAGTGTGTCGACTGCACCACACAGCTTGGTGTTGTCGGTAAACTTGCTGAGGGTGCACTCAATCCCACTGTCCATGTTGCCAACAAAGATGTTAAACAGTGCTGGTCCCAATACCGACCCCTGAGGAGTGCCACTCATCACGGGTCTCGACTTGGACATCAAGCTGTTGACCGCAAGCCTTTGAGTGTGACCATCCAGCCAATTCCTTATCCACCAAGTGGTCCATCTGTCAAATCCATGTGTCGTGGTTTAACCCCAGCCAGCAACTAAACACCACGCAGCCGCTCACTCACCCCCCCCCACCCAGTGGGATGGGGGAGAAAATCGGGAAAAGAAGCAAAACCCGTGGGTTGAGATAAGAATGGTTTAATAGAACAGAAAAGAAGAAACTAATAATGATAACACTAATAAAATGACAACAGTAATAATAAAAGGATTGGAATGTACAAATGATGCGCAGTGCAATTGCTCACCACCCGCCGACCGACACCCAGCCAGTCCCCCGAGCGGCGATTCCCCCACCCCCACTTCCCCGTTCCTATACTAGATGGGACATCACATGGTATGGAATACACCGTTGGCCAGTTTGGGTCAGGTGCCCTGGCTGTGTCCTGTGCCAACTTCTTGTGCCCCTCCAGCTTTCTCGCTGGCTGGGCATGAGAAGCTGAAAAATCCTTGACATTAGTCTAAACACTACTGAGCAACAACTGAAGACATCAGTGTTATCAACATTCTTCGCATACTGAACTCAAAACATAGCACTGTACCAGCTACTAGGAAGACAGTTAACTCTATCCCAGCTGAAACCAGGACACCATGTCTCTCCAATTTAGAGACAAGGATGTCATGCGGGACAGTGCCAAGTGCTTTGCACAAGTCCAGGTAGATGACGTCAGTTGCTCTTCCTTTATCCACCAATGCTGTAACCCAGTTGTAGAAGGCCACCAAATTTGCCAGGCACTATCTGCCCTTAGTGAAGCCATGTTGGCTGTCACCAATCACCTCCTTAGTTTCCATGTATCGTGGCATAGTTTCCAGGAGGATCTGCTCCATGTTCTTGCCAGGCACAGAGGTGAGACTGACTGGCCTGTAGTTCCTCATGTCTTCCTGTTTTCCCCTTTTAAAAATGGGGGTTATGTTTCCCCTTTTCCAGTCAGCGGGAACTTCCCTGGACTGCCATGACTTCTCAAACATGATGGATAGTGCCTTAGCCACTTCGTCCGCTGGTTCCCTCAGGACCTGCAGACACATCTCATCAGGTCCCATGGACTTGTGCACCTTCAGGTTCCTTCAGGTTCCAAGGTCTTGAACCTGATCTTCTACAGTGGGTGGTTCTTCATTCTCCCAGTTCCTGCCTTTGCCCTCCGCATCTTGGGTGGTGTGGCCGGAGCACTTGCCAGTGAAGACTGAGGCACAAAAGTTGTTGACTACCTCAGCCTTCTCCATGTCCCAGATAACCAGGCCTCCCGTTTCCTTCTGGAGAGGACACACATTTTCCCTAGTCTTCCTTTTTTTCACCAATGTACCGATAGCTTTACTTGTTGCCCTTGACACCCCTGGACAGATATAATTCTAACAGGACTTTAGCTTTCCAAACCTGATCCCTGGCTGCTTGGACAATTTCTCCCAGGCTACCTGTTCTTGCTTCCACCCTCTGTAGGCTTCTTTTTTGTGTTTGAGTTTGTCCAGGAGCTCCTTGTTCATCCATGCAGGCCTCCTGGTGTTTTTTGCCTGACTTCCTCTTTGTTGGGATGCATCACTCCTGAGCTTGGAGGAGGTGAGAACCTTGAATATTAACCAGATTTCTTGGGCCCCTCTTCCCTCCAGGGCTGTATCCCACGGTAATCTACCAAGCAGATCCCTGAAGAGGCCAAAGTCTGCTCTCCTGAAGTCCAGGGTACAGAGCTTGCTCTGCCCCCTCCTCGCTGCCCTAAGGATCTTGAACTCCACCATTTCATAGTCACTGCAGCCAAGGCTGCCCTTGAGCTTCACATTCCCCACCAGCCCCTCCTTGTTGGTGAGAACAAGGTCCATCATAGCACCTCTCCTCGTTGGCTCCTCTATCACTTGGAGAAGGAATTTGTGCTTTGGAACATTCCAGGAACCTCTGGGGTTGTTTATGCCCTGCCATGTTGTCCCTCCAATAAATATCAGGGTGGTTGAAGTCCCCCATGAGGACCAGGGCTTGTGAACATGAGGCTGCTCCTATCTGCCTATAGAGGACCTACCTGCTTGGTCTTCCTGGTCGGGTGGCCTGTAGCAGACCCCCATATAATGTCACCTGTCCCTGCCCTCCCTTTAGTCCTGACCCATAAGCTCTCGGTTGGCTCCTCATCCATCCCCAGGCAGAGCTCCATGCACTCCAGCAGGTCACTGACATACAGGGTGACACCCCCTCCTCATCTTCCCTACCTGTCCTTCTAAAGAGCCTGTATCCTTCCATTCCAACACTCCAGTCATAGGAGCCAACCCACCACGTCTCTGTGATGCCAATAAGATCACAGCCCTGCAGGCATGCGCATGTCTTTAACTCCTCTTGTTTATTCCCCATGCTATGTGCGTTTGCATAGAGGCATTTAAGTTGGGCTCCATGAAGCTGACTTTCTGGCTGGTGGGGCTGGAATTCCTTTGTGCTGCTCTTCAGGTGCTCTCCTGCTGACCTGTGATCCCTCTCCAGGCTCTGGGCATCTATTGCTGGCACCAACATCAAACTGGTAGGAGTGGGATGGATTGAGGTTCCCCTCCCCTGGAAACTTTAGTGAACTTTAATGAACCAATATCAACCAGTAACAGCAATGACAGAAATCAAAATCAGTAATGCCAGAAATTTCCAAAGTCACACTTTCTCCCACAGTTTTAACTTAACAACTTTATCCATCTGTGGAGTTCCTATTTTAGCTTCTGTGTTCACTATTCACTTTCTTAATGTCTTATTGTTTATTAATAAATTCTAACAGATACAGTGCAGCCAGTTTTTAGTACACTTGAAATGCTAGCAGAAGTTCAGCTTCTAGACATTCTCATTGCAGACTCTTCAATAGTCATAATCTTTTGAAGTTTGAGTTCATTTAACTAGAATTTATGCATAGAGTTTGGGAGGAAGGGAGGTTATATTATGAGAAAGCTATACCTGTATTGCTTTCACCTATATATAAATGCTGTAACTCTGTACAGACTTTCCCTGAAAGATGAAAGTCTACAGGGAAGTTTAGACTGAAATACTCCTTTTGAAAGGAGAAGGAAGCAAAATAGGGGAGGATGTAAGAATGTATGTAGGGAATAGCTGGAATGAACTTCCTGTCCTGCTAAGTACGTCAGTGATGCAGGCGGTGAGATGTACCAACCATGTTTACACCTTTGCTGCAGAAATTGCCAAGCAGGGCAGATCCAGGTGACTTTTCTACCCACTGTACAGTGAGGTGGATCTAGATAATCTGATCTTAGTTCTTCTCCCATAGACAAAGTTTTCCCTATACAAAAAGCAAGAAAGTTAAAAGAAATAAAAGGAGAAAACACAAGATCCGGGAAGAACAGAGGGAACGGAGCGCCCAGTTCAGAAGAGTGAGTGGGCCACTAAATACTCCAACACAGAAATATTAGGGTATAATTTCCAACAGTTTTTTGCAGTACCTTATGGTCACGCATGCCACATCCTTCTTTAGTGTAATGAACTATATTACGCACCTTCAGGTCATCTCTGTCTCTGGACTGGTTACCATCCCAAAGATTGAGAGAGGATTGCTCCAGAAATAGATTAATATCACACAACCATTCCACCTACAAAAGCAATTTAAACTACTTCAGGTGCAGCCAAGTAGAGCTCACACATCCCCAGGCCATCAGGTGGTCAATCAGCATGCATTTAACTTCAGCAGAGACAGGCTTTCTCCACTTGGCCAGGCCACCATACGCAGCATGCCAGCCCTGACAGAGGCTGCTTTAATTTCCCAGTCATGAGTTTTACCTACTGGCTGATTTGGCCAGGACTGAAAGAAAACGTTGACTGTTTGCAAAGGCAATCAAACCAGCTGTGAACAGCTCTGCTGTAATAATCCTCTTTATAAGTAGAAAAAGAACCTCTAAAAGTAATAAGACAACCAGTAGCGTTTGAAAACCTCTATAAATAATGCATACAAATAATATCCCATAAATGTAAATTACACTGCTTCTTGGGGTGAAACTGGAGTTGATTTTACTCATTACTCATCAACTGCTAACTCCAATGTTTATGAGCAATTTTGAATGTGAATATGTAAAGTATACAGCATTTATTATATTATGCATTGAATGACATTTACAGACATCTGCTTCTGATTTTTGATTCACGAAGGTGGATTCTGTCAATGTGAGTTTAGTTTAATACCTGCAAGATTAAAATTCAGTGCAATTCAGTGTTTTTGCCATTTTATTTTTCTGTATTTCTGCCAGCCCAGAAGTCTGGCTTCTATAACAAAATCTGAGTGGAGGAGGAGTGTACAAAAATGCCATAGTGAGTTTTAGAGAAAATATAGACAGGGCTAAATATTAAGGCAAAACTCACAGGAAAGGGACAAATACTATGTATGAAAGTATGAATTAAGTCTCTCCAGAGTTTCCATCACGCATCTATTTTTATCATGAATGCTGCCAGTGATCCAACAATCATTTTGAAGAATGCTCTGAGATGGTTTAAGCCCTTCCTGTCCAACCACTTCTAGGCAGTAATGATACAAAATTGCTTCAATTCTTTTAAGTGCCATTGCCTCTAATCTCTCCCTCACCATATTGTCTATGTTTAGCTGCTGAGGAAGAACTAAGAATCAGGGATTCTAGGTTTGATACTGAACAGCTTATCTGAATTTTGTGTTTACTTGTAACGTTGTAAACAATACTTTACAGTTTTTACCAGCATATCTCAGTTATTGAGGTTTAGGTAAAAGCAGATGCCTAAAACTGAGCCATGGCTCTACTAAGTGCATATGAAGCATGAGATATGCTTCATTAATAGCTGCCAATTTCTAAAGAAGAAATCATAAAGTGAAATAGATTCTCTTAATTTTAATTAATTTTAATTTATTAAATTTATTAAACCTCTACTGTATTGTATGATCTGTTATATAAGTGCAAGTATATTGATCAAATCACAGTCTCATCATGAACTTTCACTCTTAAAATACATCACTCAGCTGCCACAAAAATATGCACTATTACACATGCAATGCAAGCCATGCACTGTTGAATTGATTTGTTACAATAAAGGCCCTCAAGCCTGAAGCCTAAAAAAAAATTCAACATCAAAAGGTATGACAGAATGAAAAGCCAGCTGGTATCAGTCATTATATCTGATTTTTGCCATGAATACATCTGTGAGAGACAGACCTTGTTTTGAGAACTCATCTGTACTTCTTGTTGTGTATAAATATTATTGGTGTTGGCTCATAAAACAAATGCTAATTAAAACAGCTGAATTAAAAAAAAATTAAGGGTAAACTATTCTGCTTAGTCTGCATGGATAGTTTTGTGACTAAGGCACTTCATGAGACAGCTCTTTAAAATACGTACTTAAAGTCACAAACAGTCAATGAAGAGGGGGAACTTTGAAACTCATTAGAAGAATATGTCTGCCTGCATCAGGGCTGGGACATCTCACCTACCTTTAGCTATTCAATAGTGAGGAGACTTGCCTGTGCCAATGAGTGCCAAGGGTTCATCTGCAGTCAATGGAGAGAAATGGGCAGCTTGTCCCCCATAGATTGAATACCATCTATCTCTGATTAATTGCTCCCTGAAAGAATCTGTTTCTCTCCAATGTCTATAACACAGCCCAGATTATTGGCTTAGATTAGACCCCTAACGTTAAATAGTTACAAACTCTTGAGATGGGTTACATCCTAGGTGCCAAAACTTGGTCAGATAGGACCTCTTTTGGGAGTCACCTACCTCTCTCCATTTATTATGCCGGGAATTAGATCTATTGTATTAGGGCAACTATTTCATTTGGCACCTAACAAAGTTTCTCAGGTAAGGAAGCTAAATCTCAATATTTTTTAGAGCTGCCAAGCCACATTCAAATGCATGCTGGTTGTGCTACATTTCTTATGCTTTGGTGAGCATAGCTCCATTTCAATTTCATTGATAATTCCAGCAAGACTCCTCCCCTTTGAAGCTGTTGAAAAACAGACAAATCCACTGGTATTTTTCTCTTAGTGTTTTCTCTTCAAACTTGTTTGCTGTAGTTTTAGATTACAAAAAAAATAATTTTAAAATATATCCCAGCACATCAATGGCAGACTATCTGATTTAACAACTTTAAAAGTATATTATTAAAACTATATCATCCAGGACTGTGTGCCTCACAAAATCTCCTCGACAGAATGTGTACACTCATTTCCAGCACAGGATATAACTTATCATATAAGCAGCATACTATCTCCTTTGGAGCCCTATATTAAGTCAAGCATGTTTACTTCTCTCTGTCCCTTCCTCTTGCTTGTTTCCAGCGTTCAGTATTCGTTTTTCCATTTACACAGTGAAGGATGCACATCCATTTGGTGCTTCAATTTACTGCTGTACGTGGCAAGAGTGCAATTCATCTGATTAAATGTAGACATCTACACTGTAACTAATCACTTCAAGTTCTTTTTCTGGTCAAGAAAAAAGAATAGGTATGGTTAGTGCATGACTGTTCTCAAAATGCCTATTTTTCTCCATTGACTTCAATGAGAATTCAGGGTGACTAGCTCAAAGACTAGTCTGTAGATCAGTGTATTTGCTGAAGTGGACCTCACACACAAAGTCTTTTGAGAGGAAAGAAGTGTTTTCCCTGTCTCTGGTGGTGTGGGTTAACCCCGGCCAGCAGCTCAGCCACACACAGCCACCTGGTCACCTTTAGTATGCTAAACTCTTCTAGTCACTCCACTACCAGCCATGCTAATTGGGGGTGATTTCTTTTCTCTTAGTACATAATAAACAAATGGGCTGCTAGCCTAAAAAGACTGCAAATGTGCTACTCTATACCTTTCAAGAAAAAAAACCAGCAAATTTGTATTCTCTTGCAACCCTTGCACTCTTTTATTTTTTCTTGCATTTCCCTTTTTTAGAGAGGATAAAGAGGAAGAAAAATACATAAAGGACATGGAGAGAAAACAAAGAGGAAAAAAACCCACTTCTAGAAAATACCAAAATGATGTGCTGATCTTTTCCCATGAACTACTGCCATATTTTGTCCAGTTCAGTTTTAGTATCAGCTTTTCTTGCTTTCCCTTACCTTCACTTAAAAGCAGCTCCCCAAATGATTGCTTAATGATTGATGTACTTAACAAATTAAAAAGCATGAGGGTGAAGTTAGGCAGATGAACAGACTGAATGTTATACCATTTTCATCAGGAACTACACTAAAAAACTTAAAACCTCATGTGAATGTCCTTCTAGTTTCCGGTTTGAATCTCACTTTGTGGCTAAAAGTTAATGTCCTTATACTGAGTACACTGCATTCTGAATTAGATGAGGATTGGTGAACTATTCGACTTAACTGTGAATGAATCCAAAATAATAATGAATTCTTTTCAGCAATGTTTATACCTTTTTTGTCCCAAATAAAAAATCAACCATGTCTATATAGTAATTTATGCAATAATTCATATGTCCATTACTCAAAGAATTTTAAAATTATATTTATTCAAAAGGTATATATCATGGTGAGTTACAGTTCAGTATTTAATTTTCCCTCTGAAACAATATTTTGGAAAGCAGAATAAGATTTTTTTTAATCTATCTATCAAATTATATTTGCCTGTTATACTGACATATATCAATTTCAGGCACCAAAGAGGTGCTAAGGACTGCTTATTGATTTTCTACAGCTTGATGTGAAAGAAACCTATAGATCATCTAACCTCTGTCATCTGGTTATTCTTCTGTTGATGCCTAAATGTGTTGTTCGTAGATTCTCAAATACAATCCACTCAGAAGGACTCAAGCATAGACTTTTTATTGCTTCACCTGCAAATGCATTACACAGTCACAGAGATACTATCATTCCTGCATACTTCATGTTAGTCTAAAATCTCAAGTAGTCCACTTTAGTCCAGCTTCAATGTCAGACCATTTATGGCTTTACTGTGGTTATTACTCTTCTGCTGTATCATACTTTTACTCTCTTGAAATTTTTGGTCAAGTGTATTCATCCTCTGAATGCTATAGAGAAGTTCAGAACTAAAGGTGCAAACACTGCCAAGTTTTTAAAAACGTTTTAGTATCGTATGTATAAAAATACATTACATATGCATACTTTCTTTTTTTAAGCCTTTTACTTAAATAATTCAGTGACTGTCTTTTTGAGTCTACATATTGAGCCATTAGCATTAAGCATATGCATCATGCCTCAGCATGCATTAAATAAGATTCGTTATGAATGAAGAAGGCAGTAGACTTTACATTTAAAGCATCAGTACCAGCTGACTTCATTAAATTCCTTCAGCAATAAGAAATCAATGACATCCCAACTTACTTTTATCTAAAAAGCAAACCAAAACTACACCAACTTATTTTTCAGTAGTGAAAATTTGCATTTCCACATGCTATTCTTACTTTTCTAAGACTTATACATTGTGGCACCCCAATTGGACTCATTATCGTCTCAAAGTGTTCATGGAAGAACATGATTCCACTAATTACCCACCTGCATAACTTTAAGCCCATGTGCAATCAGGGTAAAACATAAAGCAATATGCAACCCAAAGTGTTCAATTATGTGTGCAAGTGTTTGTGACAGCAGGATCTTCAAATAATAATATATTTTTTTAATAATAAAATTCAATGTCCAGCTTTGTACTGTATAGGTATCACTCATAAAGGTAGACCTGAAACCACACCAAGCATTTTGTGAGCTGAGAAATAATCAACATATCTGGCAAGGATGTGGAAAGGTAGATCAGCATTTATGTAAATGCTATATGTTTCCCCACAGAAGTATTAATATTTGCAAAATGTTACCTAGCTTGCGACAAGTGATCAGTTCCTTTTCATTATTGTGAAGCACTGTAGCATGCCTGCTGAGCTCAGGAAAGGTGATGAGCCAGAAATTAGGTAAAACCACAACTCCAAATCAGATCTGTTCTCTGGCAAATGTGGGCAGACAGGAGGAGAATAATTTGCCAAAGGGCCTCTAGATATCCATAGAGTCAGGTGCAGGCTAGTTGTGCCCATTCTGCAAGTTCATGGGGCACATTGCAGATCTGGCTGCTAAATTTGTTATCCAAAGGTTGCACCTGAGTCTTGCTGAGACAAGATGTGTGCTCTAGATGTGGAAACACAGTGTTTCCTGGACAGGAGTGGCTTGGCTGTTGCAGACAGAGAGGCACTCCTTGCCTGCCATCTCACCACAGACACACTTCTTGGGGAAAGGGCATGGGGTCCAGGTCTCAGCAGTTCCTCCACATGATTTCAGATCACTTCTGAACACCTCACCCCATATCTCTGAAGGTCAGAAGCCACGCAGACCTGATGATAGTAATTTCATTCTTGCCTGGGGAACAATCCCACAACTCTTGGGTCATTGTTTGATTTTTTGTGGGTTCACCAGACAGGGAAGGGGCAATGCTGCCTTTCTTGTTCAGTGTCATTTTGTCTGTATTTTAGTGACATGAGGGACAAAACAAGGGGAATAACTAATTCGTTACTTCATAATATAGCAATGTTTGGCTATACTGACCTCATGCAAACATGTTGGATAATATTGGATCTTTTTAAATTAAGCCAGGTTTGGTTGTACTGAATTGTGCCCAACTGACGTGCATCTACACCAATGTGTGCAGTATGGGCAACAAACAGGAGGCATTGGAAGCCATTGTGCAGCAGGAAAACTATGATATAGCTGCCATCAAAGAAACATGGTGGGATGGCTCGTGCAACTGGAGTGCTGCAGTGGATGGGTATAAACTCTTCAGAAGGGATAGGCAAGGAAAGAGAGGTGGTGGGGTAGCCCTGTATGTTAGGGAGTGTTTTGACTGTCTAGAGCTTGATGATGGTGATGATAGGGTTGGGTGTTGATGGGGAAGAATCAGGGGGAAGGCCAACAAGGCAGATATCATGATAGGAGTCTGTTATAGACCACCCAATCAGGATGAAGAGGCAGACAAAATATTCTACAAGCAGCTGGGAGAAGTCTCACAATTGCTAGCTCTTGTTCTCATGGGGGACTTCAACTTACCAGATGTCTGCTGGAAATACAATACAGCAGAGAGGAAACAGTCCAGGAGGTTCCTGGAGTGTGTGGAAGATAACTTCCTGACACAGCTGGTGAGTGAGCCAACTAGGGAAGGCGTCCCACTGGCCCTGTTGTTTGTGAACAGAGAAGGACTTGTGGGTGATGTGATGGTTGGAGTCTGTCTTGGGCAGAGCAACCACAAAGTGATAGAGTTTTTGATTCTTGAAGAAGTAAGGAGGGGGGTCAGCAGAACGGCTACCTTGGACTTCTGGAGGGCAGACTTCAGCCTGTTTAGGAGCCTGGCTGACAGAGTCCCTTGGGAGGCAGTCCTGAAGGGCAGAGGAGTCCAGGGAGGCTGGACCTTCTTCAAGAAGGAAATCTTAAAGGTACAGGAGCAGGTCATCCCCATGTACCAAAAGATGAGCTGGCAGGAAAGAAGAGCGACCAGCTTGGCTGAACAGAGAGCTTTGGCTGGAACTCAGGAAAAAAAAGGAACGTTTATGGCTTTTGGAAGAAAGGGCAGGCAACTCAGGATGACTACAAGGAAGTCATGAGGTTATGTAGGGAGAAAATAAGAAGGGCCAGAGCCCAACTAGAACTTGCTGCAAAAGACAATAAAAAAATGTTTCTATAAATACCTTAGCAACAAAAGGAGGGCTAAGGAGAATCTCCATCCTTTACTGGATGTGGGGAGAAACATAGTGACATTAGGCTGAGGAAAAAGTTGAGGTACTTAATGCCTTTGCCTCAGTCTTTAATAGTAAGTCCAGTTGTTCTTGGGGTTCCCAGCCCCCTGAGCTGGAAGACAGGGAAGGGGAGCAGAATAAAGCACCTGTAATCCAAGGGGAAGTGGTTAGTGACCTGCTACACCACTTAGACACACACAAGTCTATGGGGCTGGATGGGCTCCACCCAAGGGTACCGAGGGAGCTGTGGAAGTGCTCACCAAGCCACTTTCAATCATTTATCAGCAGTCCTGGCTAACCGGGGACCTCCCATTTGACTGGAGGTTAGCAGATGTGATGCCCAGCTACAAGAAGGGCTGGAAGGAAGACCAGGGAACTACAGGCCTGTCAGTCTGACCTCGGTGCCAGGGAAGGTTATGGAGCAGATCATCTTGAGTGCCATCACACGGTACGTACAGGACAACCAGGTGATCAGGCTCAGTCAGCATGGGTTTATGAAAGGTGAGTCCTGCTTGACTAACCTGATCTCCTTCTATGACAAAGTGACCCACTTAGTGGATGAGGAAAAGGCTGTGGATATTGTCTACCTAGACTTTAGTAAAGCCTTTGACTCCATTTCCTACAGCATTCTCCTGGAGAAAGTAGCTGCTCATGGCTTGGATGGGTGTACTCTTCACTGGGTAAAAAACTGGCTGGATGGCTGCGCCCAAGGAATTGTGGTGAATGGAGTTAAGTCCAGTTGGCGGCTGGTCACAAGTGGTGTTCCCCTGGGCTCAGTACTGGGGCCAGTTCTGTTTAATGTCTTTATCAATGATGTGGATGAAGGGATAGAATACACCCTCAGTAAGTTTGCCGATCACACCAAGTTGGGTGGGAGTGTTAATCTGCCTGAGGGAAGGAAGGCTCTACAGAGGGATCTGGACAGGCTGGATCGATGGGCCAAGGCCCATTGTAGGAGGCTCAACAAGGCCAAGTGCCGGGTCCTGCACTTGGGTCACAACAACCCCATGCAGTGCTACAGGCTTGGGGAAGAGTGGCTGGAAAGGTGCCTGGTGGAAAAAGACCTGGTGGTGTTGGTTGACAGCCAGTTGGATATGAGCCGGCAGTGTGCCCAGGTGGCCAAGATGGCCAACAGCATCCTGGCTTGTATCAGAAATGGTGTGGCCAGCAGGACTAGGGCAGTGATCATCCCCCTGTACTCGGCACTGGCGAGGCCGCACCTTAAATACTGTGTTCAGTTTTGGGCACCTCACTACAAGAAAGACATTGAGGTGCTGGAGCATGTCCAGAGAAGGGCAGCCAAGTTGGTGAAGGGTCTAGAGCACAAGTCTTATGAGGAGCATCTGAGGGAACTGGGGTTGTTTAGCCTGGAGAAGAGGAGGATGAGGGGAGACCTTATTGCTCTCTACATCTACCTGAAAGGAGGTTGTAGTGAAGTGGGTGTCAATGTCTTCTCCTAAGTAACAAGTGATGACAAGAGCAAATGGCCTCAAGTGGCACCAGGGGAGGTTTAGATTGGATATTAGGAAAAATTTCTTCACCGAAAGGGTTATCAAGCATTGGAACAGGCTGCCCAGGGAAGTGGTTGAGTCACCATCCCTGGAGGTATTTAAAAGACTTGTAGATATGGTGCTTAGGGACATGGTTTAGTGGTGGACTTGGCAGTTTTAGGTTAAGGGTTGGACTTGATGATCTTAAAGGTCTTTTCCAACCTAAACAATTCTATGGCTCTATGATACTTGGTGAGGTGCTGGAGAGTACTGACTACTGGGCTTTAGAGCAGAGGTACAAAAACTGGGCTGTCAGTGATAAAGTAGACCATAATTATGCCAGTGATGGTATTTATATGTATGTAGTGTAACATGTATATACACTCTATTGATTGCTTTACTTTTACTTATCTGTTCATGTCAGGGATGTGGACTGACAGATTGCACAGCTATTGCACTTTGCCATTGCAGTGAACAGTGCATCTCTTTTCTGACTATTACATTTTGTGGATTAGTTGTTAATAAGCGTTTTGCAGAATCCAAGTTCTTCCCTCTTGTATAAAAAGAGGCAACAGCTTGTCTTGCCAGGAAGATATTTTCATTAGAGCAAGGCTGAGAACAAACCGTCTTTTCCAGAAATTGAAGACCATTACTATCTTCTAGTGCAAATATCAGGAACTTTTAAATTCTTTTATTCTCCAATGTAAATAGGTAGCAAGATCTACAGGTTGGAGGGAGGGGTGTGTTGTTTATTTTAAACTGTACATATACCAATATTTCACTGCATATGTTTTCTCCCTCTGATGACAGGATGAAATAACAAAAAACATGAAAGATCTTTTTTTTGAAGTCACACAGCTCACATATCAATGTAAAAATAACTAAAACAATATGAGAATCTATGGAGAATATTACAGAACCCAAAAGGAGAAAACTATTTAATTTTACTCAGCAGTCCAAATATTGTGGAGGGTTTTTTCCATAAATTCAAGGCTTTTGATGTTTCTTCAATTTGTGTCTTTATAATAGCTTTCCATATTATCGCAGTGCTCTGTACAGATTAGTAAATAGAGCAATATATTAATCAGAATTCAAACTCTTCTGATAATCAAGAAGTTTATTAATACAAGAAGCCTATAGTGCTACTGAAGAGAAATTAACTTTAGAGATAATGCAAATATTTGAAGAAAAGTTTTGAATTTAAATTGCACTTAGTAGGCAACATTTCAGTCATAGTGAAAGGAAAGAGAGTTTTGCTATTAGTTTCCAATACTGACATGATTTTAACCACTGTACTGCAGTGACATATGTATTATGATAGGTAGGATGCATAAGGAGTGAATGACATAGCCACAGGCTCATTTTGGTATTTCTACTCATTATGTTTAGCTCAGGGGTGACAAAAAGGCAAGAAAACAACTATGGAGTTCTATGCTGACCCATAATTGCCCTACAATAAAACTGGTTTTAGGTTGTTTAGTGTTATAAAATTGAAACAAGAGAATGAATGCGGTTTAAGTGTGACAAACTACATTTTGAAAAAATTGAAACTCTCATAAGGTTGGGATTTATTTTTGCTTGAGTTGTGATTTAAAGCACACCATTCAGCCAAATATAGAGAACATGAAGAATGGCACAATTTGGGCATAGATAAATCAGATAGCACTCAGTACCTCTATGCTGTGAATTTAAATACATTTTCCTCTACAAACTTTTAATCTACATTAATTTCTATGAGAGATGAGCCTAAGAGATGCATTTTGGATGTGGATTTGGACACAATTTCTCCTAAATTTTAAGACTGACATCTATGCATGAGAATGGGCTGATTTTTCTTGCTAATTCTGAACTTCCTACTTTTACAGCCTTGTTTATTCCTTTGTTACTGTACAAGCCCACTTACAAAATGTTGTTATTGTTTTAATATTGTATAGAGTCTCCATTGTGCCTTTGAGAGTATTTTGGGTTGTTTTCTTTCCTCCCTACTCCAGTCTCTGAACTATAGGTGGTTTGATTGCTATGCCTTATCAAGAAGTTCTTTAATAATGAGTATTTCCTATTTTGTCTGAACCTGTTTATGTTTGCACAAGAGTTTTTTATTTTTGTAATATACTTCTTGTATAATAAGACTAAGAAGTATTAAGGAGAACTCTTCAAATTCTACTGCTTCTGATGTCTTCTGACTGGCTTCTTTCTTACCTATCAGATTTTATTCTTTCATCAATGTAATTCTCTTGCTGTCATCTCAATGATGGATTGCCTGTGTGATCTGTAGTAAGTAGCCTTAAATTGTTGTAGTGTTCTAGGTTGCTTACCTCATCTATTGATATTTTCTCTGTATTACTGTTAGGGTGAAGTCATTCCTTTGTAGAATTCTTTTGTCATGATTGATAGAAGACAAATAAGGAGTCAGTGATTCTCAGATAGTTTAAACTCTTGATAATCAAAAGTCTTAAGAACCTTTTTTCGGACAAAGCGGTCAGTATATATCTGAAGTGTGTGGCTGAACTTAATAGTTGTAAGGAGTTATTTCAAGAAAGATCAGAAGTATAAAGACTCTTGAAAGAGTGGAAATTATGTACTCTTTTTGATGAGTACTTTTTCCGAATCACAAAACCAAAGGAAACTTACCTGTATATAACTTAGTGGTGTTTAGAAATAAAGTTAAGATCAAATAACTGTTACGTCTTAGATCTAGATGGTAACATTTTCAGAGTGCTAAAGTGTGTCTTCATGTCTACAATGTGAATTAGATGAACTTCAGGTACATAAATTCAGCCCTGAAATCCAGAAAAATCCTTCCCCTTTGTTACCTAACTCAAAATATTTGCTAATAATTTCCATAGACATTTTCTTTGTGTCTATTTTACAGCACGTTAATCTTGACAACACATGGTTTACATGTCAAGGTTTTGGTCGTGGGGGGGCTGCAAGGGTGGCTCCTATGAGAAGACACCAGAAGCTGCTGCCCCAATGTCAGACTGAGTGACACAGTTCCAGATGGCTCCAAAATGGACCTGCTGCTGGCCAAAGCTGAGTCCACCAGTGATGCAATAACATATTTAAGAAAGGGTTAAATAGCTGCACAATAGCAGCCAGAAGAAAGGAGGGAGAAAATAGGAGAGAAACAACCCTGCAGCTACCAAGGTCAGAGAACAAAGAGGGGGAGGAGGTGCTCCAGGTGCTGGAGCAGAGATTCCCCTGCAGTCCGTGGAAGACTACAGTGGAGCAGATATCCACCCTGCAGTCCATGGAGGACCCTATGGTGGAGCAGGTGGATATACCTTGAAGGAAGCTGCAGCCCCTGGAGAGCCCATGCAGAAGCAGGCTCCTGGCAGGACCTGTGGCCCATGAAGAGGAGCCCACGCAGGAGCAGTTTTTCTGGCAGGACTTGTGACCCATGGGGAACCCATGCTTGAGCATTTTGTTCCTGAAGGACTGTACCCTGTTGAAAGGACCCATGCTGGAGTAGTTCTTGAAGAACTGCAGCCTGTGGGAAGGACCCACATGGGAGAGGCTCATGAAGGACTATGCCATGGGAGGGACTCCACATTGGAGCAGGGGAAGAGATCTCCTGAGGTGGAAGGAGAGGCAGAGACAACGTGTTATGAACTTACTGCAACCCCTATTCCCTGTCCCACTGTGCCGCTCAGGGGGAAGAGATAGAAGAGTTAGGAATGAAGTTGAGCCCAGGAAGAAGGGAGGGGAGGGCAGGGGGGGAAAGGTGTTTTTAGTTTTAATTTCTCACTATCCTACTCTTTTACAATTAATTGTCAATAAATAAAATTAATTTCCCCAAGTTCAAGCCTGGTTTTGCCTGTGATGGTAATTGGTAAGTGTTCTCCCTGTCCTTATCTCAAGCCACGAGCTTCTCCATAGTATTTTCTCCCCATCTTGTTGACGGAGGGGGAGTGATAGAGCAGTGTGGTGGGCACCTGGCGGTTAGTCAAGGTCAGCCCACCACACATGGCAACACAGTACCTATCTCATTCCCAAACATCCCACATGGCCAAGAATGCATTGCCACATCTCACATCTACTGAATACGTAAAGGATCAAATTTGGGGCACCTAAGATAAATGACAAGTATATCTCCCCATTGGCAGACCCAACTATTTTTCAAAACCAAGTCAGTCCAGCTTTGAAACTTCTTTCTTGTAAAGGTAAAATAAGCTAATTCTCACACATTTATTCTCTCACTATTTTTGTAAAATTAGTTTGGGGCCTGGACATTAGTAGTATGGTACATTAAATGGTCCCACTGCCCTCTCTGAAGCCTGAAAAAAGTGCGCAATGTAGTACTGAATCACTCTGTCAGGAAAAACTTTAAACTGTACTCAGAATAAATGGGAAAACCAGGACAGTTTCCTGACTGACTGGTAAGAGAAAGGTACTGATAGCATATTTCCATACATTCTGTATGGTATGTCTAAATATTTTGATGGTTTTAGTATTTTGTACCAGCCGTGGAAACCGGTTTGCTGCTAGGTGACTGTAAAAGTGAGATTTGGTAAATAATTATTAGAAATCTTATACTAACACTATGATTGAAACAATAGACAAAAGTATAGCCAAGCAATTAACTAGCAGAGGTAGTTACTCATAAGTTTTGCAGTTCTTTGCTCTTATGACTAGATGTTCCTGTACGCTAGATGAGAACAATGTTGAAACTGACCACATGTGATTGAAGCTGCGTTAAGCTTCAAGATCAAAGAACAAGGACAAGAATAAAGACTTCAAGGACAGACAACAAGAACTTCAAATGGGTAGGTGGTCACAAAAGCAGCCCTTCGACTCAAATGGATCCTTCATTGCGCATGATCGGATGTAGGCAGTACTAAGATAATCAGTTGCAATTATTTTTATGTATATGTATACTAATCTGATTAATATGCAATTAGTTATTCTATATAACCTGTTAGTGCTAAAGCTGTGGTATGCATGCTAGGTGGAACTATTCCCCATGCGTCCAGCACTGCAATAAAGAATGCCTGCTTTCTAAAACTCCAAAATGAGTCTTAGAGAGTTTCTTCAACCGGCTTTTCGGTATCAGTACCTCTGAAGGAACATCCAAATACAGTGAAGTTCAAGGAGGAAGTTTAGCCAGAGGCTTATATTGTACTAACTCTTTTTAAACTGAGTAATCTTAGCATCTCTATGAGGTGTATGGGGGGTGTATTAGTCTTTTACATACTAATAGTGTGGAATGTAAATAACTTTGAATCTCTAGAAACTGTGGTAACTGTTTGCTTAACCCTAGATTTACTCTTATGTTATAAATGTAGCTATAATTACTATGCTGATGACTAATAGACTTGTACAGTTGCTCAAAAAATGTAAAAATAGTCCTTAGACATAAATAAATTCAAGAGTGATGTGATGGGGGGGTAAGAAAAAAAACTGTCTTCCTTTCATCACTTTCTTTATTATAGAAAAATCCAACCTATTTTAAAAAAAATAAAAAAGGTTGAGAATCTGATATTACAAGGTAGTAACTGTGAGAGATGCTTCCCACTCTGTGCACTTTTAGGCCACTCTGCTGAACAAAACAGATAGTGTTTGTTTCAGAGTAAATGAGTGTATCATAATTGCCCAAGACTTTAATTTGATCTTAGATGAAGTGCTCGATAGAAACTTTAAATCTTCTAAAAGACACTTAAAAGTGACAGGTGTTATTAAGGTTTAGTGGGAAACAATGTTATAACTGATGTTTGTTCTCATTTTATGTATCTTAGTCCATCGGGTAGATAGAGATTATGCATTTTACTTGAGGCTCATCAGCTTTGCTCACATACAGATTTCTTCTAGCTCAAATCTAATATAGGATAGAAGTGAAATTTTAGAAAGAAGAAAAGACTTTTATAGACTATATTCTGATTTCTAAATTGCAATTTGAGAGAGAAAAATAAATTGGCATAAAGATACAGATTATCTGTACCTATTCTAAAAGCAGAAAATTTTACAACCATTAAAAAAAAAGTTCTTGAAATGTGGGTAGATTAATATATATTCTGTTTAGCCAGCTGTGATATTTTAAAATATGAGCAAATGTTTAATTATGGTTAGAAAAAACTCCTATGCAATATTCAAAATAAATATTGAGGATATAGATTGAGTCAGATAATAAAGCAAGGGCATCTAGAAAAACTAACATAGTCTTGAATCTTTTTCACTTGCCAAATGTAGTCATGTTAGATCCAAATCTTAAAATAATCACACAAGTAAAATATACAATGAATCTGCAAATGTTCTGCAAATGCCAAAAGATAACTCACCTCATCTGGAAATTGGTAGAGAAATCCAAGCATGTAACAGAAAAGGTGTTCTTCTGCCGTACTGTTTCAAAAACTATCCTGCACTTTTAAAGCTCTAATGATTTCTTATAAAAAGGTCTTCACTACTGCATTATGTACAAAATCTTTAATATCTTCTTCGGTCTCTTTACATCTATTACAAAACATAAGGGAAATGAGAGCAGAACTTGGGTTGTGAATTACAGTTTAAAAGAACAAATCATTACAATGAAAAATGTTGTGAAACTTTTTTATCTAAAAAAAGTCCTCAAAATGTTGTCTAAGTTGTGCAGATGAACCACAGAGATTCTGAAGCCTTTTGCACATTCCTGAATTGCACAAGCGTCAGAGTACTCCTAGAGGCTTTAAGCCACAATTACTTTTCCATTTCTTTTGGCTTAGAGAAAGAGAGGAAAGGTTATCTTCTATTGATCTTAATCAGCAATAAGTTAGGTCACCATCAAGGCCATTATGACTCATCTCTCTTACATTCAAAAAGAAAGTAGTGGTTAGTCTTTCCACTCTGCATAGCTGGATGGATATTATGCCAAAATCCAAGTAAAATACTCTTAACGAGATTCCTGCTGTCTTTGCTATTCTTGCATCCATTTACAGTCCAAGCCCAATCCTCGGACTGAGCAGGAAATCTCTTCTTTGTGGCCAATGCATTTATTATCCTAATAATGAACAATTATACAGATATAACTGTTCAAAAAGACCTTGGAATTATGGTAATAACATCCTTCTATTTTGCAGAACCCGTGTATTTAATGCTATTGTCAGCATAAAAGTGAAAAAATAATATTAATAGGAGCACACTCACTGGAATTAGAAAGTAAGTGGTGTCACATCTATTATTCAATAGAATTACTCAGTGCAAATTTTAAGTGCCTAGCTACTGCTGACCCTACACAAAAGCAGGAAATAAAAGGTGAAATAGATAAATACAGCTAAGCATAAATATATAGATAATATGTACTATATTCTAATATTTGTTGACACAGCTGCAGTCAATATCCTTATTTCAACATTCCTGATTTGGGACATCACAGTTCTGATCTCCAACACCCTAACGCAAATTCTGACAAAATGCCCAATACAAAAATAATAATCTTCTCTTCCTCTTTGTACTTTGATCACATAGTCCACTTACATGTTGGCTGTATTGTGTCTCACACTGCTGGTAGCATCTTTCTGATAATTGCTGGTTTTCTCCTTTTACAAAATGGTAACTGTAAAATAGAACTGATATAACATCACCGATGGATAACAATGTTGAAAAACACAATCAAAAAACCCCACATCTATTAGTCATGGAAAGGGTAAATGAAAAAAATATCATAAAATAGAAGCATGGTGTTTGACATCCCTGAAATCCATGTTTCATTGTTTTATCTTCCTACCTTGTGTTAATGTAAACATAGCTTATTCATGGAGACTTGGACTTTTTGTTGTAGGTAAATAACCACTTTCTCTACCTGATTCCAAAATAAGATTTTGTTGTGAATTCAAACTATGGAGATAAATATGTACTAGCTTTAGGAAATATGAGATTCTTTGATTTACCAAAATACACCTGTTTATCACTGGCACGTCCCTCTGTATCATTCTAAAAGTTGTCTAATCATCTTCCTCTCCTTCCAACATCTACACAGGAATCCCTTGCATGAAGATATATTACCAATACGAAAACAAAGTCAGTTATATCTTTCTCTATGAATTATTCAAAACAAAAATGCTTGCAAGCTGTCAATATCCACAAACACCATGTAATTGGAATGAAGTTTTGATTGACCTCTTGGACTGACATTAAGGGAAACAAAGTACTTTGTAATTCAATTATCCAGGACTGAAAATCTTATTGTAGACCTTCGGCATTTAGTTAATTGGAACAAGTTAGGTGAATATTTTGTTTCCTTTACATCCAGTGTTCGATCTTGACTTTTCACAGAATGTGAAACTATCTGACAGTTAGATCTGACTTAATTACTCTTCACTCTGCAAATGTACCTATATCCGTATAGACAAATAGATATATATTTATATTTATCTCTGTATTGGTATGGAAGAGTATATGAATGTGGATACAAATATATTGAGTGGCAGGCAGAATAAAATCAATTTAAATTGAAAGACCAGGCAGCATCTCTTTTAGAGGGGAAACTAGCCATAAACAGGCATTGATGCAAACATGAGATCACAGGACAAAAGTAAAACTGGATTCTAGATAAGAACAAGTTTTGGAAAGAATTTGAAAAGGAATAGTTTAACTCAGAAATGTCTCAAGAAAAACACAAGCTCTAAATTTTTTTTTTTTTCAAGATTATGAATACGACCCTGCAGAAATTTGTGAAATATATAAAGACTGTTCCATAAAAAAATTAAGTCATACCCATATCATTTAAGTCAGAGAGGATATGGTGATTTCTACATGATGTTATAAGCACCCTTCTAGGTAACCCTCTGCATGCCTTCTGATAGAAAAGTGTCAAAGGGTGACTGTAAGTCATTGAATGCCTAATACTCCTATTATAACTGTAGATATATTTTCACGGAGTTTGGTTTGGTTTGGTTTTTTGTAGGGGATTGTTAAAAAGAGTTTTACTATGTTTGTTAAAGATAACATTCAATCTTCGAACTTGTGATGTGTCACAGTTTGTAAAACTATTAGTATTATGACACAATTTTTTTCCATGAAGAACAATCTTACTTGGATTGCTGAACACCATAGATGCTAACTGGCTATTGGCATCAGGATCCTGAGAGGACAGAACAGGGAAAAAAGCAAGATCAAAGTGTTCAACTTCAGGAGAGCAGACTTTGGCCTCTTCAGACATCTGCTTGAAAGAGTCCTGTGGGATAAGGCCCTGGAGGGAAGAGAGGCCTGAGAAAGCTGGTTGATATTCAAGGATGACCTCCTCCACGCTCAAGAACGTACATCCCAATGAGCAGGAAATCAAGCAAAAATGGCAAAACACCTGCATGGATGAACAAGGAGTTCCTGGCAAATCACAAAAATGAAGCATAGAGAGGGTGGAAGCAGGGACAGGTAACCTTGATGTTATATAAAGATACTGTCTGAGCATGCATGCTTAGGAAAGCAAAGGCCCACACCTGGAGTTGAATCTGGCAAGGGTTGTCAAAGGCAACAAGAAGGGCTTCTGCAAGTACACAGCTGACTAAAGGAAGACTAGGGCAAATGTGAGCCCACTGCTGAATGGGGCAGGGGACCTGGTTACACAGGACATGGAGTTGAGGTACTGAATGCCTTGCTTGCCTCATTCTTTACTAGCAACACTAGCTTTCAGGAATACCAGGCCCCACAGACCAGCGGGAAAGGCTGGAGCAAGGAAGACTTACCCTTGATAGAAGACGATAAGGTCAGGGAATACTTAAGTAAACTGGACATATGCAAGTCCATGGGCCCTGATGGGATGCATCCATAAGTGCTGAGGGAGCTGGCTGATGTCACTGTGAGACCACTCTCAATTATCTTTGAATGACAACGGTGAGTGGGAGAGGTGCCTGAGGACTGGAGGAATGTGAATGTCACTCCTATCTTCAAAAAGGGCAAGAGGACCCAGAGAACTACAGGCTGTTCAGCCTCCCTTGACCCCTGGAATGGTGATGGAACACCTAATCCTGAAAACCATTTTCAGGCACATGAACAACAAGAAAGTCATCAGGAGTAGTCAGCATGGGTTCACTAAGACGAAGCCATGCTTCACCGACTTGATAAACTTCTACAATTAAATGACTGAGGATATTGTCTGCCTTGATATCAGTTAGGCCTTCAACACTGTCTCCCACAATATCCTCACAGAGAAGTTGATGAACTATGAGTTGGGTGAGCAGACAGTGAGGTAGATTGAAAACTGGCTGAATGTACAGGCCCAGAGGGTGGTGATCAGTGGCACGAAGTCTAGTTGGAGGCCAGCAACTAGCAGTGTACCCCAGAGGTCACTACTGGGCCCAGTCTTGTTCAACATCTCCATTAATGAGCTGGATGATAGGGCAGAGTGTACCCTCAACAAGTTTGCAAACGACACCAAACTGCAGGGATATGCCAGAACATCATGCTGCCATCCAAAGGGAACTCAACAGGCTGGAGAAATGGTCTGACAGGAACCTCATGAAATTCAACAAAGGGAAATGCAAAGTCTTGCACCTGGGAAGGAATAACCCCGTGCACCAGTTCATGTTAGGTGCCACCCTTCTGGAAAGCAGCTTGGCAGAAAGTGACCTGGGAGTCCTGGTGGACAACAAGGTGAACATAAGTCAGTAATGTGCCCTTGTGGCAAAAGGGGCTAGTGGCATGCCAGGCTGCATTAGGCAAAGGATTGCCAGCAGGTTGATGGCGGTGATCCTTCCTCTCTACTCAGTACTGGTGAGGCCACACCTGGAGTACTGCATCCAGTTCTGGTCTCCCAGTACAAGAGACATAAGGGCATACTGGAAAGAGTTCAAACACTAAGGTGATAAAAGGACTGGAACACCACTCATGAGGAAAGGCTGAGAGAGCTGGGACTGTTCAGACTCCAGAAGACGGCTCAGGGGGATCTGACCCATGTGTATAAGTACCTGCTACAGGGGGAGCAAAGAAGACAGAGCCAGAGGCTCATTTCAGTGGTGCCCAGTGACAGGAGCAGAGGCAATGGGCACAAACTGAAACACAGGAGGCTCCATCTGAACATCAGGAAACACTTTTTTACTGTGAGGGTGACTGAACACTGGAACAGGTTGCCCAGAGATGTTGTGGAGTCTCCCTCAGAGATAGTAAAAAACCATCTGGACATGGTCCTGGGCAACCAGCTTTAGGTGGCCCTCCTTGAGGAGGGCAGTTGGACAAGATCATCTCCAGAAGTCCCTTCCAACCTGAACCATTCTGTGATTCTGTGATCTGACCTACCTGTCTCCTTTCATACTTCATAAATGTTGAGCTTTTATTAACTGTATCAGTTTGTGAAAAACAGTCTGTTTATTGCACTTATTCAGGGGATGCCTGACATTCCTCATTGAACATGGTAAGCAAAAGTAGGAATTGTTTGGAAAAAATGTATTCTCAACTGGAGTTCATCTACAGAGTTACACATACGTGGCTTCTATTATCTGCCTCAAAGGATTCAACTTCTTTAAATAATAGCATTGCATCCCATCTGGTCTGTATGAATACAGGGTCATTGACTTCAAACAAAGTTTCCTAGTTTACAACCACAAAAGATTTTCCTGTCAAGTTAAGAGCATCCATCTTGCTAATGTGTATTGTAGGGATACTACTGAAAGAACAAGAGTTCATGGAGTTATGCTACAGAGATGCAGTACAGAGGTAAGATTGCTTTGGTAAGCTCTCAGTTAATATTACTATGTCAGCAATTATTGTTTCTGAAATGGTGCAATTATTCCAGGAATTACCAATTCTCTATCTTGAGGCTATAGTTCCACAAGAGTCATCCAAATGTCTTATATTCACCATGGTTTGTGGAGAAAGCATAAAGCAGAAACATCTCTGAACACTAAAATGTCATTGGTGGATATTTTCTAAACAGATTCAGTATTGCTTCCCTTAGCGAAATGTAATAGCTGAGTGGAACATTTTGGACTGTAAGATTTGATACACTTGAGATGAAAGAACTTTTTTTCTTCACCTTGAATTTTCTGCCTCTGTGATATACATGGATTGTGCAGTGTAAGTGAATGAAAAGTCCCAAATGGTGTGAAATGAGAAAGTAGACTGCAGGAGAGAAAAATGCCTAATTGTGAACAAGCACAGTCCCCCAGAATGGACTAAACAGTTTGTGCAGCAGACAGGACCCTGCAGAACAGAGGGAATTCCTACACTGTTCAAAACCTAATATTATCTGAACAGTGCAGGAGCCAGCTAATTATGGGCAAGTCCCAGAGAATTTTCTTTGGCTTTTAAAACAGTTTTTAAGCATATGCAGGGATGCACATTCCAAAAATTGCAGACCAAAAATTCCCTATTCCACTGGCCCCTGAACCCAAACAGTGCCTAAGTTTTCATAGCATCTAAATTTTAGTCCTGAGTTTTTCATAGGATCCTTGTAGGTATTTAGATTTCTGTCACGACCAAAAAGGCTTCAGGGAGAGTGGTTAACTTCTGTCCAAGTTGCTTTATGAAGCATCCAGAGTGCTGACCTTGGAGCTGTATTGGGAGCTATGTCTAATACACAACCACCACAGTGAATTCAGGAAAATTAGACCCACCACACTCACTCATGGTCAACAACCTTCTTTTGTACAATAGCTAAGTGTTTCAGACTTCAGCTTAATTTTCTCCTCAGATCAAAGACTACAATTTAGTAGCAAGGTTAAACAATTAATTTAACAGTGCTTTTTACTTATAAGGTCTTACTAACATAAACATGGGAACTTTTATTTGCTCCTGTTACAGAAATTGAATTGAATCGGTGAATAGCATGTTGCTCTTTATGACTTTCAATAAGATATACATCTCTGTTATAAATTTTTTTCAGACATCTCCAGCTGTTAGCATTTTTCTGGCTAGAAAGATTCACAAGAGTCCTGGCAGCCTGGGGTCCTTCAGATACCCTATCTCCTTTACTGCTGATATACCCCATGGCTGCTGATCATGGAAGCATGTGGAATGTCACACATAAGAAATGGAGTGGACATCGTTCAATTGCTTGATTTCTATCTACCATTAAATCAATGTGCAAAGATAGTAATAACCAGCAATGCTAGACAGCACTTTGCTGTCATCTGCTTTGACTCTCCAAATATTGTCCACGTAGCTGCTTCAGGCTGTGATTCGTGATGAAACGTCTTTCCACAACACTGTTAAGGAACCATTTAAACAACTGCCAATGGCAAATTTAAGGCCTGTCATTACTACAGACAGGCTTCAGGACAAAAATAAGGGTTTCTTTTGATTAAGCTTTAGGACTAGTTTAGGATTTTAAAGATCTTGCTTTGAAAACACCAAGAAGTTGATTAAACACCTTTTTTTTAAGTTCTTCTAGATGTTTTTTGTCCTAATCTGGTCCTAATGTACCTTTTTGATCATCTTACTATTTTAAAAAAACATGAGTTTTGTGCTTATCCCGCTCATTATAAGGTTAATATAGACCTAATTTTATGCTTAAAGGATATCTTGTAGTACCCAATGCAACATGACATTTAAATTGTACAGCATATAGGAATTAATTTCTCATGTTCTGATAAAAAGAATATATAAAAAAAAGAGTGCTTTTAAATATACAATTCATTGTGATGTTCCTCTGAGTATTTTATCTTGTTACATTTTGTGTATTTTTCTCCCTGGCATCTGGTTTTTGTCACATACATATCTCGGAAGTTTATTTGAGTTCTCTGCTGAAGATTTTACTGTCTTTTCATAATAATCCCTCCTAAATCCTCTATTCTGGTCCATTTTTGGTGGTATATTGCCTTTTCTGGGCACATTCTTTTTTCAGGTGTTTGGTTCCTTTCTTTATTGCCTTGCTTTTTTTACACCAAATCAAATAAACTAGTTATTTGCTCATGCTGTTAGTCTATTTTCATCTTTCTGACTTTGGTTGCCCTTTTTTGCAGTGACCTTATCTGCCCTTCAAACATTTTTCTTTCCTTTAAATTTAGTTATTTTATAGCTTAATCTTTTCTTGAGGCACAAACAGCTTCAATTATAATCCTTGAACTTAATTTGATTTTATCTACAATAAAGACTTTTTCTTTTATGCTTTCAGAACACATCTTGTTTATTTAAGACAGATCAGTGCATATTACATTTTTAATGGTTTATTAGATTAGTCTTTTGCATGGTAAAGGAAATAAAAAGCCAAATATAGTCTCTTGGCAGCTTCCTCTATTTTCATAAATACCACAGCCTTTTACTAATAATAGGTAACAATTTTTTTTTTTTCCTAGCATTTTCCTGTTCTGTTCCATTCATACCTTAGGAATGATACTTGTTCATAGTCTTAAAGAAGAGTACTTAACTCTTTTGATTGCTTGGTGTTATTTCAAAGTCCTTGATGAGGAGAAAGAGTGGTCCAGTTGAGAGTTAAGCATATGAATATGCTGTGAGAGCCAAGGATGGCAGAAAGCATCTATCAATATATCTTATATTTATGAAAAAGAGTATTAAACTCTTCAAAAAGTCTTATATGCTCAAGGTGGCACAGGAAAATTTGAGTGAAAACATACAGTTATATGAAGGTGAGAAAGATCCATGTATTCTCTCTTCTCAGTACATTTCATATTGAGGCATTTAAAGGTATTTAAAATTATCAGACTTTGACAATTTTTGCCTTGATAAGTTTACAGGTTGTTTTTCTTTTTATTTTTTATTCTGTTTGTAATAATCTTACAGTATCCTTTTAAAAGTGTCTATTTACATAGGCACTATTTATCATGTGAGGGTAACCATGCAGAAGCACTTTGATGAACAGGAAAAAGCAAATGCTGTGCAAATAGTTTCTGCCATCCTTGCTATAACAGTAAGATAGAAGGTCATTCCAGCAAGATAAAAGTATTGTAATGCAGATTACATTCATTTTCTCCTGTTTGCTGCTAGAGAACAGCACATTCTGACAGATCTTCCTACATGCATTTCTCAAAACATGTAGCTTGTTATTAGTTCAGCTAAATGATAACATTTGCAAGTAAAAAATAAGGGATAATACTTCTGCTTTATAATCTAGTGTCACACCTGCAAAACTATTAATAGTATTCTACTGTCCCTTGAAACTCTTCATGCTATCAGTCAGTAATAAAGACAATTCCCACTATCCTGCATCCTGCAAGATTTTCCTCCTAGTCCACTGAACGCTGTGATAATTCTTCTTAGTCATAACTTCTCCTCTTTAACTTCACAGGACCAGATGGCACTGGATTAGTCTGTCTCTATTTCGCTTCAGTGGGGTCACTCCCTTTTATGTCAGTAGATTTCTTCTACCATATGCATTGCTTGGAGCTACATAACTTCATCCTTGAAGTCTATGTTTGGTTAAATGTTAAACAACATTTACTAAAGTGAAAAATGAACTGTACACAAATGGGGTTTTAATTTATTCCAGTAACCTCAGCCAAATTATTTCAGTAACCTCTGTCATTAGCTCTGCCTTTGGTCAATAAACCTGTACCAGTTTTGCCTGGGACAGAGTTAATTTTCCTCATAGTAGCTCATATGGTGCTATGTTTTGGATTATCAACAATGTTGATAAGACAGGGATCTTTTATTTATTGCTGAGCAGTGCTTGCACAGAGTCAAGGCCTTCTGTACTTCTCACCCCACCCCACCAGCGAGGAAGCTGGGGGGGCACAAGGAGTTGGGAGGGGACACAGCTGGGACAGCTGACCCCAACTGACCACAGGGAGATTCCAGCCCATATGACATTATGCTCAGCATATAAAGCTGGGTGAAGAAGGAAAGGGGGGACGTTCAGAGTGATGGCGTTTGTCTTCCTAAGTCACCGTTACACATGATGGAGCCCTGCTTTCCTGGAGATGGCTGAACACCTGCCTGCCCGTGGGAAGTGGTGGATGAATTCCTTGGTTTGCTTTGACTGTGTGTGCAGCTTTTGCTTTACCTGTTAAACTGTCTTTACCTCAACCCATGAGTTTTGTCCCTTTTACACTTCCAGTTCTCTACCCCATCCCACTGTCAGGGAGCGAGTGAGTGGCTGTGTGAAGCTAAGCTGCTGGTCGGGGTTAACCTACAACAAACCCTTACCTTAGGAGCAAAACCTTATGTCTCAGCACAACTCTTACACTGCTCTTAGGTATATTAGTCACAGCAGTGGGACAGCTCTTAGCAAAGGGAACTACATGAAACTGAGCTGTTACCTTCCCCTTCTGTGGTGTTATCATTGCTGCTAGAAACTCTTGGGGCTCAAATCATCAGTTTTATAGTTAGACAGAGAGATTGTGATCCTGTCAAGCAGGTTTATTTAAGCTTCTTAGAGAAGGTACTGTATTACCCTTATAATTTGCACCAGCACAGAAAAAATCCTTACTTAAATGCATATATGTTTTCCAGTGCATGTGTGGACTTAGTCAACTCGCGAGCACGAATTTGCGTTACTAGTTTGAAATTCTTTTCATTCAATAAGCCAAACCAGTAGGGCTACATTATTTTTTATGTCAAAGTTCGAATCTTGACTATTTGTGTAAAAATAGGATTGAATTGTGATTGACGTATACTTTTTGAGATAAGCAGTGACCTATTTTTCTTTTCTCTCTGTACAGCTTCAAGCACGTGATTCACCACTCAGTTGCACTTAATATGAAACATCATAGCAGATCTGTGGTAGAGGTGGCAAAGGGAGAAAAGGAAAGAATTGGAGAGGGTGCATGGTTGTTTTTTAGGGTTGTTTTTTTTTTTTTTAATTTAAGGTGAAAGAAGTTGTTTGTCCAGAGGGGAAGGAAAAACAGCAGGGAAAAAAGAGCAAGCTAAAACTGGAGCTCTTTCTGTAGCATCAACGATGCATCAAAAACAGAAATCAGGCTCTTTTGCACCTTGGTTTCTTCCAGTGGAAAATCAAATTAATTTAATTTATCCTTATGGATGTTTCAAATACCAGACTGCAGAAGCATTTGTTCAGAGCGATATAACAGACTTTAACTGGGTTAGCTAAATAATCATTTTGTCCCTGAAATAAGCAACACAGTCCTGAACCAGATGCATCTAGATGTTGAAAATTACAGAAAATTAATTGTTCACAAATTGATTGTTAACACTCTTTTGCCCCTGAGAGGACATACAAAAAGAATTTAGTTCTCAATGTCTGCATTACGCAGGCTCTAGAGGATGTACTGCATCATTTTCTGTTACAATTTTTTTTTGGCTGAAAAGAGTTGGCATATGCAATTGGGAATGTAGTGGAAAGGAGGCTAGGGGAGAACACATATAGCCAAAGAAGAGGTAAAATCAGAGGTTTTTCCACCCAGCACCCACTGAGTAGTAGGTGAGAAGCAGATATTCAGTACTTTGAATCCATTACTTTCTGTTTAACTACTTACTGTGATTTTCCAGATACTGATGTTCTTTTGTAAGAGTGATTGAGAGTCTTCAGATACTCCTGCAGCAAAAATAAAATAATAGTAAAAAAGATCATACTCATTTGGAAATACTTTGATTGTGATTCTCTGAGCATGTGGCTAGGAGGGAGCATGTTGAAACTACTGTTACAAGTCTGTTCATCTCAGTTATAAAAATGGAGGAAATTTCATCTACTTTATGTATATAAAAATATTTTGCTTTTTAGCATGGCTTCTTATTGACAATAGGCTTTATAGCTATACTTCCTCCTCATCCATTCATTCCCATCTTCCCATATAAAATTTTTAACTTCATGGTCAGTATCAATGAAATTCAGCAGAATGCTGAATGCAAAAATGATAGTGAATGGTTATAAGCTTCATGAAAATCAGCAGCTCTGGGATCTCAAGAGTGCTCACTCTGATGAAAAGGTGATAAAAGTTCAGCTATTATCCTTCCAGCATGGTGGCAGGTGGCTTCCATGTACCTTGGCTACAGCCCAACCTCTCCTTCTCCCACTGGAAGTGCAAAGGAAGCAAGACAATTGTGGAGATGGGTGGAAACTAGAGGCATTGCAGTGATGACATGACAGAAAACCTTAGGGAAATACACTCCGTTAGTTCCATTACTCACAAATCAACGTCTATTACATTATTTTCCCCATCTTTTTGTTTGTTTGTTTGTTTACTTGTTCCTCTTCCTAAAATGTGTAGCTGTCACCTAGTTTCCTAAGGAAAAATAATACATAATACCTTCATCAAACTGCAATATAAGGGGGGGGGGGGGAAGAGTGCCCTTGAGGGGAGGTAGGTCCATGAATCAGTCATTTCTTTTTCAGTTTTGCCATAGAATTACCAATTCATCTAAATCCTTCTTTTCTTTACTGCTCCCTCAATTAAAAATGGTTAATAATTAGCACCTCTGTTAGAAAGGTGTTGAGAGGTTTGGTTCTTTGGCATTTGGGAAGCAGTTAAAGAACCTCTGTAAGGAATAGTATTTTGTGAGTGCTATATTTATTAAGTTAGCTTATATACATGCACACATGCACTGGCCTTTCAACACATCAAGACATAATTTAATAGGATTGTAAACAAGTATATTTGGAGCATCGTTGTACAGAACACAGAAAAAGTACTTTACTAAAAATGGCTTAATATTTTATGATAATGGCCCACTGAACCTTGTAAGCAAGAAAGAAATAATTAAAAAGAATAATGAAAAACAGCTAAACAAGGAGATGGATTAGTACTGGAATGGCCATACGGAGATAACAGAAAGAGCATTTGTCCTTAATCTCTAGGGGTAAGGCTAGGGATAGAGATTCATGGTAAGAGAACGTGAAAAGCAAACCATGCACAATTTACACAAAAAATACCATAATTATATGACTAAAACGCAGAAATGCAGGGTTTTTCTTTTTCATTCAATAAATATGTTTAGACTGAAGAATACCAATAGTAAAAAATGCAGTGAGAATTTTTTCTAACATCATGTTAACATATTGAATATTTCTTCACTGAGCATCTCGCTGAGTTTTAAAACCAGGTCTTCTGCACCTGTTTATCTGTGAGATATTTGCAAAACACTCCTACAATAGCTCTTTTCCTCCTCTGTGTAAAGTACAGCCTTGGCATACCCATTTCCATGTCCTCTGGCTATAGCTATGCTGTGGGACATCCTAGCTCATGGTTTCATCCAGCCTTCCCCTTTAACTTCCCCATAGAAAGAAGCTTGGATGAGCAGTTTAGAGGAAATTATTGCATGAGCCTGACACAGCTCTCATAAAAGTATCCAATTTATTTATCAGGAGAAAAAGACTGCAGCAAGGTTTATACTGCTGAAAAGTATCAATGAAATTCAGCAGAGTACTAGATATCAAAAAGACAATAGCTCTGCAGAAGGGAGTGATCAGCACTGCTACTGAGGGAAAGATGATTAAAACTTTGCCATTATCCCTTTGTTTGGTAGCAACTAACTTTACTGCAGTGTATGGTTATGCTGCACAGTGTAATTTAGATATGCCCTGGAAAAAAGCACTGCCTGGGCTGTTTTGTGAGGAGAGCTACAGCTCAACCTACCTGAACAGGTTCTGTCACCATCTGTGGGATGATAGACCCTTACCTGCAGAATTGCAGGTAATTTCTGTCCTTGGCAGCTTCGACCAAAGTCCATCCCAGGAAAAACGTCTCTGAACTAACCTGTGCTGAGTTCTGTATTGTCACAGCAAGAATGCAACTGCTATTCTCAGGTTTTCCTTTTAAGGCCAGCTTGGCTACCTCTAATCATTGCCTGTGCATAGTTTAAAAAACACCTCTAAGATGAGCCTTCTTGGGTTAAATAGGGAGGATAATAGTTTTCTAATAGATTTTCAAGGCCTTTGTATTTGGAAAGCTTTGGGACTGCTAAATGAAAGACAAGGTGTCTCTCACCTAAAGAACTCTTTAACAATGCCTGTGAAAACAAAGAATGGATTTACATACCTCTAAAGGGAGAGAGACGTTTAAATCCCTTTGCATGTCTGGCTCTGTTCTTCTGGAAAAATAATCATCTGTTTTGTGATCCTCCATGCTCTTTTTTTGTTCACTTACCATTTTATGTAAATATCAAATTTTCTATCCCATTCTTTCTAAACCCTCATTTGCTCCTGCCTACCTTTGTGGACTTCAACCCACTTCTGAGCATGAGTTAGTGTTCAGCTACATGTGTTCTTCTATGTCTTTCCCCTTTTTACAACTGTGCTTATCATTCCTCACCTTCCTCCCTTTAACTTTCCAGCATCACACTGCCTGTCTAGGCTGTTGTTCCACACCATCCAGAAAGCACCTTTGCACTTAATATGCCTGTACAACAACAGAAAAGAACATTTCCTCTCTTCTTTACTGGTTAGAAGCAGCACAGTAATCAATCGTACAGGATTCCTTGATATTCTACAATCTTTAGAGCCTTTAGGAGGTAGTAGTAGTTTTATCTTTGCTAATGAGTGCAAAGCTACCTAGTCTTTCTTTACACATCATATGAAGTTTGGTTGAGTTAGACGAAGGAGATTTTGGGGGAGTTGGGAAGCACTGCTTTCCTTGCTTAGATGGAGACCTGCACCTTTAGAAATTCGTTCACGGAAAATGGATTAAATTCTTAGCATTTTTAAGTAAAGTCTACTTTTTTGTACACATTTATAGTACTGAAAGACAGAACACAGATGAAGAAGCTGCTATTGAAAAGAGAAAACACATTTTTAATGACAAACTACTCTAGTGCAATTTTCTTAGAAGTCTAATTTACATATAAGCTTTACCAATTATTTGCAGAGATTTTAAACACTACATTCCTTAAATTTCTGTCTTCCTATCAATGATTTCTCTACAACCAAAGAATACATAACTCATTGAATTACCATCAAAACCACTAGCTGGATGCTTGATCATTGAAACCTAAGACCTTACATTTATTTATATAGTACTTGAGGGACCAGGATAAGTGAACACTTTGTACCTCACTCCTCAGATTACCATAAATCTTATCACTTATTTTTTATCTCTCTAATAAAGTGATTGTTCATGGGTTGGTTTAATTTTAAGCACAGATGCACAGAACTTCTTTAATGTAATGAGGGAACATAGAACAATATGTTAATTTATTTTCGTGTCAGATGACTGGGACATTGCTCTTGAGAGAAGCAAAGAATGAGATAGGCCAGCAATTTTGCAATAGTATATGTAATTCAGGCTTTTGCCCTTTAAAAAAAATTAATCCTTTAGTGGAATCTAAGTTTTGTCACCTCAGATAGTTTCCATGAGCACCAATGTTAGCTAGGGAGTTAAAAGTTTCATCTACCCAGATGATGAGGTCTAGCAATGGAATCCTCACTGTGCTGAGAGGCTTCCTTTAGTTCCATATCCATAGTCCATATCTACCAACCCTGAACACCTGTCGTGGTTTAACCCCAGCCAGCAACTAAACACCACTCAGCCGCTCACTCACTCCCCCCCACCCAGTGGGATGGGGGAGAAAATCTGGAAAAGAAGCAAAACCCGTGGGTTGAGATAAGAACGGTTTAACAGAACAGAAAAGAAGCAGCTAATAATGATAATGATAACACTAATAAAATGACAACAGTAATAATGAAAGGATTGGAATGTACAAATGATGCGCAGTGCAATTGCTCACCACCCGCCGACCGACACCCAGCCAGTCCCCGAGCGGCGATTCCCCGCCCCCACTTCCCCGTTCCTATACTGGATGGGACGTCCCATGGTATGGAATACACCGTTGGCCAGCTTGGGTCAGGTGCCCTGGCTGTGTCCTGTGCCAACTTCTTGTGCCCCTCCAGCTTTCTCGCTGGCTGGGCATGAGAAGCTGAAAAATCCTTGACATTAGTCTAAACACTACTGAGCAACAACTGAAGACATCAGTGTTATCAACATTCTTCGCATACTGAACTCAAAACATAGCACTGTACCAGCTACTAGGAAGACAGTTAACTCTATCCCAGCTGAAACCAGGACAACACCACATCAAGCATATCTATAACAGAGATATATTCTTACATATATTCCTCACAGGTCTTATGACTCTTCCCTGTCAAAGTCATTAATTCTTTTTTATATCAATTCCCCTCTGATACCTCCAGTCTTCACTTTCATACTTTTCCTTTCTAACCCTCTTGCTGCTTATCCCCACCTAATGCTACTCCCACTAATATTTTTGTTTAATTTCTGAAGTGTCCTCTGTATTTGCCAAGTAGGCATAGGCAGATCCTGTCTTTCTTGTGTAGTATTTGGGGTTTTTTCTGTTCCCAAAGAGCTCTATCTTTAAACAGTCCCTGAGAAATATGCAGGGGAAAAAGCAATACCAAAGTGAAAATGAACAGTTAGCAAAATTAGTGTGGCTGAGGGATGATACAGATAGCTGATTTCCCTGTCCTCAGGACTGGCCAGCACCATAGTGCTAGCAGTCACAGAAATTTGAGAAAGATACAGTACAGAATATCAAAGAACAATGTTAATTTGAAAAGACTTTTTTTAATTAATAAAGATGTTATCAAAATAATTTAAAAGACCATTTGTAAACTCCTACACAAAAATACCTTGTCACCCTTATTAATTTATATATTTCTTCCAAATATTTTTACATTTGTTGTTTGGAATTTAATTCAAATGTATCCTCCTTCTTACCTAAGAAAATTAGATTTCCTTATGCTGAATGTTCAGCTCTTTGCCTTATATTCAGTTTCTCTCTCAGCAAGTGAAAGCCTTCATTGCACTAAGTTTTGCTATTGAAAGATAAGGCTGCAGGATGTTGCTTTCCTCAGCCCAGGCACATTCAGGTATTACAGGAGATATACAGGAATGAAAGAACTGAGAAGTTCTGTGAAAAAGAAGGGAGGGAAACATACTAAGAAAGGGCAAAGACAGAAATTACTTCTTGGGAAGAGGATGAATCAAATGAAGAGGAGAAATAAAACCAGAAAGTTACGGTAACTTTCTGGGTTAAGCAATGAGTTACTTTTTTCTTACCCTGTTCCTGAAAGTTGTTATGCCTTCCTGTTTTTTCTGCTTTTGTAGGGATTCGTAAATAGAAATATCAGTGTGATGTAACTGATAGTATAGTGGTGACTCCAGAATGATTACACAAGCACTGATGTTAGTTACTGAAACTGCCCAGTGTGAACCAGAGGTTTTACAAAAGACTTGAGCAAAACTAACCTTATCTCAGAGCTCTTCAGTCTTTGATCTGTTGTGCTCTCTCACAGTGCTGTGACTCTGCAGAGTGTTTCAAAACTCAACTGTAACATCAAATTCAAGGGAAAAAAAAAAAGGCAAAAAAGTGCTTTAAAGAAGGAGTTTTCTGTCATTTGTTTAGCAAAAACCCTACAATTGTGTTAAAGTTTCCACCTTCAGTTTTCCCAAGCTTGCTTAAAAAGAAAGTATCTATGATTCCTGATAGTGAAAAACAAATGAAATTCTGAATGTGTCCTAGAGTCATCATCACTTTAGGGAATTTTCTCCCTAAAATAGATGCCTGTTCCTCAGAAGTGCAATACCTTAATCCTTATTTCTTTAAGTGGAAGTAGACTTACAGACTGTGCAGGGACACTTGATCAATGAGGTGAGCGATTTCTTTCTGTAATATTTAAGTGAAGGAGCTTTTGTGTCGGACTTCAATTTAGTGAGATAAATGGAAGCTGTTTCAGACATCATGGAAGAGAAGGTAAAGGACTGAACGAACTCATTAAATATTGGCTAGTCTGTGACAGGGCATGATGGACAAGCTCTGAACAGGTACTGGAACAGAAATCTGCAATGAAACCTAATTATATTTAACCGTACTTAGTTCAGGCTTCCAGCCTCTTTGCATTCAAATTCTTTGGATTGAACTACATTCAGTGAATACAGCTTGTAATATTTACTTCCAAAGCTAGTGGATTAGACATACTCCTTGATAAGGTCTAAAGCATTTTCAAGATGGGATAATCACATTCTCTGGTGCCAGATATTAGGTGATAATACAATTTGAGGAAATTGTTTAGTGCGTATAGGAGCAATAGCACAGTTAGTGCCGTGCCTTTCCCAGATGCAGGATCAAATATGAATCTAGAGACTAAACTTGCTTTTTCACTTTATGGCAATGACAGGGCTTATGTCTGATATTCTAATTTCAAAGACAGATAACAGTCTTTCAGACAGCAATTTAACTGAATACTAACCTCCAGGAAAGTTTCTGCACATTTCTCGGTTATCTGAATAGGACCTAAAGAGTTACTCACCTGTGTTCCAATTCAGGAGAGTGCTAAAATGGGTTAATATATTCATGTTCATATTTAAGACCTTTCCTGAATAGGGATCCTAACAGGGCCCCATTCATATAATCAAAAAAACAGATCAGATTCCAAAAATCTATTATTCACAGATATAACCTGCAAAACGCATGTTTCATACACCAACCCAGTGCCCCGGGCCAAAGTGAGCCAAATTATTTTCTCAAGGGCAGTTTTGCCGACAGTGTAACTCCAAGTTTGGAAACTTCATAGCAAACTGTTTAAAAAAACCTGCCTTTGAACTGCAAAAAGGAAAATGCTACAGCCCCAAACCCAAAACTCCATTTCTCAATCATAAAAAGAGACACCAAGGACAAAATGATGAGCAAAGTTGTCAAAAATATAACTAAATACATAATAATAACATGATAACACAAAGCAGAAGTACTTTTGTAGACAGTGAAAAAAAACTTGATTTCAATCACATATGGTGAATTGTGTTGTTGTAAGAGACTGAAAGAGTTAATGTCTCAAACATTGTGGTGGGGCAAGTTCTGCTTAAAGACAAACCCTGCACAGCAAGGAACCAAGGTGAAAAGCCCATCAGCTCAGACAGCAGCAACAGGAGGGGGAGGGCGTGCTGGAGAGTGCGCAGGTCCCTGTTCTGATAAGCTGTTCTGATACAAAGATCAAACAATGGCCATGTCTGCAGGGAAGGAGAAGTTACTCCACAAAGGACCCCCAAGCCCAAAGGCTCACAAACTGCTCAAAAGGACACAAACTGAAGCCCCGGGCGTGCAAGCCCACTGCGACTGGACCCATTGGCTGACTGGACACCTCAGCTGACTGAACCAACGCTGGACCCAGGACTGGTGAAATCTTTCTCTCTTCCTTTTTCTCTCTCTGTCTTCTTCTCTCTTTCCTTTTCCTTTTCCACAATCCCTACACCTCATCCGTTTCAAGATATAAACCATTGACCAAGTCTGAGACTAAGAGTAGATCCAGCCGCCCCTGGGCCCTTCTCTGAGGAGGAGTCTGGAAAGCAAGGGGGTCTGCTCTGAACCTCGTGACTCGACAGGAGGGATCTCCTTATCCCCTGAATTGATGTATATGGTTACAGGGTTTACAGAAGTAGTCTTATGCCAATTCCTGTTGTGAGAAACCCTGCCACCTACTACCACGCCTCCCCAGTTCAGTTTGCTTCTGTCATGAATAAAATCTTTAACTGATCGTTTGGTGTCCTTTCACCTTAATTTAGCCTGAGGGAATTTCGAATTAAACAGGACTCCCTGGTCTGTCCAGTCTGGGTCGTGACAGCTGTGAGGAAGTGAAAAGCACCAGCTTCCACTCTTGGGGATATCAGTAGCAGTAAATTAAGTACTATTGTTAACAGTAAGTTAAATACATTAAGAAAGAAAATATTATCACTACTTTATCAAAGCCACAAAAATGTTGCTCCAAATGGGGTAATTGCATAGGTTTTGACATTGACATTAATACAAGGTCTTTGTCTTTCCATCAGTGGAGTTGAAATATTAAATGTCAACATTCTATATTATTTCTCCAGTAGTTATATCATGCATCATGGTGGGGGCAAGAAAACAGTCTAAAGAGAATATGAATGTGTGAAGTTTTAGTCAGATATGTTATTTACCAGTTATGGCAAAGCAGCAAACAGAAAACGTTATTTTCAGCAAGGCAGTAAGAAAAGTTTCAGTTGTGAATATTCATGAATATAGACTATTATATATCACACACTAGAAGTTATGTCTTCTTTTGCCAGAGGATTTTTACCTTCCATCTGTTTTTCGGTGAGAATGAAAAACAATCTTCTTTTCCCCTCATATTAGCTTCCTAACTTATAGGTCTGTTTTTCTTTCATTCTCACTTCCAAATTGTGACTCTAATGATGTAATACTAAAAATATTTTAAATACAGTTCGTAGAAAAGAGTCAAAATAAAGATACATTGTATTGTATTGCTCATTGGAGTTGTTATTCCTAGACAACTCCAAAATTTTGTAAAATTATTAAACAATTGAAAAGACTTATAATCATGTCTGATTTACCTATTCATTAATGGATCTCACTAATCCTACGGGAAAGCTGGATAGCACTTAAAAATATGACTTGTGTCACTGACTTGTCCAGAAGAACTGTTTGATGAAGGACTGCAAAATTTATCTCATATGTAGCATTGTTTCCAAAACAACAAAATATGACTCCACATTGTTTTAATGCAAGCAGGAGTTGAGCCAAAGAATGTATTTCCTAGGTAACAGTGGTGCTGGTCCTTACGGGTAAAAATTTCATCTCAGATCCAGATAGAGATAACCCAGTTTGTCATCCTGCCCTAAGTGTGTTGATCATAATGATGCAACATAAGGGAAACATGCTTTCTGGAATGTCACATCACTTTAAGGATATGAATAGTGTTTTGCTCCAAGGACACTATTATCCTGATTCAAACAGTCTATAAAATGAGTATCAATTTAAAATGAGTATCAATTTCTGTTATCTGCACAGAAAGATGACTACCTCAACAGAAAACCTATGAGAAATCGGACAGCTTCTTCATAAACTCAAGGATTACTCTATAGAAATTAAATATATAGGTGCACAAAGTAGCAGTTAGGCAATTTTAATCTATGCAATGAACAAACCATACCCTAATTAAACACTCGCCATCTCATTACAAAAAAAATGAAAGACCTTTAGTTACAGTGATTTATCACATCAGGATAATTCCACACCCAATTTAACCATTGATGCATGTCTAAAATCTGATTTCCCTAATGACTTGGAAGAAATTTAAGCTGCTATCTTCTATTTTCCTTGCACAGGAAACCTGCGTAAAAAGGTCTTTGACACTGCAGGAAAGAACAAAAGCTACATCCCATATTTGCCAACACAGAATGAGCTGAGAGGACAAATAAATCATTTACCTAGAACCTAACTAACTGAAACTGTGATGGCTCACAACTCACTCCACTTCAAACACCATCATGTTCTTCCATCTCTGTGCTTTTTCACAACAATACCAATAAAATAAACTTCCTGCTCTATGGTGATATTGTAATAATTGATTCATTAAGGCAATAATTGCATCTTGGCTGCCAGACCCCCACCCAGTCTCTCTCTCATTCCCTCTCCTCAACAGGACAGGGGGAGAAAATAAGATGGACAAGCTCATGGGCTGGGATGAAGGCAGTGAAAATAAGAAAAGCAAAAGCTGTGCGCAAAAGCAAAGCAAAAAGAGGAATTCATTTACTACTTCCCATCGGCAGGCAATGTCCAGCCACTTCCTGGGAAGCAGAGCCTCTGTATGCATTGTGGGATGCAACTTGGGAAGCCAAATACCATAACCACAAATGTCTCCCCCATCCTCCTTTCCCCGAGTTTTATTGCTGAGCACATCATATGGTATGGAACATACCTTTGACCAGTTGGGGTCAGCTGTCCTGGTTGTGACCCCTCCCAAGTTCTTGCCCACTCCCAGCCTCCCGGTCTTTGGGGGGCACAGGTTGGAGAGAAAGCCTTGATGCTGTGTGCACACTACTCAGCAATACTCAAAACATTGTTGTGTTATCAACGCTTTTCTAGCCACAAATGCAAAGCATCGCACTGTACGGGCTGCTATGAGGACAGTTAACTCTATCCCAGCCAAACCCAGTACAGTAAGCAAGGAGAGACAACTCAAGAATGAAAGACGTGACTGCTGGGGAGGCTAACAGGAACAACTACTAAATGAGCATTACAATTTTCAGTTATTCTACTCTTTCTAAATAGATTTGATGGAAAATAACCTGTGAACATTGGCTCTAAAAAACCTGTTGTAGGTTTATTTGTTTAAACAGGAAAATAAAAAATTCCCTCTCAATGCAAGATGAAAAATTACTGGTGCTCCAGTCAAATTCTGTCCACAGTCCCAACTGGGTATGTGACTAAATTGGCAGGTCAAATCCCCAAATATCTGTGTCCCTGCCTCTATCACCAGGTCTTATTGCACTCAGTGAGATCTTAGATCTGGAAGCCCTCTAAGAGGGGATGCCAGGGCTGCAGGACTTTCAACTCTTCTTTTAACTGCATGTGTCAAAACAGGTAAACTTCTGTAAAGAATGAAAAATTTATTTGTTTGAAATTATTTTGGAGAGGGCAGAGGTTGTACTTCTCATCACAACAGTGCCAGAATGAGGTCCTGGCTGATGTCATTCCTTCAGAAATATTGACTTTAACTCTGCTAAGAATTACCCGTTTTAGTTACTTATTGGGTGCTTAACCTGTGAGGTTTTATTTTATTTTTTGTAAGTGAAACCTATGAAAAGTATTTATATCTTTAACAAGTATTTACAATTTAAGCAGTACACATGAGTACATATGTAACTTCATATTTTATATGTATTTTGAACAGTATTATGAATTAGTCTTTTAACCAGTGAAATCAGCCAACTGAGAATTACCCAACTCAGTAAGTCCTTCCAAACACAACTTTCTGGCCTGAACAGGTACTTCAAAAATAGGTCCAATTAGGGAGGGAAGAACTCTGTATTCAACAGTATTGCCTTAGAAAATGACACCAAGCTGAGTGGCGTGGTTGACACACCTGATGGACAGGATGCCATCCAGAGGGACCTGGACAAGCTCAAGAACTGGGCCCACATGAACCTCATGAGGTTCAACAAGGCCAAGTGCAAGGTCCTGCACCTGGGTCAGGGCAACGCCCAGTATCAGTACAGGCTGGGGGATGAAGGGATTGAGAGCAGCCCTGCCAAGAACTTAGGGTACTGGTGGATGAGCCGGCTGGACATGAGCCAGCAATGTGCACTTGCAGCCCAGAAAGCCAACCGTATCCTGGGCGGCATTAAAAGCAGCGTGGCCAGCAGGTCGAGGGAGGGGATTCTGCCCCTCTGCTCCGCTCTGGTGAGACCCCACCTGCAGTCCTGCGTTCAGCTCTGGGGTCCTCAGCACAGGAGAGACAGGGACCTGTTGGAGTGGGTCCGGAGGAGGGGCACAAAAATGATCAGAGGGATGGAGCACCTCTCCTATGAAGAAAAGCTGAGAGAGTTGGAGTTGTTCAGCCTGGAGAAGAGAAGGGTCTGGGGAGACCTTATTGTGGCTGTTCAATAATTAAAAGGGGCTTATAAGAAAGATGGGGACAAACTTTTTAGTAGAGCCTGTTGCAATAGGACAAGGGGTAATGGTTTCAAACTAAAAGGGGGTAGATTTAGACTAGATATAAGGAAGACATTTTTTATGATGAGGATGGTGAGGCACTGGAACAGGTTACCAGAGAGGCGGTCGATGCCCTATCCCTGGAAACATTCAAGGTCAGGTTGGACGGGGCTCTGAGCAACCTGGTCTAGTGGAATATGTCCCTGCTCATTGCAGGGGGGTTGGACTAGATGGCCTTTAAGGGTCCCTTCCAACCCAAACCATTCTATGATTCTATGAAAATTAAATGTCCACTAAGTCAATTCCTCTGTAATCCTGCTACCTTAATAGCAAACAGGCAGTCACTTGTAGGCTATCTGAATTTCTAGACCTTATGTGTTAGACTTGATTTATAAGAACTAGTTCCATTGAGGGCATAAAATTACTTTTCTGCATGTTTTCTTGTGGACTTAGCTGCTCAGAACAACTTAATACGACATGGGAGCCAATGAAAGGTATTGGAATGAATCTGCAAGCTTTTTTAACATTTGGGCTCACATTCACCCACAAGTGTGAAAGAGAAAGTTTTTCTTTATTCAGACAACTCTATATTATGATTATTAATAAAGACAGTCAAAATTTGACACAAAACTTTCTGCAGACAGTTCATGGGTTTTCAGAACTTCATGGCCATCTCCTCTATGTCACTGTGCAGAAATGAACAATAAGAAGCCATTGGGAAAAAAAAAAAATCAAAATCCAAGGTTCCAAGTTCAGCTCCATCCTGGGAGTTGCACACATCCATGTGCTAGGGGCAGGAAAAGATAACTGCAAATAAATGGGGAAAAACCTCACCTCCTCTGTAAACACCTTCCGTCATCCCACAGCATCCAGGACAAACCAGTGAAATCCTTGAACATCAGTTTTCCCAAATCTCAGCCCATTGGCCTGTAATGTGTGTGCACAGCAGACATAGGTCTATTTTTATTTTATTTTGGATAAAACAGAGCCCATAATCCTAGGGTTTTGGAAAATAAAATGAAAAAGGTGAACATGTGCCCTACGCTGATAACGGTGCCTAAGCCTGCAGACACCTTCCTGCAAAGGATGAAGAACAGCTGCAAAAGCACTGAAGACATCAAACTGCACATCTACCATTAAAAAGCCTGGTGAAGAGCAGCTGTCTTCTCCTGCTCGAGACAGTGTTCCACGGAGACGAGGAGCCCCGCTAAGTGCCCCACTTAGTGCCCAGGGCCTGCATCCATCCCTTGGACCATTATGTAGAGATCTTCAGGCAGCACAGCCTGTAGAACTGCTGTTGAGAGGTGGAGGGGAAACAGCAGCAGAAAACTGAGACATTACAGTAGATAAAAACAACTCCAACATGTATCATGAGTGAGAGAATTAGCTGAACCATGCTTTGAAATTCTGAAAATAGGTGAAGTAAACCCTACCTTAAATATGCACACAGTCTACATCTATAAAACCTTACCCAAGAGAAGCTTTTCTCTGAACTGTCAGTCTTGTGCTCTGTTCTCCTCCCTGATATCACAGGGACCTAATCCTAAATTCCCTTTGCTTCACTACAATCTGAGAAGCCATTTAAGCCCTTGGGACTGCTTATTCCTGCCTGAAGGAAGGACATGCAGAGTGGATCAGCATCTCCTCAGCCGTTAGCGCATGGACTGCAGCCTCTGTGCTCACCCGGCACTTCAGAATATCTGAACTGATCTCTCTGACTGCAGGTGATAAATCACATTAGAAAAAAGCCACACTGAATAACGGTGTGGTATTCTTTTAAAAGCACCTCACAGATTAAGACAAAGTTTCAGATCTACTTCAAAAGCACAAATTCACTCTTTGCAGTGCTTTACAGTGTCTCTAATCTGGTCAGCCTGAGAAGTAACAGCAAGAGCTTGCATCTAGGACTTAAGCAGAGAGTCAGGAAGAAAGCAGTTGTTGAATATTTTGGCACGTATTTATAAGAACTGTTGTTAAAAAATCAAACTAAAATAGCTTATTCCAACTCTAGCTGCTGATGTGTCATTACACAGCCACAGAAATGGTCATATATTTAGAGCAGTGTACAGAAGTACACACATGACAAAGCAAGAACAAGAGAGGATTTTTTAAGGCAGGGAGCGGCCTGGCTCGTACAGTGCAAAAATGGGTATGTATATCCCATCTACATCAGGATTTATATTTTAATAGCAACTCAAAGGAAATCCTTTTCTGTGCAGCCAAGATACTGAACTGTCCTTTAAAAAAAAGTCCTTCTCTCACATGTGACCATACATTAAGTGATCTAGCAAGAAACCTATACAAAAAGGCTCTAGCAAAGCTTGTACAAACACCAAACCTGTGAGCAAAATCTCCCTCATCCAACAGCTGTAGCCAGAGTACTGTATATAGAGAACTTTGCTTTGTTTTACCTTTAAATAGCACCATATAACAGGTGCATTGTAATGTGTTGTATGGAAAAATAAAAGCTTTTTAGAGGCAATGGAGAGAAAAAACCATTTCTTTGCAATGGACATTAAAAATGTGTATGTACAACTTCCCACACAGGTTTAACTACAAGGTCACGGGTAATATCTTACCATGTAGTTAGGACCCTGGGGAATAAATACATTCCTCTGAGGAAGAACAAAGATGCACTATTTTTCATTGTAAAGAATCTTAACATATCTCTTTAAGCAGGATTTGTGGAGTAAAATAAAAAAAAAATACCCCCCATTGGGGGAGAGAAGCAGAGAGAGTTGACTTACTGTAAAAGGCTCATTTAATGGCTTTTGCATTGTAAAGAAGATGGCAGTTCCCAGGGAGAAGGAGCAGCCTTTGGCTTGTCAGCCTTAATGAAGTGCACTCAGTACATGGCTTCAATGAAGATAGATATCAATAATAAGGTAGGTAAAACTGATGAGTTTGGGACCTATTTGCATAAACTGGTACTTAGGCTTCTGAAATGCTCACATTACAAATACTGAAACCACACAGATTTCTCTCTAACAGATTTACCGCACTAAAGGAGTGCTATTTATCTACATAAATAAAATTTCTGTGCTGGGTACTAAATGCTGCTTCAGGGATTTCCCAATTTATCAACTCTCCTTCTTGTAACAACACAACCAGAAACTTTATGAACACGGCAATATTTATCACTGGCTTTAGCTGTACATTTGTTATTTTTTATCTTGCTTGTTCTGGATAGAAAAGAACTGGAGATACACGACTTTGGATGATAAAACACATTGAAAAAAATTCAAGCTAAATTACAGGAGGGGGTTTGTTTGGGTTTGGGGGGTTGTATGGGGGCAGTTTTAGACTCTCAAAAGCACTGTATTCCTATCTTTTAGCACATGGCAAAAAAGTACCAATCTGAATCACAAATGGATCTTTTTTTCCCCATGCATCCTCTGCAAGGATTCATCTGCAGCATCATTAAGCTACTCTGCCTGGGTGCACACAGTGACATCCACTGGTGCAGAGAATTTTTGCTACAAGAATCACAGAAATACAATGTGTCATGATTGGTTTGGGCTTTGAAAGCAATTTCATTCACTTCTACATTATCTAATGCAGCACAGTATTTAATACTGCTTAACTTTAAGCATGCAAGTATTCCCACGGGGAAATGAGTTTAAGCGATTTGTTCACTGGAGTCAGGGCATCTCGCAAGACTCAGTCTTGAAGAATAGATGAAGTTCCCGGCTGGAAGGATTCCCATCTCTTCTATATGGTTTGTCCCTCAACTTGCCAAGACAGCATAATGCACAATTTATTACTACCTGCAGCCTCAGCACCTGTTTCTTTTTTTTTTTTTTTTTCTGCTCTCCACCTTCCCCAACAGGCCTAGAGTTCATGCAGCTGAGGAAGAAGTTGAGATACAGGATGAAACATGTTGTGTTCCACAATCTTGTGTCACTTTCTGCCAACATGACAAAGCCCAGCAATCTGAAGAGTGGAAATCACCTTCCCTAGGACTCAGTGTGTCTGGGCTTTATGGACCCGAGAAGATGAACAGCAACAGATATACCAAAGCCCTTCTGGACTGCATTTATGGTGGAGCCTTCTGGAAAAAGCACAGTTTAACAACACAGTTCAGTGCATCTCAGCTATGTTGGAGTCATTGCATGCACACAGCACAGCATCGGCGCAAATTTCGTAAAAATGCAGGCAGAAGTACGGGTGCTCTGCATATAACAAACAAATCTCTATCGCTTGAGGTTATAGTGATGTGCAAAGCTCTATTGTCTGAGGGAGCAAAACTCTAGATGAGTGGATATAAGGGGACCTAGGAATCACATGTTATATCTCTAAATTGAATAGAAGGCAACCAGCTCAACAGGAATTTTTTTTTTCGCTACTGTAAGATGAGGAACAGATTCTTGATGGATGATTTACAGTTGAATTACTAACTATGTTTCCTCAAAATTTAATAAATAAAAAATGTGGTTTTGTTTTCAATAGTGAGCTCAAAGTAATTTTTCTTGGTTCCCCCCATGATTTAAAGATTACAATAATATATATTGCAGAATCATTCAAATTATTATACATTTTTAATTAAATGTGTAAAAAATGAAAAATTTTGACATCTTTGGAGTTCAAAAAAATGTGTTCTTCCTAATTATCTTTCACATTTGGTATTTTCTAAAATTAATTTTTTTAAATCATCAGCAATTATGATACTAGTATATCTGAAGCATCATCAAACTCTAGGTTCCATTTCAGTTTTCCAAGTCCAAATGGTTGTGATAATTTTAAACCATCTTTGAATAATAAGACTAATTTTTTTAATGAGTCTGCCTCAAAACCCCAGACCTGTCAAAACTTGCCAGAATACCTCTAGCTGACTTCTCTGTAAAGTCAGTGTGTTACTACTACAGAGAGCCTCCTTTTCCTTTATTTCATGTTATGCACCATTAGCAAACCTGTCAGCTGAATTCCAATTCTGTAATCTCTGGTTCTGGTGACAGCTTGCAAAGTAAAAAGAGCAGAGCCTTGCTCTTCAGACAATAGATTTTATCTCCTTTTCAGTCCATACAGTTTAGAAAAAAACTTTTTGGACTTCTAAACTGGGCAAATTTGATACAGAAGAAACAATTAACAGGTGTTGAAAATTGATTTTTTTAGCTGACTGTGGGCTTTTTGTGTTCAATTTATACTTTTCTGGTCACATACTTCCAAATAAACATGCAAATCGTGACTTTTTTAAACCCTTCCAACTACAAAAACATCTCAACCAGCAGCAAATATAGGTCCTGTGAAATCCAAACAGCTGTAACTAAAATAAGCAATCTTACCAAAAAAAAAAACCAAATTATCGCATGCGTAGGGGTTAATTCCTAAAGTAAGGGGAAGTCTCCATTACTTTCATCTCATGACTTGTTTCCTCAAAAAAAAAAGATTTCGCCTGATTATTTAGCTAAATATCACAATGATCTTCATCCCACCTTATTGTGGTTTTTCTTCCCTTTAAAATAAAAATGATTGCTGGTATAATGCAGAGAGCTTATAATTAACTTAAATATTCTACTAGACGTGTTAGTTTTGCTCTTTGAATTTTTTTGTACTTTAATTTACAAAGCTGCTATTTATATCTCTTCTAACAACACAAAGTATGACAGAAAACAGCATTTTAATACACAAAAGGCTCAGTTCCCTGGTGCAGCTCATATCTATTCCAATAAGCTTGTGCAGCTGCAGTTCCTCAATGGGTGCAGAAAAGCAGCTGCACATCCTTTAGCAGGTTTCCAATGCTATGAAAGAGTCATAGTGGGTGTAAAGCTCTTTCCCCATTTTCTCCTGAAGCCCATAAGGAAAATGCAATCATGTAGTGACACTGGGGCAAAGCTGAAAGACCAGCAAAGGTCACACCTGAAAATAAGGGAAACAGAAATACCTTCCACCCCTCCCTTCATACTATTCAGCACATTCAACCATTCAGCAATTGCTAATTTAGTACCCATCCTAGTATTTTAACGACCTGGATAAAGGCTCATTTTATCAGAGAAGATCTTGATAAGAACTGAAACAAACCTCTGCCTCTATTCATCTCCTTCCCTCCTCCAGACATAATTGTATTCCTTTTCTCACATCACTCTTCCCTCTCATTTTTAAATACTGACTTTACTGTAATGCCCTTACAACTTCCATAATATTTTCAGTGATTATATTATAGGCAGGTATTTATAATCTCACATAAGAAAGAAGCAGTAGTAAGTCTTCTGTTCTGCATAAAATTTATACATAATGTTGCATCCTGGAGAGAGTTCTTTTGTTCAGCTTTCCCTGCAATACATTTCCATTGAATTAGAGGCACATACAAAAAGAAGGAAAAAAAGGTGATTTTAAATAACTTTTGGCTTGGTTTTTCTGCATTTAGTACCTATGCAGATTGATTAATGTTTCAAACCTCTTGGAAAAAAAAGCAGTTTTAAAGTTGGGCTATGTAATTCCACTTGTCTATGACATATTGCCATCTATTGGCAAAAGGGAGAAAACAACTTTTCTGAGCTGAACGTTAGCATTGGAAATACAAATCCCTCTCCTTCAGGCATTTATACATAACTAATTTTATGTGTGTACAAAGCTGCTTTATAATATAATAAAGTTTTATATATTGCTTGTGCAAGATCCATTTCATAAGAAATAAGAGTCCAGTTCTTCATAAGCGAGAAAGATAATATTCAGTGTAATGCATAGAAGGGTTGACCTTAAAACAAATGCTTCCTCAACTAAAAGAAGAGATACATACCATGTTCATGCCCCATACTCATATCTGTTGAAGGCTGAAAGAGTGTGTTGCAGATGATGTGTTCCTGTGTCACAGATCTAAAACCATTAATTAATAACCGCTAACTCACAACACAAAACCCCAAACCAGATGACCTTAGCTGTCCCATAGGATTATCTGTGCTGTACCAAACTTGTAATTAAAATCTTCCCTAGTTGCTACTTGCCCCTTCCTCCCCATGGAGGTACAAGTGATCGATGCCTCTTTGCCAGTGGAGGGCCAGCTGGTGAAAGCCCAGCAGGAAATGCGTTGATCCAGCATGGGGAGTCCCTACATCAGCGAACTACCACAGTGTCTGGCCCCCTTGCCAGGACATAAATACATTAAGGATGAATTTTCAGCCATGTAGACACCTAAATAAGCAGATAACATGCAGTATGCACCTCAGTAACTTAAAGAAAATTAAAACCAAAAAAACCCCATTCCTTCAGGTATTTTGGAGACACAAAAGTGATTACTTCCACAGGGTCAAAAGCGTCTGTGTTGTTTTTCTGCCAGTTTCCCCCTTGAAAGTTAACTTAATTATCTGACTTACATGCCCCGTAATTTCAAGAGGCCTGTTGTGATTTAACTGCATGGACTGTAAAATGTCACCCAAACTAATAATACACTGAAATATTAACTGAATGTTACAAAAATCAATAAGAGTCAAAGGTAGAGGAAGAGAAAGAACAAATGAAAAACAAGGCATGTACCATGTGGATCTGGAGGATGATGGATAGGCTGAGGGTTAAGATTAAAAAATGAAAGCTCTAGAATATGTTGAAAATGAAAGCAAAACAACTGGTAGATAATTATTGAACTTAATCCTGCAAAGACATGCAGCAGGGGAAGAAATTACACTGCTCAATACTTAATTCACTGAGCCTTTTTTTTCCTTGGGGCAGGCCAGCTTCTGATCTGATCTGCATACCCAGATGGGGATGTTAGAAGATTTAAGGTATATTTCTCACTCCCACTTTGTTGCTTGCCAGTGCCACAAAGAGGACAGCAGGGGAAGGACATTTTCCTTCCTCCATGTGGAAGGGAAGGAACAGGGAAAGGTCACAGCCTGACTTTCTTCCACTTACAACTTCAGCAGACAGCTGTGCCAGGGATGTGCACGGAGCTTTCTGAAGGACACTTCCTCCTCAGATGAGAGAATCTGGGACGCAGATCGACTCCAGTGCAGTCCAGCTGCTTGCTCAGGGCCTCCCGAAGCACTTTCCTGTGCTCAGCAAAGCTACATTTCAGTTGTTCTTATTCCAGAAAAAAAATCAATTTCCGACAGGCAACTCAGAAAAGAAAAAGTCTAATATTAATTAAACCCAATCCCTGTTATGAACTAGTTAGATGGTTTTTATATATATATATAAATGTACATATGTATATATGACTGTGTCTCCACCCCAGAATGATCAGCCCTGGGAAGAGTAAAGTAGAACAGGAAACATGTTTTCCTGCTCTGGAGAACGTGCTGAGGTCACAAAAACATCCTCTGGTCTGGGCTGGAGCAAACCCAAGATTTCTGACTTCTTTTAATGAGGTAAAGAAGGAAAAGTATTTCTGAAACTCATCTGGGATGTTCTGACTCTTTCTGAATCGGAGCATAACTAACAAACCAAGCTCTCCCACTTCCAAATCCACGATCTGCCCACCAACAGACCTCCCTGTGTGCATCTCTGTTAGGGAAACTATCCCCATGAAAGTTTTACTGCAGCTAGTATAGTCCCACAGGAAGCTTTATTCCATAAAAACATTCACTGTCAGCTGGGAATAAAGTTATAGGCTGTGAGGCTAATGATAGTGTCGTATTCTTAGTTCTGTCCCCCTGCTCAAACTGTGACCTCCTGTTAAGTCACTTAAAGGAGATGTCTCAAAAGCACATGAATAATTCAGGAGGCTAATTCTCTTCAAGCTCTCTTTCAATCAAGTACACTTAAAATTGTGTTTCCTTTCTCACATTGCTGCTCTGTTTTTCCTTCTGCCCAGCAGTGAATTGCCATCTCTGAGTGTACTTTAAAGAGAGTTATGAGTATGACAAATAATGTTAATGAGCTATTATCAAAAGCTGGTCACCTCCCTGTGACTTTTTCAGCCTTCTGCCAGAGTCTGCCAAAACTACTCTTAATATATGCACACTCTGAATGCATTGAGAAGGAAGTACATAACTCACTCAAGCCTTTTCTTCTTGAGGGCAACGGTTCCCCTTAATCCATCACTGTAGCCCAATGAGGCTAATGCAGTATTCTACTGCAAACCATTATGAACATACTTTTCATTTTTTAATGCCTTTCATCCAAGAGAGATGGACCCCAAGGTGCTTTAGAGATTGCGTTGTATGGTGTGATAATAACAGTATATGGATCACTGCACTCACGCTGAAATATAGACCCCTCTGGGTTGGAAAGCAGCACACATCTGCCATTGCCAGGAACACTATGCGATATATTAGGACAGAAATGAAGGCTACTTCATCCTCTTGTACCCACAGGTGAATGCAGGTAGGCCAGACATTATTTTCTTGTGCTATAATTTAGTCAGGAAACTAGAACCAACAGTGTCAGAAATACAGCCTGAATCTTAATCACTTCCAAGAACATGTTGTTTCCTTACTTTAGTGCTAAAAGGGAGTTAAAACTATACAAATCCAAGGCTGGCTCTGCAGTAATCCTGACCTTGACAGAATCCAGGACAACCTGGGGATCCTCTGTACCCTGCCAGGTCAACCTCCTACCCTTAGAAATACCAGTGTGTTCCTGCCCTGATCATGCCAGGAGCTGCTGGAAGGGAGAGCATCATGACACAGCAGCCAGCTCTTCTCTGAAGAGAGGCAGACAATTTCCATTCCCCTTGTGGTGCTGGAGACCAATGTGGTCCCATTATTTCATGTGCTCACCTGCACTCTTTGTACTGCTAGGCTATTATTCTACATTTTGGATGTGTAAACCTCAGGTAGGTATCGTCTTTATGTATGCAGTGCATGCTAGCACTGATCCAATTGGGGTTCTTACTTCCTATACCCTATATAAAGTATATAAACCAAAACCAGGAGAAATGTAGAGGGGAAAAATAGATTCAGTATATGTATTTTCTTATTTTTTCAGTTTTATTGACTTTTTAAAATAAACACTGGAGGTTAAAAAAGACATTTTACAGTTATCATACCACTATCTCATGACACTTTAATGCTGGAAACAGGATTCTGTTCTGTTGTAGAATTCAGCATTAATTTGCGGGTAAAGGGAATTTTGTTGCTGAGCAAAGATGTGAGCTCAGTCATCAGTTTGTAAGTGTGCATGTTCAAAAAGTCTCTCTGGTACTTCCTAAAGAGCTTACCTTTAATTCATCAGACATGCAGAAAAATCAGACAAGACTCTCCTCACTGTATTTCTGTCCTAACTGGGAAACAGTAACTTCTATAAGCCTTACAGGAATGGAAAAACCACTGCTTTGATGTAATGCAGAGGCCAATCTCTTACACTGGGCAGATCCAGACTTTTCTAAAAATTATGGAAGGCCTCTACAGTAGGCAGCGAGAGGCTAATTCTGATCTGTGAGTTTTGAAAGGAAAAACTTCATAAGATGTCACTAGAATGACTGTTCTGACATATGCAGCACCTTTTAATGGGTTCAGGACCTTCTGACTGACCTGATCCACCACTCCCCATGATTGATGGAGTTCAGTGGGCAGCATTCAGATACCCCAGGAATATCCTTAAACCAGAGTAAGTGTGGAAGGGATCCAAACCAACAAACCTTTAGAATTTCTACATCTACTGAACTAACTGGGTAAAAAGAGTAGGAGTCTTAGCTGATCTAAGCAGCTGGTTAATGTTTCCATTTATAGTTATAGTGAAGATTTTTTTTTTTCCAGAATTCTTCATATGTTTCTTTGATCTCTTGTTTTTGTGACAGTAACATACAACATAGTGTAAAGATTTTAAAATCCTTCTGGATTTTTTTTTTAAATATCTGCTAATTCTGCTTTAATTCTGAGCAAAGATCATTTTTCATAATTTCAGAACATAAAACATTGAATTCCACCTTGCTCTTTATCCTCTTCTCACTGAATACTGCATCAGTACATTATTCTGAGGTATATTGTGAAAATTCTCACAGAGGTCATAAACTTTGTATGCGGATAAGCACTCGTATATTGTCATCTCTCTTTTAGTTATTTTTCCAGTGTATTCTAGCGTTCCCAATTAAGTTTAGGAAAGGAAAAAGTTTATATACGGAGCACAGAATGAACTTATTAGCATCTAGTTACAGAATCTATAAGAAAATTATTCTCCACAAATTAATTCAGCTGTGTAATTTGAAATAAGATAGTTTGAGATCAACATTAAACAGTACAAATAACAGTTCCTTCATCACAAAAAGAAATAGAACAAGTCCAGCAAGGACTTAAAAAAGCTCCATTTACAGAGACACAGATCTCTCCAAGACTGGAAATGCTGGTAAGTGGCTGAAGCTCAACAGTTCACACCTCTCTTGAGCCTGGATTCTGTTTAATGACCTTCTAGACAGAACAATACAAATAAATGTGAATTTAACATCTTGATAAAGTACTAAACTACAAACCAAAGGACAAAGCCTGGGCCTTTCAGGCTGTAGTTCTGTAGTTTCCTTGAACTAAAATATTCTTCTGATTATTATTACTAGTTATACTATTGGGGACGATGACGACCATACTTCCCCTATTGAGTAATAAGTGCCCCAAATTATTCTGTCCTGGCAGAAGCAAGTAACAGCCTGTGCTTTTGAAAGGCTCTTGGGCCTTGACCTTGCAAACATTTGCATTTTTGTTTAACTTTAAGCACCCCAGTAAACCTGCTGATCTCAGTGACTAAACAAATGAGAATGATCGACAGCTGGAGGCTACCGCAATGCTGATCAGAGGCGGCACAGCTCTGCATGTGTTCCCCTTTGTTGAGAAGTGAGATATCCTCCTCGCCCAATGAGTTTTTAATCAGAGCGGCTGCTGTAATGAGAAAGGATTCCTGCACTGGGGAATTGAAGCAGACAGGGAGGAAAGGAAGTAAAGAATGAAACACATTCTGAGAAATTCCTTCTGGGGGAACGTTGAAGAATTCATGTGCTTTATTTTACAATCCCCCCTCTTGTTTTCTCTAATTTATTATAAAGGCCATAAACCTCATCTTGCTCTGCGGGGGCTCATATACCTGTGGTGATGAGGACAGTGCAATAAACATGTTTACAGTGTGATATCTGAAGGAAATCTTGAATTTTTCTGTTCTATTTGCTTTGATTTCTACTCCGATTCTTTTGTCCCTCAGTTCTTAGATAACCTGACAGTACTGTAAAAATTCATACACTGTGAACAAAACAAAGTATACTACCAAGTCTGGACTTAATATTTTCTTCCTAATTTGCAAATTACAATAGCAAACCAATTAGTTTGGCAAACCTTGTCCAAATGTATTTTAGATAGAAAAACTCCACCAACTCCACTCCATCACCACACGTGAGCCTGTAGCAGAGGTGACAGGAGCAGCACACAAAGAATTTCCACTGCTGTGCTGCATGCCTGGCAGTTGGAAGCGACACTGCCTCTTCCAAATTTGGCTTCATGTGGGAGCTACAGCTGCAGGCACCAGCAGGAGACTGCTCCAGAGGTGACCAGCACCTTGTTCCTAGACGGAGGTATCAGTGGTGTCCTGGCTCCCACTGGCAACTGGGAGACCCTGCTTTGCATGAGACAACTACCTGATCAGCTGCATCTCCTTTCTCTGAAAGGTGGCATCTCCGTACTACGACTGAGTTGCTACTGGAACCATTAACTTTAAGCTTTTCTTTCCCTAACTCCATGGCAAATCACTCTTGAGGGCTGCCAGCCCTGCCATAGAAGGTAGAACATATATCTTGAAATATGCTCTGTTAGTCACTGTGTGTTTTTGTTTTAGGAAATGCATTGGTATCTAACATTTAAGACATTGTAACATCAGAGTATCAATACCTCAAAGGTGGCACATCAAGGAGTGGTTACTTTATGCAAGAGATGAAAGCCCATACAGAGACAATACAATGGAAACACAGATCCTGGACAAGAAAATGTAATGTGACTACTTCTGTGTGGTGAAATAGTCTTTTCACCCAGCAAAATTATAACAGTGCTGCACAGAAACAAACATGGACTTCTAGAGAAGCAGCTCTTCAAACTCTGTGTAGGCCAAATTCTGCCATGCAGACCACATAACACCAAACATCACAACCAGCAGTATTCAAAATGGTCTATGGCCATTCAGACACTGAAAATTGTCAAGGTCAAAAGTGGAACAAGACTGACATTCAAAAGGAGTCCTTGTGCCTTTTCTCAGCAAATACATAATGGGAGCAGAGGGGGTGGAGAGGAAAGGGAAGAAAGTTAATTTAGCCATCCCTGGTACAGTAAATCTTGGGACCTGAATAACAAACAACAAATACATTTATTCAGCGTGGGACTCATCTAACTTTGGAACTGTTTAATTTATCTATCTTATATTGAGATGAATCATTCTCAGGAAGTGTTTCTGAAGGGAATGTAGCCCAGCTAGCCCCAAGTTAGGTAACTAACTTAGAGATGCCTATGCTGAAACATAAGAATTTCCTACCCTTTATCTCTACTGTCTCCTATAGTTACTTTAAATGTAGCATCAGCTCCTCAGAGCTGAGAAAAATTCTTACGTTAGCCAGGCACTCTGGAAGCCACCATTCTATACATGTATAAAAAATACAGACGATGGGAGAGTCTTAAATCCATCAGAGAACTGACTGTTCAGATAAAGCATTTGCTGATTTGTGGTGAAAGAATCCCACCCTCCTTGGCTGGATACTTCCACCCCTTTATAATATCTCTACATTTACTTAAATAATATCACGCATGTATAGGAATTCAAGACTCCTAGAAAAAAAATTATTACCTTTGTGCTGTGCTGTATTTTATTCCTGTAATGTCAGTAGAAGCAGCCATTTTAATGCATACTTTCTATAAATGATTGTATTATCATTTTTTAAGTCCCTCACAGAATTCTAACATCTATTGAGGATTATTGCCAGCAGCATTAGGCAGAGCCTGAGGGTACAGACTGGGAAGGTGGACAACAGGGGCAAGGTAGGGCATCTGAAGAGTACAGTGCTTATGGTTTTAGCTCTGTCCAGGGTTAACCCAAAACTCAGAATTTAAGCACTCATACACAAATACATTCAGCTAAGCCACTGCACCGCTGCTTGTTTAGTTTAACTAGCATTTCGAAAATATATCCAATGGAAAAACATTTACTCAGTAGTTAGATTCATAAATAAAACATGGATTAATAATGAGTAAAAATCATGTTTCAGAAGAATGCACTTAAAACTTTATTACAGATGGATGGTTCTACATCTTTTGGAAAGGGTCAAATACAGTCACATAGGCAACTGAAATGACTGGAGTCCCAGCTTCCTTCCTGCTTATATAATCCTTTATAATATATAAAAATCCCCTCCAGTGTGTACAGCCAGTCCCCTTGCTTAATTCTGTAAGAACGAGGGGTTCACGCAATACAAGTCTCAGAAGCAGTCAGAAGCAGTCCACATGAGCTGGAAATGCACACAAACCCTTTTTAACATCAGGTTGGGAACCTCAGTCCTACGCTAGATCAGCAAAACCTGCAGATTAGTCATGCTGCTTTAATGCAAATAATTGCAGTCCTTGCTTACATTTTCCACGGCAATGCCCATCTTTTGTGAGATAATGCCTTTAAACACTACCCAACACAAGCTTCACTGAGCCTTAGCTGACTCCCTCAATCCCAGCAGTGTTAATCCATGATTAACTCCTAGATCTGTTCACAGGTCTGTTCTTTAAACCTCAGCAAATGTAATTCCTCTTGACTGCTCCTTAATAACTTGTTCTCCTGCTCCCCTTCCTTCATAGTTGTAGGCATTGCTCTGCTCTCATTCCTTGCTGGCCCATGGATACACCAGCAAATTAGTACCCAATGCAAAAGAAGGAACCTCGTCCCTGTGCTGCTGTCAGTCAGAAAGTGGCCCAAGCTTTTTGAGACGCCTAGTTTCTAATCCACTAGAAAGGGGATATGAAATAAGAGTGTATAGTGCCATACCTTAGTCAAGGTAATGGAGAGACTATAAAATTTTAGAATGAAAAATATGTTTTTGTGGTGTAATTGAAGTGGTCCTACCACAATGAATTTTTAATCCACTGCCAGAGCTTCTGCACCACCATAGTAACAACTGATAACAGTAACTGTCAGGAAAATTCAGTGACAAAGACCTATTTCTGGAATGCACAGATCTGAGATAATATGTACACATACAAAGTATTGAGAATTTTAATATGCATCACAGAGCTGGGGGGGAAACAAAGGAACAGAAGATGAGGTTGAATAGAAAATAGCTCTACTTGATGATCCTGGTTCTTAGTGAGGTTGACAGGTTTGAAAATATTTACAAATGTTGTAATGACATTGTAACAACAAAAAAAGATCTTATTGTGAGTTTTCACTTTCAAAATAATAAATTATTTTATGAAGAAGACGATTTTCTTTTAAATGGACTGTCATAAATGTAAGATATCAGATACATTTTGGAAAAAAACCCTACATTTAACAATGCCATATAGAGAAAAAAAAAAACAAACCTGGAAATACTGCCCCACTTTTCATATGAAGTAGGCATGTAGGAACTGAGTAATCTCACACTGTTAGGGACAGGCTGAGCAAACACAGATATATTTCAACATTTGTTCTAGAATTCTCTGATAGAGCATAAAAAAATTTGAAATGTTCATTGGCTCCCTCATTATACATAAATGTCAGCTACTTTTTCCTTTTAAATTTACCCCAATGTAAAGTTATTTATGCATGAATATCACATTTGAATAGAAGAGAGGTCTTTTCACATAGACAGTTAGGAAAAAAAAAGCCTCAGTTCTTATCACAATGAGCAGCAGGGAAAAATAAAGCAGTACAAAAAACAGGGAGACATAAAGATCAGGGAAACAATAGAAACAGAGACTGAAGTAGGGGGAAAGAGAATAAATAAGTCCCAAGAGGAAGAGAGTTCACACAAATCAATATGGAAAGTTCCAGCCCAGGTCTCATTACACAGGATGGTTGACTGAGGAATTGAATTAAGGTTTGCAAAGGTGACCAGGGATACAAAAAAGAATTGCTCTGCGGTGTCAGGAGCCTCCGCTTTCAACTTTTCTGATGAACACCATCTTCGGCAATCTTAGATTTTGCTGTAGTAAATTTAGTTTGTGCCCAGAATAAAGCAACTGGGAGTAACAAAAGAAATTCAGGTATAGTTTTCATTTTAAGTGCTCCTATCTTGTTCAAACAAAATGCAAAGAGACTAAACCTTACTTTCTTCTGTCAAAATATTTCTTCCTCATATTATTACATCTATAATCTATCTGTATAAAATACAATAACACTGCATCCAGTTTAACAAGGATAAAGCAAGGGTAGAAAAATGTATTAAAAAAGCATGTGTCATACATTGGAAAAAGGGTTGAAAATAAAAAGACAGAAGTAAAGGCCATGATTAATATGGGAGAAAATTAAAGCCATGTGTGAGTTCAATGAAAAAAAAGAAAACTTATCAAAAGATAAGTGGGATCATATGTTGAATAAGGGTACTAAACAATCCTATTAGTCTTAAAAATAGATCTCCACTTCCATCACTTGTTAGTCTTGGCATAACTGCAGAATTTTGTTCCCATTGCATATTTAGACCTGACAACATGTACATTACTTTTTCTTCCTGGAAAATTCAAGCTAATTATTGACACAATGACCCTCTTTACCTGAGCATGGGTTGCTCTGGGAATAAAGAGTTGGCAGAACAGTCTGCACATCATACCAATAAGCTCTGTCATTACTTTTTCTAACCCAGAAGGCCACCAAAAGTCAAATGTGATCTTGAAGTGTAGACAAATGTTAAGTCCTTGGAAACATGATCAAAATCCTTTATCGGGGCTAATTCCTCCATGATTCAGTAGTAGTTTAACCAAAAAATTCCTCCAGATGTTACTGTGCTGTAGATGTCTTTGCATTTTCCCCTTTCTATTGAGTTTGTGTGGCCAGGTTTTGATAGTGGGGGGGCTACAGGGGTGGCTTCTGTGAGAAGATGCTAGAAGTTTCCCCCATGTCCGACAGAGCCAATGCCAGCCAGCTCCAAGTTGGACCTGCCGCTGGCCAAGGCCGAGCCCATCAATGATGGTGGCAGCACCTCTGGGAGAACAGACTTAAGAAGGGAAAAAAGTTGCTGCAGCACAGAAACTGCAGCTGGAGAGAGGAGTGAGAACATGTGAGAGAAACAGCCCTGCAGACCCCCAGGTCAGTGCAGAAGGAGGGGAGGAGGTGCTCCAGGCGCCGGAGCAGAGATTCCCCTGCAGCCCGTGGGGAAGACCATGGTGAGGCAGGCTGTCCCCCTGCAGCCCAGGGAGGTCCACGGTGGAGCAGATCTCCACCTGCAGCCTGGGGAGGACCCCACGCCGGAGCAGGGGGATGCCTGAAGGAGGCTGTGACCCCGTGGGAAGCCCGCGCTGGAGCAGGCTCCTGGCAGGACCTGCGGCCCCGTGGAGAGAGGAGCCCACGCTGGAGCAGGTTTTCTGGCAGGACTTGTGACCCCGTGGGGGACCCACGCTGGAGCAGTCTGTGCCTGAAGGACTGCAGCCCATGGAAGGGACCCACACTGGAGCAGTTCATGGAGGACTGTCTCCCATGGGAGGGAGCCACGTTGGAGCAGGGGAAGAGTGAGGAGTCCTGCCCCTAAGAAGGAAGGAGCGGCAGAGACAACGTGTGAGGAACTGACCCCAACCCTCATTCCCCTTCCTCCCGCACCACTGGAGGGGAGGAGGTAGAGAAAATTGGGAGTAAAGTTAATCCCGGGAAGAAGGGAGGGGTAGGGGGAAGGTGTTTTTAAGATTTGGTTTTATTTCTCATTTGCCTACTCTTATTTGATTGGTAATAAATTCATTTCCCCAAGTCGAGTCTGTTTTGCCTGTGATGACAATCGCTGAGTGACCTCTCTCTGTCCTTATCTCCACCCACCAGCCTTTCATCATATTTTTACTCCCCCTGTCCAGCTGAGGAGGGGACTGATAGAGCAGCTTTGGTGAGTACCTGGCATCCAGCCAGGGTCAACCTACCACACACTTATTTTACAGACCCAAACCTGTACCTTAATAGAAATTTTAAAAATATTTTTGGTATATTTATAATGCATAGTATTGCAGGTTATATATATATTTATGAATTATATTACTAAAATTAAATACTATTTCATATTAATCTAATTATTCCCACTGAAGTCAATGGAAAAGCTATTGAACTCAAAGGAAAAGGTGTTAGGACAATTGTTAGTACTAGAGAAATATATTCTGTGTTTCATGGAAAAAGGGTTTATTTAACATCTCTTCTTAAAACCCTTTGCAGTAAAGTAGACACAAAAGTCATCATCAACTGTTTGTGACTGTTACACTCACATGAAATTTAAGTGTATACTATGGCAATAGATGTTTTCTATACATTCAGTTAAGTCCAAGATACTTTGATAAAGAAAATAACGCACACAAACAGATATGGTAAAGTGTCACAAGTCGCACCTGTTTTGTCACAGTGTCTTACAGTTATACTACTGCTTATGAAAAAAATGAGACAGGATACAAGATGTTGGAGGCTAACATCAGGTAAGTTGTTCAAGCCGTGGTTACGTTCATTTTCTTTTCTCTGCTTTGTAGGAGTTGAATCATAATCGTTGCCAGAGCATTGGAAGCCAAGCTAGGACTTCCCTTGCCTCTGAAAGGTTTATGTTCATATGGGAATGAATTTCAGGAGAAAGAATTTGTTTCCAAAACATTGCAATAAATCACAATACAAAGGTCAGAGCTGCGATTGTATGAACAGTCTTCCTTATTTCAAGTCTTGATTTTTGGAGTTAGTGACGTAAACTCAGAATAAGTATTAGCAACAACTAGAAGGAATGGCACATATTTGATTTTTATCAGCTATAGGCAATTTTCACATTAACTTTAATTAACAGACTCCCTCACATCTCCATAGGATAATCATCTTACCTATAATATGTCTTCCACAAATGCTAATAGTCACTTCTCTGACATTTGTACCATTCCTGTATTTCCTGTCCTGTTTTACACATTAATTTCCAAATGATACACCTGAGTGTTCCTATATTTTTCGGCCTTTACACTGAGTTTTAGCAAGCTAGATGTCTCTTTTTTCCTGTTCCCCAACCATTTTCTGCCTCTTACGGGACTAATTTTTTTTTTGTACTGATGACACTTAGAGCACTACCTTGTTTGTCTTTGCATGGGCAACAAGTTTCTCAGGAAGGTTAAAGCAGGAAAACAGAAAAGGGAAGAAAGCAGGTTTATAGTAAAGATCAGTAACAAGGACAAGCATGATCAAAAGGTATGTGCCCCATGAGCAGAGAGAAGAGACAGAGACACAAGTATTTCTCAGAAGAGAGGAGGCTGAGGACCAGAGAAGAAGAATTTGCAAGAAAGTCCATTCCTTCCACAGTCATACCATCATTAGTGTTTCCATTATTTAGGACATTAATAAGGACAATACATAAACGTGGAAAAGTGCTAGGACTTGGGCTCTGGTTTTGTTTGTTTGACTGATATACAACTCTATGTCCTTCTGTCCTCCCAGGATGCACCCAAATTTCACTGAAATTGTGCTAGGCTATCTTAGTGCAAATTGAAATAAAGTTCCCTCAGTTCCATATCAGTGATTGCCTCTGACAATAATAGCATGTGGTATTGCAGCTACTGTTGGTCGTCATTATGAATGGAGTCTAAAAACGTTGCTTCTAATTTTCTTACACCTCTTGAAAATCTCAGCCAAGTCTTCTGGATTAGCCCTGGCAGGTACAGCTGACAGAACTGTACCGCAGTCCATCAATTGGTAGTAAAAGGCAGAAGGATTGATTTGCTGGAACAACTTTTCCAATGAAATATCAATAGTTCATCCCACTTTTCAAAAAAAAAAAAAGAATGTTATTGCAACATTCCCAGCTCAGATAATTCCTGAATGGTAGATTCAAGGCAACGGAGAGCTCTGCCCAGTAAGGAGGGAAGATCAGGCTGAGTGATAGCAGCTCTCCTCTCCCACTCTTCCCTCATTATGTTTGCCCTAGATCTTCTCAGTGCAATCCCTTATCCTCAATTCTTTCCCCACTTTTAAGGGTGGCAAAGTCAACATCGCTAGTTTCCCTTTCCACATATCACATTCAGAAGATGAAGATGGAAACAAAGAGGATTATCTTCTCTACCTTCTCTAATCTGAACTAGGAGTTCTAGGCACCTATGTCAAGTGACCTTATGCATCCATTTCTGTCCTACATGAAATTCTTCCCAGTTTATACAGAGGTTATATATAACAGCAACCATAACTTCAAAATACTGTAAAGCAATTGGAGTTACCAGGTGTGACCTGAAGAAAATAACCAAGCAATGTTGGTTGTATTGGCTTTGTGTGGCAAGGTTTTGGTAGCGGCAGGGGGGTTTACAGGGGTGGCTTCTGTAAGAAGCTGCTGGAAGCTTTGCCTGTGTCCGACAGAGCCAATCCCAGCCAGCTCTAAGACTGACCCGCCACTGGCCAAGGCCGAGCCCATCAATGATGGTGGCAGCACCTCTGGGAGAACAGACTTAAGAAGGGAAAAAAGTTGCTGCAGCACAGAAACTGCAGCTGGAGAGAGGAGTGAGAACATGTAAGAGAAACAGCCCTGCAGACCCCCAGGTCAGTGCAGAAGGAGGGGAGGAGGTGCTCCAGGCGCCAGAGCAGAGATTCCCCTGCAGCCCGTGGGGAAGACCATGGTGAGGCAGGCTGTCCCCCTGCAGCCCAGGGAGGTCCACGGTGGAGCAGATCTCCACCTGCAGCCCGGGGAGGACCCCACGCCGGAGCAGGTGGGTGCCCAAAGGAGGCTGTGACCCCGTGGGAAGCCCATGCTGGAGCAGGCTCCTGGCAGGACCTGCGGATGTGTGGAGAGAGGAGCCCACGGAGCAGGTTTTCTGGCAGGACTGGTGACCCCGTGGGGGACCCACGCTGGAGCAGTCTGTGCCTGAAGGACTGCAGCCCATGGAAGGGACCCACACTGGAGCAGTTCGTGAAGAACTGCAGCCCGTGGGAAGGACCCACGTTGGAGAAGTTCGTGGAGGACTGTCTCCCGTGGGAGGGACCCCACACTGGAGCAGGGGAAGAGTGTGATGAGTCCTCCCCCTGAGGAGGATGAAGCAGCAGAAATAGCTTGTGGTGAACTGACTGTAAACCCCATTCCCTGTCCCCCTGTGCTGCTCGGCGGGTAGGTAGAGAATCCGGGAGTGAAGTTGTGCCTGGGAAGAAGGGAGGGGTGGAGGGAAGGTGTTCTGAGATTTTGGTTTTATTTCTCATTACCCTACTCTGGTTGATTTGTAATAAATTGAGTTAATTTTCCCCAAGCTGAGTCTGTTTTGCCTGTGACAGTAATTGGTGAGTGATCTCCCCTGTCCTTATCTCGACCCACAAGCCCTTTGTTATATTTTCTCTCCCCTGTCCAGCTGAGGAGGTGGAGTGATAGAACAGCTTTGGTGGGTACCTGGCATCCAGCCAGGGTCAACCCACCACATATATCCTTATAATTTTGCAGAGTTACCCCCTCTTACAATGTGCATTCATTCATTTATCTGTTGCAATACATTTCTAACTTTTGTGGTATCCACTGTCTTACTAACGTGGTAAGGATTAAGAAGGCACTTAGAACCTGCCAAGATATTTCTAACAGGCATTCCTAGCCTCTTTCCAGTTAGATTCAATCCAAGAAACACAGAAGAACAAAGTCAGTACCACTCTGCCAAAGCAGCAATTTCTTCTCCTGCTAATAGATTTTTTTTTTTAATTAGATTTTTTTTACCTCATTTATCCCATTTCTTAATTTCATCTCATGAACCCAGATGGCACAAATTTTTGTATCATAGGTTGCAAAGCGGCAGCAAACATGAGCCAATGAACCCGTCTGATGTAAACCAAAGGACCGCTGAAAATGACCACCTCTGCCTTCCTCCTCATTGTTTCCCGGGTCTGCCACTGGCCTCCGCCAGCGATTCGGCATCGGCGCTGCTGGCCGCTGCGGCATCGCGCCCTTCCTGCCCAAAGCCCCTCTGATTTATAGACGGAGTTTCGGTTGTCTCCGTCGTCCTTTGCACTTCCCTTTCTTATCAAACTATCAGTTAACTACTTCGGTTTCTGCTCTGCTGTGGAGAAATAGGTGTACTCCCGCAGACCGGACTAGACATTTATCCCGGCTGGCAGCTCTGCAGTCCCAGGGGCTGCACTAAAGCCAAAGACCTGCTAAGAAGGAAACCGGCTTGACCCAAACTCCGACAGCGAGCGAGCCCTTATTTCAACCGGGGCCACCCCCCGCCTCCTCACCGAGCTGCCTGGGCAGCCCAGCTTTCGCAGGCAGCGCTACCTGCCCGATTCACCCAACACCACGAGGTGGCAGGGCAAAACCGCGGTCGGGGCTGCGGCACCGGACCGGCCAGGCCAGGCCACGGGAGGGGAGGGAGGACCGGCCACGGGAGGGGAGGGGAGGGGAGGGAGGACCGGCAGGACCGGCCGCCCCAGCTCCCCGCTCGGCAGCCTCTGCGAGCAGCTTTATTGCTGGTCGGAGGAGAAAGAGGCAGCCCGGCCCTGAAGCACCCACCTGCTCTGCAGCAGGGACTCTCCCCCTTCTTTCGCTGTTGGTGCTTTTTTCCGATTTATGAAGAAATTTAAAACGGGATTTTCAGGGGAGGGATGTGGGACAGACAACAGAGCTACAGGACTAGTAGAACAAAGGCCAGTTTTTAACTGACAGTTTGTGAGATCACTTTAAAGTAATTTACACGTGTCTCATCACCAAAATTAAGAGGCAGCAGGTTAGAAGGTACCAATTTCCAGAAAAACACTCATGCTTCCTACATTTCTTCAATTTCTTCCAGCAGAGTCCGTCTCCTACCGGGCTGAATCTATTTAAAACATCAACTAATACGCTACACCTGCATGCTTGCCTCCAACAGAGCAGACACAGCTGTTTTCTCATGGTTTTAAAGTGCCCATATGCTTTGTTACAATGTGATAACCTTGGTGGTAAATATTCTTCAATCGCACAACGTTGCTGCAATGTAAGACTAGGATGGCGAAATAACCTTATGATGGGGAACAGATGGATTGTCTAAAGCTGTCTGTGGTCAGCTCCCAACCTTCCCCCTTGGGAAGGACTCAGCGGGAGTCCCCTCCGAATGGCAGAATTCCTTCATTTGCAGCATTGTCCAAGAGGGGATTTCCTGATGCAAATTTTCACTGCGGAAGATCATCATTCCAAGACTGCTGATTTTTTTATCTGACCTATTGTGGTCTGTCACCAATGTACACCCAGTGACCTGCTCTTAGTGCAAGAGACATCTATTATTTTTTTTATTTATAAATCAAATAGAAATTTTACTTTTTGCTAAATTATTTCTAGGGAAGAATCAAGTTTAGGCATTGTACAAACAAAGGACAGACACAGTTAGTTATGAAGGCAGAATAATTTAGCATTATTTAATATGTCTCCAAGTGATTTCACAATTTGAACTTCCACAATTATCCTTTAAGAAATATATTATTTTGGTGAACTGAGCCCTTTTCTGATGAGACACATCACCCAGGAAAGGACTTCGTTGCATTTAAGTGGAAGAAGATTCCAGTACAAGTACGGGAGAAGATCACAAAACAGGCAGGTATGTCATTTGGCTTTCCAGTATCGAGGAGGATGATTAGAGGTCAGAAACCTCAAGAAATCATTCAGTGCAGAAGGCCGTGCACATCAGGCTTAGCTACCTAGCTGCTTCATTCAAGCAGAGTAGGAACGGCATACAGGATCCAAGGTGCGGATTGATTAAGCAATCAGTTGCAAATCTGACTCATGTGCAGTCAATAGTAGCACAAGGGTTTTCAAGTGTTCTGCAAATTGTTTAGCTGGATGGTCATTTTACCATTATGGATCAGAAATGACAGATTGCAAGTGACTAATTTACTGGGTGACATCCCTTCCTGGAGTACAAGGAAGCTGTTCACAAAAGGGGAAATGCATGACTAATTATTTCCCCCATCTGCATTTTGCTGAATGTAAAGGATAATTTGCCTAGCCTCATTTTGTTAGGGGCTAATTCTGACCTGAATGATGTCATCTGAGTGAGTAAGTGGCCAAACAGTGGTACAGAACTTGGGGGAAGTTGCAGATTTTCTGTATGTGGCCTTTGTAAACTGAGGCCATAAAAACTTTAGGTTACTGAGTAATGATAGAAGTAGTAAATGTATACTCACACTTTTTGTTTAACACTTCAGTTTCCAGTTGCTTTTTAGTTTCTGTCCTTAAATTCAGACCTTTCCAAAATGGGTATTTGTCCCATACTGGGAGCTTTTTCCTACCCTCAGAAGCAGCCTAGGAAAAAATAAGTTGTTTAGCCCTGCTTTTGAAAAAAAAGCAAGTCCCATTTTATCAATATGCTCTAATAGCCCCAGCTTTCCTGCTGTCAGAGAAACGTAAGTGGGCAACTCCATAACTTTTGCTATCCTTTGGGAAAAGTGATCAAAACATAGTGAGATCATGATTCCTTGAAAGTTTCAGTTTGCGGATGCTGAAAGAAACATAGATACGTTCACTTAGCAGCAAGTGGGAATGATTTTTTTCTCTGCAAAGGACATACTTCACTCTGGTGGCCAAATGGGCTGCTTGCTTTTCTTTCTGTGGTGCCACTCGTCAAGGGAACTAAGAGTACAGATACCATTGTTTGCCAGTAAATCATTACTTAATTAGAAATTCAGAGCTATGAAGAGCACGTATAGGTGACATTATGTCTGAGCAGGAAGGTTGCAGGAGGGATCAGGGATGGATAGACACAAATAAGGATGGCAAGCATGACCGGGTTGGAGTAGAACAGAACAGTAGGAAACTGAATGAATAAGAATAAAACTGTCTACACAAAACTGTCTACAAATCACTACAAGACACATTTTTCTCTGGATCTTGGTACTCTGAACATTCTTATCCTTCCACTGTCATGAAACAGCTGGAACACTGAAAGCATAAAGAAAGATTTTCTCCTCTAGAGGGAAGAACTACCTACTAATGCCAACAGTTAGTCTGTTTACTCAAGTGAGTGGTTTAGTTACTGAACTCTGTTTACTCAAGTGACACCATTCCAGGCTGTCAGAATAACTTCAGCTAAGCAGTCCTCTAACAGAAAATACAATTCTGTCAAAATCAAAATACTTCAAAATTCAATCACTTTGGTCTACACTTCATTCGCAAGGAAAAAGAGCTCACCAATATCAAAGCATCCGATTATTCAATTTAAAACCAAATTCTAACTCCAATATATAGCTTTTTTCTTGAATTAAAAGTAGGAACATTTCAGTCTTGCAGAATTGAAATGCCATGTACATCTGCAACAAATTTATTAGACATCTATTTCAGGAATAATATTTTGGTTTTTGTTTGAAACTGAAAGGAAAATAAGCTTCAATGTTGTGTTGAAAAAAAATTCTGTTCTTTCCCCTAGTTCTGTGATGCATATTATTTGATGTGTGTGCTTTGTGGTTTTTTTTTCCGGAGGATCATCGCTTAATTCAATATATAGAGCATGCTACAAAATAAATCATGGTCTTTCCTCTGTTTTATATTCATGCCTTTTTCAGCAGGCTTTTATACAGAAGTGGTGAGAAAGGTGGAAAATACTTTCTCCCTATTTCAGTGGGGCCTGCATAGGGATCAGGCAAAATTACAGTTCTGTGCCCCTGTGAGAGCAGGGAGGAGAGGCAGCCATGATTCAACTTTCTGCACACTCATTTCCACATCAGCAGCTGGGCTACATCTTCCAAAAATTGCTTTTAGAAGACATAGCTACTGCATTCCTAGCAGCTCACAAAGACTGCTTCCGTGCTTCTCCTCGAGGTACACACCTGTCCACAAGCCACGCTACAGGCTCTGCCAAAATGGCCCTGTCACCCTTTGCTCTCTGTTCCCCTGAAGCCCCAGAGAAAGCCCTTTAGGTGAAAAGGTCACATGCTGTGATCTAAAGGCTGTCCCTGGCCTGCACAGCATGTGTTGGTTCATAGGGTGGTAGCTTTCCTGGTTCCACCTTCTAAATCATATTAAAAGGCAGCTAAAAATACGTGACCATTATTCAGGATATTACTTTTCAATCCAAACAATGCCAGCAGCTGTCACAGAGTTTTCTCAGTCTCAGGATGGACTGACAAAGAGAAAAGCAATGGTCCGAGAAACTGCTAATAGGAAGAAGATGGGCAAACTTCTTATCAAGATATAGAAAAAACTCAAGAACTATAATTTGGGAAATGTATGTTTTCCCTTAACAGGAATAGCCAGGAAGGCAGAAGACAACAATTTCCTTCATTTGGGTGAGTTCATCTGTTGTTGAACTCTGCTTTCCAGCAATGACTTCTTTCCCCTAGGAGCACAAGTGTAAGTCTAAGCAACACTTCCCTTCTCTCTGAAAGGTAGCTGGGGACAGGCGTTTCCAATTAATTTCTCTATCAAAGCCTATGCTCTTATGTGCTCTCTCTTCTTAGCACCTTGAAACTCATGTTTGCTCTGCTCTGTACTATGAAAGCTTACAAAACAGATAGATCAAGGAAAAGGCATAAACTTTTCTGGACACTTGAACTTGATAGAAGTTTGTTTGCCAAGAGCAATGCCTTCCTCCTCAATTATATTTATGAAAGTGTTTGTGTGAAGACGGCAAAGTAAACACATTATTCCTCCTGTTACTCCATGTATTTTCTCTGCAAATACACTTTGCCTTCCCTAAGGATACTGGAAGGGGCCTTCCTTTTGCTTCCTTCTAGTGTAAGCTGAAACTCCTTTCACTGAAGAAGTATGAAGTGATCCCAAAATAAGAAGAGAAATCATAGGCAACTGTGTGCTGTGGTGGAGGAATTTGTAGAAGCTTTATATGCAGCAGGAAAAATGACAATGTTAGTACTTCTCTCAGCTAAATAGATTACCAAATGTTCTGAATTTACAATTTAAGTGAATCAATCATTTTGGCTATTACTCTAGATTTAGACTAGTGGAGCTAAGAACAAAATCAGTCCATTGTTTTTAAGGCAGCTGTTAAATGTATGAAGCTGTCGTGGTTTAACCCCAGCCAGCAACTAAACACCACGCAGCCGCTCACTCACTCCCCCCCCACCCAGTGGGATGGGGGAGAAAATCGGGAGAAGAAGCAAAACCCGTGGGTTGAGATAAGAACGGTTTAATAGAACAGAAAAGAAGAAACTAATAATGATAATGATAACACTAATAAAATGACAACAGCAATAATGAAAGGATTGGAATGTACAAATGATACGCAGTGCAATTGCTCACCACCCGCCGACCGACACCCAGCCAGTCCCCCGAGCGGCGAATCCCTGCCCCCCACTTCCCCGTTTCTGTACTGGATGGGACGTCACATGGTATGGAATACACCGTTGGCCAGTTTGGGTCAGGTGCCCTGGCTGTGTCCTGTGCCAACTTCTTGTGCCCCTCCAGCTTTCTCACTGGCTGGGCATGAGAAGCTGAAAAATCCTTGACATTAGTCTAAACACTACTGAGCAACAACTGAAAACATCAGTGTTATCAACATTCTTCGCTCTGAACTCAAAACATAGCACTGTACCAGCTACTAGGAAGACAGTTAACTCTATCCCAGCTGAAACCAGGACAGAAGCATATGACAGGCTTCCTAATGCAAAAAAACCCCCCAACAACAAAAAAACCCCAACACTCACACATACATCCCACCACTGCTAGCAAAGGTACAACTAGAAAAGCTCAAGATCATTACAAAGGCAAAAGTTATCATAGCTCTTTTGTCATCCACAGAGCTGCACCAACTTGGCTACTTTACAATGGAACTAATTTGTCAGATTGTTTGGTAAACCTTCCTTGGAGAGCCAACAGAAGAACAAGGGTTTAGACAAAGGCTTTCAAAAACACAAAAGAGAGGTAAGCACCTAAATCTCATCATCTTTTGTGCAAACGGTGTCCCTAGCTTCCATTTACCTTGTCGGGAATCTCCATCCCACTTAGATTTTCTTTTCACACTAAATTATTTCTTAGTTTTTCAGTTCCCCTGCAACAAGTCCGATACAAACTTGATTAGAGTAAAGAAACAATCAGATCCCTATCCTGGTCTGAATAAGCTGAGTAGCTTTTCAGTTGTTATTGCGAAATGTTTTTTCCCTGCATGAAACATGCTATCCTTTCACTTAGAGAAAGATGGGCAAACTGTGTCATTGTTAACAAACAAGCTTCAGACTCGCATGAGAAAGTGTACAAGTCTCATCTGGGAACCATTATGCGTTGGTTAAATTCCAAGTAATTTCAACCTAAGACTTACTATTTTTTCTTGTTTGTTTGAGTTGGCTACTAAGATTGATCACCTTGGAGAAATTAATCACAACAATGGCAAATCCTAAGACAGACCATTTAATTAGACCTGTTGCTCTCATTAAGAGTTAGCTTTACCTTACAAGAGAGGACAGTGAACTATTTAATACAGTCAAACACGAGCAGATTGGAAAATACAAGACATCTGTAGAGTAAATCAAGCTACTGATCTACAGAGAAAGCATTCATCAGCAATTGTCCTATTATTGTACCTGTGGGATGGTAGCATGTTAATGACCCAGTTGAATGTGAATGATGAGGACTCTGTCTTCTGATCCCTTCTTCCCACTGCTCATTCTTCACCTTCTAGCACACACCTCCATATCATTTATTCCTCATCTTTTGTCTCCCTCCACTCCAAGTTTCACTTATCTCCGCACTCTGAACCCTATTCTCCTACCAATGTTCAGACTTGGGAGAAGAGCTTTCTCTTTGCCTTTTTTTGGCTATCCTTCTTTTTCCTTTGAATGTTCCTGACTCGATATGGCTTTAACAGAAGTCCTTAGTTACCATGCTTTGTAGTGGGCATCAGAGTTTACAGCCAGCTCCACTAATTCGAGGACAACTGTGTAGGCACAAGCTCCCTACAAAGGCAACTTGTAGGTGGCCCTGAAGACCTCCGGAGGGCACTGTAAGGACATCTAAATGAGGCTCTGTCTTTCACCGGTGAATGTCTAAGGAATCAACAGGCAACGCTGAGCACCTCCATCCTGCCAGAACCCAGACCACCACACAGGTAACTCACAGAGCACAGATGGCCCTTTATAAAGAGAAAGGTGTGTGTGCGGGGGATTTCTGTCCCCTCCTGTTAGTCACTATCTTGCATAATTGCCTTAGTTTTGCTCATTTGATCAAGAAACAGAAGATTTGGGCTCATAGATCTCCTCCACCTAGCCTAAGAAGGACTGCAGAAGAGTGCCCTAACCCCAGTTCTAGTCTGTGGCTACCCTTGCTGTTGAAGAGGGAACACCATATAATCATAAGTCCTGAGGCAGACCAGGGAAAAGTCTGCTACAAATAGTGTTTCAGATCCCACTCCTTGCAATACATATGGACATCGAATATTAGACCATAACTGGTTCCATTTTTGTACAGTCCTGGGAATATAAATCTAAACATGAAAGTGCTGTTCATTGAATGTGTGCCCTAACTGCTAGAATCTGGCCTCAGCCTAGTCTACCATCAGACTGGGTTTCCAGACCTGTGAGTCCTGGGTTGCTGTCTGCACAATGGACCAAATGTCATAGGCAGATAGAACAGAATACACAATATTGGTGATTATAGCACTCCAGAGGTGCAGGATCGTCCTTGCTAGAATGCGGGGGCAGGGGAATCCCTTCCCTTTTTTGAGTAAGAGTTTACCCTTCAGCCTATTATGCAAAATGATAAAGCTTCCCCCACATCCTTCCACAGAGCGAGGTAGTCTGAACCGTGGTGTGGATACCTAGCTTGAGGCATCCAGTCCAACCAGTGTCACTTGTACAAGATAAGGCAGGACTAGCAAAAAAGAAGGTCTGGCTGCTGGCTGAGAATTAGGTAGAACCTAGGCACCAAAATCTCAATATAAGCAAGGTTTAAGAAAGCTTGTTCTGTCCCTTTTTACATTGACTGTTTTACAGTCAGGACTCGGACAGTGAAACCCTGACTGCTATTCTTATGGCACTGATGATCTGTTCCCTTTCTTCTACCTCCATCTAATAAAACATATTATTTCCTCACTACAGATTTGCTCAGCCTATATTGTCACATCTTCCTGGCTACTACAACACAACTGCTAGATGATAAAATGAAAAATCTGGACAGTGGTGTTTCATACAAAGATTTGCCGTACCAAACCAAAGTTTGGGTTAATAAGCTTCTCCCAAGATACTTTTTAATGCTTGATACTCAAGCTCAGTTGAGTATCAGTAGCAGTATAACCATGCTCACCACTCAAGATACGTTAATTAGCCCTCCTTAAGTCAAATTTTAGCAAGCGTGGCCATGCCATATTTGTTTACCCATAAAAGCAAGAACTGGAATGATCAGATGCTTTCTGATGGAGCAAGAAAGCCATTTAAAGTAACCAAGTAAATTAATCCTGAGTGTAACTCTGTTGAACTGTTGTACCCAGTAAAAATACTGACTGAAATTAAGATATCTGAAGATCTACATCTGAAAAAGACACCACTGAGACAATCCACAAGTTAATGTAATCCTATAATATCTGATCTGGAAGCATTTGATCAGAAGTTAATTTTCCATGTGATAGTGTCAGTGGCTAGTACATCATGACATAACCCCTCCTTTAACCGCACATTAGAAAAAACATTACATCAGTACATTTAAATCATCCTGATTTTTTTTTTTCACATTGTGTTAATCCGTGTTTCCTGACTTGTTGGCTGAACAAAGTGAAGCCCTACAGACAGCTGGATGTCATATCTCAGTCTGTAAAATTATTAACTTTGCAAACCACATTCGATCCATTCCAAAGCTTCAAGAAGAATCTAACCTCAGCAGGCACAGCCCATCACATATTTACATATGTAAGAAAACATATTTAAAGGAAAAACATGTTGACAGATCATCTGATGTCACAACAAGCAAAAGCTATGATGTCTCCTATAAAACTCTGCTAGCAGTTTCTTTTCTTTTTTACTGGGTGTATAACCATGCAGGTACAGAAGTCTTCATGCTGCGTTAATCCATTGCAGATGGAATGGAGAATTTTTGTTCTGCCCATGGTTTTTATTTTAGAACAACAATTAGTAGGTATTACCATTAGTATTTATACTGCAAAACTATATAAAGCTTCAGGCACTAGTAAGTGCCTTGTGCCGAGGCACTCCAGAAACACAGCAGAAAAGTGGTCTCTCTTCCAAGCAGTTTACAACACGTGTGAATCATCTGAAGGCTACAGATTTCTGAAATCTGTTTTACTGCTAGATGTTATTGTTACTTCTAAATCTGTTATCTTACTGGTCTGCTTCATTGGCAGTGAAAGCAGTGGTTTGGAAATTATACCATTCTCTCTGTATAAGTAACCCTGTATGTTCTTGCCTGTTTATAAAAAGTCGTGATTTCATAAATAGCTTTTTAAGATTTTGCAACATATGTTTTGTATCTTTCAAACATCTTCCAACATTTTCTATCTTTCAAAATGTTTCTTAGAACAGTCTAGGATCACTAGCACCCCAAAGTTGACAGGAAAATCACTGAGTTTTACTAAAATGACTAATAAACAAGTCCACCTACCTTTAAAGTGAACGGAAAGTTTGACTTTGTCTTCTGTGGGCGTTAAATATAACTCAAAAAACTCTCTGCAAATTCATGCAGCCAAAGTTAGAAGGTAACGAAAAGAATATGTAGCATTTAGATTCTTTTTATTTAACTGTCCATTTGTTAACTCCACATTAGAGGGCAATATCTTGTGCTTAACTGTATATATTTTTACCGTAGTAGTTCAGCTCATAAATCTCTTTAGCTGATTGAATCTTGTAACAAATATTTAGCTCTTACATAGCTTGCTGTAGTTTGAAACCGCAGCCATTTGCATGTTGCTCATCATGTATCTGAAAACCTCACAACAATTGCAGATATTTCAAACAAAGCAAATAAGCATCCGAATAACTCCGTGGGATACACCATTATTATGTCAATTTGTCAAAATGATTCAATTTTTTTTTTTTAACCAGGTAGGGTTAACAGGTAGGGCCTTATTTTTGTGGTTTGTTATGTTCAAGAAAACATGGTCACAGAACAACACATTTTGCAAACAGTTAATATTATCACTGCTATCATCCAAGTGAAAATGAGATTCAAGATCAAATAAAAAAAAAAAAAAAAGGATTGAGAAAGAATAGAGGCAAACCCATCCAAAGCTGAGCCTCAGTATCTCTTTTGCCTAACCCTGAAGATGTCATAAGTCCACATATACCTAAGGAAGGTAAAGTTTTGTTTCCACACTTGTTCAGAGACTCACGAGCACTGACATCATTGCAATGTCTCAACTTGATCTAGTTGAATCAGTCTGCATGCAAAACACAACATTAGCCAATACTTTATTTGAAATGATGTTGGTATCGGCAACAGCTACAGTCCCCCTTTCACAGAGCAGTTCACGAGCACTCATGCAGAAAGCAGGAGAGCATGTTTCAGGCCTTCCCACTCCCTGAGAGCACTCAAAAATCACACCTCCCAAGAAGAGAGGCTAGGAAAGAAGTCCAAGATATGGATCCTGGGTCAGGATGTCTTCCTAAGGCATGAAAGAATGAATTAATAATCTAATGACAAAAATTCAGAAAGATTATAAAAATACCTGCTGTCACAAGATTAGCAGATTTGATACTGATCTTCTACTCCTCCCAGGTGTAAGAGCAGCTGTGGTAGTTTAGCCATGGATTTGAAAGGAAAAATGCTAGCATGTGGCTTATCTTTTCCTACCTTTCTTCTCATATCCATAAACAATGTGCCAGTTCTGACACTGTTTTTATTCTAACTAGAAGTAACTAAATTTTCTATTTGAAAAGGAGACTACACAGCATGAAGAGAAATCAACCTAAACAGCACAACTGATTAAATAAAGGACATTACTTTTCCCTATAAATATTGTTCCTTTTATCTTCTCTGGTGTCAGAGTAAGAACTGAATAAGCCAGTTAGTCATCACATCAACCACAGATGGTAAAGGGTGGCTAGAGCAGGTACAGAGTCCTCCTTCTCACCAGGCAGACACACGACACAATGCTGCTAACTGACATGGAAACCAGCCAAAGCTATCGAAACCTTCTCTACACCCGGAGATTGCTGACCTGCATATTTACAAAAGTAATAAATCAAAATGTGGGATAAGAAACTGAAAAGAAATATGGTTTATTTAGAGAGAAAAAGTTTTGTGTGGGAACCTAGCCCTGAGTATATTGAGCCTGCAAGTATTCAGATGTGAAGCAGGGAAAGAGAGTATACACAGGTGCATGTACCAGCACATGGGTGCGTGCAGACAGGCAGGGTGGAGAAAGGTTATAGGGACCTACACATCCGCTCGAGGATGCATGCACAAGAGGAGAAGCAGAAGGTTTTCAGTTGCTCTGCTATTGCCTTCTAAATCAGGTTACTATTGACAATTAACTTAAGCTGACATAAGCAAAGCCCATTGCCAAAAGAAGTATCTTGCCCTTTTCCCTGCCTCTTTCCCCAAATCCTCATGCTAAATGCTTGCTCCTGCCACAAGAGAAGACTAAACAGACTAAAATGTAATCTGACAACAACAAAATAGTATTAATTTCCACCTGGATCATTTTCTTGACAAGCAGATCCATAGCCCCATAGCTAATTGTTACTGCAGACACAAGGAAGACAGCAGGACACATGGGCAGAGACTGGGAATAGAATAGCACCTAATGCTGTCGTCAGTTTAAAATGATCTTCAAACCACCAACAATTCTCTTTCAAAAGAGAAAAAATAGCAGAAAGTGAGTGTCATGCCCCAACTCTTTTATTCAGTCTGCTTTTGCTCAGCATACCCTTCAGAAAATGGCATACCTGGAGGACTTTTGCCAGGAGGATGAAAAAAATATCAAGTACATTTATTCTATTAGCATTTTATGTGGTGATTAGTGTCTAATTACAAATCATTATAGTAATGGTGCATTTAGCAAGTACATCCCAACAGCACTATATCTCCAGCCTCATTATTAGTTGAGTAAGTCATCACCTGCAGGAACTGAACCTGGAAATTCAAGTTAAACTGTGGCCTTCTGTTACTACAGCTGAAAGTCAGGTCTCATATCCAAAACTGTCTCCGATGCCACCAAACGCACGTGCATGAGTGGTAACCTCTGCTTTCCCCCTGCAAAAGCCCATACGAAGTTCACAGTGCTCTTTGACCCACATGCCCCTGGGAATCACACTTGTATCATTACTTCTTTTGATGAGCCAGCACCTGCAGACATTTATATCTCAGGATCCCAAAGCACAAACGTACACTAATTCAGCTGAAAAAGCCTGAGAAGGCGCTAGGTCAGGCCAGAGTTTTGAGGGGGATTATTGTGTTACCCCAAAACTACGAAAAGGACCCTTGGATGGACCTTCCCCACCCACTGCTTTCTTGCAGGTGAGCTCTTCCCCCAGGCTTGACCTGAGATCAGCACCTCAACAGCTTTGTGTTGGAACAAACTCCATACAGTCCCTTTAAAGGCCCTGGAAAGCCTCTTTCCATCCTATCAGAAGCCTAGCTTCATGCAGACATGCTTCATGATCTTCTCCAAAGGCTCCCAGACTCTGGTGTGCTCCACCTCCCTGCTCCCTGCATTTTCCTATATCCCCTTCTTTCCATCCTGCTTCCTTTGTGTGTGCAATGGCTTTCAAGGAGCACATCTTCCCTCAAAAAGCTCTGTCTGTACCAGAGAAAGCAAACAACAGTCGTCTTCTCAGAGGCCCACCTCCTTTATAAAGGAACAAAATAGACAAACTGTTGATAAAATGGTTATTGTCCATCATACCCTGCAAACTCAAACTGTTTGTTCTAACCTTTCAAATTCATACAGTGTCATCACAGTATCAGAAACAAAGCGATGACCCCAGCTGGGATGAAAAAAGCTTTGACCAGAACTTGAAAATTAATCAGAAATCTGTTTATTTTTTTAATAATAATACACAGACATGAATGCTTTTTATCATGACAAATATTTACCAATAGGAAACTTTTAAAGGAAACTGTCCCTTTTTAAATGAAAAAATAGCTAAATGATAGTTAGTATATCGCTGCTTGCAGTCCAAACACAGTGATCTGCAAGACTAAATACAAGATAAGTACATTAAATACCAGATAAAAATGAAATTGCTTTTCTCCTAGAATGTTTCCAGTTAACTTGGTACGTCCTCATACAGTAATGTACTGAGCTGTTATAAACTCTGAGGGCAAAAGGCAACAGCAGCAACATTAGGCTGAGGACTGGACTGACATAAACAGCATGATCCATGCACCCATGAGAGGGGAAAAGCTACAGTGCTATACTGTGTGTCTAGGAACAGCAGGACCTCTATAAATTCAGCTCTGTCAATATGTTAGGCCATTCTCAAATGTCATTTGTGTTCATCATTTCATGCCACAGACATTTCTCATACTTGTATAGACATCTTATTCCTTGTGCTCTGCCATAAGCTTCCGTTTCTGGTTACTGCAAGATGGTGAGCTAACTCAGCATAGATAATCTTTTGTACCTGTGCTTATAGGTGAGCATATGTTAAAAAATTTTGCATGACTGAGGCTTTAAATGGTAGCCAGTCCGTCATTAATTCTCAGGAATTGTTTAGAACTGTCTGTGTAGGGGATACAAGAAATTACTTTGCCAAACATGACCTTTATTTAGTCTATGAAAAATAAATTTTATGCCAATATATAGATCACAGTGATAAATTTAATTAAAACCTTACATTTTCTATGTAGGACAGCCTTTTTTTAAAAAAAAACTTAATTTAATCAAAATTTAATTTTTCATAGTGAAATATTTAGTCAGTCCTACATTTTCATTCCATTCTGTAGGAAGTGGGTTCCTTTATATATTACCATACTGATAAAAATGATTGATTCCTATCATTGCATTTCACTTTTATCATCCATTTTCTTAAAAAAAGTTAATGTCTGAGTTAATGGAAGATAGAAACTCCGGAATCTAGAATCACTGGTCACTCCAAAGTAAAAATCAATCCTATTAAATGTTGTGAATAATGATTCACAAAAGATTCATATGTCATATGTACTCGCTTTGGGGAACATCAAGCAGTAAAATTGTTATCTATACTTTAAACCACTCCTTTTCTAGTCTAGAATATTAATATCAGTAGATATGAATCTCTTTAGAAATATATAAGCCACTTTATAACACAGTGTCTCTACATATCGTCTTGCGTTTCCCAAAGAATCACTGTCCGAAGGTTACACTGGTATACTGACTCTAAATTAGAAGAATCGAGGAAGGGCTGTAAGATAAGGATATATAAATTGTAATAAGAACAGGTTGCTTTTATATCCTTTCCAATTTAATTACAATCACTGTCATAAAAATGGATTAGATAGTGCCGTTTTCTCTTCCCATTACCATCTTTGTCATAAGAATGAGAAAACCAAACCTCAATGCTTGTCAGCTTTAGTTGAACGCTGCATAGCTCTTTAACCTTTCTACAGCTATGTCATTTTATTGGCTGGCTTTTCCACTTCTTTCATGTTTAAACCAAAGTAGCTTGCAGTAATGAACTGGAATGGATAACCAATCCCATAACAGCATATTGAAAAGGCCAAAGCAGTTCATCATTGTGTAATCAATATAATAAATTAGACAACACAAATATTATTCTCATGAAAAAGGCTAACAAAACATGCTAGCATGAATTTATAGTGATAAAGATAACTTATATGGAGAAAGCAGGCCCATCTTCTTACAGTTTTAGTATTTTATATACTGCAGGTTTATACCTTGGCATTGCACAGATAACACTGCAGTTCACAGTTACAAGTACTGTAATACTTTAGACATACGCATACCTTCCATATATTGTTTTTAACACCTGTATATTCCTTATTTCATTTCAATGATAATATATGAATTTACAAGTTTATGTTCTCTTTTAGGAGAATGGACTAAGGGATATTCATAAAAAATAAAATTCAGTAAATATTGGCATTATTTTCAATCTGGAATGCCCAAAGTTTCTGTTTTTATCCCTGATGCAGGAAAGCCATTGAATGCACGCACAGGAAAACACCCAAAATCCACCATGGGCACATGTTTGCCTGCAGACCCCTGGGCAGTGAGGGTGTCCACTGCCAGGACGGTGCATCCCGGGCATGGCCAGCTCCCACCCTCCCCCAGGAACCTGCAGGAGCAGGGTGCCACAGAACAGGCAAGGTGACATCTCCTGAGGGCTCATCTCTGATCTACTAATTGGGTAACCCCACTCAAAGTTAAAAGGATTTTAAGAATAGAAAGCAAGCACTCACAAAATACCAAACATGAGCCTAGCTTGGCAATGAGTGTTAGTCTTCATGATGAAATGTATCATAATACTATCACACTGCAAAATCCTATTTTTCCCCTATCCACTGAATGATGAGATATCCACTATTTCTTGGTACTTAGTTATTCTTTGCTCAGTTTTTTTTAGCATAGCTAATCCAAAGTCTGCAACATAGACAAATTTATTAATTATATCCTGGATATGACCTTGCCCTTAAGTGTGGGTAGTTCATAGATATGTTTATCCACTTATTTTTAAAGTATCAATTTAAGATTAGGTGACAGTGTTATTCCCATTTTGTAGATAGAGAACTGAGGAGACAAAGATTGAGACATAATTATTTCTCTTCTTTTTTAATAACCTGTGAGGGCCAGAAGCATCTTCAGTAGAGATGAAATCTTTGAAGATATTAGCTGCTGATTACTTGAGGCTAAATCTAAGTGTATGGAGAGCCTGGATTACATTTTTCTACCTTCATTATGCATTTTACTGAAGTGGCTGTAGATTTTACATTCATATTCACATGTTGTGTCCTACTGCACCACAGACAAGTGTTTCTCTCTATACAGTAGAGTAGTAAGGATGGAAAACATCTATATTATTTATGGGAGTGGTTGATACTAACTTGAATAGTTAATCATTTCTACTGTACAAGTCCCAGATTAGATGAGGAATATGCCTGCAGAAGGAAGAAAAAATGTCAATGGCTTTCTAACTGCTATTTATTTTGGTCAAGAGAATACCCTAATTTCAGATTCCAAGTGTGGGAATTAACATGATAAATATGCAAGCTTGCACTGCTAAGGTTAAGATGCAGTCCACAGTAAATGTTTTATCAGCAGCAAAGTGACGGTCCTGTGTAGTGCAAGTGACAGCTTTACTGGAAGTAGGAAGGGAGCCCAGGTAGCAAAGAGTTTCAACTTGGCAGTAAAAGATAATATATATTCTATTTTAACAAAGATTCAATGAGTCTTTTTTAATATAAATGTTGCCTTAGTCAAACAGATTTCTAAACTGGAAGTTTGTTTTTCTAGGCTGCTAGGTGAAGAATAGAGATAAACAAGCTCCTTGAATAGCACTTAAAAACAATATTTGTGTTAGACTGCTGTTGCCAAGGGTTGGGAACGAATATTGAAAAATAAGTACCTTAAATTTCCCTGGGTCATGTTCCTCTGTGGATGTTTGAAGTATGAAATATACAATGAAAAGAGCATTAGTCACCAGCCATCAGAGTCTGATCCAGCACCCACTAAAGTCAGAGCAAAAACTTCCACTGACTTCAGTGGAAATTGGACCAGGCCCATGATACTCTTGTCCAAACTCTGTACATTTTGTGCCAAACGTGTTGATATTGGAACAAAGCTTCTGACAACAAAAGCCATTGTCGCAGACATGACCTGTCACGTTGCCTGCTCCCCACCACAAGCACCTGGGAAGAGCAGCGGAGCCAGGTAGGACTGAAGAAGGGAGAAAGGAGAAGGGCTGTTTGCAGAGCAAAGGACATCTACCCCGGGCGAAGGGAAGGAGCCAGGCGAGACAGAGAGGAGGGAGAGGAGCCAAAAGGGAGTGATTACTGAGGAAGATATTGGTCTGGGTTGTAAATTAGGAGTGGGGAAGCTGGGGCGGGCTCTGAGGAAAGCTGGACGGGAGCTGCTGGCAAGCAGCGCTGCAGGGTCGGAGGGAAGTTTCCATGGGGAAGTCTGGAGTGGCTGGAAAAAGGCAGCAAGAAGCTACTGAGACAGGCATCAAAAGAGGTAGAGTAGAGAAGACAAAGTTCGGCAGAAGCGCAAAACATCAGCTGCTGTTGGAACGATCATCTCCGGAAACACAGAAAGGAGTTTGCGTGGTGAAGGCTGGGCTGCAGCAGTTAGCATTGCAGTGCTGAGGACCGCGTGCTCAGGGAGACATACAAACAGTGATGGGCCGCAAGACTCAACAACACGGGAGAAAGGTGCTAACGAGAGGGATGGACTGCATAGACTCGTACACAAGTTTACCTTCAAACATGGCTTAGCCTGGCCTCAGTGGGACTCGGCAGGTGCTTCTAGTCGAGGCTTCTGGAGAACTGGGAGCTTAATCACTATTAGACAACACGGAAAGATACTTGAAGCCGTTAATGCAAAACCGCATAAAAATAAAGTAAACACATAAAAACAAAATAGACAACTCTGCTAGATTATACACTTTATTGCTTCTATTGTCTCAAAACTTACAGAACAGAATAGCTGCATTTCATTCCTTTATTTGAATTAAAGTAAACCAGATAAAATCTGGAGTCATTGTACAAAGTTAATAGAATATAAAGATATAAACTGAGGGTGGCTTTAATGGTTTACATTCTATATTGTTTTCCTGAATCTTTGAATAAATATTTCTCAGTAAAATAAATTTTAAATTAGGTTATATCCAAGAGGCTGATGAAATTACAGAACTGCTCAATTGTATCGTTCTTCCAACACAACAAAAAACACGGCTGAATGAATTTCTGATAAATTTCAGATGCTTGTGCTCAGCTGGCCTGTGTAATGTTTGCAATACTGTAAATTTGGTAGAGAATCCCAGTTCTCAGTTACTCTGTCCTATGACAGAAAAATGTTCAATTAATATATTTGAAATGCAAAACTACCAGAGACAAATTATTATTTTAATTATTCACAGCAGTGATATTGTAGCAATACCTAAGAACCTCAAACAAGACCAGAATTCTGTCTTTATAGGAGCTACTCTTACACATAATGAAATAGTCTTGACTGACTAGAGAAAGACATTGTTGAAAGTGAAGGGGAAAGAAAAAGTAGTATCCTCATTTTTCAGCTAGGAAGTAACACACAAGAAATCTGTGGCAAAGCAGAGGTTTATAACCAGTCTGGTGACTTGTCCAGAAGTTTAAACAACCTTTCCTCTCAGATGATTTGCCAAAGGGAATAGCACTATACCTGTGAATAAGAGTTATAGATTGTGGTCTTTTAATCTTTAACACAGATTAAATCCGTATCTTTCTCAGTAATACACACACTTTCTCTTCACGTCATAAGCCATTTTGTCCACTTAAGTAAAAAAAGTGGTTTTAAATGATATTGTAAATGGTACAAATGGACGAGCCCTTGAAAAAAATTAGATAACAGCTTTGCATGAGCTGAGTGGCTGATGTACTCTGTTAATGTCACCTGTCACTACTGAGATTTGACAAGAGACCTTCAGAACTGAAAACAATAGCATTTGTTAAGAAAAGAATGCAGTAATAATCAGTAGCTCACATTATCCTTTTTTTCAAGTCTACATTAGGAATTACTTTTTTTTTTTTTTGGCCAACAATAAAATTTGCCACCTTCTGGCACTCTCTATCTCTTCATATTAGGTCTTAATATCCTTAATCTAAACAGGAAAAAAAGCACAATAGAGGGATGAGATGTAAAATCCATGGTACACATACCAGAAGTGGAATATATTTCTGTAGTAGACAGCAGAACTGTCATTTTGGGCTACCCTGAAAAAAACTTTTGGCCTACTAGTAGTCCCTGTGGGAATGCATGGAATCTGGGCGAGCACACAGCAGTGCTTCGTTGGCACCTGCCAGGCTGCAGCGACCTGCTGCTCAGGGACTCCCTGTGCCTGAGTTGTCATCCTGTGTTTAATGGGTATTTTTGCTTTTGAAGCCAGGTAAAGTTTGAGAATCACAGTGTTTCAAAGAAATGTGTCCCACAATTTCTATACATGTAGAATGAGCAAGAACCTTTTCCAGATTGTTTTATTCCTGCCACCTGGTAACATTGTCTTCTACTTTTGGTATTATAAGAATCATGAATAACTTTTCTCAGTGCAATTTATAGACAAATACTATATCCCTCTTTGATCATCGGTTTTCTGGCTGTACAGTCATAATCTGTTTAGGACTTGTACGAGAGTTGGCCAATATTCTTCTCCATACTTTTCGTAATTTGTTTTTTCTCACTTGACTATAACCTATCAGAGGAGGGGAGAGGAGGGCGAGGGGAGAGGAGGGTGAGGGAAGGGAGGAGGGGAGAGGAGAGGAGAGGAGAGGAGAGGAGAGGAGAGGAGAGGAGAGGAGAGGAGAGGAGAGGAGAGGAGAGGAGAGGAGAGGAGAGGAGAGGAGAGGAGAGGAGAGGAGAGGAGAGGAGAGGAGAGGAGAGGAGAGGAGAGGAGAGGAGAGGAGAGGAGAGGAGACAAACGCTTTTTGGTTTGTTCCTAACATTTTTGGGTTTGTTCCTAATACTTTGTCTCACACAGTTTGTTTCTGAGTGCTGCTGATGACTGATCTGAGATTTGCATTTCTGACTAGAGACACTCCAAGATCACTTTTCTTGGTAGTAACAGCTACCTAAGAGCCTATAACCAGTTATGTATAGTACAGGCAATTTTTTTCCAATGTACATTACACTTATTAACATTACCGTTATTCTTCAGTGTTTAAAATTATATTTTATCTGCTGCTTTGACTCACTATCATCACATAGTTCTGCAGCATTTCACAGTCAGATTTCATATTTACTACACTGTCATTTTTACTGCTCCATCAACAAACTCCTTCCCCTGCTCCAGTGCTAGGAACACGTTACTGGTTCCCCAACCTTACAGGCCACATGTAAAGGGAACTGAAATAAAATCTTAGTGCTGTCCTAGCCCAGCACTGATGCAGGTGAGCAAGAAATGAGATTTACCAGGACTGAACCTCTTGCTGGGCAGCTTGAGGTGGGGGGATGCCTTCATCATGTGACAGAACACCAACTGAAGATATGTTGTCTATAGTTTGGGAAAAAAAGGATGAAAAAGGTCATATTGCCATTGGCAAAGACTGAAAAAATGCAAATCTGAAAACTATAAATCTTAGAAATGTTTCTTTGCTAGTGAATGAGGTGCTAAAGAAAACCAAGCCTTATCAGGCTTCAAGGATGTAGATAAGTAATTGCAGGCTTGGGCTTCCCTCTCTTCAAAGCAGACAGTATGATCAACTTTGAACAACGCAGGTAATGAGGCCTCAGATAGCAAAGATATGACAGACTTTATCTGACATGCCCCTTAATAGCATTGTTTTAATTGCCAGAAATCTCTAAAGCCTCTTGCTGTGCTGCAGACGAAAAGTGACGTCTGAAGGCATTTAGATCGCTGCTAAGGAGCTAGTTCCTTACATTGCATTGCTGGGATTTTTGCGGTCTATCAGGAGCCTTTTAGAGCCTAGAATGATAAAACAAAAGTGGAGCAACACTCTCAGCATGAAATGAAATGCTCAGCATAAGGACAGGTTGAGACCAGCTGCTTTTGCAAATGAAGATAAAACCACATAGACTCTTTTTGCTGTAGCATGTGGGTGTTTCAGAGGAGGGTAGGAAATTAAGATGTTGCGGTGGCAAGGGTTAACCATGGCTGAACAAAATTATTTAAAACTGAATTAAATACCATAGGTGATATGAAAGCAGGGAGACATGGTTCTATAATGAAAGAGGGCATCCAGTACACATTGATTAGTTGCAAAATAAAAAAGAAAGGAAATATCAAGAAAGAACTGACTTATTCATCTACACCTGCTCAAAGCCAGAGGTCAACTCTTGAATCTTATATTACTGCTTTCTATCAAAATGCATGAAATTAGGGCCTTCACAATAAATGAAAATAATATAGTAGGCTGAGCCAGCAGCTCCAGCTAGAGGAAAATTGTTTGACAGTGTTTCACCATGAGACCCTGTTCTCATTCATTGTACACTTGTCAAAATCAGCAGTTCAGGCTCAATTTTTTAGGCCAGATATCTGTCTCTGAATTCTTAGAGGAAGACATGGCTAAAATAGTTCAACTCTTGTCAAAAATGGCACTGGGGAAAGAATATGTCAGAAAACACATTGGTCTGTGAGCTGAGAAAAATTAACTGTGGCAAGAGAGATTGTTGGCTTTAGGACCCTAACCTGGCTCCTGTGAAAAGCTGGAAATATAGAGAAAATGAAGCAGAGCACTGAGAGTAGGGAACAACCTGTGTTTAATTAAGCACTGAGAAGGACTGGGTTCAATAGCTACTTTTGCCTATCAAGTTTCTGTGCAGCACTGAGAAGACAGTCAGTGGCACACGGGGTGCCCAAGCCAGCTCTCTTTCTAGCATTTCTCCACAACACAGGGCAGTGCTGGGCTGCGATATACTAGCCTGAGCTCTAGAACTAACAGGTCTGTGTTAGCATGGAGCTTCACAGGGACTAAACCCAGGCTCCAACGGCTTCTTCAGTAACAAAGGGAGGACTGCTAGAGGACTTCTAAACTGTTTTGAGGAATAATATCAAATTTCTCTAGACTATACTTTCTATTCCTGGAAAAAGGTCTGCTTTGCAACCTGTTCCTGCTAGCAGTCATGTATAGCCAGTGCTGGGACAGCCATGGAGGCTTGTCTTTTATCCCAGAATGCCCTATATACAAGTTTAAGCTAAACTGAATCACAGAATGAAAAATTAGAATTCAGCCTCCAAGTTAATTTTTTGGTCAAGAGGTGGGACTTTTTTTAAACACAGCTGAAAGATTTACATAAGTATCTTTAAAGGATGTTAAAAAAAGGTATGCTTTTTTCATAAAATTTCACTTTAGACCTTTGTACAAAGGTTACATGAGCTATTTTTGGAGTTGATGTTACAACTTTTGGCTCAAGCAGTGGAGAAAACAGAGGCTTAAAATTACTACGGTGAGAGAAGAGCTGCTTAACACTTGCTTTGCTACATGTGCAATGCACTACGAAACATTGCTGCATTAGAAATCAAAGAGCTTTCAGAAAGCTGAATTCCCTGTATACGTAGGAGACTAAACCTACTTGGAGCAAGAAGGAAATGGACTTCGTGATATCATTGTAGTATTTCTAGGAAAGATGAGTCATGGAGCTTGACCAAATATAGTATTGCTGTAGGGAAGCTAGCCTTTAATTGACGCTGCTTTTTTTTTCCCTCTCCGGGAAAACAGGCTCGGGTTTCTCTTGTAGAAAATCTGGGAAAACAACTTTCTTTTTTTAAATGAATCCAGGAAATGTTATGAAATATTCTAGTTGTGGATGCAGAGTGTAGAATACAAAATACACATTTCAAACCTCAGATTCGAAAAGCACTTATGCATGGTTTTAAACACACAACTTGCCCTACTGGAAGTGTACTAGCATTCAGGAAATCATCTTCCTCAAATCGGTGTAACTGCTCATGTACTTCAGTACTTGGCTGGTGCAAAGGCCACACTACAGTTCTACTAACTGTTTTTTTTCAATGCTTGGGACGAGATGATCTAACAGAACTGAGATGACAGAAATAGGGTTTAGCGTCTTACACAGATTTAATTCTTTCATGTATCAATATTCAGTATTAATTTTCCACTCCTTTGAGAAACATGCAAGGAACAAAGAGATCTATTAAAATTCTACATTAGGAAAAAGATAACATTTCTATCATCTACAGTATATGTACTAGCCAAAAGTATTTGCCAAAAAAACCCCCACAGTATTACCTTGATTACATCCTCATTTAAGCAATTTTTACACCTCTGCAACACATTGTTCTTGATTTATACCAATATAAATCAGGAAAGAATTGGGACAAGCTATTTCAAAAGTCTGTGGGAGTAGCTGAAGAGTCCATTCATATTACCTTGGTAGATGCTTTTAAAAACAACGTTTAATAGTGTGTGACTCATCAAATTAAACTTGTTTATAACAGAGGTTGTTTTTGAACGTTAGATTGCCACTCGGTCACAAAGAAAGACCAAGATGTTAAAGAAGAAGCTGCAGATATGCTGGCTAAACCAGCATAGACTTATTTAAAAAGAAGGGTTTGACTCAATCATTTATTCTAACTCATCTGTGCTTTTCCTAAAAGCATCTTCCACTTACTTACATTTTGGCATTGTATTTAGAAAAGTTTTCCCACTAAATAAGTTCTGTTATATAAGTGCTAGTTTAAAATACAACTATAACATTCGCAGTTGATGTAAATTGCTATAGCTCTTTATACTTGCATGGATCATCATTAATTCACGTGTAGGTTAGATATCACAGGCACTGAAGATGTAAAACCTTACAGAAGTGTTATCATCTCTTTTATTACTGTAATTAATCCTACAGGAGCTCTCCCCATTAAAACCAGCCGCTATACAAATATTGACACCACTAACTCATCTGACCAGCATGTTCTTTCATTCCCATTGGAACTAAAACAGCCTTAAAGCAAAGTTACTATCATCAGCTGTAAAAATAATATATACTTTCATAGCAAGGAAGCAGTTAAATACACACATTTCACAAACACCTGACAAATTTACATGGTATAGCATTCAAACTTTAAGAAAACTGAAGGAAAATATTGTTGAAAAATGTATTTTTGTTGAAATACTATGGCATCACAGAGTCCTGCCAAACTTTTAGAATAACAAGATTTTAGGTTTGGCTTGTCATAGGTAAAAAAGGCAAATGAAAAAAGAATTATGCTATGTTTCAAAGACTACTTTTCCACAAGATGAAACTCCAAAAACTTATTCACTTCTGAAAGGATGGTTGCTTAGATAGTCTTAATCTTCAAAGGCATACTACGAGGTGGTATTTGCCACACACAACCAATTTTTTTTAGTATTTTTTTTTTTTAGAGGAAGGGACTTTTCATATGGTCTGCCTCTTTCCTTAAGAACACTAAATAATCTCAGATATGTGCAATACTGAGGTTGCAGCCAAGGTGGTATATCCAAGTTAGAGGGTGTTTAATAACCTGCAAGCGGTGTCTTCTTATCAGTGGAAGGCAGAAGAAAGCATCAGTCTCCAGGCAGAAGTCTTGAAATTCTTCTGATTTGTGGACTGTTATATTTAGCCCAATATTGTCCATTTGAAACCAGGATGACCGCTGAAATCTATAAGTTTTCCCGGCCTCTTTATCACCAGAGGCTTTCAGAAGAAGGAAAGAACTACACAGTGAAAATGTGGAAAACATGATTCTGTGAACAGAGCAGGACATTTCACTGGATATGGTATTGACCTGTTCCATCTGATTATAAAAAGTGTTTGGGTTATTCCCACTGTTTGCCTAATGGCTAAAAAAAAAGCAGAATTCTCCTCACTGCTCTCTAACATAATGACGTAAATCACACTCTTCCAGGAAGATGTGCAGTGCTTATTCTGTAAGTTCCTGTTAAAGGAGAATTGTATGTATGTTATATTATGAATACATTGTTTGAATCTCCTAAGCATACAAAAAGGTAAAAACTGGAGCTTTCTATTGATTTCAGCAAGAGACCATAATTCTCTGAAGACAGGACTTGGCTGTTTGTCTTTAAAAAGCTGAAGCTTTGGAAAGTGCTTAACAATTGCAGTCCTCCTATTTTTCAGCCAGCTTTACTGCTGTTAGCAAAAGACCCTTGCTGTGGCCTGATAATGTCTAGTACAGGTACCTGAATAGAGGGTGTATCAGAGCTCAGAGCATCAAGTGACATCCTACTGAGGCTTTATTTCTGGACTGTCAATGAAGCTGAAAGCTCCTGAGGAATTCAGAAGTGGGCCACTACCGAAGGCTGATCAAAAGGATTCAGAAATCAAGCAATTGCCTCTAATTGGATCCTTACAGCACTTACAGAGAGAATTCTTTCAGAAACCTACTTTTAGAAGGTGGCATATAGAAAATTTCAAATGATATATAGCTAGAGTACCAGTAATTAAAATTGGACTACCATTCATTGTATGCTTTAGAGATGACTGATTCCCTGAATGCTCAGAAAGGCCCTTTTCATCCTTACTAAATAATACCTGAGCCTGGGACATCCTACCCTCTCTATTTTCAGACTTGGTCCTACTATTCTTATCTTCTCTATGTTAGCAAATCCTGCTCATGTGCTCAGGAATAGCATGAAGTATGTAGTTCACGTTTAGATCAGTATAGTTCTTCTAAGGGCTGCGAGGAAAAAAAGGATTCCCTTGAATTTAAAACTTCCTCAGCAGTGGGCTGAAACTGGTGGCAGGTTAGTGCATGGCTGTGCATTTGCAATGTTACTTTTGGATGGCACTCGCGCTGTTGAAGGTGCCTGCCCTGCCACGGAGAAGATTGACATGACAGTTAGAGGCAAGTATCAATTAGCTGAAATCAGAGTGCTTATTCTCATGCAAATTATGGATTGTGAACACAAGAAACAAACTCAGGCTAACATCTGTCATATAACACCTACAAAAGATTTCTGCTTTCGTGTCTCAAGGCTGTCTTGGGTTAGCCATAAATCGTATTTTGACAGGGTTTAATAAAATACAAATTATGGAACTTGTGAGTCATGCTCAGTATTTCCATCAGACAAATTCAAATGAGTGTACATTTTAACTGAGCTGTAAATAGATTAAATTGCAAAACTAATCCTCTGAACTTTTGTAGCTTTACAGATTTTGGGGGAATACAGGCTCACATTCAGAATTCCCTCCTAAAGTAATGCTGAGCATGACTGTGTAACACGTTTGTTAGAGGCAGGATTAGAGGGATTTACCCAACATTATATCAGATACTGTATGTGTCTTAGACGTGTACATAAGCATTTTTTGTCACTTTCATTCACCAGCGAAGCCCAAGAAACAAAAGGAGCCCCAATGGTCTTTAACCTTTCTGCAGCATCACTAGGCTCAGATTCATCCTGCTGAATGACAAGTGCACAGCCGCGGTGTTTAGGAGCGGAGCTGCTGTAAGCTTCCTCTGGACTCGAGGGGACAGGCAGCTCCAGCCCATGACTCACCCTGACCTGACTTGCCCTTGGGAGGCTGCTGCCCTGGAAATAGCTGCATGTCCCTGCTGTGCCCGTTTTTGGAGGGACGCCTCAAAGCAACTAGAGTCCTCCGTTCGGCACCTCATCTAAATGCTTTACTTTTGGCTGAGCTGCTGTGATTCTCCTCTCCTTTCTATCTTGTAGAATTGATTTTGCTGTCAAAAACATGATTGCGTTTCTGCAGCAAAATATTAGGGAAATAAGCTCTAAAATCTTAAGGGACCAAAAAAAAGATGAAAAGGAAAAAAAAGTTAATATGTCCAAACATTTTGATCTAACACTTGCATGAAAAAGCACCAAATGGAAACTTTTTGTGAAATGTCATTCAGTTTTGATTGAATCTGGAAGGAACCTTATCTTTGCTTTCTCTTTTTCTCTCTTTTCTTTTGCTTTTTTCTTTTTTTTTTTTAGTTCTGTCTTGGGGCAACTACTACGTATTGCTCATGCAGTTTAAGTATTAAAGAGCTAAGGGGGCAAAATATTAAAATTAAGGCTAGTTCAACTAAACGGCCTGTGTGGTTTCATCAGAAATCACTTTCACATCATGAACCGTCTCCTGAAAACTGTAGAAGTGCCCAGGTAGCCAAGCACCTTAATAGACCAATGCACATGTATAGTTGTACCTATGAATGATGTTAAATTACTCCAATTCTTCCTTGCTTACACTTTGCTATAGCCTAATCTTTGAAGGTTAGCCTGATTCCCTTTATATGTGGTTTTCAGACAACTTCTCCAGATATGCACAAAGCTGAAAAAAAATTGTACAATGGTTTTACTGGTGAAGTCCTAGAGCACGTGGTATGCATGATTTACCACATATTTCCAGAAATAAGAAGCATGTCTGGGCTGCAGTTTACACACACGAGTCCCATATTAAGCCTGACAACTCTCAATGGAAAATGGCCTCCTTTCCATGGATTTCTCATAAGTGATGTTTTGCCTAGTTTTACCACCCCACTTCATTGATTTGGAGGAGCTTATTAGCAGACTGAATGTGTAACATTGTTTTTACCCCACAGAATGAAAACTGTATGTCCACAGAAGACTGAGTTGCTTTAAATCTAGACTTCTCAGTAATAAGAGAACTCTTAATAAGATTAATCCACTAAAATATAAAGCAAACTCAAACTAATATTTTATGTTTTCAAACTAACAAATCTCTTCAGAGTGATTCATTCTCATTTCATCTTTTTTAAAAAAAATCACTTCAGATAATTTGTTAAACAATGGGTAAAAATTCAGGTTTTGTTATTTTTTGTTGAAAAATTCTGAGCAGACCTGAATTAGTGAAGTATTGCAGAAAGAACATGTGCATCATTTCTTAAGGTAGAAGAAAATATGTCTGTAAAGATTTTACTTATATTTTGGAACTTGATGCCATTGTATTTATATCATTTTAAAATGCAGAGAGAAATAATAATAAAAAAATATTAGAAAAAGCTGTTGCAGAACATAAGTAAGTTTGCTGCTTTCGGATAAATGAGCAATAGCTACATAACTGTCATCACACAATCACTTTTAAGCCTTCTTTCATGGTGTACAGCTGTGGTTTTGGCCAATGCAATTAATTAGAGGGTGAAATCAAAGCCATGTATCTTTCTCCTCTCATGTGATTTTTACTCCCTGTCCTAATATGGCTATCATGCCCTTCTAATTATATTAGATGCAATTAAATTGCGTCTTTCCAACCAACATTTCCATATTCCTGTCAGATAATATACATACCGTCAAAGAAAAGCATATTAATAAGTGAAAGACATTAGTGTCACTTGTAGATAAGAGGAAAGAAGTCCTTAAGAAACTGCTGCTCTTCACGGTGCACAGTGCAACCGTGAACACTGTTGCCATTCTAGGAAAAGGAGAGACATAGTGAGACAATTCATTGCCATGTAGGATCAGATTTTCAAGTTTCCAATGACCAGCAGCATCTTCACTTAGGGATGCTGAGTTCAAAATAGCTTAATTTAGATCCACACTAATGTGAAAATATTGGTAGTTCCAATATTTACATTTAAAAAATCAATACATAATTATTCCTGTTCTTTTAGTGTTTTTTATGATAGTGTGGTTTTATTGAATTTGCAGAGTTACTATTAACTGATTCTTCTAAGTCCAAAGCTAAATTGTACACTTGATACCCTAACTCTGAAATGACCTTCTGCATGTTTTGTGAATATGGTCAAGAGAGTCAAAGATGTTATTCCAGGAACAGGCTGAACAAAGGATAATTAATGATCCTCTGGACAGATCTGCTGATACATACTTTGCCACAAATACAACAAGAGCCCTGAAAAAGGTTGAAGGACAAAAGGCAGATACTACTCTCATAGTAGTATCTGCCCCTTGTTCACACCAGTTTTGATTTCCACAGCTTTTGCAGATGTCCATAAGCCCAACTATAAACTTTTGTCTCAGCCAGAACTCCACACTGAGGAAAGAAAATTCATGTAAGCCTAATATATTTTTTCTGTATTTCACAAAATACTGCTAGACTTACAAAGATTGTGCCAATTATGTTTTGTCTGTCCTACCTAGTAGAAAAAAGGGATCTGTGAGAAGGACATACATTTCCAAAGGAAAATTATTTTAGTCATGAAATAATTAATTTTGTATTCAGCCCAACTAGAATTATTAGACTACACATTCCCAATATATCAATATCAGAGAACCCAGCTTCTTTAAGAGGTTTTTTTCCTCTTCTCCAGCTAATAACTTTGTGATAGTCTTACATCTAAGCACAGAAAGATTTCTCCAAGCCTTTCCATCAGTATCAAGACTTCCATCATCATGAGATCGGAAGTTGGTACTCATAACCTTATTGAAATCTCAATCTGAGGTACCAGCCACATAGTGGTATCTCATTTCTCCTAGAGAACTGCCTTCCACATGTAAACAAAGTGAGCTTAGTGAGGCAGAAACCCCTGAACTCATCTGTGTTCCATCACAACAAAGATCCTCTTGTTCCCTTGGAGGGACTGATGAATCTCATCCTAAAATGGATCAAAATTTTGCCTCTAAGTGTCTTTTTTTCTCCAATAAATATAGAGAAAACCTAAATAAATAGCTGAAATGCAGACATCTCTGTAGCAAACAATTAAATTTACATGAAATTAAATTTCACCCTAAGGGTCTATAATTAAAGTGCAATTATATTCCTCAGTTACATGGACAGGATCCCACCCACGGTCTTAAAACTACTGTTGTCACTATTATTTATTTGCAGTGAGCTAGAACAAGAAGATTTGGATCAAGGTTGACATCTCATTGTACTTAGTCTCATACAACCACTGTCTCAAAGCATGAGACTTTCAGTTTAAGACTGAATATGAATAAGTAGAACACACAGAAGGGGCAAAGTGAAGGAGAACAATAGCAACATCACGTGGCTATGTTCATTAACCATGAATTCATGTGCTTAAGTACAGTAATCATTTATTGTCTCCATGATGAATCATCACAAATCATAAATCCATAAATTAAGAGATACTCACAATATCCCCTGACGCTTATCTGGACAAGATGTCCTTCTGGCACGATAGAAAAATTAGTTCAGTTAGCCTTTGGAGGAGGAAGATACAAGCTTTACACAAGAGAAGAGGTAAGAATATTAATGATGAATAACACAAGCCACATTTTGCAAAGAACCAAAATATATTGAGCAAAATTGTTTCAAAATCCTTCTTTTATATTTTTTTTATTTTTGTTTCTTTTTTCCTGGTTTGTTTTTGCCACTTCTGGTCTCAAATAATAAAAAAAATGTTTGGAATTGCACCTCATTTTGTTAAGATGTACCATGGTAAGCAGTCTCTGTTGTTACAGCTAGACTACTAGCAGTAACCAAAGTACACAGTTTAAGGTCAGCTAGTTTTGCTGTGACTGCAAATTATCTTGACTTGTCCTTGTGGGAGATTTGGGTAGTTTGCTAAAATGGACCCCAGCTGGATATGGACAGAGAAAGATGGAGAGGCCCAGAGTTGATGAAATACTCCTTTCTGTCTTTTCTTACAATACCTATTTCAATTTTAAAAACTATGAATGGAAACAATAAAAAATGAACAAGAAAACAGACTTCCAAATAGGAATGGATGAAAGCAAAACATTACAGATTGATCAAAAAAAAGGAGGCCCCCAAGCAGCCTTCTGAGTATGCTGTGAAAAAAAACTATCAGGAAATATGTGATAGCATATGGAGAGGTGGATGATAAAACCTTTCAAACACAAAATCTGCAAGGGGCAAGATACCAAAATCTGCTGGAAGAAACTGGTGAGATGCAGACACAGACCATGTTTGGAAAAGCACCGGCTGTACCTTACAAGCTTCCAAGCTCTTTTAAGTAAGGAACTTGTGTGTTTTTCCTTTTGTCCTTTTTTTTTCTTCCAAAGGATGATTAGTTTTCAGGCATTAACAAAGTGTGCAAAAGTATTATGTACATGCAAAGACATTGCTAAGTGTTGCACATGAAGAAGTCTGTCATCAATTATATTTCAAGCAATTACTTTGATATCATCTTTTTTTTTGTTTATAGTAGGCTACCATGAACAAGGATGTCCCTCAGGAAAAAGGATTTGGGGAGGGGAGAGGACGTAGGAAGAAAAGGCTCTGAAAACAATATTTGGCTTGAACCTTTTTCTAAGTAAAAAAAAAATGAATCATGTGCAAAGTTTTCAGTGCAACAAAAGAAATCTTGTTTGCTTGCCAAAAAGGTTTGTTATGGCAATGACAGGAAACAGGAGAAAAAGAGGTGGGATCTGAGGGATTTTAAGAATTAAAAAAAAAAAAGTAGTCTACAGATTTTGAGGTCGCTTTGCCTAGTATATATGTGGGGGTTTTTTCCTTGGTGGTTATGTTTTCCTTGGGTAGCTGATAAAGTAATAATTGGTTCCATGTTCAGGAGCGCTTTGGCTTTAGCTTCATTTCTTGAATGCAAGGAAAAACGAACGTAGTTCACAATCACATTTTTCCTTTTTTTTTTTTTTGGTAACAGTCTGAAGAATGAAAGCATGATTCATTTCATAACAAGGAAATGATGCTGCAGCTACATGTAGAGCAGGAGTTCTTGAACTGCACTTGTTTGCATCCCACCGTGAGCCATTGAGGAGGAGCGTGCCTACACCAGGAGAGCTGGGATGTCCGTGCTGTGCTGGGGGAGCAGAGGTGCCGGGACACGAGCCAGGCTGGGGCTGGGCTCTGGATTGCAGCACTGCCTCTGACCTCAGGTTTCTGGGCAAATTAGCCTGTGGAGAGAACTGCAATGTGTGGTGCAAACACAAGTGAGTAATGCTGCAAGATCCAGCCTGGGACCAGACTGGCACCTCTTAGGATGTGAAGGGATCTTGGTAGGCTGTGTGACAGCAGCAGTGCTTTCTCCCAGATACCCAGTGTGCTCCACCAGTCCTCCCCTGCAGACATGGCTGTGGCTGTCTGTACTGTGTTAAACCAGGATGAAGCTTCCAGCTTTCTGGAATAGCATTAGGCCATCTACAGCCTTAATTGAATCTCTACAGACCAGCACAGACACAGGAGCTGCTGCCCTTGTCAAGGTACAGAACAGCCCAGCGCCATTCTGGTACATCTAAGACACTGCTAGTGATACATCTTGAAGATGATCTCTTCTGGTCCAGCAAAGTTCTCATGTTTTAAAATCAGTCTTTAAAATTATAAAACATGGCCTGATTCTGCCCACGTTACTCACATGAATAATTTTTATGAATTGGCCCACCCAGCCATCCACAGTACAATGACGTTAATTGTGTTGGATCCATCTAAACCAAACTTGCCTGGTGACAAACCAGCTTTCATAGGGTGATTTTGTACGACAATGGCATTTCGTGAGAGTTAGGACCTAAAGGTGTGACCAGGGTCTCAGGGCTTCCTCCTGTCTGTATGTAGTGAAAGACCCTGAAAACCCAGAATCAGACCTTTAATATTCAGCCCACCTGTAATGGCAGCATGCAAAAACATCCTTAAGAAACTGGAAAACATAGTACCTTGTTTAATGTAAACATATGAGGGTGTGAATGGAAGTTGATATCTTTTAGAGTCCTACAGAAAAAGCTTGCAAGTTAAAACCAGCCATCTCACTGAAATAGGATTTTAATACCCCTTAAAAGTTACAGTTAGTAATCAGAAGATTGTCCTTACATAGCACTATCAAAATCCTTTTATATTGCCTTTTTTTTTTTTTTTGTCTCTCTAGTCACAGGAAATACAGTTTTCACCATCTAAATGCAATTTCTTGCCTTAATTATGAAATCACAATTTAGGAAAACAATATTCTTTGTGCTTTGCAGGTCTCCCTTATGAGGAATGCAGGCTACTGCGGTATGTTTATTTAAGTACCATGCTTATACTAGACTGTAGTTCCCACGTGACTCGCTAGCTCAGTTTTCATTGCCCCTGGCTCTCTTTTATTATTTACCTTGCTTCTGAAGTTCCTTGTAAGGAGATTAGAAGCCTTTACCAAAAAATACAATGAGTTTGGGGCTCATTTTAAATGCAGTTATTCACCCCGCAAAGTAAGGATGAATAACTTGGTGACTGAGTCACAAAACTGGCTGTAATGCCTGCCTCCTGACTCTGGCCAGACTGGTACAGGACCACAACAGGCACATTGGCCATCTTACACCCAGAGCAGAATGAAGGCAGAATAGGAAGGCAATGAAGGAGATGGGGAAAGAAGCGTGGTGAGCAAGAAAGCATTTGAGGCATTTGAATCTGTCTGTAGAGCGATTATAAAATGGATCTGTATCTTTGAACAGGATCCCAAAATGACTGAAGAACCTGAGACACGACTGAGGGTAGGGATGAAAATCTGTCTTTCAGCCACTGACGTGACGTGAGGGGACATCTGCCAGCTCAGGAGGGAGTCCAAAGCCCAGGAAGATAATCAAAGCAGTAATAAAATCTCATTCAGGAACTCATTCTAAGTTAACGCTTTCCACTGCTGCTACATTTTAGAGCAAAAGGCGTCTTTCCCACATTTCAGTGTGCAGATACCCTCCCCCAGCCCCCTTTACAGCAAACTAAGCAAAGTAGGCAGGTGGAATCTTTTCCAAAATCATCATCTAGCAACTGGTGGTGCCTAAATAGATGCCTGCAGATGCCTAATTAACATTCATAAAGCACTTGAATCCCTTAGATGAAGTCAGTATACAGTAAAAGCATAAATTATTATTATTATGGATAGTAACTGCTTCAGAAAACAATTTTTACCATTCTAAAAAAAAAGTTTTATTATTCCTTTTGCTAAAAGAGAATTCAGTAAAGACCAATTGAGAAAGCTTTTTTCCTACACATTAATTATTGTACTCCTACATAAATAGTAACAAACCCATATTAAAAGGTGCTCAGGAGTCTCAGGAGCTTGGATTTCTAACAAAATCTAAGATTCCATTTAAATCTGACAAAAAGCTGGACAATCAGCAATCATTAATGTGTTTGAAATTTTAAAGCAGACTATTCAATTATGCTACAGAGTTGCTAAGAGCATTCTGCATCCTTTCCTTGTCCCTGACCCTTAAACTGCTTTGCATCTGGATGTTTAAATACTTTGCACAGCTGTGTCTTGCAGACTTCGCCTTCTCCATCTGCTTGTTTGTTTTCCTGGTTTTATTTTTCAGGCTGCTATTTTGTATAAGCAAAATTATCCTTTTATGTCTCCTCTGCCTCTGTTGTTTCTTCTAGATATTGTAAACTACAGCATCTGTGGTACTTCTCCCGTTATAGATTTATATTCTTCTAGGTAGTGTGGGATAAAGATAAGAAGCCTCAATAGAACATGAGGCTGATGCCTTAGTCTGACACATAAATCCCCAAAGCTTTTTGCTGAAATTTTCTACAGAGTATCCCCCTAGTGTATAAATGACTTCTGCTGATTTTTTACAAGTATATTTCACAGGTCAACAGAAAAATGGAAGACCAGCCACTGGCCATTTGACAGAACAAAGATACTCTTTACATTAGCAAGAGTGACACTTTTTTTTGTCAGATAATCTAAATACTCTGACAGTAAATCTTCCTAAAAACTGGGTGCATGACCTAAGAAAAGCAGCAATTCAGATGTGATTTTTAAAGCATTTTTCTGTCTTTGGGTCAGCATGTTTGCAGAATGAAAGGATGTGTCCTGACCTTTTTATCTCTGAAGGGTGGGAAGTAACTTCAGATTCAGACATTTATCTCTTATATCCTAGAAACAAACTGGGCCAAGTTTTCAAGTTCTATCTCCCGGTTATTTCTGGATTACTGAGCTTTACTTACTCTGAACCATTTCATAAAGGAAGTTAAAAATTAATGCCACTGCTTAGCTATATACTTAAATACGAGCTCAGCTTTCAGCACAAACAAATGTTCTTTGCTTAGTTGGGATTGTCTGGAAAAAAAAAACCCAAATACAAAATTGTTTTGATGTGTTCTATTCTAAGAATCTGTTAATGACTTATGAATAGAACACACAGATGTCTTTGTTAGGTCAGGATCATGGCTTTCTTACCAGATATCAGAAGTAGATATAATAGGACAAAAGATAGGGGTCACATGCTGAAGAGCCGTGGTGCTTATAATACCCTACGCCTTTCATATTCATTGCATTAATCCCTAATCCTTTGTTCCCTGTGACTGTTATCCTGTACAGAGCGCTATCTACATGAAACAAATTGCAAGATCAGAATCTTACCTGCTTAAAGAAATCTCTCAGATTACCTTAAAATTTCATTTGTCAGGTTTTGTAGTAGCTGTTATATCCTGTTGAATAGTTGTGAAATGTCAAGAGCAAGGCAACAAAACATGCCCCACTGAATAGAAGATTAGGAAACAGGAATCACTGAAATCTAACTCTGGATGACCTTGGGGAGAGGGAGGGGAAAGAAGGTAATGCCTAATTTTCATAGTAGCTTCTGATCATGAGCTTTGCTCTTTGACACAGTTTGCACTCAACTCACAGGTGATGCATGGTACTTCTAGCTCCCCTTGGCTCCAGGGAAGTCTTAGAAATGTTGGGAATTGCTGCCTGAGCCTCACAGGGAAATGTAACCATCTCCAGGTAAATTCCCAATAGTTCTATAAATAATCACCTTGGAAAAGAAACCTTAAAGAAAAAAACAGCATCAAGCTTAGGGTGAGTGTCTACAGTTTGGTGTATCCAATTCACATTTTCTTTACTCATCAGTTCGTCTAGATTCAGGGACTTCAGAGAAAAGACCATTAAATTACCTAATCTTCATCTCCTGTTTATCACAGGTACCTAACATTTCCCCATGTTACCCCTGAACTGAGCTCAGTAATTTGTGTTTGATGGAAGGTGATTTTATCATATGCCACCATTCATCAGCTCCTCCAATGTCATACTGTAGCCCACTGTGTACTAATTTTAATTAGGCCATGTCTGTATTAAAACTTGTTGCTGATTTGTAATTTTGTAGTTGTGCTTAGGAATCCCAGTTGTAGACCATTTTGCTTTCAGCATTCAGAACTGCAACAGGAATTTATTCCCTGCCTCCCACAGATTACAGTCTAAAATAATTCACTTGGGAACAGTAAACTCCCCTTGCTTTCTTATGGTACTCCAAAGGCTAATGCTTTGGTTAGAAAAGTACTAACGTTTTATTATTGTTAATGGTAATTAAAGAAAAATGAAAGATTCAACACAATTTTTTAGAGAAACCTTACCAAAATGAAAAGCTAAGTTCTCATTCTTACCCATTTAGGTTTTAAGCTCTACTTGAACAGTGAAAGGAGGGGAAATGTAATAAACTCACTGACCACCCTAAGGACTGAGGCACCTAAAAGATTTTGTATTCTTACCTCAGCAAATGTCAATAGCAACCCTGAATGTGACCCTTGCTATATTTGCCTGGCAAGTTTGTCAGTTATTCTGAAGTGCACTGATTTATGCACCCATAATAATGGGACTTTATGAGCTATGTGTGTTTTATTACTTGAGGCCATAGGTGTATGAGACAGAAAATGCTGGCTTTAGGGCTCCTGATAGTGGTTCAAAAAGGCAAAGTCATATGATGTAAAAGGCTGATTCTATATTATCTCATTCAACTGGCTCAAATTTGTTCAAAAGAAGCTGAAGGGTTAACTTTGTACCAATGGTCTTCGTACTAGAGTAGGTATTGTTCATCTTCTCCATTCCATCTTAATACCAGAGCTGATATAATTTGTTCTCCTGTCTTTGGAAAAAAACATAATGCCAAAATAAACTCTGGCATCTGTACTCTGGCTAATGTGACAGAAGTACAGCCATCTGATCACAGCCAAGCTGGATCACATGTGTTTCATACAGGAGTGATTTTGCTATTGATCACTAACAAACATAATATTAGTGACAGCAGAACTGCAGCGTAACTTGCCACACTTGAAGGAAGGCTTTATGAATAGTCTTCTATACTATCTCTTGACACAGCATCTTTTGTCCCAATCAGTATTGATATGAAATTTCTAAGGTGTGGAGAAATCCTCCCTGCCCCAACTGAAATACCCTCTCCTTCAAGACTGGCTGCAGCTGTTAGTGTCCTCCACCCAAACGGCCAAGGCATACACTTAACCTCAAACTGACAAGAGGAAATAGTTTCATACCTGACAAGGGGGTAGTTTTTCATTTCCCCCACCCAAATACCACATGGGAAATGTGTTAGGTGGGTAGAGATAAAACACACCCCAAATAATCCCATGGTTGCTTTAGCAGCCAAAACATCCTACGGTGTGTTTACACCATGTCCTCCTGATGAACATGTCCTGGGTGAGGCTCTGCAGCTGGCTTTATTTTCCACATTCTGCAGTTATCTGTGTGTCATTTTCACAGAATTATATGAAAATGCTTTCCAGTTTTTACAGACTTCTTTGGAAGGAACTGCTTTTACCTACAACAAAAGAACAGTTTTGTTTCTTAACAGCACTGAGGATAAGCCAAAATGCACTAATTTCTCCTCACTTGTAAAACATTTAACATATCGCTACCCACACCCTGTAATTTCAAGACTCCTAGGATTTATATTTTAAAAGCATAATTGAAACTTCTTGGCGAGGGCCCTATGACTTCCAGTCAAAATGGTTATAGAAGAAAAATTCTCTGTCTTCATGTAAAAGAAATGCTGCCTAAATTAAAAGCAGTTGATATTAGCTCTTTTTCCCCTATAATAATATCTACCATTAAGATGACAGCTAAAATATAAGGTGTTCTTGCATTTCAAGGGACTGTGAGAGGAAAAAGGGTTGGTGGGGTTATTTTAATGATGCCAAGCTGAACTCATAATATATTTTGTCAAAACACCTGTTTGCTCATCTACATATGGAAATGTATTTTTAATTTAGAATCCATTCAAGATCTCCTGCCTTAACTCATCATATCATAACTCAATGCCTAATCTAGCACAGGAAAGAAAGTGCAAATGTTCATGTTGTGTGTGCTATACTGCAACTGTAGTTTTCTTAAGATTTGAAAATAATTTAGTTTAAATAAATTCATCTGTATTATTTCATTGCTACTTTCAAGAGAAGTGGGTGTGGGAGTGTTGTTGAGGTTCAGCACTATTTTCTGCTCTATATAAAAGCTATGTAGATGTTCTGGAGAGAAGCAGGTCTCCAAATCATACCAATGTAGAGGGCACTCAGCCTCCTATCGAATGCAGATACTCACATACTATCAGTGAAGAACAATAACCTAAAACTAAATTTTAGCAAAATGGATCTGATGGCAGAAAGAAAGGACAAACATTCTTAGGAACCATCAAACACCATAACCTGAGCTCAAAGGTATGTCTGTGCTTTCTGGACTGTTAACCTTGCATCTGTCTAAAGAGCTCCTAGAAACTCCTTATACCTGTATTGCACCAACTATTTTTCCCCCAGTTTCTGCCAGGCAGAAGGCTACACCCCAGTCCAACATCCTTGGCCTCCAGTGCCATGGACCTGGGGCAACAGCAATCCTCTTTTCTCTTCGGAGCAGAGTCACAGGATTCTACAGCCACTGCCTGGCTCAGCATTTAGCTACTGTCCAGAGCGACAAGAATGCATCCCCTTGCCCTCCTTTGCTGGTGAATGTCCCCCTGTAATAACACCTGACCCATAGTAATCCCCATTTCATACTACACAGACAACAAATTGTTCTGATTTTGCTTGCAAGCCAGTTTTCTGTTTTCTACATGTTTCATTAGCTTACAGGGAGAAAAAAAAGTTTAATGTTGACTGTAGTTCATTTCCTTCTCAGCACTGTTGCCCGTAGGCCAGAGACTGACGGCAGGTCTACAATACTAGATCAAAATGAAAGGCCAGCTCTGAATTTCAATTATTCAAAGTAGTGTTGAAAAAATGGGCTCTCCCTGCTAGGTTCTACGTTAACAATTATACAATTACACTGATGCAATGGTAGCTATCAAAGAAAAATCAGAGATTCATGAAGGGGACAAAATTTACTCAGCAGTTTACCCGAAGTTATGAAATTCTGTTGCAAAGGAGATGAGCATGATCACTAATCTTGGCGTGTTTGTAATAGTTCTCTTATACTAACAATCACTTACAGTAGGTAAATGAGAGATAGCCTTACAGGAGATAAGAAAATAATGTTATGCTTTTGAAAAGCCAAATGGAGTGCTGTGATTGTCATTTTGAACTTTTTTTTACGTTTTCCTAATCTGTGTAGTCTTGTCTGCAGTTGAACTCTAAGACCCTAGGGGCAGGAAAACTGTTAATTCATCAGAGAAAGAGCTCTCTTTGTTCTAGGTCCTGTATAATGCTCAGCAAAAGCAGCCTTAATCCCTTTAACACAAATAAAAACAAATAAAGGTATCGTAGTGTAGCATTGGAAGAGACTTCAAAGATCCAGTAGTCTATCTGCTTGCTTTGAGGAATAATTAAATGTGCTTAGGCTATCCATGACAAGTCTGTCTAACCCATTCCTAAGACAGATGTCTGTTTTCAGGAGAGAAATGGGATTCTTTGGTTACTTTCTGAAGCCTGCCTCACTGCTTAGCTCTTCTTGTATTTACAAAGTGTTTCCAGTATCCATGTGGATGGGAGAAACAAGGGGAAATTTTAATTATAATAAAATGTTTGTTTGTTTTTTTGGTCAGGTACCTACATATGACACTTGCTGACAAGAGAAAGAGAGCCCTAAGTCTCAGCAGTATAGCTTTAGAGAAAAAGCATATTTTATCTGTACCATCAGAATACTTCTGATGTCAGTGCCTAGTTTCATATGTGGCTATCAAATATTGACTTGCTTTTAAGTAGCTCTGAAGTAAAAATGAATTAAACCTATATTTGTCAGGAACACAGTAAAAAATTATGAGTTAAGAGCAATGGACATCATCTACCTGGAATTGTGCAAAGCATTCGACACTATCCTTCATGACATCCTTGTCTCTAAATTGGAGAGACATGGATTTGACAGATGGACCACTCAGTGGATAAGGAATTGGCTGGATAGTCGCACTCAAAGAGCTGCGGTCAACAGTTAGATGTCCAAGCGGAGACCAGTGACGAGTGGTGTTCCTCAGGGGTCAGTATCGGGACCGGCGCTGTTTAACATCTTTGTTGGTGACATGGACGGTGGCATTGAGTGCACCCTCAGCAAGTTTGCCGACACCAAGCTGGTGGTGCAGTCGACACACTGGAGGGAAGGGATGCCATCCAGAGGGACCTTGACAGGCTTGAGAGGTGGGCCTGTGTGAACCTCATGAAGTTCAACAAGGCCAAGTGCAAGGTCCTGCACATGGGTCAGGGCAATCCCAAGCACAAATACAGGCTGGGCAATGAGTTGATTGAGAGCATCCCTGCAGAGAAGGACCTGGAGGTATTAGTGGATGAAAAACTGAGTATAAGCCAGCAATGTGCGCTTGTAGCCCAGAGAGCCAACTGTACCCTGGGCTGCATCAAAAGAAACATAACCAGCAGGTTGAGGGAGGTGATTCTCCCCCTCTATGCTGCAATTAGGACATAGGTTTGGTGCACATACAGACATAACTGGGCTATCTCTAATCTTCTGATCATTTCCTTTGCTCTTTTACTGATGGCAGAAAACCCATCAGAACGTTGGTTTTGCTGTGAGCAAAGTATGCTTGCACATAAACCTGAATACTTGCTTGGCAGCTGTATCCTATGGTATGCAGTTTTAGATTAAAACTAGCTTGGTATGTGCTACATGTGTTACAATCGCACTTCAATCTGAAGCCTCCATATATCCTAAATTGAAGCAGCAATGCATACTTCACACTCAGAAATGGTCTTCCAGCTCTGGCCATCTGTGGGGCAGATGTGCAACACTTTTCTCACAGCTATAGCAAAAATGGTTTCAGACCAACCTTCCTGTTGTGCTTCTTCTCATCAACCCATTTCCAGATCTCACTGCTGGCAGCAGTCATATTGCATGTTTGGTTTAATAGCTTTGCACCCCTGATTTAATCCATCCCTTATGTGTGCACACATTCCCCCAGGCTCTCTTGGCAATGTCCCTGAGGTGCACACAAGTGAATAGGGAAGAAGATGACAACTATGGCACTAAAATGAAAGTGCACCTACCGAAATGGGAAAGTGATGCAAACCATAAGAATGTGTGGTAAACTTGGGCACAGAAGATATCACATCACGAATCCTAGACTGCCAACATATTTCAGGAGCACGTGGGCAGATTTTATCAAAAACAACTTCATAGTCCCTTCGCCACTATGACAACACAAACACACACCCTACTGCACCGATAATCTAGAACTGACTACATGTTAACTGCAAATAAGACATAAGGGTCTTTAGTGCACTTTGCTGTGTGCATTTGCTTAACCACTTTCTTCCCCTAAAAGCTACTATTTTATAATATGATAGAAATGCTTGAGAGGAGAAAACACAACAGGGTGCTCTACTATCATATGAAACGTGAGCTTTAAATAAAAACCTTTTTTGTCTTTTGTCACAATCTCATCACAAAAAGTCATCCAGTCCTCCACACAGCTGTCAGACTTCACTTGGACACACGATGCTGCTGAGTGGAGATGACTCACCACACAAACCTGTGGCCCTTCCAGCAAGCCCTTCCAGCAAGCAATACCTGCCACACAGTGCTCACTGACAGCATGGACTAAAAAGGAGAGGAGGGCACGGGTGGGATGAAGCAGAAGACTCTCAATGTGTTACTATTTAACCGCAGAAAATGTGCTGCTTTTGTCTGATAACAGTTGAGTCAAAGCACTGCACATCACTGCCCTACAAACTAGCCTGCTGCTCTTTCTGTGGCTGTAAAAGGAAATGGGAACCCATGGAGAAGGGGTCTAATTTATCTCACCGCGGTTAAGTTCATTTCACCTGACACATGTCCTCAGATCTTCTGGTGAAAGTAATTATAAAAGTGAAATATATGGTAATATATGATAACAAGTGCTTGTTTTCCTGCTCAGACTAGTGCATCTCTAGTCTAGGAATACTGGTCAACATTTTCATATAAATATCTTCTTGCTTTGCTACAAATGTCTGCTGTTAATACTAATAAAACTATTTAAGAGTTTGCAGTTTGTTTTGTGAAGAAATAATACTTAATAAAAAAGAAATGTCTTCATGGTAATCTTTTGCTAACCTGACTTGTAGATTTTCATCCCAGTTTGAATAAATAATTTTTTTCATTTATTGTACCATGAAGGACAAGTCTAGTAACTGCAGATATGCTAAATGAGAGTAATTACTGGTATTGCACAGATATCCATTACAGCCCAGATAGCATTAGCATGTTGCATCCTGTTTGATGAGAACTCAGCACAGTGGTATTTGCTAATGTTATTACTTCTACGTTCAAAAGAAAGTGAAATGGGTCAAGATTCAGGAACTGTAACCATAGTAATGGGTAGCAGGATTCCAGCATTTAAAGGAGAACTGTTAAATTTTGAAGGAGATTAAAAGAGGGAAAACAAGATACAGAAAGAATGTAAAGGACCATAGCCTGCCAGTAATGCCAAAGGGCCCAAACCTGCTCCTGGTGAAATTATCTAAGCTCCTGTCAATTTATTGGAAAGAAGAGCAGAGCTTAGTCTAGCAATTAATCACCTTTCCTTATGAATTAAAATTGCTGGAGAGGATGCTTCTGTGCTTGGCCATCCAAGGAGTCCCAGGCGGGATGTGAAGCTCCATTCCCCAGTTCTGGCCTTTCCATATGCCAGAACAGAAGGATGCACACTCCATTTCAAACAGTTAAAGACAGCCTTTGCCAAATGAAATAAAGCTGTTTGCAGATTGAAACTTTGAGAATTTCAGCATGTATTTTTTCTCTTTTACCAATAAGCAAACATTGCACAACTCTTGAAGAAAAGCCATGTTCCAGATTTTCCAAGAATTTTAAGAATCATGTAGTTAAACTGTATTTTATTCCCATCATATCAGTTTCCAGGTAATGAAAGTGAATGTTCTCACACCACACTACAAGAGATTCAAATTCTGTCCTCACACCTATGCAGTATTTGTAACTTCATTATGTTACATGAATACAGTTCAGAGAAGAGTTTGAGCTAAGGTGCTAAGATTTCAGTCGCCTCCCCTTTGACTGTTAGTAGAATCTAAATTTTAGACAGCCAGACAGTCAGTCTCAATTTGTCTCTGGTCTCTATAATTATTTTTTACCTCTTAGATTATTTATGTACTTATTAATTAAAATGCACCATTAATTGAATGGTGCCTGTGTTCTCCAATCTTATTTTCATCATGCTTTCTTACCTTCCTTTTCAGCTTCTTATGCTTCACCAATTATTAAGGGTGCAATTTCTTTCAGTGAATTTTCTGCATCAGAAAGTTAGAGAGTTAGTCAAAATTATTAATCTAAACTCTCCGTATCAGTGGCGAGAGAGGCAGTGAGGGCAATTGACCTGTCTTTCCTCACTGAATACAGGAGGAGTCTAGACAAAGAGCTTAAAATAGGCAGCTAACTTTTAAATAGGTAACGCTGGATAAGATAATTAACAAATAATGAAAATAAATGGTTGCTAGCCTCCTAGGATGTTGCAGATGTTAACTAAGGAACAAAAGTGCTTTGAGAATGTTGAAATATTTGGATAATGCTGCTTGGTTGTTCCTATTTCTTCTGGCTCTTATAAATACGTGTCCCATTTAAAAGTTAATTCACTTTTGTTAGAAATGAATTATGACTATGTGGTGGTTACGTTCCACTTGCTTTCTTGCTTATAGGCAAAACCCTGCAACTAGGAAATTTGGTGACAAAATTCAGGCTTCTGCCAAAAATATTAGGTTTCTGGTCTTCCAAGGGAAACTGTGGTGTCAGCGTACTGGTGGTCTGTCAGTCTCTGCCTTACCTTAATATCTTCAAATTCTCTTTTGCTGGTTTCATTCTTAAGCAGCCCCCTGGCTGGCCTCTGAGTACATGATTGTTTTTCTCAGAGATACATTAAAATTACTTTTACCTTTCTGTGCCCATACTTGTAGCTCCATGAGCCCCCCTCTCTGTATGACCATGTGCCTGCCCAAGCCTGGAACCATCCCTTCTGGCCCTGAGGCGCTTCAGAGTCTCACCACCCCTCTGCAATATTCCCTGTCTCATGTGCACTCTAAAAATCAATAATGTCCACATCTGTAGGGCTCCCTGTATATCCATTACACCCTCTTCCCCCTTCAGTTTCTCCTCCAGTGCTGCAGAAGAAGGACGTAAGCATGAGGAACCAAAGAGGAACTGTTCAGAAAAGAAGGAAATTATGCTTCTGCAGAGAAAGACGAGGCTTACTGGCCTTAAATCTTCTCACAGCTGAAGTGAGAGAGCTGATGTTTTATAATATGACAAAACAACGTGAACCCCGATCAACCAGATGCGATATGTGGCGGCAGCTTGGTGAGGTACTTTATATGCCAAATGCGTTTGCTCACACAGTAGGATAAAAAGTAATGTTTGGATGTTCTTTCAAAGCTGCATCTACTACTAAAATTTACCTCGCTCTGTAACCCCTTACAGTCAATCAGCAATCAGTTTGGGTGCAGGACGTAAAACTGAAATAAGAAAGCAGACAATCAGACCCAGTATGCACTCGTATGCGCACACACACACACACAGAGACACACGATGGCAAGCCTTGTAGAGGCATGTAGTCAGAGGGGGTTTTTTTCAGAAGGACATAGAGCGATAGCTATAAAATATTATTTTGGATTTCCTTAGAGGTCCCCTTTGTAAATCATGATTGATGGAAATAAACTGTCAACTGCAATTTGTTAATTTTATATGATTTACTCCCGATGTTTGAATGTGAAAACCTGCCAGAAAAAAAATACTTTATAAAACATTAGTACTTTTTATCACCATTAGTGTTCTAGAAATGGAATTTTTTCAGTACTTAATCCTCCTGAATGTTTGTGATGAGCAGCCAGGAAAATGACTGCCACATGCCATACAGTAATGAGGACAGTAAATCAATTACTAATAACCTGTTAGCCTGTTTGAGACTCAGAACATTTTCTAAAGGGGAAAAAAGATTCTTTATAATCATTACCATACTGGAGTTTAAAAAAAAAAAGTCACAATTTGAAACTGCACTTACTGATTCTACAAAGACTACTGCATTTAAAATAGCTGCAACAATTTGTACAATGTTTAGTATCACAAGAGTCTCCTGTCATAGGATGAATATTTCTTTTTAATGTAAATACACTATAGAATACAACACTGCTTGAAAACATCACCAGTTTAAGAGGAAATGAAAACGGCTGTATCTCCCTGAAACTACCAAGTTCAAATTTGAATCATGCGAACTGAGATTTCAGCAGAAATCTGTGATTTGACCTCCTCTTGAAGAACAAAAAAAACTGAGATGTGTTCATTAAAAGGGTTAATAGACTTTAGAGAGAATATAAGTGTATATTGAGAGCATCAAGACACTGAGAGTGGGAATGATATCATGGCTGTAAGCAGCACTATCAGCACCAGGGTGTATAATGCACTAGTATGGGTTTCTGATGATATGAGCCTCAGCAAACCTCCTGCAATACAATATGTAGTGACACACAACACAGTCTTAGAAACTGTCTCCACATCAGTTAGAAAGTGCATAGGTCTTGCTTTAATCAGATAAAGAATGTCGTGATAACATGCTATGTTTAGCCAACACCTAATGTTCTGAAATATCACCTTAAATACTTGTCAATATTTTTTTTCAGAAAGAGACTGGATCTTACTAGTGACGCATTTGTCAGGAATGTCAGTTTGAATCTTTCCTATGACCCCAACACAGAGATATTCAGATTTACTAATGGACTCCTGGGAATAACTATGAAAATAACTGTTACCCTCTTGAGAAGAATAAGGAGAAAGAGCATGCCCTACACTTATTTTGAAACTACAGATCTGCAACTGTCTGTACTGACAGCTTCAACTTAAAACTGGAAAAGGTGGCACTGGTTGTAACAGATTTGAAGAGTATCTGTCCCACTTATATCTGGCTCAGAATTAGACCCGAGATGAGCTGTACAGTAGGTCAGCAATAGCAGAAGGTCAAGCAAAACAGGACAGGGGGAATTTTACTGGAATTTAAGATTCCATACTAATGAGTTTGGAGAATTTTCAGGCTGAGATACTCTCTGCAAAGGAAGCCATATAGACGCAGAGCATAGCCATCAATTTAGATTTATTTTTGTATTTCCTGCTGGCTGGTTACTAGAGTTCTTAATTCATTTTTTTCCCATGTTTTCAGTGAAGAGTGAACTTACCAGAATGAATGATAAAATCCCCATCTTGAAAAGCCCTTTTTCTCTGGATTCATGGAGTATTCTACTGTATGCTGCAGTGCCAAATTTATATTGGATATTTAGGGTGGGGTAAGGTTTTTTTAATTATTTTGTTAGTATAATTAGATGCAAGGTTGCTAACAGAAGGCTCTCTTCTCAATGGTACCAAAATATAGTAACAGTTCAACAACAATTCCACTCTAAAGGCTCTGTTTTGCCTTTATTCCTCATTAACCATTTTCACTGCAGTCTGTATGATTCAGTGGATGTATGGTTTTGAGGATTTATTTCAGCCAAAAAAAATCTGTGAGTGCCCTTCCAAAAATAATGGTGTACAGAGCATGGCATTTGACCTACACAACAAAAGTTCTGGTGATCTTTTGTTTGATAAATTCCAGTTCCCTATTTTTTTGGAGCAAAAGTTTGAAATGGGATGGAAAAGAAGCTTTTTGTAAGATATGTCTCCTTTGTTGTTCCCACGGAAATCCATCAGAAACAAGCCACACCATACCATAAGTCATAAATCAGTCTTTGAGAAAAGTCAAGGCTCTCTCCGAAAAGCAGGGCAGCTGCCTTTCCTGTGCCTTCAACACCCTCCTCTGCTGGAGCCAAACACTGAGGGAGAGGAAACCGCTGCATGGGAAGAGATGAGCACATTAGGGACAGAGAGATGGACATGAGACAAGCATGTTAGGAAAGAGGACCAGGGGGGATGCTAGAGCTGGAGTTTTACACAAAACCACAACAGAAAATCTATTGATCACAGTTAGTCATCTACGGAGGTTAAATGTGCAGGTCAAAATCTTATTTTTAATTGAAAAAGCCCTGTTAAGCACCCATGAAGAAGCTGCTGCAGTCCCACAGTGAGCAAGGACCAGGGGGGACATGCAGCCATGTTCACAGCAAGCCTTCTCTCCCCGTGTCACACAACCAGGGGTGCACACCCCACTGTAGGCTGTGACCCCCAAATAAACCCAAACTTGAAACACTGATGCTGATAGGAGAAGTTTTCCTGTAATAATTTATGTTTAAGTCAGATATGGAGTTGTTACACAGAAGGTGAAAACACTGTTCCTTCTCTATCATAATCCTATCCTTGTCCTATTTTACTGAGACAGAAGAGAAGTTAACGGTGGTGGTAATGATGATGTTTGTGTTATTTGTTTGATGTACTCACTGCTTCCTAGGAACGGAACTGAGACCATAGCATTCACTTTACACAGGCCAACGAACTCACCACATATACAATAAGTTCTTAGGGGGCTGAAGATGAAATACCAGAAACATCTCCCTCTGTGGCTTATATATACTGAAATTTAAATGGATGCTGATTTGTGCTGACATTCCTATTTACTTTCCAAGGCTGTAACGACTAATACTTCCGTAGAAGTATAATCTGTGCCTATACTAAAAGCTTCCACTTTCCCCAACAGTAAAATTTAAGGATTCATTTAAATTAGGAACCTCCTCTGGTCTTGCTATTTTCATATATAAGTATGTTGTAAAATAAACATTACAGAAAAATAATTCCAGTCGGTTATTCTTGCTTGATTTTTCCTTCCAAACCAGACTTCTATAGCTGTTGATGGACTGTAACTTTTCATTTGTAGTAAAAGTAGAAGAACAAGCAAGGAATATAATGTGGTTTTTACTGGCAAATTTAGGTTTCATCCTAGCAGGACACAAAATTGTAAATTGAATCCCCGTGCCCAGTAACTGAAACTTAACACCTTGGAAATGATTTTGGGGTTTGTGTTGTTGGGGTTTTTTCTTTTTCTCAGAAGAAACAGAGGATCATCTGGAAAATATTCCACCCTTTGATCCAATACACATCAATTTTAAACTTACCTTAACAGCTTTAGGGGTGGAATTCCTTATTTCCAGCCTTCCCCCTGTTATCAGGACAACATAGAGGGTTCTGTTTACCAGCAGTCAAATGATTTGCAGATGACAGTCAAAAAGGAATTTGTAAAGTCTCTGCTCCAAGGAAAGCCATGATCCACTTAGCTTAAAGAAATCTCCAAACTGCCATTTCCAATATTTTCAAGAATGCCTAAAAGTCTAAAGTTCCACACTGAAGCTTTTTTTTTTTCCTCTTCTTTTCTTCCACCATAGGTTCAAAATATTCTTATCCCTTGATTCTATTGTAAACTGGAATTCACATTTCATACACAGGGCCAGAGCTCTTTGTGATTTAAGGGTATTTTTATTCACTTGTTTAGAGAAAACTTTTTTCTTCCCTTTAAACTACTCTCAAAGTACATAGCCAGGTGTGAATAAAGATGGCTCTTGGCCTCTATAATACTCTTCCTTGTGTGTGTGTTTTTATGGCCTGCTCTTGCAAACCTTGCTTGCTTTGGATAATCTTCACTTACATCCGTACTTAAACTGCAGTGAATGGAACTTCTTACATAAGACACTACTTGACATGAACAGCGGATGGTACAGCCAGGCTCTTTGTAGGTATTGCAGGATGTGATTTTTCCCTTGCAACAATATCACACTTCAAAAGAAAGGGCAGAAAAGGAAATCTCCTTTGAGCACCAGCCCTTTTGTAGCCACGCACTGAAGTCTCAAGTCCTAAAACAGTACACACACCCTTCATGCAGAGCATAGACCATTTTTTACCGTCCTTAAACTTTGCTTTCATCTGTCAGTCTTTAGCGACAATCAAATTTGTGAATACAGATTTCTTCTGAATTTTATTTGTCAGCATTCATTTGCAAAAGAAAATGGCCTGGGTTATTAATTAGTGTGAAGTGCTATAACTCCTTATATGTCAAAAAACTACAGGTATCTGATGTTATACCCACAAATTCCTAACCAGTATATTGAAAGAGTATTGTTCTGTGCAGCCTGCAAATTTCAGCGTACAGTACAGTAATAATGTCCAGACTCGTCAGTTTATAGGTGTTATGTATGCAAAAATTCATGTGAAATGTGGACAGGACACAGGATCTTTTCAGTATTACTTGACCTTGAGAAGTATTAAACACAAAGAAGTGTGAAACTGTAAGGAAGTTTCTTAAGCTACCAGCCGTAGTAGAGACTGAAGATCATTGTTGCCCCAAAACTCTAAAGAGCCCAGAAACTGTTAACTCTACAAACTTTACGTATCTCCAGAAAAAAAGATAAAAAAAGAAGGGGGCATTATTTCTTTCTCTTCATGTCTTGTATGTTGACCCAAGGAATCAAGGAGCCATCACTGACTTTGGTGGCCAAGAACTCCATAAAACCCCATGAAAGACAACTACCACATAACTAACAAAGGAAGCATCCTTGGAAAAGGTGACAATCCTTCACATCCCCTTCTTCCTGCCCATTAGCGCCGGTATCATTTGTCACTTAAGTTTCAAAACCAAAAAAAAGGTTGCTCTGTTTTTCCTTATGCATAAACATGGGGATTTTATACATAAATTTGTCTCAGAAATCAAGTTTTCAGTGTGTGCCAGAAACCTGGAGAAATGACCTAGGGCTTGCCCTAGAAGTAGGAGTACCTTTCCCAGAGGTGCTTGTTTCTAACTTGCATGGCCAACGAGGTGCAGCAGGAAGAGTGGCACCCAGCCAAATAGATATGAGACAGCTTCCAGCAGAGGATGGATGCTGTGTGAAGTAAACCTGCTTGTCTTCATGAGCCTCCAGGGCAAGAGAACTCCGGGCTCTGATTGTACAACTTTTCATTTACACAGCAACTCAGCAGTCCTTATGTACGTGCTGAGGTCTGCCAGGTCCCCCTGGAGAGTCATCCAGCCCTTTCTGTGCTGCATAAGTGAGAAGCTGAGCAACCAAGACTCCATCCTGTCATTTTATTCGTATGACTGTGAATCAGTCTGCAAAGATTAGAAATTGTTTAGAACCACAAAAAAAAAAAAAAAAAAAATCTAGGCGAGGGCCTTTGATTGCCACAGTAGTTTGCAAATCATGACAGGCTAACACAAGAGAGCCCATAACCTTACGAAATGCAAGTGTTCCAGGGCAGCTAAATGGAAGACTTCACTTGCACAATTTGAGAAAAGTTCAGCTCTGAAGTATGACAGGAAAACTCTTGCTCAATACCGTTGTTTTCATTTTAACTCAAACTAAATAAACAGATCCAAAGGAGTCTGGCTTTAGGACAGATTTCCTGCATACGTACTCAGGTGATATATGCAGCTCTGTAATGAAATGAAATCTGGCCAACTACTTCAGAGTACAGGAGTCATTGTTCTGACACCCAAAGAAAAAAGATTCCCAAAGCTATGCCTTATGAAGATGTATTTCTCTCTCTTCACACAGGTAAGAAGGTGCTTTATACAGTACTAACTCCCAGGCCTGTGTGTTGTCTTCAAAGGTGTAGCAATATGGAGTCATTACACTGTAACAACAGAACAGATCAGATAATATCATGAGACTACTCAATGCTGTAGCTTCTTGAAAAATTCTGCTATCTGTAAACAACAAAGAGGTCTTTATTTTTCTGATAAAAGAAGCCTTTCCATAACATTTTGTCCTACACCTTACTCAAGGAAAAAATTATGTACTCCACTTATAGGTCATAGGGTTTTTATACAGGACAGTCCTTAGGTTTTGATATAAAATTTTTCCCAGCCTTCCAAAATGTCTGTTATCCTTTGAATTTCCAACTGAAATGCCAATGCAGATAATTCAGGATACCATGGGAATTAATAGGATCAGGCAAAGAGATATTGACTAGTAGGCATAACGCTGGAAGCAGAGGACATTTTACTTGTGCTTCTCTTCTTATATTACAAAACACTTTTCAAAGTGGGAAATGTTATTCTCAGGGAATTTTTTTTAGCATAATCTACAGAAACTTTGATTAAATATGCCAGTATTTTACTAATTCTCAGTTAAATATTCTGAATTTGATGTGTAACAGCTAAACCATCTCTGTATTTGAATGCAAATCTTTCTCATTGAAACACTTTGCATCAAACACTGTCTTGTCAAAATTCCTAAATGTTAAACTACTGTCAGCCTAACAACTTGTGCTTTAATTGCAATAACATAAGGTAGCTTAGTTTCATTTCAGAGCTTGTCAACCGGGCATGGAAATCAGAGGTAAACAGAAACCCAGATATAGTACAAGGTGGCATGATGGAAGATTTCTTTGGATTTGGTAGCTGCATCTCAGTCCTTCATGCTCTGACTCTGCTGTCTTTTGTATTGAGTTACATATGTTACCAATCTATGCTATGAGTTATGCCCATACTATGGTGCTTTTGTAGGCCAGTCAGAAAAAACATTTGTGCAGGGTATCTGGTAGTATATGTAGAGCCTAGTAAAAAATAGATAAAATCTGAATTATCACCTTAAAGTGAAACTTTTATTGCAGATAATTCTCTTTTTTTTTTTAATCTGAAATTATTATTAAAGAGGATGGGGCTAGGAGTGGTGGGAAGGGACTTTTACTAAAAATAAAGACATGCTTGGATTAGTTTAGGGCTCAGTCCTCCAAGTTGCCAAACTTTCTGGTCCCAATTCAGTAAATTACTTAAGCATGTGCTTAAGTTTTAAGCACATCATTAATTCCAAAGGAATGGTCTGACTCACACATGCCTAGTACATGTCTGGACTAGAGCCAGGGATCTCAGCACTTACCAGTATTAAGACTTTAATTTCCTAACTGCACTAATAGTAAGAGGTAGATTGCACAGAGAATAAAGCCTCCCACAAACCTCCATGTTGGCCATGCAAGCTGGGAATCACGCTGGATCCACTGTAACCCACATGCCCCACTATGTGACTCGACCGTCCCTACCGTGGTACAAAGCTGTCCACAATGTTCCCTTCTCCCTGTCAAGGGTGAATCATTCAGTGTTGCTGAAATTCCTAGTTATCCAAACAAGTAATAATAGAAGCATTTGAACAGAAAGGAGTTTTGAGTCATGTAGGTGGTTTTCTTGTGTGGGAAACTACCCACTTTGTATCTATGTGATTAGGAAAGTCAGCTTCATTTGCCTCTGGCTGTCTGAGGCAAGCAACAAAAAGCGCATTCATTCTCCTATTCCTTCCTCTTCTCAGCAACACAGAAAGAGGGAAAACATTGTTAATGCCTATGTCATAGTCAGGTTAAGAGAAGACATTCCCTGTCAGTAAGGCATCACTTCTACCAATGGGAATTTTTTCCAGCATTTTATATTGCCCACCCTGAACTCACCTCGAGCTAGACAAAGAAAGTGCTATAGGAGTACATGCTGACCAGTGCACAAAGAATTATGCTGGTATACCAGCAGTATTGTTATGGTGGTGTTCAGCAATATACCAAACACTAACTGGAAGTGGTGCCTGCCCCAAATTGACTAGATCTGACTAGAAGAGGTAACTACTGGATAGAGATTTAGAAGACAGTGCAATAAGACAGTACAGTTCTCTATGTGTGGCCTTGTGGTCTCTGGCAAACTCTGATAGAAATCTTAAAATAGAAGAGTTTTCATGGAAGACCTGAAAAGAACAAATCAGCTTTGGAGATCTTTATAAAGCAAGCATGAGGAGCAGCATGGGCAGTAGTCCAAAAGTGTTTCCTTGAAAAATTAAGAAACAGACGAGAGACCTGGGTACCACAGGCAGAGAAAAGACAGCAGACAGTAGCTTCTCACAGCAGCATGAAAATGATGTGACTGGGAAAAAAAGGTCAGGGTGAGACTTTAGCTGAGGCAGATCTGGAGCGCAACATTGGATCTGGAACCTATCAAGAAACAAGGAGGGAGAATGAGGACAGCAATCCCTCAGACATGTTGAAAGCCCAGGAAGGACACGATTTCAAAACCGGCAGGCTGTGAACATGGCTGTGCTGAAGATGGCTGATGAGCCAAAACCCCAGTCAGAGGCATGTTGGCTGAGCAGGAGGGGAGCAGAGGGAGAGGACTCGGCTGGGAGAGAGGAGCTCTGCGGTCCAACATGAGTGGTACCTGCCATGAGGCCAGGGATGGCAGGGAAACACTTTTCCTTGCCAGTGTTGGAGACAGGCTGTGTATGGGAAGCATTAGTGTGTAAAAAATATATATATTCCCATGAGCAGATGGATGTGCTGGATATTAGGAGCTAGAATTTAAACCTTTCCCAGCCCTGCTCAGGTTTGACACTATGCTGACAACTGCACTTTCCAACTTGAAACAGGTATTTCAGGGGAACTTTGCCCAATACCCAAGAGATTTTATTAAAATCAATATGACAAACTGTGACATCTTTCCAGAGGAGAGCTTAACAACAGGTTTGCATCAGTTTTGCTAGCGGCCTTTGGGCTGCGTTTTCAATCTAAGTATGCAGCACGATGTCTGTTGAAAGTGCTAAGCTGAAACTGGTGACATCAGCAGTGACAAAGGATGAGAAATGCTTTCGTGCTGCTCTCAGCAGCCTTAACAGAAAAATGATTAATCATAAGTGCAAGAAAAAGCTGCCATAATGTCTCAGCTGTTTTACCATTAAATTATACTATGTTACTTATTAGTTCTGGATGGACTTTTCTATCCTTAATATAAACAAAGCGTAGATAATTATAAAAGACATCTGCATATATGCTCCCAAAGTATGGATAAAACCTTTCAGCACATTGAAATATATTAGTTAGTGTATGTAGTCAGCTCCTGTCACGTAATAAAAGGGAAATTTATAGAGAAGGATGAAAAGGAAATAATCTGTGGTACCTCTGGTCACCTCCTTATTGGCATTTTAGATATGAGATAATTAGCCCAAGGAAATCTATTTATATTTTTATAGACATAGACAATCTGCCTGTATTAGTACACATATAGATCTATAGGTTACTATGTCATCAATGACAGAGACAGGCAGTTGTGAAAATTTCAGAGAAACTACAGAAAGCTGAAGGGTAGAAACACTATAAACTTCTGTTTCTAAGCAAACATCTATGCAGAGCAGGAATGAATGCTCACAAATGTTTTTGGTGGTCAAATGGTCAAATCTGAACAGAACAGTCTGCAGATTAAATGGTCATGAATATAGAAACATTCTCATAAATAATGTAAAATTTACATCAAGAAGAGTCAGCATTGAAAAAATAAGCACTGAAGAAAAAAAATGTTTGGATTGCACAGATGTACAGGCAGGTACCCACCTGGCATCCATAAGAAGTAGATAAGGAAATGCCTCTAAATGTCTGGCCTATTCAGCACCAACCTCAGTGGGGATTCTTTAAAGACAGCAGCTGAAATAGTGTGTTTTAAAGCTTTTATATTTCAAAAACTAGAATAGTTATGTCTCTAAACAGAAAGCTCCCTTTTCTTTCTTTCTTTTTTTCTTTCTTTTTTTTTAATTCCTTCCTTCCTTCCTTAAGATTTTTACCTTCAGTAGTGTGGAAATAGATTTGGAAATAATTCCTGAAAAACATGTTTTCTCTAAACTGCTTTTAAGGTTTTCCTTGGTTGAGTTTAAACTATTTCTGTGTGAGTTTTCCCTAGCAGAGAATAGTCTATCCCCTTTGCAGTTAAATTTTACATTCTTGAGGATTATCTAGACTAAAAACTATTGATTTCTTCAGTGTTTCCTCCAAAAAAAGGCCATGTTTTCTAGATCTCTGATCATTCCTGCTGATTTCTGCTGGAATCTCTCCAATTGTGCATATGTTTCTTGAACATCTATTCATGCTCTTATTTCTCAGCATTTTTACTAGCTTTTTCTGAATAGTCTCTTCCTTTTGAAAAAGCTGTTTAGCAGAGAAAAAATGAAGAGGAAAAATACAATGTTGATGTAAGAAGTACTCTGTCCCTACCTTAGAGCTTTTAGAAGAAAAGTTATTCAGTACATGCAGAGAAAATAACTATGAAAAAAAAATCATACATTTCACATCACAATTATATACATTTACATGGTTACAATCATCATGACACTCCCTCACAATTTTTAGTACTTTCTGCAGCCCCTTGTGAGAGAGGGAAGTACTATTATTGCCTTGCTACCAGCAGGGACACATCAACTATTACATATATCTCAACACACTCATCAATAGTTATAGATACACATCAACACACAATTATACATATTTATTTTTATATATTTATATAAATAATATATTTATACATATTTATATTTCTTATTCTCATGCTACAATGTGGAAATACCTAAATTATCTCTGAAAGAGCTAACCAGAGTACCAGAAGCAAAATATGTACATTTATCCAAGCTCCACCCACCCAGGCAATTTGCTCAGCAAAGAAGCAAGATTTATTAGCTTGTGTTAATATGGTTATTATTTTTCTGATGGACAACCAACTTAGGATACTCCAGACAATCCAGGCTCATGTCTTGACAAAATGCATGAGAGCTGTATCACCAGATGTGTGGTAAAAGAACGTGTGTCCCGAACTCCACAATTTGTGCCCAAATCACTCAGAGTCCTTCTTCTTCACTTACCTTGGGGTTTTTTTTTAGGAAGTTTAACAACTTGAGAGTTAATGCAGAAATACAGACAAAAGACATGTCACCTCAAGTTGAGGTTCTTTCCACACTCCAAGTACAGCTCTTTCATCAGCAGAGGAGGGACCCACCCTCTCTTCTGGGTAAGAAATCGCATGACTCAAAGACAACTAGCTGAGACTCGTGGCACACAAACGTGCACCAAATGCTCCATATAGGCCCAACAATTATCTGTGGCAGGAATAAAAAAACACTCCTTTTGAGGACAGGAGATGAGTCTAATGACATTTGATGTAGGAAGGCAACCCAGGTAACAGTGTCCTGGCACATCCACATACTTCCATATTTCTACCATGGGACTTCAGGTGCCCATAGGAGGAGATGGTCTGAACTCCTGAGACGGTCAACAGAACAAATGGAGACCCTGCAAGGAGTGACCAGGAACACTAATGTTCAGTGACGGCCTGACCCATGTCAGCTGCCTCTCCAGCTCGTATCAAGTCTCTGCCTTGCTCCCCAAATTATTCCATTTATACAGTTGTGCCACAAAAACAATCAGAAATGAAGTATACTCCTAATCTTGTCACACAGTGCCTTTTAGATTTAGACTGTGAAAGGAAGGAAAAGCATATCATATGCACAAAAAGTCTGTGGGAAGTACAGTCTAGAGATTTTGATTCCCAGGAAAAATTGAAAATACTGGATGTGCAATTAATGCATCTTTTAGGATGCCAATTCATTTTGGAAAAGAGACTTTCATCTCATGTCTGGACAATATTCAGAGTTTCTTCTTTCATAATTTTTAGTGAATTACAGTTTTGCCTGATTGAAAACTGACTAAAAAACTAAGCATGCACGAAGGCCAAGGCCTGGGACCTGCATGCAATGTGAACATAAAGATTAAGTTATGCAGTTTATTGCAAGATAATCTATATCCACTTTACATTCTGTATAAAGGAACTTTTCAGTGGACTCTGTCATTAGTATTGGGTTATGTGGCAGAGCTTAAATGGCTCAAGCACTAAATCCCCATTTACAAAATTATGTGTACTTGCAATAGATATACACAGAACTTTGCAGTAAAGGTCTAAATAATCACAGTGAGTAAATCACACCTTATTTACACATTTTGCATTGATACCACAAAACCCATTCTCACTTATTCCTCTGCCAAGGCCTTCAGTCACATCATACCTAAAAGAGCTGCTCTGAATTGATGTGTATGAAACTAAAACTATAAATTGCTTTCTTTTCCCTGCAGCTGCCAGCATACTATGGGTGAAGTCTGTACACGATACGATCATTCAGGCTGTATGGTGCTAGGAAAACACCTCAGAATTTGAAGAACAAACCTGTGGCATTTTGAATTGACTTGGGTCCACAGATCAGGAGCCTTATAAATGCATTTTTTATGATACTGCCAGGTTAACTCTATGTACATGCATCCAAGTCTAAACCTCATGGTCATGCAGCTCCTTGGTAGCCAAATGGCGTCTTGCAAGCCAAGGTTTCTCATTTACATTGAACACATGGCTTTTGCAAAGACTGCTCACTAGTTGGTTTTTTTCAGCTAGGTAGATGGAGGCAAAGGTGGAAGAGAAATAGCAGCAGCTGCAGCATCTTTCTGCCCAAACGATAATAATGGCTACCCATCCAGACAATTTCTGAGTTGGCAGATCTTTAGCGCAGCCAGCCCAAATGTATGAGCTCTGCTCTTAGAAATGGTAGGTGAAACTAGGAAAGCCAAGGAATGAGAGAGTCAGAAAGGGACAGGGGAGATACCTAAGGAACGAAGGAAGAAAGAAGGTCTAAGGCTAGAAAAGAAGAGGTAGTGGAAGGAAGAATAAATGAAATTTGAGGACTCTGATTAATCTTTCTGCATTTCTCTTTTGTTGGCTTATCATCAAGTAGACTGCCGATGCATAGACCAGAACTTTGGTTAGGTTATTCAGTTAGCATTCACAGTAAAAAAAATCTACAAAATGCTAAACAGAGCACATTTTAAAGCCTTTTGCCCTTGGCAGTAAGTTGTATTTTCATGACTCTTGATATGTGGAAGGTTGGTCACCCTGTTGGTTTGCACACTGTCCATTGCCTGAAGGGAGCCAGCTGACTCATCAGAAAGGGAAATCTGGGGACAAAGAAGCAGGAATGGTTCAGATGTGAATTCTGACCCATTGTATTAAAACATGTAGGTAAAGCCATGTACAGCCGCTGAAAACTCAAGGCTATGTTTGGGGCATTACCTAAACACACTGAGCAAACTTACCGCTTCACTCATTTGTTGTTATTAATCTATGCACTATAGGTATTTTTCATTGTTATTCTTTATTATTACCATGTTCTTACACTTGAGAGGAAAATATTAAAATATTTTCTATCTTTTCCTTTTTTTTTCTCCATAAAAGAACTAGATGACTTTTCTTTGTTTTGTACTCACAGTGTGGAAAGCTTCTAAATAAATCAATTAATCTATCAGCCCCCACAGGTACTTTAGGTGTTTAAACAATTTAGCTCCAATCCTGTAAATTTACATACACAAAGATGGCCAAGAATAGGATTTATCTCACCTAATCTAAGAGATAGGAATCTAATCTACACAGTTGTCTAGGCTACACTTCTGTTGTCAATTGAGAGAGGTAGAAGTCTAAGATAGATAGGAGGTATGAATCACCCCTCCGGAGGCGAATCTCTCTCTCCATTGACCGTAAAGGAAAGTTGGTTAGACTAGATATCTAACATTAAAATGATCAAAACTAAGTGAGGTAAATCACATTTGAAGTGCATGAAGAGTATGCTGAAACCAGTGCAACTATTCCTCTGAAGAAAGTTATGAAAAAGTTAAAATATTTGTATAATAAGGGTTTTACACTATCAAGTTTTCAGTGGGAAAGGCTATTATTTGCTATGTGTTTAGAGGAATACAGTTTTGATCCCTGACTTTTTTTTTTTTGTGGTTAAAATTATTAAGGGATGCAAGTCAAAAAGCTCAAATGTAGAAAGAAAATTATTTAGAGGTATGTTACAAAGTTTTCTAAAAGATAACTCTTGCTGCCCTACCTGAGCCTTCATTCGTTGCTAGAGCTGGTCAATCTTCTGAAAGACCCTTCTGAAAGGCAGTCTTCACAAAACTCAGCGGAAAAAAGATCAGCTATTAAAAACGGCAGTATAGAGGTGTTTGTGAATATTAAAATTAAGAACTTCTTGTTATTTTCATATATTAGCAAAAAAGAATAGTGATATATCTGCACCCTTGAAACTTCAGGCAGGAAGAGCTGTGATGTTGCCTGACTGCTGGGATACTGTTCAAATAGTTAATTATTGACAGTAACCTGTATCGAGTACATTAAGAGGTACAAAAGCTTCCTTGACAATACTTTGGTAAACTTTATCAACAGAAGATAAGGACCTGTTAGTCTCATATGCTTGAAGACCATTTTGTGGTCTGGTTAACATGGATCCTGGAATGAACATTCAAAGGTATATTTTTCACTACACTACCAAATCACACAATATTTTCTTCCTTTGTGGAAAGAAAATAGCTTTAATTTTCCAGGGACGGAAGGAAGCAAATCCCACCCACCCTGAGGCTTCTGATTTCAAGGGACTTCACATAGCATGTGTTTGTGGGGAGCAGAGGCTTTGTGTGTGCACAGCTATAAGCGACTTCCCAAAACCCACTCGGCGACTGCTGCCATCCCACTGACGCAGCTGAGGGGGTGACTGCCATGCGGAGGTACTGAGTCAAACTAGAATCTGTCCCTGCGCACAGCCCCAAAACTTGGAAACTTCAGTGCCAGATGAAGAGCAGTTAGGAAATCCACCCCCGTAACCCAGGGACAGGGTGCACAGCTGGAGCACAGCCGCAGCCAGAGCCTCCCCGTAGCGGCTGCAGGACGTGCTGGGATCAGCAAATCGCTACGACACGGCACGCCCCAAAAGGCTGCGATATGCCCTTTTTTCACAGCAGGTAAGAGATGTGTAGGCAGACATGCACCGTTCAGCCAAGGGATCTCCACACGCCACTCAGCTGTCAGCTTTGTACCGACTGGCTGAAATCAGGTGGATTTCACTCAGCACTCTGGGGAGACAGACTTTACCACTTTGTGACTCACGCTCAATCGGGGGGAGTGGGAACAGCAATCATTTATGACTCACTATATTGTATAAGGCTTTGGAAAATCACTTGCCTGCATACTGTACAAATACATATTGGAAGTATATTAAATATGTTGAAGTAATTGGAACACAATTAAAATGTTCTGAAGCAAAAGAAAAAGAGAAAGGTTACTCATTACCAGTCTCTTCCCTTTCACAGAGATAACCTATTAGCAGAAATTTGCAGTATTTTCCTTTTGAAGTAGTCAAGGCTTTAAAATTCTGTCTAGAAATAGAACTGTGTGAATAATTTGGGGTGGGGGTTATATTCAAAGAAAAACTAGCAAAGTTTTTGGCTTCCTGACAGTGTTTTTTCTTCTTTTTTGAGCAACTATTCCTAGCATAAGAAAAATGCAAGTTCTTCTGAAATAGTAGGAACAAATATATTTTGAAACTTTCCCTCTAAAAGCAAAGTTGTGCAAAGGCCTACTGCTCAAACCAGTGTTTTCCGAATAAAACAGACTGCAAAGAATATGTTACACAAGAGGGAAAGAAACCATAGCCTGCAGGTTGGGGTGCTGGTCTGTGCAGTTCTTTGCTTTGGTAGAATTTAAACAGGGACCTTAGAAAAAAATCTCTTTGGCCTAGATCTGCAAAAGATCTGAGGTGCATGAATCCTGTAAGAGAATTTATAACTTGGGGTTAGATGCCCAGATCCCTGGATGGGGCAAGTGATGGCAATACCAAGGAGAGAGCTGTGCTTGAACATCGCCCTTTCCTCCAGACCAAAGCCAGGAGCAACAATACTATTTAAGGTGTTTGTAGCTGGAAAGGAAAAATTCCTGTCAAAAATGGCTATTTTTGAGACAATTAGCTCCCTGACACAGTGCACCTCATGATCAGACAAACCCTGTCAGAGCACGACGGGTGGTGGGAGGACGAGAGCAGGAACCAGCACTCTTCCATGCCACGCTTCAGTCTGGAGTGACAGACAGGTCAATCCACAGAGAAAAACTACTTGCTATCACCAAAAACTAAAGCTAAACTAAAACAAATGCAGGCAATAGTTAGCTGATTGCTAAGCAATGGCTATCACAGCAAAAACAAGCTAAAAACAGCTCACGCCAAGACAAGTCCAGGCACGTTTTTAATCCCTGGGCTGTCAGGTCAACAGAAAGCCCTTGACCTTTTACTTGTACTGGCAAAAACTCACAAGTACTGGGCTACAAAACCAGGGACTGGGAAGCAGAGAGGAGGAGAAGGATGGTCCTTTCACCACCATCAAAACCAGATCTATGTAGGACAGCCTTAAATATGTGTGGTGTAGCTGGAGCACTCTGTATCCTGAGTCTGGGCACCAAAACATTTCCTTTTAATAATCTCTTTGTTAAGATAGAGAAATGACTCTGTTCTTGCAGAATGCAGCCAGGGCGCCTGGGACCAACTGTTTCCCAAAATACAACCCAAAGATCTGTGCCCAGTATGAAAACCCTCTCCTTTTCTTACCTCGGCCATGGGGAGCAAACCCTGCCGTCTCTCCAAAGTGTCAGGCTTGTGTGGATTGCCTTTTTCCCTATTTTTGAAGGATTTCTGTCCTGCTTGTGCAGCCAGAAATGCAGAATTCATGGGGCCAGAAGGAGAAAGTAAGAAGCAGCCAAAGCAGCAGCCCGGGAGCCTGAGTACTCACCTGGTACAGCAAAATCTGAGTTTACAATTAAATCTAGGTAAAACAATAAAACAAGTACAGACTCACTTCCAAATATCTGACATTTGGCCAGCGCCTTGTGAAGAGGTTGGGATCCTGCTCTCTTGCTCATTGGCTTCTCCTACAAAACATGCATGTTGCAGCCGGCACCCCTTCAATGGTTTCTGTCCCCCTTTCACGTGATCCCTTAACTACCAAAGGCTCCCCTCTCTCCCCTCCATACAGCCCAACCCAACCACGCAGAAGACGACATCTCTCAGTGCTGTCTCTTTGGGGCATTTCTGCTGTAACATGTTATGAGCTCTATGGGACCTTGGTGTCATCCCAACATCACCCAGCCCAGCATAACTCCATTCACTCAAACTAATCTAGTGCTGACTTACTCCCAGCCAGGGAGAGAGGGCCCTCAGTCAACTAGGTAGCAAGTAGAGCAGAGTTTAAAAGATACAATGAGTCTCACATAAAAACTACGATACAGCTACTCCACATTTTCCATGAATTCTCCATTTGTCTGTGCCCTTTTTTCATCTCCTAGGCAAAGGCCCAACTGATCTCAACAAAGCTGATGACATGACTTTAAATTTTGGAATATTGTTGGGATCTTATTCTGCTAATGTGTAGAAACAAATCTAGTGTAAACCAGAAGTTTTTAAAAAACTCCTAATACCACAGGCACAGCCATGTACTTATAGCTCAGTAAGATGCCCAGAGCAATAGTGAGACAGATCAAAATGCAGCATTTTACAGGAGACAGAAAATCTTTCTGAACAGTTCAGATGTAAAATGTGACTTGTGTACTACCTGAGCAGGGGAAATAAAGGAGAATTGATGGTCTTAATTTTATAGGAAACAATCCTGAAATGGCTAATATAACCAGCTAAAGTCACTACATTAAATTAATTACTGGATTAAATTTTAAAAATCAATTTCAGAATGCTGCTTTTGAAAAGACAGAAGGTGGCAAAGACGTTCCCCCCTTCCCCAGTGTTTTCTAGTGGTTTTAAAGATTTTAGCAGACAAATAAACTGGATACTATTGTCAAAATCACTGTGATTACTACAGAACAGGTCTATAGGAGACCAAAGACCAGTACCATAATAACAAAATTGCATCAAATAAAATAATAAGGAAAGGAAAATGGTGATTGTGAGCTCTGTGGATTTCAGGAAAAATGACAATATTGATTGTGGCCCAGAGGCCAGAGTAATAAAATATCATGAGAAAAACATACTCATTTTCCTTGATTTGGGGCAAACAGTCCAGTCCCGAAGGAGTCTTTTTATTTTTTCTAAAAGAAAAAATATGTGAAGAAAAGAAGACAGGTTAGTTTAAAAAAATATATCTCTGCACCTGGGGCAGTTGCATATAAATTATTTTTGGATACATAAAAAGATGTGAAGGCTTTGCAGAGGGAAAGAGGACCAAAAATTTCCAATGCTGGGTTTTTCAGAACAAGATGACTAGACATATAATTTGGGGGGTGGGCAAGGAACATCCTTCAGTTTTAGTGGGGGAGGGGAAAGGCAGAGATTAACCACCACATTCACTAACTCCTCACTCTGTTAGCAGAATAATTTTACAGGATATGTGGGCATTTGAGCTGACCCACATGTATGCAGAAGGGCTAAAGAACAGAGACGTATCTTATCGGTCCAGATTCTGGAGCAACATGTGAAAAATGTAGATTTTTTTCTTCAAACCCAAATCTATTCCCTTATACACTGTAGATGGAGCACAAAATAGTTTTTCAAAGAAAGAGATTAAAAATGTAGCTGGTTGTTTTTCAAACAGAGGAACAAAGACCTCTCTGTTCTATTATCAGTGCTCATATCTGTTCTGGTACAGGATGTGTCATTGCTCTCTGTACCAAAATGTTACTGCATATTGTAACGTTCATTGAGAAAAGTAATTAAAAGGAAAGCTCAGGATGTGGTTAAACCCTAACAGTGTCACTCTGGGATCTACATGCGTAAATCATGTCCAGTGTCACAGAATGAACCCAAGAGACCAAATTCATATTCTGTTACATCCCTGGATACTTCGGCAAATTCTTGCTGATTTTATGCAAGTATTAGTTTAATATCTGAATTTATGAAGCATCTGAAGGTGCCCTGGGTTTACTAAAACTTGTTTGCACTCAACAGTTTCGAAAATCAGGTCACTACATCACTATATATAAAGAACCTCAGAAGGCTGGCCTGATTTTTGGAAGTGCCAAGCTGCCACAGTTTTTAGTAAAGTCAGTGAAAATTATAAGTGCTCAGTACCTGGAAATCCAGCTGCTTTTTGTTCAATTTTTTTAGCTGTATATGAAAGATTTTGGCTACCTAAAGCTGATAACCTTAAACTGAGGCTTAGTCTTGTAACGACATAATGGAACAGAAATTTGGGTTATTATTTTAAAAGAGGGAAACAGTAATTGGGTCATTGAGATTGAGGTAGAAAAGCCAGTTCAGCCTTGGTTTGCTGAATTCATCTAAGGTCTTTAACATTAAGAAAACATCTTCTCGTGTTTTCAGGATTTTTCCTGAGGTTTCATTCATAATGTAATTAAAAAGAACGCATACTCTTCCATGCGTATTTCAGACAGTAGTAAGATCTGGTGTCATATTTAAATAATTGTCAGAATAGAAAATTTGGGGGTGGGGTGAGAATACAGGGTGAATATTTCACTTGGAAACACTCTCATTTCCACTGGAGTCAGTGACAGAATTCCCTCTGACTTTTAAAGGCCGCAAAAGCAAGTCAGCAAAAAAAAAGCATAAACAGAAGCATCCCAAGCCTGCTGAGACTTCATTACATAATTTTAAAGATATGAAGGATAAATTCAGGCATCTAAATGACATATACATGTGTTATGCACCATTAATAAGTGATGAGAAATAAATAAATTAAACCAAACATGCCCAGTGCACCACTGCTCTTCACAGGACGTAAGTTGGAAAACCTAAAAATAGAAAAGATGATTTCGTGTGCAAGTGCCGTGAAGGAGTAGTGATTCAGCAGGGAAAGATGTAAACAGAGCACCAACATAGACCCAGTGGGGATGTACAAACGTGAGGGAGGGCACAGTTTCTCTCACTGTGCATCACATGGAGAGACCCAGGTAAGTTACAAACAGCACAGATCTAAAACATAGCAGTAGGTGGCCAAGGTGGCTTATATCTGAATTTTTTCTTCAATTTTGATTTGTCTCTTGTCCCTGAGAAATTGTTGCTGGCTACTGGCTATCTAAGTGTCTTGTATATGTCGGGTTTGTTTCCTATTTTTTGTGCCTTGCATGTCTGCTGAATAATTTATGCTATGAAAAACAAGTTAAGCAAGCAAGCTTCTTTTGTGCTTCATTCAGGAAGCAGTGATGTTAGTGGTCACTGGCTAGGGAAGGAAAGACCATCCCAGAAACAGTTTGAGCCAAACACTTTGAAGGTTTTGAAGATCAAGACCAGATCCTTAACTTAATTACATAATAATAAAGGCCAGTTGTTAACTTCCTCCATTTGAAGAATGATATATTCATTCTGTTTCTAATTGGCAGCTGCTGTAGGAACCCATGGCTCACTGCAATGATGTCAGTATGACAGCTCCAAGCAAGAGCCAGCAAAACATCAAGAAATATATAAGCACAGAGCACAACTGTTTCCTCTTAGCCGATGATTTGCCTACAAAAATAAATCCCACCTGTTCCAAAATTCTGACACAATAATGAAGCACAAGTGGTACTGAGCACCTTGATCACTTTTAGAGCAGCCATGGGAGCTTCCCAACAAGCCCCTGTAACTGGCTGGTAGGTGCCAAAAGCAGACATGGGGATGAGCATGTGGTAGCTGTGGTTCTTTGCTATGTGCTGTCTGTGTAGATTCTGTTCTTTACAGGCACAAATGCCACAAAAAGTAAATCTGATCATCTGAACAGCATTATCCATTGTAGTTATGTCCTTAATTTCTTTTGGACTTCCACATTTCAGGGTATGGAGGGTTCCCTATCCAAACCCAGGGAAGAACACTTGCTCCAGTAACCCCAACTGCTGGAAGCTGCTGGAGGTAGGATGTGCAATCCAGGCTTTTCTCTTTACAGCAGAAATCAAAATAGTTAAAAAATAGAGAAGGGTAGAAGTTATTGCTTAGTAACAACACTTAACAACACTGATTTCCTTGCAGGTCTTACATGTAGTTGGATTCTTCCTCTGAAGAAATATCTCCTCAAGTTAGATCAATTGTGTCCCTCAGGAGGTCTTCTCATTCACTTAGTTTTCAAGGTGCCATGTGGAATAAACACAAATCTGGGGTCAGTATTTCATTTGAGAAGTCAAATTTGGGAAAAAAGTATCTGTCTGTTGTAACGGCTAGTGTGAGAATCAAAACTGGAATGAGGTAAACCTGAGCTCCAAAGGGTATAATAAAGAAGGGTAACACCTGCGTTTAGAAAGAAAGGGTTAAAAAGCACATGATGGGCAGGTAATATGGAGCATGCTCTGGTGAAAGCTAAAAAAACAGAGTGCCCTCTTCTCAACAAGCAGAAGCTATGAAAGCTACCCAGAAAATATGACTAGAGCTAGAGTTCAGCAGATAAGGAAAAGATGGTGTTGTGAAAACACGGACCCTACTTGTTCCAGGCTACACCATCAAAGGTAAGAACGTTCTCAGTGGTGGTTGTGGTTATCCCTCACATCTCTAGTTGTGACAGCCTAGAAATCATGAAGGGCACAGGAGATGCCACAACAGTCTCATAAACGAGGGCTACAGTGAAGAACCCAGAATCCAATGACTGGGCCCTTGAAGAAAAACTCACTGTTTAAAATGAAGAACAACATTTCAATTATAGGAAATGTACACAGTAGAAATCTTAAGCCATAAACCAACAACAGAGTGCACATCTAGCCCAGCGCATACCGAGAAATCCAAGGCCTAAACTCTGCACATGATAACCTTGCACCAGAAAATGTTGGGGACTGTAATATCAAAACACATGACTGAGAGCATTGAAGCTTAACAGCCACATTTGCAATATCCTGCAGCTGGGTTAAGCTTATTGATTAACCTGGCTTTAAAAAGACCAGGACTATCCTGATTATGAAGCTCAGCAGATCACTCCATGAATGGACTGTACTATGTCATGTGGATTTACTGACTTTACAGACTTTTGCCTTTTTAGTGATTTCTGCACCACACTTCATTTTGCAGCATTGATGTGTCCTCAGAACGCATAAAACAACAGAGATCTGTTTTGAGTTGAGGAGCTATGCAGATTTATACCAGCTGAAGATCTGGACTACAGTATCACCACATTCCTTTCCTGCATGCACCATAATACTGCTGGGCTGCAAACAGCTGTTGGAGCTGCCATGATGCAGCTAAGGGCAATCAGCTTCCTTCTAATGAAACAAAACCTTGTCAGATGCAATGGACAGTGACTTGTGATTCCACCCTGTCTCCTCTGGAAAAAACAGGTAACATTCATAGAAGGAAGCTGGGCTGTAACAGAAAGATTAATTTTAAACCTGTAGTGCTCTGCTGGTAACTGGTGCATTGTCATATCAAACAAAGAGCCAGTATCAACAAAAATGAACCCACTCCTTGCTTCTATAATCAGAAGAAAATGCTGATAAGATATGTTTATGGAAATGCAAATAGGAGCCATCATGTTCTCCCATGCTACACAAATGTTGCAGCCAATCCTCCTTTCCACACAAAGCTGCTAGGTAATGATAGCTCATGTATATGAGGGAACCTAACCCAAAAGTTCAGATTCAATTCTGAATATTCCTCAAGTCTGGAATAGGTAAAATATCTGAACCTCTCCTCAGCACTAATGCTATAATTCTTTTGTTTTACAGGCTGGTTTTTAAGTGGTGAAAGCCTTTCAGCCTGCCCAGCTGAGATGCTCAAGCTTTTCAGCAGCAGGACACCTTAGCTCATGAGCAGGATTTCTTTGCTCAGGTTAAGCAGGAAAGTCTGTATTAAATAATGTCGGAAAAGTGAAATAATTGCAAACTTGATACTTCTTCATGACTCCCACATTGAAAACGTCTGTTCCATGGGAAAGGGGTTGGGTGAAGAAGATCTCTATCTATTCTTAGCTTATAATGATCTGACTTTTTACTGTATTTCTGTGTTGGCCTCATCCAAAGCCAATAAAGCCAATGGAAAACTTAAGGTGGAAAACGTATTCTAACAATAAGTGTCAGCAAATCATTTGCAGCAGGGAAGCAGCTTGTCCACCTGAATGGGCACAGAGATCAGAACGTGGATGCTTTACCTGGCCAGCTGAGACCACCACCTTCATCACAGCACCAGAATTAAATCTTGCAAACAGTTTCGGAGTATATTAGAAGTTTCAGTGAAAGGCAATGACAGATAAATGGCATCAGTGAAGGAATCAGCAGGCAGACTGGTGTCCTGTTTTAACCCCAGCCAGCAACTAAGCACCATGCAGCCACTCGCTTGCTTCTCCCTGCTCCCAGTGGGATAGGGAGGAGAATAAAAAAAAAGTAAAACTCATATGTTGAGATAAGAATGATTTAATAGCTAAAGGAAAATAAAATATAATAATAATAATAAAATACAATAATAACAATAGTAATGAAAAGGAATATAACCCCCCCTCAAAATGAGAGAAATAAAACCCAAGAAAAGACAAGCGATGCACAACGCAATTGCTCACCGCCTGCTGACCGATGCCCAAGCAGCAAACCACACCTCCCGGACAACTCCCTGTAGTTTATATACTCAGCATGATGTTCTATGGTATGAAATATCCCTTTGGCTAGTTCAGGTCAGCTGTCCTGGCCATGCTCCCTCCCAGATTCTTGTACACCTGCTTGCTGGTAGAGCATGGGAAACTGAAAAATCCTTAACTTAGGATAAGTCCTACTTAACAACAGCTAAAACATCAGTGTGTTATCAACATTATTCTCACATGAAATCCAAAACACACTGTACCAGCTACTAAGAAGAAAATTAACTCTATCCCAGCCAAACCCAGGACAAGTGGGAAGGAAGGAAAAGCAGTAAATCAAAAGAAATGGTTGGCATTTACTGGGTTTAGAGCCTTTCAAAATATGCAGGGTCCTTCAGAGAAGGAGACTATAATACTAATCTGAGTGGGAAGTGATGCTAACAAGTTGTAAAAAGTGGGAAGCTGAAGGTCAACAAGGCCAGCCAGTCACCCTTTTTAGAAAAGCTGCACTTAATAGCTAACATTTTCTTGGCAGTCCTCAAAAACACATATTAACATCTCTCTTCTTTGGGTATCTCGTCATAAAGCAGAGGAGTGGTTTGGTAGATCAGGTTTAAGAAGGTAATTCTGGCAAAGACAAAGAGTTTGGCAGTAAAGGCAGCAGCTAAACTGAGAATCTCCGGTTGGCTCTACTGGCAGAGCATGATGTGCAGTGACTATTCACTCATTATTGTGGTGATCTGCAAAGTATTTCATTTGAACAAAAGAAATGTGAAAGAAGCCCCGGAGGCACCAAGCTTCTCAAGAAGCAGGGCTGATGATAGGCCTTAACAAGTAGCCTTGCTTTAAAATCTCTATTAAATCATAAGGTAAGCAACAAAATAATCTAGAGAAGCAGTACCTCTGCAATCACAAGATAGCTTGGAACCAGCACAAGAAGTTTTCCTTGAATTCATTACAGCATTCTAGCAGAGCTACTGTTGCAACAGATGTCAACAAGAGATGCTGTTACATACTGTCTTTCCAAATCACAGGAATAATCCTAGCATGTGGAGTAAGATTTAGTTTGGAAAACAAACTGAGGAGTTAGTTTGAGTTACGTAAACTCTGGGAAAGAAGCAACAAGAACTTTTTTTCCTTGGTTTTAATCTGTAATAAGAGTTCTCAAGAATTGTAGTGGGAGAATCACTCTCTGATAACTGGGTATTTTTGATAGGTTGTGATATCTAAAAAATATATATATATTTCCTGTACTCCGACAACTCACATCAGAATGAGATTGAATGAGCATGTTTAAAATAGATAACAGAATTTCAGAGGCTTTCTCTGGCACCTTTACAGCATTCCTATTTGCTGTCTTTCCCTGTGTGTACTGCATGTTTGAAGTCCCATTCTCAGCCTTATCTAGTCAAGACGTTGCTCTCTGACCTGGTTTAAGATGGATCATATGTTAACATATGAACCAGTGAAAGAGTTTCAGTTTTGTAATACTGCTCTGTTGAGTAAAGGTCTGAGTACTTGCATACTGAAGTTCTCATGGAACACAAAAAATGCAAGATTTTTGTTCTACATCTGGAATAACAGGTGCCTTTAAAGTTGGATTGGTTGTGTTTCACTGAGGTGGAGAAAAAGCTTGGATAGTGTCAGTAACTAACTTAGGTTATGCAAGTTAAAGTATCTGCACCCTAAAAGTACAACAGGTAGAGTGTCAAATACCTTCTCTGACTGTGTTTCAGATTATTCTTTCCTGTGATGCTTCTAACTTTTAGATCTGCTTCACTGTATATAAAGAGTTAACCCATTAGTTATCTTTTGCTGACACAATATAGTGTCGAATTATTTTCTTCTCTTGACCCAGTAGAAATCTTTTCCGGGGCTACACACTGCTTATTCAAAGAGGAAAGATGCATCTATCAAGTCTTGCCAAAATGTTTAGATAACACAAAGCTGACATGGGTGCTGAAAAATAAAATAAATTAATGTAGAATGCAAAAAGAAAAACTGCAGCTGAATATGAAAGGGTGTGACGCTTTGCAGAGAGTTTTGTTTGGGCAGACAAATAAAAGCTTTAAAGCGTATCAGCGTCTACTGGGTATTTGTTCCAAAAGACCAGATTTCCTGAGGCTGAACTTACAACTTACTTATGCTATTTTAGTACACAAGGGTCAATTCCACTTGACCATTTCTATTTTTTAATTCTGAATATGAATGGTTGGGAAGCAAAGAACATTACATGCAGGGGATGGTATGCTACACAGGCAGGGAGTTTGTGAAACAACTCCTAATCAAATCTTTAAATGCAAAGTAGACAGGGATCGAAACAAGAGCGTAGCTCAGTTTGCTATAATCTTTGCAGCATGTTTAGGGACAAAATTCATTTTATGATTATTCTTTATTCTCATTATAACTTTCTGCAAATTTCTTCAAGAGCTGAAAGGTGAGAAAGTAGTAAAGTGTAGTAGACTAAATGTCCCACCAAATCTTTGTTCTTGTGTATGCCATTTCTAATACTGCTCCCATCTCCACAGTGTTCCAGTGCCTTCCAGTAATGCACTAAGCAATGTGACCAACATCTGTCAAATGTTTGTGCTCTCCGTTTCTCTCCTCAGGGGAAGATGTGTGTTCAACAGAGTGTTTTCTTTCAGAATTTATTTTTAATAAAACCTAAATGCATGTGCTATTTGTTTGTTAGAGAAGTCAAAGAAATATGCCTTGCACTCAGGACAGTAGGTACACAGGATGCCATAGCCCAGGGCTGCCTCTGGGAGAAGGAGAATTTCACAACTCTGCCCAGGAGTGGATAAAAGCAGTGGGCAGGTCATGAAGGGGGGAAGGTGGGGAGTGCTTAAAGGGAGCCTTGGCGGGGGAATGCAAGCACACAAGCTGGGAATGCAGGAAGGAGAGGGTGAGGTTTTATTTTTGCATCTTTGACTGCTTGCATTCAAATCTTATGTTGCAAATACAAAGAAAGAAAACACCCAAGTTTCAGACTAATTCCCACATGCTGTCATCAGAGCCATTGCTCACTTTGCTGCTTCTGCTCCTGAGCATCCCAGAGTTGGAACAAGAGAGCTATGACAGTGAAGCATGTGGCAGATTTGAGAGAGTATGTTTACACATTTACTGCCTATGCTTTTTTAATGTCCAGCTCAGGACAACCTTAACAAATCCCAATGTCTCTTGCACATGTATTTTAAAAAGAGAGAAAGGGAAAAAAAAATTATCAGGCACTCACAGCTGGTGAGAACGTGGGCAAAAGGTTCTGTCTGTTAGGAATTAAACAGTTTCCAGTTAGAAGGTAAACTTAGAGGGCTTTGAGCACATAGTGGAGAAGCAGGACTGATGTGCTCTTTTTCTTTTCAGTCATTAAGAGGGACTGTAAGAGACTCCTATGAAAAGTCAGGAGAAGCCAGCTCCACCTTCTTTCCAGCAGTAGCAAGTGAATTTTACCTTTGACTGGAGTAGATGTGTTAATGTTAAATAAATAATTGTGGGGGGTTTATTCAGTGGGTTCTTCTGTTTTTCTGAAATAAACACTTTGTGTGCCTGTTTCTCATTTAACCACAGCCTTAAGAATAAACTCCTATACTAGTCTTCACATAAATAGTATATCGAGTAAATTGTCTTTCCTCTGTTGTAAAAAGACTTTAACTACAGCCCTGCAGCTAAACTAACCCAATTCTCGAGGAATATGCTTAAAATAAACACTACAGATAAAACACTGAGTTGTCTTCAGGTGATATTTTATTCTCCTTCCTATCACAATTGTCACTTTTCTTCATTTAATTGTTAACTTTTTAACAGCTAACACCTGGTGTGCTCAGCATAATTTAGAAAGTGAGACATCCCTTGAGTTGGAGAGAAGCAACATTACCAAACAAAGCTTCAAAAATATCATTGTTCTCTGGTTGCAGAGACACATGTGCATTTGCATTGATGCCGACAAGTGCTGTCCGTAAGGGAGGATTATTTTATTTTTCTCTGTCCCAAGACATAAATTTAGTCTCGGTGCTCTAGTCCTCAAAACTCCCACACATTTCATTGGAAAATATACCTGAACAAAGACTGCAAGTTCTGTCCTTGGGGAGGCAGAGAGTAGATTTTTGTCTTAGATTTATACCAGCAGTATGTAGAGAAAAAATATGCAATAAGTCAAAGAGATTTTACTTATCAGAGCTTTAGACAACCATTTGTCAGTACTTAACTGTATTGCTGGATGACTCATTCCCATTTCTAATACCTAGGAATACAGGGTATGTGTGGGAACACAATGTCTGCATTGATTTTAATCTGGTCTCTTTTTGTACTGTCTACAAATAGCTCAAAACGAACCCAATCAGATAAGCAGAGTAGAAAATGATTGCAAAAACACATACAGTAAGCCACTCATGGGGGCCTCAGAAAGGCCAAGGAACATACAAAACAGAAAATGCCAAGGTAGCAAAGAACAACTCATAAAAGGGTACAGTTCTTCTATGCCATGGCTGAATAAATCAGCTAGGCAAAGTGAATCCCTGTAAAGGAAGAGAAAGATTTTCTTTTTAGTTGAAGGGCCAGAAGTTATCCTACTCGAAGCTTAGTGTTAGCAGCACATCCTTTTTTTTAATCATTTCAATTTTGGACATCTTTCATGCAAATCCAAGATCCATGTCAGATTAAGAATGGGTAATCCATCGTTTACACTAGGCAGGTTGGAGAAGGCAGGTTTTGCTGCTATTGCGCGATCAGTGTTTAAAACACTGTACGTGCTCCAGCCCCCACTGAACTCCCTTTCACAGATGCCTGTTGGAGTCCTTGGCTCCAGAAGGCTGCTGGAAGAGTGGGTGTGGTAGACTTTTGGAAAAGAAGTTTTCCTGTTATGGGAGAATTTTTAAGTTTTTTAAGTTATTTCCGATCCAAAATGAAACAAAAAATTGAAATTTTGTTATTGTTTTGCAAGCTGTTCTTCTGAAAACAACTTGAATCAGGTCAATTCGATTTTTTTGCAATAACAACAAGCTGTTTGCTTTCAGTTTTGACATTTGCTTTTTTCTCCACCTTTTAGTGAAAATCAAAATTTCAAAACAAAAACTCAATTAAAATAACCAACCAAGCCAATTTTTCTGTTTTAAAATTTGCCAAATAGGCTCTGTCAACAATTTCAAAAGCTTTTGATATTGACATATTCATCACTGAGATATGTCTCCAGAGTAGTGCCATAGCCTTGACAAGTCAAGAATTTCCAACAAAAATGCCTTGCTGGTCTAGCGCCTTAACATGTATTTCTTCTGCCATCCTGAAGGTAACCATTTGGGAGCCAGGGTGGAAGGGGAGAAACAAGGGATGCAGAATAACAGGCTCACCCTTAATCTAGAATTGATGATAGGAGGAAGAAGCAGTCATAGAGGAATCTTATGCAAGACAGAGATGACAACCAATCCGATGTTAAAATAGTCACAGAGTCAGAGTAGCCTCTTTGACTATGCATACACAGCTTAAATTCCCTTTTCCACATCAGAACAAACTATAAGTCCCCTAAGGGTACTGCAATTACACTGATTTCACATCAGAATAAGTCAGAGAACTGTCAAAATTGCTATAAAGACAAGATCAGAATTTCATCTTGCCTTCTCCACGTGACTGTGCGTCTGCCCCTCATTCTTGCTGATAGGCAACTTTTCTTTGTGAACCATTTCTCTGAACACAATTATATGGAAAAATGGAGAGGTTCACAAAAGTTCCTGAGGCAGTGCCAACTGAAGAAGAAATACATCCACAGAGCTCAGAGGAGTCCTTAGCTACAGCAGATAGTCAGAGCTACTGCGTCTACCTCTCCTGGTCCTGGAGCAAGTTCTGTTGACAACAGCCAAGGGCCTTCACCTCCACATCCCAAAGCAGAGCGCAAGTATGCAGCTTGCCATCCTGGGACAAGCCTGCTGTAATTCATATGTAGTTCACACTAGGAGGGAAAGCAGTCCGCAGGGAACAGCCACGTAATGAATGTTTGCAGAGGCCCCCTGCATACATTTCCTGAGATCATCTTAGCAGAAAGCTATGAGTTTCCTCCAGTTTGCCAGACCAGATATGCAATATGTTCAGAACTGGGAAGAACATGTTGTAGTGCTGTATCACAAATACCCCCCCAAAAAACCTACAGAGACAATAAGAAATACGAGGTTTCCAAATGCAAGTGGGATAGCAATTACGTATTTGCAACTGTGGCAAGCCCAAGTAAAACTTACCTGTATTTTCCGTCTAGGCTGGAATCAGGTTTTTAAGAACCTATTCTGAAGAGAGCATAGGGTTTCACACCTTGAAGGCTTCATGTCATCCCTGTGAATTGTGATGATGACTACCTCCCTGTTTACTTCGGAACTGAATGGAAAGTTGCTTATGTACATCCTACACTTTTGCTAGCATCTTGATCCTTGTCTTCCAGCAGCCTCAGGGAAAGATTGTGAGAGATAATGACCCCCCACAAAGAGAAGCAGAGGGCCTCATAATCCTATTCCTTGGAATAACCTGTTCTACAAGGGCAACATATTTCCTTGATGGCGGAAAAGTGTTGCGGAACCTCTGTGAGGAAATGGTTTCAAAGCTGTAGTCCAAATCCATTGCAGATATCCCAAAGTTCTGTGTAACGCCAGGGAAGCGCAGGGATTCCCCAGTGCATCTTGGTTTTACTGGCAATCTTGCATCTTTCTCTGCCAAGCCTGGATCTGCTGAAGCCATGATGATGGAGAAACCCCTTAGTCTTCTCTGTACAGGGTAGCCACTGAAAAGAAACACTAATATCACCTTGGACCACATTACATCCTCCTCATGAATTTATCTATTTTGGACAGGTAACAGCAAACTTTCCCTTCCTCACTGCAAAGCACAGGGCAGTGAAGACACCGAGGGCCATCAGGATCTCATCTTCTGCACTGAGGGGTTCATTTGTACCTGTGGAAGACCCGTTGTACCCAGATCTCAGGGACAGGAAGGCCTGAGGGTCAGCAGGATGTCAGAGGAAGAAATTCGGTAAGCATCCACTTAAAACCCCAAAAATTCAAGAGGATATCACCTTAGAAATCAACTAAATGGAGCATATTGCTTGCCAAATAAAGGAAAACTGGGTTATTTATTGTTTTAGCAAGGATTTTTTATTAAAGCAAACACAAAAGTTATTGTATTCATGTAATAAGGATAAGCGACAAGGAAACGTCTGAGATTAAATAATCACCTTCTCCAGGAACTAAATTGTTACTTTTACTGAGTGTTTTCTTTCATTGTTAAAATGAAAGTTTAGTTATAATTAAACAATTAAATATTAAACCCCACATTTTTGGAACAGGCTTCTAGAAGCCTTAGAGTTGAGGGGGTTTTTTGCCTGTAGCTGTCTTCTGGAATAAGCATCCTAAAATTACCAAAGACAAAGATATAAATGCCCCTGACTGCAATCTGTACAATTTAAAGTCAGTTTAGATAACTGCAAATGCATGGCTTATATTCCCCATCTCTGCACACACACTCAAGTTTACTAAAAATAAAAAAATTCCTCTGATTTACATCTGTTTTATTTTTTTCTGTTGAGCTAAGAGTTGATTCTCCACCCACACATGCAACAGCAGCTAACTCTCAATTAATTTTAAAAGATCTTTAATAAAAAAACATGCTGGAGAGGGAGTTAAGTTACTGGAAATTAAGCATCGGGACTTCTCTAAAGTATAAGGGTTTTTCCATCCCTCTGGAAGGTAATTTGACTTAAGGAAAAAACATACAATACTTGACTGGTTGATAGACTCTGGTGATTTATTTTGCATGTTGAAACATGTCCACTCCCATCACTTGAACCAAACACTAGCTTGTTTTGTTTCTTAAACAGTGTGAAATGGCAGGATTTATAAAACTATACTAGTTGCCAAAACTAGATTAAGACCAACCTAGAGCTGATGTAATATGACTTTCCTTGGATGTAAGATCTCCAAACAGCAGGACACCTTCCTTATAAGTGCTGAAATATCAGAAACTAAAAATCAGGAAAAGTGGGGGGGCGGGGATAGAAGATCTGTCTGTACAACCCTATGTTAAGTCATGGAGAGATTAAATGAGCAGACTGGCCTTCCACAAAGTCCCACGACAGAGACATTCGTGCAGGGCACGATGTTGGTGTCCCATCTGGCTTTCTCAGAGCTCACTCCAGCAGACGCATCCCTGTCTCGGAGCACACAGTGTACCCATCTCCCCAGGACTTTCCTCAGCCGTACAGCAAAGGAAAGAGAGACTTGAAGTAATTCTGAAAGGAAGTGGTAGTTAAACAAAATAAGCCCGAGGGAGAGATGTCATAAGCTGCATCGAAATTCAAAAGGTGGCTTCAAGGAGACAGGTGATCCTGAAGCATTCACACTGGGCTCTGCCTCAGTACAGGGGAAAAGTATTACCTCAGGCCCATGTGTCACACCTGAGCAACTGAGGTAAAGTATGTATTCTTTAGCTTTAAGCATCCAAGACTTAAGTGTCTACATTAAACCAGTTATAGGAGAGAGGCATAGCCCAGGGACCCCTATCTCACCCCACACCAGGGTCCCAAGCAGGTTGCACGGCTTGCTGTTCTACACTGGCCACAGCCTGGCTCCCCTCCCGGCACCTCACATGCTTGTACCTATGTGGGCTAAAGGCATGTAATCCTAACACTCATCCTTTAGCTGCCATGTCTTTGTATCAGAAAGAAATGATAGTTTTATTCCATGCATTCATTTTTAAACCGTGTCACTTTTAACATACAAATGCTAAATGGAGAGATCAAAATGATTTGTAAGGACCGTGTTCAGTCGAGACGGCATCCGTGGCGCTGCAGCGAAACAAAGGGAAACATGCAGAGAGTCAGTGCAGAGAAAAGCCTCAGAAAACCTGCAGTGCAGCAGGATGAGTAAACTAGCTAACGAAACACTTGATATCTTTGTACAGCAAGCCACGATAAATGAGGCATGAAAGAGTAATCTGGACATGCACTTAGTGAAAGGAACAGACTGAAAAAGAAAGAACCAGCCATATAGCTTCAAGCTGTGATATTGAAAATGAAATAATAAATGAACCAGTTCAGGGTTAAAGACAAAATTAAGCATATTTGCAAACTGTGAAAAAAAAATGAGGGATGACTTGCCATTTCTTTATGTCATGGAGCTTAAAGACAGGAGAGACCTTTGTATCATCTATTTTGACTTCCTGAATAAGACAGGCTATTACATTTCTCTCCTCTTTTGATACTTAGGTTACCTTTTCAGGTACAGTTAAACCAATGCAATGCTTAGCTACATGAAAACAGGTACCCCTGATTAACTGTGTCATTGAACTACACTGTTAGGCTAAAGGACAGAAGGATTATTTCTGTCCTCAGGGGAATAAACAGTTCCGCTCCACAGGCAGAGGACAGGGAAGACAATTCAGTTCATAACAGAGGGCATGCCCAGAAGATACTAATCCACACCACTGACAGAAAAACAAAACCAGAAACCATCATAACAGCTGTTCTTCCCAGGTGCAAAATCTATATTTTTTTCCCCAAAGCTGGTGTTTGGTTAGACTTTAAATGTGCAAAGAAAGCTCTGTAGTATATTCACCTCCGGAACAGGCTTGCCATTTCTACCCTCATCTCTGCTTGCTCTTTCACCATTTTCATCCTCAACAAATGGCCCTCTTCATCAGTTTTAGAGAAGAAGGCAGGAGACAAGCTAAGCAAACTCCTGAAATAAAAATGGTCAATTGTTCTTAAGGAAACGGAAGGGGAAAAAAAAAGAAAGAAAAAATTCTTCTCCATTCTTACAGGCAGTCATAAAAGCCCTGAAGCATAAGATTTGATTATAACCATATCTGTATTTAGAGCTGCAAGTGCTGTGGGCAAACCTAAGGCAATGCTTAACCCCCTGTCCCCTAAACGACATTCAATTATTTCCACAGGACTGCTTGAGAGTAGCAGCAGAGAAGACTCAGGTGTGAAATATTACTGTGGAGGAAAAGCTGCATTTCCTGTAGTTACAAACAGTAAAAAGAGTAAGTAAAGGTTTCAAAGTAAAAGAAGGAAAGAACAGAGGAATTTATGGCATCTAAATACACAAAAGGTTATCCAGTCTAATACTTAGCGTAACAGATGACAGGATTTTGCCTAGAGTTGAATTCAAAGATAGAAATGTATGTAAATCTCATTTCAACAATGTCAAACAGAGAATCCAACACTGCCTCAGATCCTCTATTTATTCACCCTCACCTGACATCTGGATTGAACACCATTCTCCTTTTGTGCTGTACTCCTGACACACACAATGCTAAGTACAGAGACAAGATAATTTTCCTCTTACTTAATACTCCGTTGTCCATACATCCCAAGACATCATTAGTCTTTCATGATAAGCCTTGAACACAGAGCTCAGCAAGGTGGTTATCCATGAAGGCATCGTTCTCCTTTACTAACTCAAAAAAAAAAAAAAAAAGAAAAAAGTATATAAAGTACATCAATATCTATCTGTGGATACAGTCTGCTGATACAATCTTCAGTCTGTGCTCCCAGTTGTACTACTCTGGCTGTCAGCCCGCAAACATCCAAGTAGGTAACTCACACCACTGTGTACCATTAGACTGTCCTCATGATTTACCACAACTTGTTATGTCTTCTGCAGACTTGTTATTAATGATTTAAATAAGAATATAGAAGTATCTCACAATGGGTTTCTTTCCTGGTAAGTTTTTTTTAAAGTGTCCTGTCATTGACTTCAAGCACATGAGTGTTTTCATTTGTCTTTTAAATGGCTTATTATTAAAGCAACCAATTTTCTGGATTTTAAGGAGTCATCACTTTTCAGGTTCTTGGGAGGAACGCTATAAACAATTCCCACCATCATTTTTTAGTACTGCCTACATGAAGATGATGTTTTCACTACCCCAACAATCATTTCAATTTTGGGAAAAATGCCAGTTCTTAAAGCTTCAGATATATTAATTATAGTTTGTGCTATATTCTGCTCACACAAATTAACACATGGGATAAACCAGTGACTTGTACATAGGCAAACACCATGTCTTTAGGCCAGAGGTGACACTTTTTTTGTCCATGAGAATGAAGTCCAATATTTATTATCTTGTACAAAGTGATGGACATCTTACGCTAAGCAAATACTGTATATTAGTATGAAGTTTGCTCCTGGTCACATTGAATCTGCAGCAAATACAACCTGGGTTGAAGTTACCGTGTGAAGTTATTGTGTCTACATGTTTGTAGCTGCCACATGATGGCAAAGGCCACTTGTATGTTGATTTACAATTCGTGTCATCCCACCACACCAGTATCTGCGTTGTTCTGCCCTGGCACAGGTTCACTGCCTGTACCTGAAATGCTCCGGGTTTATACAAGGGTAACCAGAGGGGAATCAGCTTTACCGGATTGCTGAGGAAAGTGATACAGCACTTGGCACCAAGTAAAGAAACTGGAGAAAGAACTGACCTGAAATACTGCGGTAGATACAAGGCAAGAACAAATGTCCATTGCAGTGACTTGTACAAAGAAAAGGAATCACGATTAAGCACCGGTTTCCCAGTAAAAATAAGCAAGGGGCATAAACTGCTTAACATAATCCCATGACATAAAATGGAAACAAGGGCCAACTAACAGAAAACAAGAAAAGGGAAAGGGAAAACAAGGGTTTCTTTCTTTGCTGTAGTGTCTGTGGTTTATCAGATGCTACACACCTTACAGAGCAATTTAATTGGATGAAGAGCTCTGTATTATTATCCGACCACATAATCACATTAGAGTTTGACTTATTCACTTCAACCAGAACAAGTAGGTAGCAAAGGGTCAGGAAATTATGTAAACTGGAGTGTGCATTTCTCCATGAACCCTGAAAGACTCAGACAGGCTTAAGCTATAAGAAATGCTTTTAATCTTCTTAAAAACAATTTTACAAAAGTAAAACTCCAAAACAGATATAACGAAACCTGTTGTTGTTGACCTGTACTGTCTTAAGCAAATCAGTGGGTGATGTATGTCACCACAGAGCATGTTAGCTATTTTCAGCAGCTTTTCATGTGTGTTATGAACTGATCTGTGGTTTATTTTAACTATATGTAATGACAGCTGTGGGGTAAAGAATTTGAGATGTCAACACCCAACAGAAAATGGTCTCTTGTGGCTTTTGAGTATGTCATGCAATGGCTGCTCTGGACTATAATTCTTCCCCATAAACATCTAACTCCCTCCGGTGTGTGCAAGGACAGAAAGAGGATGCAGCCATGGTGAGAAGGGGAGATATATGCTTCCCTGCAAAGTGGCAGTGAAGGCAAAGGAGGCAGAAGGGGAACAACTGTGAAGCAAGATGTGCAGCAGACCCCCTAGTTCTCTCCATCAGATCTACCTGGGCCCCAGACTATGCTCTGTTCACATTCGTCATTTAGTTTCTGTACTTCTATGCTATTTTTGGAATGGAACCCACATTTTAGTCAAGGTGTTACTTTACATGAGCATGATGCTATCACCTCTTTTCATCTTTACTTATGTGGCCACCAATTGTATTATTCACTGCTGCTGCATGCTGACCAGCAATCCCAGCCAAGTGTGCCTTATTCACTATTTTTGCTTATTCCATGCAAATTAGAAGATCCCAAAGCATCACTGTGAGAAATTTTTGAGAACTTTTTGTCGTTCCAACGTGCAGTAACTGAAACTGGATATACAGTAGTGAAAAGTGGAACATAAATACAGTTGAAATTTGTGATCCTTTCCCTGTATTACTAAACCACCAGAACCCCTTACTAAAATTGAAAGTTTTATTAGAGATGAAGTTGTCTTTCCTCTATTGTTTTGGTATTAGCTGCAAGAGTTATATATGAAGAGCTTACGCAGCCCGGTGAGATAGAAATTTTTTCGTTTTATTTTAAACTGCCTGCAATTCACCGTTAAGATATATCCACTATTTAAGAATAGGTTATTACCAAAGGGTCTGGGAATTCTCTCCGTGCAGGGCAAAGTGCTGAATCTTCATGCACACTAGAGATAGCAAGTAGCACTTCCATAGGAGTAGGGAAAGGACTGAAGTTAGAGATGACTCACACTAAAGGGCTCTCACTGTCTCGCTTTCCCCCCTCCCTTCTCTCCTCCCCTCTCTCCAATTTGGCAGAGAAGAAGGTAGGCAAGCTGGAAGCTTTTAGTTCTGCCTGATAGTCTAACAAAATACCTAGTGCAGATGCAGGGAGCCAGCATAAAAGCATGGTGTCTGATTAGATGAGATACCAGGAGCCAAGAAAAAGATTGTGGTGCCTGCTGAGTTGAAACGGAAGTCAGGTTGAAAGGAGGTGTTCCTCGCTCAGACAGACAGCATGGGCACTGAGGGAAGAGTATGAAGTGAAAGACAAAAAAATGTAGGGAATGCTAATGTTTTAGAAGAAAAATTGGAGCAGCTGGCAATTAAAAAACCCAAACAAACAAAAAACCCCACCACACCAAAAAACCCCATCAATCACATACTCTAATCCTATCACAAGGAGTATCAGTATCACTAAAAGACACCTAAGCATGTGCAGACACAGCAAGCTCCATTGAAAACCAAGGAAGAATTACAGGTACTTACTGCCATCCACAAGGCTGTACACATGCTTTAAAATATACGTACCTATGTTTAAATCCCTTCCTGAACAGGGTTATTACATTACCAAGTCCAAGCTTCCCACTCAGCTGGAATAGAATAGAATAGAATAGAATAGTTCAGTTGGAAGGGACCTACAATGATCGTCTAGTCCAACTGCAATGCACATCAGTTTCTTAATGAATTTTAAGTTATACCAAAGGTATTAGTAAGTCTAGAATTTCACACAGCTCGCTGTAGTGTCTTCCTTCCTGTTTGACCCACGCAAATAGGTGGGGATACTAAAAACAGAAAATGGGTGAGCAAGAAAGTAGGACTGAAAATGTCAACGGAGTCAGCAGAGCGAGCTAGTCCTTTAAAGAGAAAAGAGGTGTACACAGCCGAGGAGAAGTTCTTAATCAAAAGAGAACTAACCAGCCTACACCCACTGAATGGATTTGTCTTCATTCCTTAATGTTATTACTCGCACTGGCTGCTCCATTTAATTACTATTAGCACTTGTGGGAGCCAGTAGTGGGTGATGGGTAGGGAGGCACATGAGTGCCCTTAATGCAGAAAGTGACCGCAGATAGTCACTGATCATTTCAGGATCCTCTATGATCTCCTCTACCCCTGTTAAGTGGAAGGGTGAGAGCAAGTGATAAAAGCACAAGCCAATTTTTCCTCTTTTTAGTATTAAGCATTCCACACTCCCAGACTTCCTTTAACTCCCACTAAACATTTAAAAAATATCATGATCTTAAATATCAGGCTTTAAGAATTTTTAATTTAATTTTCATTAAAAATAAATATTTGAAAAATAATTTTAAACTGTTTGCAATCATGCACATGAATCTTGATCACATCACTGTTCAAATTCCTAGTCCCTGTGTAATTACTTGCGTAAAACACCTCTTGTGAATAGCAAGTAAATCATTAGTGATTAGACTTTTTGGGACTGTTTTGAAGAGACCCAGCTGCTGTCTTTATGTCAAAGAACATCCATAAGGCACCAGTGGTTAAACAACATGGTATTTTTGTATGTCAGGCATCACGTGCTTGGATATTAATCATGCTTAGTGCTTTTCAGATGTGACTCTCAAAGCATCTCACTGAAAAGCAGTTATGGCCCCCGTTCAGAGACGGGGAAGCTGAGGCACAGGCCAAGTGACTTGCTTCATTTCACGCAGCAGATCTGAGGTCACAGCCCTGGTTCCAGCAGGGGAGAATTTCACTTGGTTTCTTGCCTTTTCATTCACCTTTCATTTTCCAATTGAAATGCTGAGACAAAGAAAAATTCTGGATTATTTGATGCTAATGAAGCAAAAAAAACCCCAAACCAAAACCCAAAACCCTAAGAATGGGGCTAGCATATTGCCAAGATTAGAAAATCTGAATTTAAATTAGAAAAAAATTTCCTAACCTTGTGTAATCTTACTTTTTTTTCTAAAAGAAAATATAGCAAAGCATTTTCCAGAATAAACAGCCCTTCATAGGTGCTAAATCAGCCACTGAAAAATAGCTCTCCTGTCCAAAAATTGTCATCCTGAATCATAGTTCTATCCTCATTACTGAGATATATATGTGTAGAAAGAGAGAGGGAAGAATAAGAATTGGTCTGCTTAATTGTGATAGCAGCAAGGACTGTTTAGTATATCTGCAAGACATGGGTTTTGCATAAAATATGGTGGGTTTGCAAGTGAATCTCAGAAGTAATTTTTCACTGTTTATATATAAATATATACATATGAAACATTCATTGAAGCATATGTATAATGTTTTGTAAGCCCAACGGAACAACAGCTGTAAATCATTACCAAAATGAGAAATTAAAACCTCCTTTTGTCTCAACTGTGTAGAGGGCAGGGAGTTATTTATAAGATACCCTAAATATATAGTTGAGTTTCCTACTGAACTCAAAAAAGGTACACGAGCTACTCATAAAGCTGAGTCAGTGACTGTAAAAAGATGAGTTTGCGGAGCAGTGCTGAGCTGGACCAGAGAGATCACTGTGACATTTAGTGGTTACAATACCACTGGAACAGCAACCAACTCCTCCAGAGGAAGTGGTAACGTGCTTACTCAAATTTTCTGCCCTCCCTCAGGTTCCTGAGTTCACAATCTGAAAGTCTTCAGCAGGCTTAAATCCGGAGACAATAATGCTCCTCCACTTCCTTATGCAGGAAGCTTTAAATTACAAGGATGGATTATTTTAATTGCTACTCTTTGGGTTCTCTGCTTGAGCTAGTGGTAAACATCTATGGCAAAACATATGGATATTGAAGGAATAGCTGTGTCAGACCATCGTGTTTGCAGCTACTGCCTTATAAACTTTGCACCCAGTGTATTTGGTAAAGACTATTAGAAGTGGAAATATTCATAAAGAACTTGTAGGCAGTAGCTTTATGTCCTGACATTAGCAAACTACCCACTAAATTAACCAGCATGTGTTGTCAGTAAGCAAGCCTTGAAGATAGGGAGAAAGCTCTGAATTGCTGCAAGAGGAAGTCAGGGACCCCATAGTGCTAAAAGCCTGTTTAAACAATTCTTATTTCTACCTCCTTCTATTAGTAAAATCCTAATGCGAGTGCTTCTATAGAGTAATAAACAGAGAAAATTCAAGCTCACATTCTGGATCCAAATGTGTTTGGATTATGACTTTTTTGGGCTCCTTAAATGAGAATTTGGGTCAGCACTGCTGCTACCAATAAATATTTAGATTCTAGTAAAATTTAAAGGCACCATTCCTCATTGTGGGGTTGAAAAATCCTATCATCCAGTGCAGGAAGAGATGTGTCTAACAGGGAATAAAGTGTCCTGTGATCATCTCTGTCTTGCAGTGCCCATCACTAGTGACAGCCCTTTTCCAGGTTACTGGCTGTCACACGCAGCACAGAAGGGGACAGGGCACTCACTCCATCCCCATCTTCACCAGCGACTAGCCTGGCTGCCTGCTGGCACTCTTCAAATGTCAAAATACTTGCTGCTACCACATCAGATGCCATACAGCTTGTTTTCCCTTTTTAATCTTAAGCTACCGCAGCCTCCACAGGCAAGCCTGAGTAGAGAGAAAGGACAGGAAGGGAAAGAGAAGGAGGGGAGAGCTCCGGTTTCCCAAGGAGAGGTCAGAATCAGGAGTAGCCTCCAGGCCCTTTCTTTCAGCAGAGGACGCAGCTAACTCTTCCTTCCTCCCCATTGCCACGGGTTGGCACACCACTTCGTCAGCCTCCAGGCCCTTTCAGCTCCCTATGCCTTCTTGCCTTTGGGAGTGAGGAGTCTGCCCTACCGCTGAGGGCATGTTCCCAAGCAATAGCTTGTAATAGTAAACAGCACTGAGCTCTTACATAAAATGTTCTGCCTCCTTAGAGCTGGACAGAAGGGCAGGTTTTGCTCTCTCTATTTTATAGATAGAAAAAACAGGTTTAAAAAAGGCCATCTTGACTTGCCTAAGGTCATGCAGCAAACGGGAACAGAGAGTTTCTTGGGGTCTTACTGACCACAGCTGAGGTGTCTTAGGGTCCTATTTCGCTTTCAAAGAGATCGCCTTTACAGCAAGAAGCCAGTGCATGCAGGATATAACCAAAGGTCTGAGCGAACAGTTCTTCGTTCAACATCATGATATTACTTCAGTTAAATTTCAAGCAATGTGGTGCTGTGCACGGGGATGCTGATCAAGGGCTGTGCAAATTGCAATGCTATTCCACCTACCCTAACATGCAAACTGTCAGCCCTTAACGTGCAAACTGTTATGCGAAAGCAGGAGGATTGCAGCGTGCACATGCACAAGTCCCAGTTGACAACTGAGTGCAAACACAGCAGATGGTGACAAGGCAGTAGCAGCAAAGAGATAAAACTGTCAATTTTAAAACTAAGCCCAAAGGCAGCTCTACCAAGCCTTTGTTATCAGTGGTGCTGAGTTCCCCAAGTTCTAATATATAGTTATAAAGAGAGGGTGAAAAAGAAGATACTGGCTCTTTGGTACACTGCAGGGTCCTCTGTGCTGTTCAGAGTTTGCTCCAGCTCCTGTCAGGCAGCAGCTGCCTCCTCTGAACCAGCCAGCAGTGGCTATACCAGTGCCACAGCAAGCAGGGACCACAGGCTCACGGGGAGGAAGGGTTTTGCTGTGCTTCCTCCTCCTCAGCCTCTCCTCAGGCCAGAAGCTGGACAGACCCAGCGCTTTACAAGGCAGGTGGACGTACTCAGAATAGGTGTAAAACAAGGCAGTTATCCCCATTGCCCAGAAGAGTGGGCAACCAGCTACTCAGTTAGTGGTTTACTGCAGCTATGAAATGCCAGATGGAAAGTCAGGGTGCTCCAAATAGGCTTGTGTTAATAAAATAAACCGAGATAAAAGAAATAAGGGACTGTGTATAGATTCAGCTATCTTCATACATTTTCCATCTAACCATTTAATCACAAAGCCAAATAGTTGATTTGTATGGCTTCCTTACAAGGGGAGGCAGTCACAGACAAATTGTCTTTAGCTTCATTACCAAATATTCTGGAAAAGGCAGGAAGCAAAGTCCTAATCTAATTGTGCTATAGCCTGATGCCAATAATTACGTATCCAATATGATAGCTAAATTACTGGGATTTATCTGTATTATCCAAAAAGATTAGATTAGCTTGTGTTTTTAGTTAAGCAACATTGCTTTTAATTTTCATAGTCTTGTTCGATCCCTTCGGTAATTTTACAAAGGATTAAGACACTTTGGTTGGATAAACTATATCTGGTTACAGTGCTATTTCAAAGGAGCAGATTTCCTTCTTGTTCTGGTCCTGTTACCTGCTCAGAGGTAATAGAGCTTGCTCATGGGACCTCCTGCGTAAAAAGCTAGTATGGCCAACCCTAACATCCCTTCCCCAAACAGTACACATGCAGGATTTAATAGCTTTTTCTAGTCCTTTCTTCTTTACAAGGCCTGACAGTGAGCTTGAGTTTGAACAGCACATGACCCCAGTTGCACCCATGCTGCCTGTAAGGGCTGAGTTTGATCTCAGACCAAAAGTTTTCCCAATCTATACCTGAAGGATCAATTACCTCACCCCAGCACTGAGCCAGGGTGAAAGGCAACATACAGGCTGTGGAAACACAAAGGAGCTAACATAACAGCATAGCCATTCCCACTGAGATTATAATATGCTTCCTTCAAGCTATTAACACAGGACTCAGATCACGAGTCAGCCCATTTTTCCCCTTGATCTCCTTCCCCTACAGTGATGAGTCTAGCTTAAAAGATGTAAATACATACATATGTATACACATGTGTATATATATATATATACACACACACAATTTTTTAAGTCATACAGTTGGTATCTTCTTTATCTACGACCTTTTAGAACTATCAATATTTTCCTTATGTTTTCTTGGCTAAAATAGGTCTATTTGTCTTTGGAAAAAAACAAATGAGCGTTTTTGCATAACTGCCTGAATCCAGGAAGTGGAGAAAGCTACTAATTTGAGCAAAATGCACATTCTACAATAAAAACAATGCTACATACACGTTTACGTGTTTTGCTGGACTGGTCCTCAGCCTGGTATACATGCAAGCAATAAATGCCATGCCTTCAAAAAATAGGGGAAACACGGGGGCCAATCCTACAGAGTAAAGATATTAAAGGAAATATTTTGCACCACAAGCTGGGGTTAAAACAAATTCCAAGGAAGAAATCCTGGCCATGGAGAAGTCAGTGAGGAGTCTGCCATCACCTGTCCAGCCCGGACTTCACTTTTGCTGTTATGTGTAGTCAGCTTGTTATATTTTATTAACACTTTTCTTATCTTTATCAATTAAAAAAGTAAACTTTTGCACTGCTAGTTCATTCATCTAAGGTAAGAATAAAAGGTTTTCAGTAAAAGGAGATAAAAGTATTAGTATCATTTTAAATCATTATAGAAAAACAAAGAAAAGCATATTAAAGCATAGTTAAAATTAAAACTAAAAGCTCATAAATGTTTAGCATCCTGAAGCTCCCTCATTAGAAGGAGCCGGAAAAGAACTATAGTATCCTTCTTGCTTATCTTTTCAGTTATATCTATTCATTTTCATAGCTCAAATCCCTTTGTAACACATTTTTTCCTCTAGTGACCCAACTACTTTAGAGTTTTTAGTAGTCATTATTTTCTAAAAACACTGCAGCAATTTTAATCCTCCAGACATGTAAGACTTCACATAAAAGAGTAGAAATGTCCTACAGAAAGCAAACAAGTCACTTTTATATAAAAGGAGCCCTGACTAGATTAAATCTCTGGCACAGGAAGCTGAGTATATAACTATTCAAGTCAACTTCCATTTAGGCTATATATATTAAGCCCTTTTATCACTTGCTGTATTATAAGAAAGAATAATCTATTACACTGTGATTGCTACAGTCCTGTTCTCTGGGAAGTAGTTTAAGTCCTCTTTCCTCCCTGCACCCCTCCCCACATGCTATTTTAAACCCAGTGATAGAGTCATTTCTTCAGCAGTAGGCTTCTTGTATAAAACTCAATAAACAAATTTTTAAATGTAATTTAAAAATCATTCTTATGCATATGGTTCAAAATGAATTTATGAGTAGTGCACATGTATGGAATATTTGAAAATATTTGTCTTGATAGCCACCAGGAACTTCTCTTTGACTTTTTACTTAATGTACAATGAAGAGCCTTCATACTCAATGTAATTCTTTATAACTGGACTTCTGTATTTTATACTGTCCTGAAGTTTCAAAGACAGAATTCTGGAGGAAAAATATATTTTAATTCCACATATCACAATCTAGACACTCATGTTGACTGGTGGTGTTACTCCAGCTTTGGAAAGGCTGTATCTTTATTTAACATACAGACCTACTGATCTTTCTGGAACCACTCAGCCTCTGAAGAAATGCACAGAAGTGTTTGTCTGAAATTCCAGACTTAGAAAAATTCATATTTGATGTGTTGCTCTGGTACTCAATAATGAAGTTAAGGATGAGAATGTGCATAAGCATTCACAGCAGCAAGATCTATAAGATCAAAAGTGAAAGAAGTTCCTTTGACTTTACTGGAGACAATAGGCTTTTGCACTATTTGGGGGAGAAAAAAGATGCAAAAAAGAGTGCACGACCTCCGGCATCTTTTGTCAGTGCTTAAGCCTGCCACAATCCACACTGGGAACTGGGGCAATTTTTATACGGCAGCATTGATGGTCATTGCTAAGATTTTGCTGAACTAACTAATGCCTTCACTCAGTACATTTACTTCAGTTTAAAGTTATAGATGAGCCCCAAGTTTCTGCCTTTACATTGCCATGACCTTCCGAGCACAATAATTCCTCAGTGCTCGAAGTACACACAGATGGAAGTGTTGTCACAGGAAATGCCAGGACGGCTCAACACTTCTCTGTGAAGTTAACTAATAAAAGATACAAACATACACCTTCCAAAGAGCCCAATACACATAGAGTGAGCTCAAGCCATACCACTTGCATTCCCAGAGCTTATGTATCATCTGTTCTGAATCAGAAGGCAACCCTCTTAACTTTTGTTGCCAGCTGGAGAAAATGAAGTGTTTCTTGCAGATAGGCAGTTCTCCTTTACTTAAGGGCATATAATGTACTTCCATGATAACACTGGCAGCTTGTCTGTGTGACATGGATTTTCCATTTGGGGATCACAGATCAAGCATGAAAACCCAAAGAACAAACTTTGAAGGAACAAAAACTTGCTTTTCCTCAAGAAGGAACTAGATGGCCCTGAGAGGCTTTAACCTTTTTTATGATGGCTGTTGCCAAGCCACAAATCATGTTAACAGCCACTGTGGGAGATGTAGGACTGAATCTCCTGGCACAAATCAGGGGCTCTGAGGAGCTGCAGGAGAAGACCATGCTCTGGTGGTCGCTCTTCCCCTGCACCCTCCTGACCTGGGTCACTTGCACTTACTTCAGACAGTTGATTGAGGCAAGGAGGTATCCTGCTTCAGCTTTCCTCTGGAGCCAAGAGGAAGAAATAGGGAGCTCCCCAAAACTTTTCAGCTCCTAAGCCTCTTGCTCCCTTCTATGAGGATATGGCATTTAGGTTTATCAAGGCATTACAGAGTACAATAACCTCTACAAGTGCTACTGAATGTGGTGCGTACATTCCCCATCACAGCATGTGAATGCCCCCCCTTTTGTAGCAGGAGGCAACCACCTCTAAAAGCTCTTGATGTGCACTTCCTTTCTGACACACTGTAAATCAAAATCTTTTCATGGAGTGCTGCCTCGGAAGGCACATTTATGCAGCTGATTTTGCCTGTTTAATTGTAGTATTTTGCCCACATCCCTCTTGAATCACATCTTCTTTATTACACACCATCTCCACGTCTTGCAAGATGACAAAAGCCAGACTGCAATTCAATGATGAGACAGCATTGCATGTTTTGCTCTCATCATGGCTTATTCCATAATGTGAAGGTGGAGCAGGTGATGTGTCTATTTTAAGGAAAAGGGAGTTCATTGCTGGCTGTCACCCTGCTCCATTACAGATTCCCCATAAGGAAACAGAGCTCAGAGGAACAGAAGAGACACTGGAGAATTAATCACACTGCTCCTTCCTGATGAGAATACAAAACTCAGCTATTAGCTGACTTCAGGTAGAAAGCCCTGGGATTTGCTTCAGAAGAGGCTGGGGGTGAAGAGAATAGCTCAGGGACAAAGACCCTCGAGTTAAAGAAAGAAAATTATACTGTTTGAAAGCCTCAGCAGGGGCAAGGCAAAAGCCCCTGCAGCAAAGACTGTTACTGGTATCTCAGGCAACACTTTAATAAGCTCAAATCTCAGGAAAGAGAATTCTTTAAGAAATGGTTTGAGGTTCATTTCAGTTCTGGGAGAACCTGAAGGAAAATTTAACAGGGGATCTCCATGGGAACCTTCTTTCCAAAACCATATGCTTTCCACAGAGCTGTATGACCCTCCACACATTCCTGCCACAGGCACCTCTCTCAGGGAACCTCTTTCCTGGTGAGCAGGAAGGTGCTGGCTCAGATCAGATAGGAGGAAGATGCATCTGGCGTGGTGAGTAATATGGCAGAAGAATGACAGTGTTGAGTCATTTGGTGAGGAAAGGTTACAGGTGTCTTTTCATGAGAAGATTTTGAGCCACAGTTTCACACCCTGTGACCGTACACAGGCTGAAGTGGTTGCAACACGTAACAGATCAGGGAGACCAGCTGGACTGCCACAGAGGATCAGAGACCATCAGAAAGGTCTTGGCCACTAAAAGTTTGGTGGGTGGGAGAGGAACATGAGGAGGGAGAAAGCTGTGGGAGTGGAAGAAGGAAAAGAGTTGACAGGTCTGGCTGGTGGGGACCAGGGAATAGTGTCCTTATGGGACCTTCAGAGCTATTACATAGCCAACTATGGTGTTAGAGGCAATGTCCCAACCACTGAAAGAAGCTGAACTCAGCCAGATTGCCCAGCTCCAGGTGATTTGTGAATGCATACCTGAAAGCCCATTTACTGCAGGGCTCCTCAATAGCTGAAACAAACTGTGGAGCGCTTAGTCACACTGACTGCTGAGGATCACATGAACCCATCACAGCCTACCTTTGCCAAAACCCACAGGCCAGATTCCTAGCTGTACAGATGAGGCAGTTGTGCTGAAAATCTTTGTAAATCCCAATCTCCCTAACTACCTCCTAGTCCCTATAACTGCATGTCTTCGGGTTTGTAAACTAGTGAGTGTACCTAAACAGAAATTTCAAAACAGACTTTCTACATATTCTTAAAACTAGGTTTCAAGGGTTGTTTTATCCTGCAAAAGAAGCTATCATCAGCTGCCCTTTCACCTCACAGTACCTCCTCCTCAATTCTGTTTGTTGCTCCTTCAAAGAAGGCTCTACCCATGTTATTTCTTTAAGAAAGCAAATTCAACTCTTACACAAGGATATAAGTACATAGTTGTGTCCCAAGAAAAAGTGCAGACAGATGGAAAGCAAGATATTCTACAAAACCCAAAAGATGGTTAACATCCAGAGGGACCTTGACAGGCTTGAGAGGTGGGGCCGTGCAAACCTCATGAAGTTCAACAAGGCCAAGTGCAAGGTCCTGCACTTGGGTCGGGGCAACCCCCAGTATCAATACAGGCTGGGGGATGAATGGATTGAGAGCAGCCCTGTGGAGAAGGACTTGGGGGTGTTGGTTGACGAGAAGCTCAACATGACCTGGCAACGTGCACTTGCAGCCCAGAAAGCCAACCGTATCCTGGGTTGCATCAAAAGAATCATGTCCAGCAGGTCAAGGGAGAGGATTCTCTCCCTCTACTCCACTCTCATGAGACCCCACCTGGAGTACCGCATCCAGCTCAGGGGTCCCCAGCATAAGGACATGGACCTGTGGGAGCAAGTCCAGAGGAGGGCCACGAAGATGATCAGGTGGCTGGAGCACCTCTCCTATGAAGACAGGCTGAGACAGTTGGGGTTGTTCAACCTGGAAAAGAGAAGGCTCCAGGGAGACCTTATAGCAGCCTTCCAGTACCCAAAGGGGGCCTACAAGAAAGCCGGAGGGGGACATTTTACAAGGGCATGTAGTGATAGGACAAGGGGTAATGGCTTTAAACTGGAAGAGAGTAGATTTAGATTAGATGTAAGGAAGAAGTTCTTCACTGTGAGAGTGGTGAGGCACCGGAACAGGTTGCCCAGAGAGGTTGTGGATGCCCCATCCCTGGAAGTGTCCAAGGCCAGGTTGGATGGGGCTTTGAGCAACCTGGTCTAGTGGAAGGTGTCCCTGCCCATGGCAGGGGGGTTGGAACGAGATGATCTTTAAGGTCCCTTCCAACCCAAACCATTCTATGATGATTCTATGATTTCATGACTTAAATTAGATATAAAGGCTACATGTATGTATCTCACTTGGAAACAACAGTACGGTCAGAAAGGGACTGACCCCTTCTTTGCTCTCATTCTGACACCATGGAAAAAAAACAGAATCATATGGATACACTGAGAACACAAGGACATGACCTGCGATCCTGCAGTTCCAAACAGCCATGACTCAACTTCCTGCACTTGAAGGAGAGTCAGAACAAAAGCATCTTAGAGTCATTTTTCTGAAGTAGAGAGAAATGATGATATATAAGTTCACTGCAAATCTCTGAGGTGAATGAGATGTATACAGCTCCAGGTCTGACCTAATTAGGTGAATTCTCAGGAACTTGAGCGCTCCAAGTGCCAGTGAAGAGGCAGCGAATGTTGCCTGGAAGCTCTGAACACACACTCTTGTGTGTATTCACCTCAGCCCCTTACAACACAAAACCATTATGCTGGGATAGTATGTCTCAATGGCACACAAAGGAGAAAAAGAACTTGTGACCTGACATCAGATTAAAAGAAACATTTAGCAAATCTGATGCAAAAATTATTTGGGAAACTTGCCACAGGATATATTCAGCCCAACTTCTCTTTTCTCTCCCCTCCAGTCCCCTAAGCAAATTTCTCTTTTTTTTAAATATTTTTTTTCTGCTTTGCATTTCTAATTTAAAACAGGAAACAATTGCTTGACAAAGGATTTCTTGGTGCATTATGAAAAATATTATTATAAATTCTAGTCAGGGAAATGCTCCTTTGAGTAATTGGTTTATTGAAAAGGAGTCAATGAGAAAGAAAAGATTTACCCCACACATACGTGCCTCTTACCCAGAAGAGAAAAATGTCATAGCTAGAAACTTCCTACAGTCCAGAAAACCATCGTATGTACTGCATGGAAAATAACCTGAGGCTACCAACCTCAATTTCTGAGCTAGGTCAATTCTTCGGGCTGAATGGGGTGATCTTGGAGTGGTCACAGGCAACGAGCACTATCCTGTGACAAAAAAGGAAAGCTAGAGAAAAATGGGCAATTTGCAGATTTGGGGAACCATTTTATTCATCATCCAATTGAGTTAATTGCTGTGATCTACTAGACACCATGAATGACACTAGGTCGTTCATGGGCTGGCTCAAAATCTTTCAAAGTCAGAGACTGCCCTTCTATTAACTTCAGCTGGCTTTAGGCCCATAGGTGCTGTGCATTGAGATACACTAAGGCCCCTATCCGGCCAAGTAAGCACATCTTTAACTTGCACCATGATAATAGTCCCATTGAACTCCCAGGATTACCCCCACTGCTTAAACACTTGTTTATGTGCTTTGCTTGGCTCATTGACCAGAATTTCAATAGTGTTGCTCCAGAAATTCATTTGGCTCAACCTCTAACGAAATGCTTCAGATATTTGAAGATGTGTGGTACAGAATTTAGCACCGGTTTCACTGCAACAGTAGACATAGAACAGCAAGCAGTAATTACTTCTCTTAAAAATTTTCTGGTGAAGAAGGCTAGGAAAGTTAGTCTCTACCCAAAGCATTAAAGTTAATCATTATGATCATGTCTGACATAACGTGAATTTCAAAGCAGGACTTAAAAGTGGCAAGTGCATAACTATTGCTTGCTAACTGCCTCGTGTAAATTCTTACCTACAAGTGTTTCATTTATTGTAGGGAAAAAGTTGCAGTGGAATAGTCTTTTTCTTTTTTTTTTTTCTTTTTAATAATTCCCATGGAAATACTTCTTTAGGATGACCATTATTTTTTCATGAATAGGACTGTAAATATGTAATGGAACATAAATATTTTGTACTTAGACGAATAAAAAATTCAGTTCCATAAAAGATTTATCTCCACTAAAAATAATTTGGCCTCAAATAAGAATCAGTGGCAGTAACATGAGGCAAATGTTCCTCTTGCAAGAAAAACAGAGAAGCTAAGCAAATACTCCCAAACTTGTTTGACGGGGATTTGCACAAATGTAAAAATGAATTTGTGTTAGATGCCCCTACACCTGAGACAACAGGGAAGAATCCCTAAACCATCTTATTATAGCCCTAGCTTAAGGGCAGTTAAACTCAGATGACCTGAGAGTGTCCTACAAAAATATCCATTAGGGAGAATAAGACCTCCCATATAAATATAATTCTTTTATGGAAACATAGCTACAGAAAACTGCATTTACACTCTGCATGTAGCCAACAGATTTTGCAGTTGTCTGGTCCTGTCCTCATTTTACACTAGGTAAAGCCTACATTTCTTAGATGATCTTTAAAGGTCCCTTCCACCCCAAACCATTCTATGATTCTATGATTCCTACAGACCAAATAGTTTTTAGAAAATCTAAAATAATTCAATATATGCAGTTCATCAGCCCATCCCAGAGAGACTTCATCCCAAGGCAATCTTTTCCACTTCTCATCTGCTTTCACTGCTGTTGAACTCCTGCCATCTCATGTAACTACATATGAGCAACCACAATTAACTAACACAGCTCAGATTTTCAGTTCAAGTACTTGAAGCAAAATCTGTGTGATACCTCCTACAGCGTAAAAATAAATTCTCAGGAGAATATCAGGCAAACCAAAGTCATAAATAAATGTTTGGAAATTACGACCAGCCTGCAGACTTCCCATGAACAGAGAGACAGACTAGTTTTGGCAGGTCCATCTTTCATTGTGAATTATTCACCCCTCTCTTAACATTTCTACTTTAATTGTTTTTAATTTCATTGCTGTTGGGCAGAGGTGTGAAACCACAATAGTAAAATGAAAGCAGCCTGAGGAATTTCTCTATATGGGTCAAAGTCAAGGAAAATGCCTGAAGGAGTACTGAGCTGCATGTTTTAAGTGTCAATGTATTTTATCTTTGCTAAAATGAAGCAGGGTGCTTCACCCACACACGCATGGCCAGCTGATGTGCAGTGGTAGCAGCTATATGGCAGAAAGTCTAGACAGGCAGGTCAGGGACTGGAAAAAGTATCAGGGCTCCAGCCACTGCTGGAGCACAGCACATTCCTGCAGTCCTCGCTGGGCAGTCCTCAGCTAACCATTAACAGCTGATGCACATTACAGAGCTGCTTCATATCCTTAAGAAGTGATGAACTCCAGAGGAGATCTGTAGCTATAGCACCTCACCCTCTGGAAGCAACTGGAATTTTAGCCCTGTGTTAACTTCAAGACTTCTTCTGAAGCCTCACTGGCTAATTTACAAGTCAAGTATATTCTGCTCCAAACGTCCTGGCAGACCCTGGGCAAATTGCTTGGGTCAAGCTCCTCAAAAGCACGTGGGCTGAAAATGTTTAATAGGCTTCCAGTACCTGTTGGTAAAATGAGGGCAATAATCCAAGTAGCTATTGCCCCCCCAGCAGACCATGAGAATTAGAGCAATGTTAGTCACTAACAGCTCTGTAACACTCCTGTCCCAAAGAGACTTTGTTTGAAAAGGCCTGATGTTCCCTGTCTCAGAAGTGACTCCTTGAAATGGCAAGTACTGTTTAAAAGAAGATACTCTGCACACAGTCTGTGCTTCAGGTTTTGCTCACCATTGTTTTGATCTGTTGGAAGGAAAACCATAGTATTTAGTAAGAGCAAGACATTCTTTCAGCTTTAATGTAACCAATAGGGATGCTTGCAAAATCAACTTAAAATTTGTTAATTCTTAGTACATTTTTGTGATAAATAAAAATTGAGGGAGCATTAGAGTGGAACTTATGGAAACTCTGTTAGACGTTAATCAAATTCTTACATGAACTAATTCCTATACTCCCACGTTGGATTTTTGCATGCTGTTCAGACTGCAAGACAGTGTAACGTGAGAGGTCTCTGATAAGCGTGATGAAAGACTTCCTACAGATTTTTTCTTCATTATATTTACAGATGGAAGTGTTACTGTCCTTTGGAAGATCATAAGAATAGGTGCCTTTTTAGTACAAGGGCTCATATACTTCTGAAAGTAAAATGTACAGTTTTCCATTGAAGACTCCATCCCCCTGCTCAAAATCCCATAACGTACAATCCCAAGCAATGGAAATGGCTATAACACTATAATTAATAAAAAGAATCTGAAGAAATTACAGATTTTTTTAAAGCTACTTTGTTGTAAAAATGTTGCTGAAAATAGCACTTAATTACTGCATCTTAATGAGACATCTAAAAAGACACAGATAAAATAATTATTTCTTGTTGATATCCTACATATTTGAAGCCTAAGGCAGAATACTAATATTCCAGTCACATAAGCTACATCAGTTCTGAATTACAGTCCCTTAATATTCACAGACCTTTACTTGGACATATCTACTTACATAAATCCAAGAATTTTCTGATACCTACAGATCATCAATACCATATGCAAACTTATCAAACTGAGCACACATCTGTCTAGCATATGCTTTTGGGTCTGTAAAGAAACAACTTGGAAGCACAAGCTGCAAAACTATTTTAACTATTCTTTTGCATCCTGAGTCAAGGTTGTGCCAGAAAGTTTAAAAGAGATGCTGTTTGGTTTTTATTGTTTTCGTGAGTGGCTAGTGGGTCTCCGTAAGTGTGAGGTTCTCACCATGATGTCATTAGTGAGTTGCTGCTCTCAGCAATAATTCCTGTTTCCCAGGTGCTCTGGCCTAGAACTTTATAACAGAATTAAAAGATTTCTTTTAATGCATGGTAGGTTTGAGAGTGGGTAGCCAGGAAAGCAATGAACTTCACTGTCATCCCTTTAATAAGTGCTAGGCAAAATACATGAAATATGAATATCTCTCTGAAAGCAGCATGTACAGAGGAAGGCATCTGATTGCTTGGTGAGGATTTAAGCACCAGCTGTACTTTGCCAGAACTGCACGTGCCCAACATTATGCTCATGCTGTTAATGGAATTTCATACTTTTCTCAATGGAACGAGGACTGTCAACTCCAACATTTTCTATTTCCTTCTGGAAAAGTCTACTAAAGTCTACCCTGAAGATGTACAAGACTAGGAAGGAGAAAAAGGGGATGGGCAAAAGGTACATTCAGCATTTCTAAATTTTTTTCCTATTAGGTCAAATTAACTAAATGTCCAGTTGGGGCCTGAAAGAGTGACAGGAGGAAGCATTTTCCTCTCCAATTGAGTTTAGAGTAAATGAGGATTCAAGCCAGTGAGTCACTGGCCCCTGGCAACTCCAACATGCATAAATCAGGAGTTACTACCACAAAGGCTCAGGCCACTGCTGAAGAAAGCATACCAGCTTGGTTTTGATAAAACAGGTGTTCTGATGAACAACTTCAAATAATCTATGGCAATAATCAAACTGATGACTGTTTTGTTGTAAATGAGGAGATGCAAAATGCATACAAAATCCTCTATGGATCCGGGAAGGAGATGGAAAGGGAAGTTCATGAAACAGCCCCTTTGGAAATGAGCACAAATTTTTTTTTATTTTTTATTTTTTGGGTTTTTTTTTTTTTTGAGCCTTGTTCAAGCAATATTTTTTAAGGCTGGAAGTACAAAACAGATAATATAAATCAAGTCGTCTTTTCTAGAAGAATACTGAAGTATTTCACACTAAGAATCAGATCTGTGAAAGTCCATGTTAAGGTGTGACTCCAGTTGTGATGGTTCCTTAAAGGAAGAAGGAGGTTGTAGCCCAGATCTGTAAGGGGTAAACCACACTCCAGTCTAACATTCATTTGGTGATCATTGAAGGAAAACAGTTATTCCAAAGGCATTGTAAGACTGAAACAGTTATCTGCCTGTGCTTTGTTAGTAGGCACATTTTACTGTTGAGACACAAAGCTTTCTAGCTTTCTGCTACCTAATGTGGTTCAAGGCTATATTGCTATTGAAAGCAGATACTAGGTTCCTCACATAGTTTACCAGTGTATTTCTGTACCGTATTACAATACCTATTCTTTTCTTCTAACAGTCTTTTTATGAGATGGGACTGTTCTGCAGCTTGGACAAGTAACTACAGTCAGACCTGGTTCACTCACAGTTTAATAACCATATCAAGCCAGTACAAAAGATGTCTATTTTGCTATATCTTTTTTTTTTAGTTTAAATTGCTTCATCATACATGGAAAATCCAAAGAGGGAAACAGAACTACTCAGAGATCACCTATTAATATCTTTCCAGTGTTTTCCAACCACAAAAAAAAAAAAAAAAAATTGCTACCTTAGCCAAGCAGAAATCCCACCCAAAACAACTAGCAAGTGCCCTGAAGCACGCCTAAGTTTCAGTGAGCAGGTCAGGGGATCATGTGTGCCCGTGTCTATTACCTCAGCTACACATTCTCATTCTTTTCATAAATACCTTTTATACTTCCGTATTAGGTCTTCTGGGTCAAAACTACCCTTGGAACCAAGCAGAGCAGATCCCAAGGAAGCTGAGCCCAATTAGCCATGAGCATCAAGTAACCTGGTCAGGTGGCATCATCTGACTGTTCCTGACCTCCCATAGCAAATGTAATCACAAGTATCTTCTGCCAAGAACGGAAGTTGCAGAAAGTTATTATTCCCCATTTGCAAAAGAATTTCTAACCTTTAGTATTTCCATCACATGGCTTATTAGTATTCCAGTGTAGGTTTTATTTTACTTTTGGGATTGCACCACCCCATTCCTGATTACTTTGTTTTTCCTAATATTTTAGCTACTAAGCTATGTATTGAAGTAGTAAGGAAAGTATTAGCTGGTTTCCTCTGTGATAAGAAATTACAGAATAACCCCCAATAAAACACTGTCAAGTCCGGAACACTACCTAAGCTTGCATCATATCACTGAAAAATGAATGTGCAATATTGGAGAGCTTTTCTCTATGTGGTCTTTGCATACACACTACAGTAGCCCTTTAGTTTATGTAAACTAATTATAATAGTTGCCTTTGAAAAACTTTCCAGTTGTAACTTAAATTTACTTCAGTATCTATAATTGCCATACTTAGTGTACTGTTAAATTCAGCCAACAGAGCAGACTGTTAAAATAAAGTTTACAGAGGCTGATAGCGATAAAGATATTTCACAAGGGATGTACAATTTCAAAAATGAGACTTGTCTCCCAGCTGGTGACCATCTGGTGTCTGTGACTGTATGTTTGAGTATTAGTCTAAGTCATTATTGTGTCAGTCTTACACACACACAGACCACCCAGCACCTTACTGGCCCTACTGCTCAATGCCATAACGGCACCTTTGTTTCTCCCTCAGGAGTGTCATTTGTGCATTGCAGACTACCTAAGGGCTGTTTCCTGTCCACGTGTTCTTTGGCCTTCTGCAAAAACACAGTCCCTCCAGGGGGAAGAATGAGGTTTAATATTGCTGCAACAAAACTTTAGGAAATATATCCAGAGTTATAATTAATTACATCAATATACATTTCCAGTCCCTTTTGGAATCTAATTATATTCTTGCCCTTGACTCTCTTTAGCTGTGGCTTCCACAAGCTAATTACAGGTTGGCTGAAAAAGTATTTTCTCCTATCTCTATCTCAGTTGTTGCTTTGCACATTTTTATCATGTCCATCTCCTGCTATGGGTGTTCTGTTTCCAAGTTTCTTGAGCACTGACAATTTGCTTTGAGTAGCTCCTCACAATATTTTCTTCAGAAGGCAATAATCTTTACTGCATATAAATTGCAGATGAGGACATTTCTGATTTACAGAAGGGTACTTTAGTGATCTCCATGTGGATTGTGTAAAAAAATGAGCTGACTAACTATGTTTGTGTTTCTGATCTTGACTTCAAATTGAGCTGAAAAGTCTTGGCTGAGCTATCTGTGAAGTGGTCCAGTTTATTCTCGAGTCATATTGATTCAGCATCACTCCTAGCTAACATGTTTTTATGCTACAGTAATTTCATTTGTCAATAATCAGAATGAAGTCCTACATAAGTGTTAGAGATCTGCATCTTTAATTCAGACACAGGCAGTCCTTGGCCACTGGTGGGACACTTGCTGGCCTCTGAATACAAGGAATCTTCTCAGGCAGATCCAATAGCTCCTAAAAGTCAAGGCAAAAATGCCTAACCCTTATTGTGTGTATGTTTGTGTAGCTACAGCTCTTTATCCCTCCAAGCATGTACTCTATCCATTCTGGTGTAAATTCCTTTCTTACAGAAGTTGACAGATAAAACATTTATTCAAAAATATATTCCCATATCCAGGCACAGTAAGGGTACAATTGCTCTCCATATTCAAGCATGTTTTTCCATACAGACTTATAAGAGGACTTGGCATCTCCCCCATCTTTATATATTTGATTTATTTTGAGAACTTACTCATTTCTCCTTAGTCCCCAGCACCAAATAATACAGAACAGTTCAGTGCACAGGAAACAAAGAGAAGCTAAAAGCAGAGGGAAAGAGGGGCTTAGTTCTTGCCTACAAAATAAAGTAAAAAGGTTCACCTAGGAGCACATTTAAAAATACATTAGCAACATTAGAGCTATATATTAGAAAAAGATAATGTATATAGAGCCTATCTTCATCTTGTGCCTCATTTATACCTTCTCATGTACCGTGCATGATACTAATGACATTTGAATTTCTAGCATCAGTGGTTGAGACCACAGATTTAAACACCATACTGAAGAAAGTTACTTTTGAGACCTCTGTCCAGCGGCAGACCCACCAGTACTGACCAATATACCAGTGAATTTCCTTTGAAAGCACATGGCATTCAATGAGGAACTGTCAAGGCTCTGCCAGATCTGAATGTCCCCAATTTCGGTGATAGGATCTGCTCTGTAGGATTTGTACAAGGATCCCTTATGATCACTATCCAAATCTCAAACAGAAGGGAAACGAGCAAACAATGACATCCATCTCACATGAGGTATGGAAGTGAATTGTAACAAAATAAACCACTGCTCAGTGGGAGGAAGAAAAAAAGGATTCAAACCTGGCCACAAAGGCCTTGGGCAAGCATTGTGCAAACAGCAAAACTTGTAAATAATAAACACATCTTTGTAGTTCTGAAGCCAGTTAGATATCTAATGGCATGTTGGTGCCTTATTTATCCAGCAGCATGTGTGGCCGTCGTCTTCCTTTCTTTGGTGGAAGATCAATCAGACTCTGCCACATCCCCTTTTCCCTGTCCCAAGTAAATGATCACATAAAGTTCTCTAGAGCAGAAAATCAGGCTAAAGAGCCTAGGGTCTCAGAAATACTCTCTCTTGTGTAGTAGAGGTGAATCACAAGCAGATAGCACTTTACAGATTTTCCCTATTCTTTGTTTTCTGTAGTAAAACTACAACTTCTCTGTCTGTCCATTTGACCCTCACTCCTGGTTCCTCCAAAATCCCAGCAAGACTGTTTCATTTGAGGGAAACAACAGCAGAACTACCAGCTGCAGAAGCTCAAGACTTGCCTGCTTTGAGAGTCTCATGAGGTTCCCCTCCACCCCAAACTATCTGTACACCCAGCCCCCCCAAAGAACAACCATAAAACATGCTAAAGAACATGCATCTATCTATGCAACAGCACAGCTTACTCTTTTTAGAGATGAGAGGGCCTGGGGCCAGTCAGTTCCACGCACTTATGAGGGTCAGCTGTTGTTTACTGAAAGAAGTATTAGAAAAGAGATTGCAAAAGAGAAATGGGCTCCTACCACAGGCCCTGAAGCAGGGGGCTCTGAGGGAGGCACTCATAATAAATAGTAGAGTTTCATTTGAGCACTTCCCTAATTTTCATGAGTCAGAAAAATTCCCTTTGAAAGAGATGTGATAGCAAGTGCTCCCAGCACCGGATAAACAAACTGATTGCTCCAAACATAGGAGGGAGTGCCCTTCATTCAGTGAAGGGCATAAATGCATACTGGGTCCCAGCTGAGCAGGAAGGGCTTCATCTGGAGCCTGGCCACTTTAGCCAAGACACTCTGTGCCAACCCAGTCAATGTTATATCTGCACTTGTCCCCATTTCTAAGTAACTTTTGTGTTGTTAATTTCTGCAAACTTACAGGGTGGTAGTTTTGAACCTTATTCCTCTACACTGTGTACATTTATTTTTTTTACACAGACATCCTATATGCTCTCCATCCTCTAGCTTTCTTACTCCTCTGAAGTAGATAATGGGGCAGTTTTGGGCATCTTCAGCTCCTCTCTGCCCCAAAGTCCACTGCTCTGTGAAGTGTCATAGAAAAGGAAAAAGATGCTGTTGTGTCTGTGTAGGAAACCAAGAAAGAGTGCTCCAAACTGGTCACTAGCTCTTATCGTACGCTTCCATAATGTTTCAAAAGGTCAGAGACCTGTGTCAGTACACTGAAGTATTTCTGATGACTCCCTGGTACTCTCTGCATGAGGTGGGGAAGGCAGGCACAATGATGGGATTTTCTCAGAACACTTTTTAAATCCAAGGAAGGATGTAGCCTTTTCCTGTTGGGGGAATTTCCAAGAGCAGGAGTCAAAATCTCATTTCTGGTGTGTATAATCTCTTGAGTCAGTAATATCTTCCCAAGCAGATAGAAAATTGGCTTTGTTTCTTTTCTGGCTGCATTTAAGCTCTCCAGTTTCCCTTTGTTAGCATATTCAGTGGGCATCTCCCACAGCTCCCAGGCATTTCAAGGCAGGTTAATATACTTTGGGACTGACCTGAAAACAGGGCCTGAGAGGTCCTTTGAGTCTCTCTTAATGGACCAGCTTGGCCTTCAGTAGATCAAGTTACTCACTATGCACAAATACTTAGGCTGAGTTTGTCTATTAAGCATATCTGCTCTTTTTTGCACTATGATTTTGCTAGAAATGCATGGATATTAGATGGTAGACACCACAAATGGAAATCTCTGGGGAATGGCATATTGCAGAAACAAAATGAGGTTGCATGAAATCACACCTTCTCAATTCTTCCCACCAGAAATGGAGAATTAGTAGTCTCAGCATATCAAACAAGAAAGGTGGTGGCCTGCAGGACTCAGCAAATCAGACTAATTCAGCTCTAAGATGAATTTGATTTTAGTATTGTAATAAAAATTAATCCTCCTTTTATGTGACAATTTTGGGTTGGGTATCTAATATAAGTAAAGTACCAGCTCTCATCTTCTCAGGTGCTATAATTGCGGAGCTGAGCTAATTCACAGCCGCTGAGATCTTTTCCAACCTTCTATTCCAGGGCTCAGAGGCATAACAGATTGAATATAGCTACAAATAGCTATAGGCTTCGTCCTGTTTTCATGCATTTATGATTTCATCTTGAAGTCAATGCTGTTATAACATTGTTTACTGAACGTTTAATTTGCTGAGCACACAGAATTCCAGCTGAAGCTAATGTGAATTGCAGGTGTTCAAACTGCTGGAAAATAAACTGCCCCTTTTGTATTTAAATGTATGTTAATAGGGATCCATCAGGTTGCTGTGTTTCCACAATGATTAAAACATCAAAGAAGTCAATAAATATATTCATAAATAAATAATAATTTGGAAAAAAAACCCCAAACGTTAAATTGTACTTCCTGTCCTTCATCCCAGCTGTTCCCGAAGGGCTCGATCAAAACTTCCTGACGTCAGTTAAAACCTTTCTTTTGCATTTAGTGGACTTTGAACCAGGCTCTAAATGCCTGAGAAGACACATGAGCCTATATGACCTGAACACATGCCAGTACAGGCCACCACGCTCCAGTGCAGAGAAAGTCAGCACTGGAGGATGGGATGTGGGGCACTGCGTGTGGCTTTCCCAGACCAGTGTTAGAGCAGCAAAGCCCAGAGACCCCGGCACGTAGCAAAGGGTTTGGTACACAGCAAACCAGGACAAGGCTGCAAAAACACATTTGTAGGCAGGGTCTTGTTCACCCTGCCAGCTCTGCAAGGCAGACCTCATGGGCTAAGCATGAGGCCGTGTTAACAGGATGTCAGGGGAGATTATGTACCATTTCTGCCATTCATTTCCTTTCCTGGACTTCAGCCTAACTCTTCAGTTCTTTTCAGGACATTTCAGAGAGCATTACATAAAGTGAAAACCTCAGGCTTGCATTTAAAATCCAAAATTAAGCTGTTATTCATATCTCCTGGTCACCTTCAGAGACAGATAAAGAACAAACGATGCCACTGGCCAATACACTTGCCAACTTTTGGGGAGTCTTCTGGCCTTGGCTATGTGACTGAGAAGCTGATCAGGCATTAGGACCACAAGAAAGGGAGGACAGAGAAAGGAAAAAATCTCCCCCTACCCATCACTGTTTAGTGTAGTAATGCTATGGAATAAATTTGTAGTTTACACAGTAACTTTACTTTTACAGCCTTGTCTGTGGCAGTACATCCTTCAGCTGTTCCCCCTTACCTCCCTCCCCTCACCACATGTCATTGAGAGAGCTACAAGCTATGGGGGTAAGGAGGTGGCTGCTTTGCAGCATAGGTTGGTTGTTTTAAGATTTATCATCGTGGGAATAGGATCAGCTATTTCCCTTTAGTATTTTTTAAAAGCAGTTATTTCTTCATCTGTGAAGGAAACAGAATATTAATGTAAATTGTGGCCTTTCTCGCAAACTTCCAACACATTCAGTTCTTGGCCTTTCCTAGAATGAAAACCCAGCTGGTGTGTCGTGTACATCCTAGGACCAAGTGTTCACCATGCTTCTCTACTGATTCAAAATTGCAGACTTCTGAGAGGAAATTTTATTTATTGTAGGGGCAAGAATGTATTGTGAGTCACCGTGTTTTTCTGCTGTCTGCATTAAACTGGAGTGAAATTGAAATCATACTTCAGTCCCTATTTAAATGCCTTTTCTTGGCAGGAAGAATGAAAGTTTGGCCTCCGAACTCTGATTGGCAGCATGCTGCTTGGTTGGTAGCTAACTCTCAGCCTTATTGGGTCCTCCTTGTTGTCAACAGGACGGATCTTGTCCAACAAAAGCAACATCCTGTCAGCTACTCCTTCTTCCAGGAACCTGCCTTTTCCTCCCCCGCAACTGCTCTCTTTCTCCAGGTTCAGGCAAGAAAACAGTGATGCATGAAAGGGATAGAGCTACAGAAGGAATAGCCATCAGACCTTAAATTCGTGCTTCCTATGGGCTGTATAATATTCTTCCCCATTCCTAAGGTCGAGTGAATGAAATGCAGCCTTTTTCTTTAGCTGGTAAGGAGAATTAGATAAAGGGGAAAAAAATACTTTCATGTGAGGAAGTCATAAGGAAAGAAGGGGAGATATTCTTAGGCCTCTCTCCAAATATCTCAGGAATATAGTCTTGGGGGATGCAGCTACAGGAATCCCAGCAAGGAAAACTGAGTTATTTGGGACAGGGAGGGCATCCAGCCAGGTAATACAAAGACAATGCTCGGCTTCTTGCCAGCATTCTGCCACTGAGATGAGATCCCACACTTCAAAGCTCTTCTTAAGGGTATAAAATAATTTATTTCCAGATGTTAGAAAACAGCTGTGTAGAAGTAGAGCATGCTGGGAAGAATGAGCAAAGGATGAGGGAATGAGAAGGGTTGCACAGGGGGGTTCAGTTTCTCATTGCAGGCTGGACAGGAGATAGATAGTCCCTTCTTTGATCCTCTCTTCTCTAGGATTTGATATTCCCCCTTCTTTAGCCCAGCAGATTGGGAGACAGAAGGCAGAGAGACCCAATCCATCAAAAAGGAGGGGGAAACAGAGCCACTTGTTGGGATGCAACTAGCAGAGCAATACAAAAGCCCTTCCATTAGCCCCAAGGGAGACTCAGGACCTCAGATCGTATGGGAGTGGGAGAAGACCAGGTATTGCCAGCCAAGGAACATAAGTGTCTCTCTTCATAAAGGAGATGATACATGGGAGAAATTGCTTTCTTTCACAAGGGGAGAGGAAAAGGCTGAAAAGCTGACCTAGAAACAGAGGATAACACACACAATGGGGAACATGCAAGAGAACTGATGACAGCCTTAGGCATGACTTCAATATAGCCTAATAATTCACAGGAATGGATTAGCTGAGAACATCCCATAAAGAGTGCACAGTGTTTTCAATTAATACTTAGGTGTATACCATGATTATAAAATACCTTAGGGCTATCCATTTTTCAGTGACGTGTCTATATTAATCCTGGGGTTTTTTTCACTAAGTGATGGCTGCTACTGACGGCTAAGAATGTTCTGCTTCAGTAAACTTTGATTTCACTTGCAGTTGTGCATTTATTAGGCAAGATTATCATCATCCAAGTTTCCAGGGTTGGGAATTCGTTTGAAAAATATGGTCTATTTGCATTTAATTATCACATATTTACTGAGGAAAAATATAAACACGCCTGTTTTAGGCAAGGAATGGAGCCAGTAATGTACTGCAGACTTGGGATTGTGCTTTTTAATATAATCAAACTACTGTTATAAATAATTCACAGTTTCCACGGTGGAAAAAAACTGAATATGGTTTTCCTGATAGGTTGGGGGGGTTTTAAATGTAAAAAAGCAAGGATATTTTACAAAATACTAAAATTACTGAGACAAATTGTTCATATCGTATGAGTTATTATTAAAATTCACCTTGAAAGAGGATGTAAAGGGGAAAAAAAATCCCCTCTGTGAGAAGTAGCTACCAGTTCCAGCTGCTAGAAGAAGAAAAAAGAAGAAATATATTCTTATAAGGCACCAAAGCTAAACAACAAGATGACAAGATGAGGAAATGTCAAGTTAACTTTTGGGAAACAAATCCTCTGTTCAGTGTTCACATAGTTCCAGTCACTGCACAGACCTCTTACAGCATCCCCAATATAATCGACTCACAAAATGGAGATGAGGGTTCCAACTTTACATCAGAAAGGCAGAATTATTGAACTGATATTAGACAAGAGAAACAAATCTCATGGCATTTCAAAATTCCTGCATGAGTGATTTTCTTCTCCATATGCTGTGGTGTGTCCTCTGTACAGACTTTGGAGGGCTGAAACAGAAAGAACAATCAGCTGCTTTTCAACAAAGCACTTTCATCCTTCTACAATGATGTGGAGGGACTGTCATTGACAGTTACCAAGCTATTAGTCAACACCTAGCCAAAACCCCCCTCTCTCTATAGAACGTGCTGCACACAGATTGCACTAGGCTGGAAAAAACAGACCCTGTAGGGTACCGGGGTGCTGATGGGTGGGCGGGCGCTGGCTGCTGAGCCAAGGAGCAGGTAGCCTGGGGGCAAGTATATAGGACTGAAGTGAGGGGTTACATGCTGGTGAAGTAAAGCTGAAGATGTCAGTAGGGCTTGTGAGGCATTTCATGGGGCCACGTGGAGGTGCCTAGAACAAGATGAGTGGCTCTTTGGACTCCACTGGTAGCCTAGACACCTAGCTCACACGTGAACACCTACACTATCAGAGACCTAAGCAAGTGTCTTATGACATTTGAGATGCACAAGATGTGCTAGCGTGACAGACATGACACAGACCTTACAGAAGACCTGCAATCAGCAGCTGAAGGCTAGGCAGGCTAGCCTACGGTGTCCCAAACAGTGCCAGACACCTATGTTTAGGTAACTGAATCCCACCTTGGGTGAGGAACATAGGTGTTGCTCAGTGGCTTCAGAAAGGGACCCTGCAGCCAAGAGGCATTAATATTACTGAGAAGAAAGGAAACATGCCATACCAAACAAGATGGGGAAGTATCCCATGTAACGACAGCTATGGAAGTGCACATGGTCTTTCATGACAGTAAATTCAGGAGTCAGCACATGAGACTTCCCCAGGTACCAGTCATTTCATGCTGATAATTCCCCTGCTGTGATCTTGTTGCATCGCAAAAAATAAATAATTATTGCCTAAAAGTTCAACTTTAATCAATTTCAAAATGTGTTTACCCATTTTTAATTTGATTTTATTTTGAGACTCCTAGAATGTTTGCTTGGAAAGTATTGTACATATATTTATTACTAGTGGTTTTATTCATTATTATTGAACAAATTAATACTAATGCCTGTTCCTGCTACTGCAGGAAGCATAGTATTTATTCCCTTTCATTATATCGCTCTGTAATAACTAGTTTTTACTTTTCAGCTTCCTTCTTCATCTTTAGATGGTGCGAACGTTGTCAGTTTTGTCAGGTCTGTCTTCCATAGTCTTGAACTTGGGGTTTGGTGTCTCAAGAAAGATAACAATTTCTCTACACTGATATGTTCTTCCAAAGAAATCAACAATCAGCGAGATGTTAATAGGACAAGACAGATCCAATTTTATGTTTTCACTAAACATTTCAAGAGCCTCTGTCTTTGCCCTAACCACATCATTCCTTGCTTTTGAAATTACTTGCATAACAATTTTCTAATTCTGAATTTGATTTCTTCTATCTGCCTTTGTAAAAAGTAAAAATTGTATAGGGATGTATATGTTGCCAGAAGCAAGTGAATTTATACCATCAGCTAAAGATTTGTGACAACTAGACCTTCAGTCGTAGGTTTCAAAGACATTGCACAACCCTTTTTTTTTTTCATTCAGTTCACCACTACTGTCAATAGGTCTACTTAGGTGTGTAAGAAAGACTCATTCGTACAAATAAGTACTTGCAGTTATGTCCCATGAAGGAAACAAAAAAGGCTTCAGGCAGTTGGCCAGCTGATTGTTGATGACTTGACATTTATACAACTCATTCTCCCCATGAACAATAACATTTATTGTGCTAAGAGTTCAGGAACTATGTATAACAGGAACCAGCAAAAGATGGCTAAAATTAAAGCAAGGCAGAAAGGAAGGCCATAATGTAGAGCCATGGCTGTTATTTAATTTCCCTTTAGAAATGAGAGGGAAAAACGGGACCTTTCTTTCATCCATTCTTCTCTTCTAAAAAAAACCAAACCACAAAAACTACGCAGATACAGACCACAGAAACTCCAGACCCGAGGTCCTGGTTTGCAGAGATTCAGCTTCTGCCAAATTGGCATAATTAAGAGCGTGGGATGACTTTAAATGAAAGCAAGACTTAAGCTGAATATGAAGTATCTCATCTCAATATCCACTGGTACTAAAGAGAATGGCATCCTGAGGACTGCAACACACACACCCATCTGTATGCATACCACAGTATTCAGAGGGAATGAGATATGGCAACCACAGAGAAAGACAAAAGGGAAAAAAAATTATCAATGTCCTCCTTTTTTTTTTTTTTCACTTTGTCTGAAAAAACACCTAAAAGATATATTCCAACCATTTTGCTCAATAAGGAACCAAATTTTGAGAGAGCAGATGGTTGTTACTTTTGATGAGCAGTAAGTAGTTTTAAAGTTTTTGAAAATCTTTAGTTTTTCATATAGGAATTAGAAAGAAAAGTCATTCAGTGGACCTATAGAACATCTAAAATGAAATTCTGGTCCCAGTGAGGTCAATGACTGGGCTTTTATTCCCTTCAACAGGTGCAAGATTTCCACCACAGAACTTTTCAAAAATCCATGTAGAACCTAGATGGCAGATTCAGCCTTAGTTTTTCTCAATGTCGGCTAATATTTGGCTAATTCACTTATGATATTCAACCAAAAGAGTCTCTAGTTCTCAGAAAATATGTAACTGATTAGAATTAACTAGGAGTAAGAAGTAAGAAGAAGGAGTATGCCTATGGTTTATGTTAGTAAGTTGATTTTTGTGATTGCCATAGTACTGTATGTAAAACATAAAATTGCAAGTAATGGAGAATACTCCTAAAAACAGAGGAATCAGCCTGATTTTAATCTGGAATAGCTGGGATATCCTGATGCTGGTTTAAGAAGGAGCTTTTTGCCAAAGACCGTTTCTCCTTTAAAGTGTATGTATGTTCTCTTACAGCATCTGGTCTGCAGTATGTTGCAGAGAAACAAGACTGAGAAAATCAAGATACAAAAGGTTAATGTCAGCAAACCCATCCCTCCACCTGAAAAGTATCTTGGATATGTATGGCTTCACATTTAATCCCTTTTCTGATGCTAATTAATAATTGGCAACATCTTATTCAGATAACCACATAAAGAAGTTAGTACTTTATGTCGTGGTTTAATCCCAGCCAGGAACTAAACACCATGCAGCCACTTGCTCACTATCCCCAATGGGATGGGGAGGAGAACTGAAAAAAAAAAGTAAAACTCATGGGTTGAGATAAGAACAATTTAATAACTAAAGTAAACCAAACTATAATACTAACAATAATAATGATAAAATATAATAATAATAATAGTAATGAAAAGGAATATAATAACAACAACAACAAAAACCAAACAGAAAACCCAAGAAAAGACAAGTGATGCACAATGCAATTGCTCACCACCTGCTGACCGATGCCCGAGCAGTGACCCACACCTCCTGGACAACTCCCCCCAGTTTATATACTAAGCACGACGTTCTATGGTATGGAATATCCCTTTGGCTAGTTCGGGTCAGCTGTCCTGGCCATGCTCCCTCCCAGCTTGTTGTGCACCTGCTCACTGGCAGAGCATGGGAAACTGAAAAATCCTTAACTTAGGATAAGCGCTGCTTAGCCACAACTAAAACATCAGTGTGTTATCAATGTTATTCTCACACGAAATCCAAAACACACTGTACCAGCTACCAAGAAGAAAATTAACTCTATCCCAGCCAAAACCAGGACACTATGTTGGCAAGGAAAGATGAAAACAACCTTTCTTGTGAGCTTTCTGGCTCATGCTCAGGTAGAAAAATATCGTAAGAATTCCCTGTCATACAGCATTTCACAGTCCTGCTTTCAGACATTCTTCAAAACAAAACCTAAACAGCTGTGAAACAATAACCTACAAAACCCCCAAACAAATAAGCAAAAATTCCCTGATATGTTTTGTTCTTATTAGATTGAGGTTGAGTAGTTCAGGTCAATTCTTTTATCAGCGTGGTTCACATGTTGTTACCAAACATGCTTTAATACAGTGTATTTACAAACTACTGCTATATAGAACAAAAAAGCAAAGCAAAACTGTTAGAATGACCTTATTCTTACTGCATCCACACCAGTCCTACTTTAGCAAAGAAAAGCCTTATTGTTTAAAAGATTGAGACATACTAAAGCAAAATCAAGTGACTTGCAGTCTGCTGGACAAACTATTGACTGGAACATTACAATTTATGTTGATTTCAAAAGGCCAAATCTTACAAAGTCTAAATGAAGTTCTGCTACAGTGCATTCAAGTTTGTTTGAATGTAATAAGAGTTGGGGGTACTGGTTGTGCTATAGCATAAAGCCTTAACTGTCATGCAACAATTACGAAAATTAAAAGTTGCCCTCTGTTTTCAGTTTCTGTGTGACTCCCCAAACATGTGGGGAATAGGAGAGGAGGGATATATCCCTTTCAGACCATGGATTTTGAAGGGGAGAAACTGTGCAATAGTGGCTTTTCTATAGCAATAATTTTCTTCCTCAGATCACAGCACTCCTCAATTCATGATTCAGGAGCCACAGCACCATTCACAGGACAGCAGGCAGCACAAAGAGAGCAAATGTGGGAAGGGAAGGGAAGGGAAGGGAAGGGAAGGGAAGGGAAGGGAAGGGAAGGGAAAAGCAAAATGATTAGATTCAGATCAGGAAGGTGCTGGATGACTATGGAGACTGAAGTTCTGTCTATCAGTTTACTGCATTCCTTCCATCCAAATTTTTATCTTTTTTCCTGTTGGCATTAATACCGTCAGTCACCTGAGTCATTCTGCCCCGGAAGCTCCTCAGTGTGAAAGGAAAATCTGTGCGATAAGGCATTTGCAACCTGCTCCTTTCTCACTAGTGACTCTGCTTAGCCCTGTTTATATGAAAGGGCTACACAGTGCAGGCTGATGAAATAGCCCTGTGTAATGCAGCATGAGAACAACTTGTTCTTCACCTAGCTCAACAGAAGAGACCACAGAATGGACTCTGGTTTTTTCTGTATATAAATACAGAATTATATAAATGCATACGTAATTTCAAATTACACTCATACATAAATATATAGTTTTATATATATTATATACTATATACTATTAATTATATGTAATATTTACATATATGTAATATATTTCAATAATATCTTATTTATAAATATAAATAACAATACAAAATACTTACAAGTGAAATTAAATATTAAATAATGATGTGGTTAGTTATTCAGTACCATGGCCCAAATGATAGCAAAACTCAGCATCAGGCAGAGTTATTTCCAAACACATGTGTGGAATTTGACAGACAACTATCTCCAACATATCATGGGCCAGAAATGGGATCACAAGTTCTGGGGAGTGAAACACCATTACTCCTGAAGGTCCCCAGTGTGAAATGGCCATCTAAGTATTTTTCAAATTGCCCTGATAATGTGCATCATTTTTATTATATTTATTTATGATATTTGGGATATTTTGCAAAGGAATACTGAGTTGCAAAGCAATAATGTATATTATTAAAACCACTAAACCACAAAACTTTTAAAAGCCACTGCTCTTAAAGGATATAATTTCTGAGAGGTCTAGAAATTACAGGGAAGTTTAGTCTCCTGTTCTGTCCTTCTGTATCTCACCTGGAGTGACCAGTAAATGTTGGCCTTGGACATAGATACCCCCAAAAATGGTGATGGTATGGAACAAATGAACATCTTTACACAGGAAAAGTACCTGGCCAGGGCTGCAGTCATTTCAGTTTTCATATAAGCCCTCAGCAGTTGAATGAAATAAGATTACAACACAGTAGTTAGAGAGTAGTGCTTATAAAATTTCTTGGCTTTTGCAGTTCAGTTCAGCTTCACACTAAAAATAACAAACAAGTCAGGCCTCCAAAACACACATTGGGTGTTTAAAAACTGCGAACTTTTAAAAAAGTAACACATCTGAAGATACATTATGCATTTCTGCCATTTTAGCTTTACTGTACAATCATGAGACATAAATACAAAGTTTAAACCAGGGAGAGAAGAAAAAAACTCCAGAAGATGAGGCCTTAAGAAAAATACTAAAACTACAAAACTTTTGTTAAAAGATGAGAGGAGACAGCACTACAATACAAGCTGGAAAGATGTCATGTGTGAATCTATGAAACTCTTGTATGTGTTGACTAGTGCCTGGGAATAGTGCATTGCTATGGGAGGTGAGAAAAGTGACACAGTAGCAACAAAAAAAAGGGACCATGGAACGTATCCAGCTGTGAGAGGGAAGGAGAGAGTGCTCTGCATTCCTCTCTGTCTAATTTCACATTTTAATTCAAAATAAAAATTAAATTCTTTTTAAAAAATAAATTAACCTTTACTCTTCCCACCCTAATTCACAACCTCCCCTTCATGAAGGCTGTTCATTTTGAGTAGAAATATGAAGTGAAAGAAACCCCAGAAGGAAGAGGGGTTTGTTATAATTAACCTACTGTAATTAATAGATAGGTAAACGCCTATTGCATTAACCTCCAGCAAGTGCTAAGTACAGGCAATTTGCAAAAGTATCCCTTTATGATAGCATTTCCTATTGCACGAAACACCATGCTGGTTTATAAAGGAGAGGACCACATACCTTCACCTTATGAAGATACGGAGTTTGCCCTCGCAACACTTTTTTTCGCATGAAACTATCTAGAGGTTGGATGGGGTGCGTGTAGCAGAAGTGAGCCATGCCACATCACTGCCTCTCTGGGCTCTCCTAAACGACACAGCCCTGCACACCCTGACCGCTACTGCCGTCGCAGTGCAGCTGTGGAGACCCCCGTAGCAGCTCCAGCCTGATGCCCACCCGGGTCTGCCAGTGCTGGCTTCAGGGGAGAAGATACTCTGAGACCCCAAGCAGGGGTTTTGCAGGCTGCCTGCAGCCCTGCAGGACACCCTCGGAGAATTCTTTCTTTGGAGTGTTTGAAATTGGGTCCAAATGTCAGAGATGAAGCGATGTGGGCAGCTCATTAGGGCGGCACAGGCATCTTGCAGCTAGAGCTTCGTGACCATGACTGTCATGACAAAAGCCTTGTTCCTGGCAGTATTTCCACTACTAGTCAGGACTGAGCGTAAGTAAATATATTCACAAAATGAACAACAGCAATAAACCCAACAGAGCTCCATCAAGCATCAGTGCGGATCAGGAAGGATCACTGTTGACACTGTCACACCTTGTTTGGTTTTATAAACCAGTAAACCACTCTTATCAAACAAGTAAATTTAAACTTTTCAAAAATCTTCTGCTACTTCTTTTCTCTCATAAATCTGAAGAAGGTGATTGTTTGCTCTTAAGTATAGTAATATAATATGTAATGTAATATAGTGTTGGATATAGCTAAAAATACTATTCCTTTAAAAAAAATTTTCAGAAAATATACTGGATGGTTTCCCTTGGACTGTTATTCCAAGGCATACTCGGAGCATCTACAATGACAAACAATACCTCAGTTTATGAGATTTTTATGTGACCTTTTTTCAGAGCAAGACCATAAAAAGAAAATTATTCCATTGTTTTCATTTACCCTTAATAGATTATCTTCTGAATACAGTTGCTGAAGTAGATTATTATATTTTACTTTCCTTTCAAAAGCTGGGTTAAAACCTGCTTAGGTTCTGCGAGAAATGGGTTTTGCAATATTAGGTCAGTTGCAGCTAAAATTCATACATAAAATTTGTTCTCTTCATACAAAAAAAACCCCAAAGAATTAAATTAGAACAGAGCAGATGCCTTGTCTGAAGAATAGGATGCTGATGATCTCCTAAGATAGGACATATTGTACTTGATCCTAAAACTATTTAACCATTCTAATATATTAGTTTTACTTCAGTAGTCAGAGGGACTCCCAGTCCTACGCATATCCAGGCTTTATTATGCTGCTATATACAAACATAGAGAAAAAAACCTGTCCTCGTCCCAAAGAACTTGCAATCCAAGTACACATTTTAATAGGATTAGCATATGAATAGTTATACTGTACCTTATTATCTATAAATGCATACTTGTATGTAGAAAAATACCTGTTTGTACACATACTTCTTTTCTTTCCTATGCTTAATATTCTTGTTCAAGGCCCATGGAAACCAACAGGAATGTAAAATTTTACATTGACTTTCTTAGACTTTGTGTCAGGCTAGAAGTAAGATACAGCTCATGATTTCTGGTGACTACAAGGTTGCCATCTGTACTTGAGCTAGATGTTTTGGCTCCTGTTTTAAAAGCCAAAAGAGTTCCCAGGCAGTGGGTGTAGGGTGCCACTCATCTGCTCAAATGTCGGTGTCTACTCTGGGATGAGATGAATCGCTCTCTAGGCTCTACGGGCTGTGCTGACCAGGTCTCCATGAACTGTACAGGAACTGAGACATCCTTCCTGCAGAAGCCTAAAGCTCAGGGGCCTGAAACCCACCTGAGAGTATTTAAGGAATCCAAGGACAGTATTAGTTGGTTCCCATTATATTTATACATATGCAGAAGGTAACACAAATTTTCAGTTACAAAACTTGTATATTTGCATGGGCAAGGATTTCCTGAAAAGGTGAAGGAAAGGCTCCTGCCACCTCCCATCAGCTTCCCTCTCAAACAGCAGGCACAGCGTGTTGCAAACCTCCAGCCTAGAGAAATGCCAAACCTTTCCCCAGCTCTTCTTGCTGAAGAAATAAGCTGTGATGCTCTGAAGCAACTGGGGAATACATCACTATTTCCTGTTTCAGCTTCTCATCCAGCTTGATGCAGCGATATGTGAGAAGCAGAATGGTACTGTTCCCACCCCCTCTCTTATTTAGGCTTGTTCATTTATGTGTGTGCACACACACCCCCCCTTATGCACACATGCAGGCACACAAACTCATCCATCTCCACTTTTACATAAGGTCCTGTTTGCTGAAGAAAGACAAAGTTCCAAGCCTTTATTCATTCAGAATACAATTTTGCAACAGTTACGTGTGTAATTCGTCATGGGTGATGGGGTTACAACATCAGGCATGAACCAGCTGATCTATAGCAAGCTGTCTTGAAGCAATTCATGTACTGCAGTACCGTTAGCTAAAGATGAACAGACTGCCAGGATTTTGTTGCTATTTTAGGGAGAGGAGAGAGTGAAATATATCACTGCTTGGACATCATATCTGTATCAAGGCCGAATCTTACAGATATAGTCTTTGATACTCCGGTGATAACTGTTAGTTATGCCAGGGTAATGCAGAGATGGGCATACACCAAACGCCTGAGCTGCACTGATACTAAATGGATTTTTTTATATGTAGTTTTAAATCTACCGTTAGTCTTCTTTTCGTTGTTTATAAACATGCATTTCCACAACAACACTGAAAGAAAAAAAAAAAAAAAAGACCCTTCCCAAACCCCACACACTCTTGTGATAGATATGGGATGGCTCAAGCTGCAAACCCGGCTCTGATCATCAGCTGGGAGCCACGCTTGTCATTGTTGTGTCCGCCTGTTTAAATCCCAGGAAGCAGACACATTTCAAGCTACCATCATGACACTGTTTTCGTCTTTGCTTTGCAGACTAAAAAATTAGTGTTAGATCCTCAGCAAAACTATAACACCAAATAAATATTATGCAAGGGCAGTACATAAAGAGGTTATAGAAGGGCAGAATAACATCGTAAAGGGAAAGTATTTGTGACTCATTTTTTCTAATTTTTTTAGTTTTCCTAATGTGCAGTGTACAATTGAAATAAATGGAAAATTTAAGAAATATTCTACATAAGGCAGAGTCCAAAAATGCAGAAGGTTATGCAAGGCTAACTGTAAAAATAAGCAGATGAGTCCTCTAAAACAATATTGCAACATTTTTTGGCTTCCATTTATTGGTTGCCATAGGATTTTTACTCAGTGAGCAACTGCTAAACACAAGGCTGCCTCATACCATAGCTTGGCTTTTAAGAGAAGAAAAACATTAACATTGTTTAATGAACACACTTGTCTGGAGAAGTATTAGCAAATGCTAGGAACTCATTTTCCTACTGCCTAAAACCAGAGAGATTTGCAAGTGTTGTGTTTATTGTGATGTGCCTGATTTGAATCTTCCTCTCTGGCAACACGCAGATCTCTCTCCCAAATAAAAAGCAACTTGTTTTTGAGGGAAGCGGTGGGGGGAGAAAGTCTAAGAGCAAACAGGTTAAAGTGCTATGTACACAACAGAAGGGATCACAAGGCAACTTTAATGAGCTATTTGAGTTACACCAGCTGCTTCTGAAGCCAGAGAGCACATCCTCTGGTGGACACTAAAGGAAAGAAACGGGAAATGCTTTTCTAAAGCATTTAATTTCTCTGCTTAACAGGTGGTGGGTTTTGATTTCACTAGGTGCACATCCTACAGAGAGGTGTAACAAGAGAAAAATAAAATAGTGACATGTTATAAAAAGTACATAAACACATTTCCTCTTCATCTTTTATTCAGTCTCCCGGTATATCTTGATATATCAACATTCATCATTACTATTTTTTATTATGACGATTTATGCTGTCTCTCTACAGCTGGGTTTATTTCTGGGTTTTGTCCAGCGACTGCTTGATGTAAAAGGCTTAGAGCAGCCCACATGTGCCCATGGCTGAGCGCTTGCTCACATATTACATAAGGGTCGGGCCTCCTTTGGCCTGAAACCCTTCTCGGCCAACAACGTTTGCAAGCTTGTTTCACAAGTGGCCAATTCGTAAGAGGGAAGGAGAGCCTTTTCCCACATAAATTACACACGTATTTACATTTTTAAAGGTACTCAATTGTTGACACCTAGGAAACTCTCAAGATAATGAGAGAATAGTGTTCTGAACCTTAGGTTTTCAAAAGTTAAGGTGTTCTGGACCACCCTACATGGATGCCTATATAGATGTGCCCACCCACTGCCATCTGAGATGCTCCAGGGCACCTCACCACACCTTCACCTCTCTCTTCACAAGAGGTCCTTCTTCCATAGCTCCTGTGTCACATCTGCAAGCCTTGTCTAGAAGTCTTGGATAACTGGTGTATCTCAAAAGGAAACAGACATTTCTGTGTATGCAAATGAATTGGGGCTCTGGCAAGCAGGGAGGATTAATCCCATCTAACTTTAGACATCTATGCCTGATCTAGTCATACTGAGCTCCTTTTATAGTCAGCAGAGAGAAATATAGTTGTCAACATTTAGCTGGACAAATCCCACACCCAGATTCCTCTTGTGTAAGCCATAACTCCCAGCTTCAATAGCATTAGATGGTGTGAATCTTGCCCATGTCCTCCCTGTACATGTAAAGCTGGCAATGGGTTTCTCTGCCTCTCTGCGAGGAACTTGATTTAAGAGATGAGAGGCAGAACAAAGCTTGGGCTTGTCTATACTGACTCCAGAAGTGCGGTCAGCCTCCCCTGCTGTGCTCTGACAGGGTAACCTTTCGTTGTGAAAACAATCTTGGAACAAGCTTTGAAATTGCCCTAAATGTCACAGTCTTCAGTCTAGTTCTGCAGCAAAAGCACGATGATTCCACCCCAGACAATGAAGCCTACAGCCTGTCTACTAACCTTCTGAAAGAAGGACTTCCCTGCATCTCCAGGGATTATACCTGTTATTGATTCAGCTGACTGGAACTCAACAATAAATTGATGGTGTCAAGAAGTTGCAAAGAAATATTGGAAGATGTGGTTTAGACGCTTTTTTCCCACTTCTCTGAACAATTGACATTCAACAGCTACAATACTAGAAACATTACTTATGGATGGGAGCAGCAATATTTAGAGTCTCTTAATCCCACCTACCATTAGAAAGAAGATGAGAAGCCTTCTACCCTTTAGAAAAGTCTGGTGCTTCTGAGACAGATAGCCTTTGGATATAATACACGCATTTCTCCCTTACTTTTATGGTGTGCTCACCACCGTGGCCTCCAAATGCACTCCGAGTGACCTAGCAGCACAAACCCCAAGGTAGCAAGCATCACTTACAATTGCAGCTGTCCTAAATAAAAGCAAAGTGTATTGGCAGAAAAGAAAAAGTCTAAACGTAAAACTGTTTAAACACAATGACTGAGGGATTTCTGTCTTTGTTCTGCAATTTAGGAAAACAGATTACTAAAAGTCTATGATTGCTTGCATAGAATACCCTATATCTGCTACTTTTCTTATCTTTGGGACTTATTTATAGGCAAGACTATCCAAAACCTAAAAACTTAATTTCTCTAAGTGTTACTAACTACAGAAAATGATGATGATGTTGTTGAAGGAGAACTGTAGAAGAAGGAGCAGAACTATATGCTTGTTAAATGATGGAAGTATGTTATCAATAGATTTCAAGGCATTTTGCAAAATCAGTTGTACAATCCCAGCTTACTTGATGGAAAAAAAAGGCACAGGCTTCCCCTTGCTCAACTAGCAAATAAGTAGAACTCAAAATACCACTTGGCCCTTGACAGGTCAGCATGCAGAGTTATTCTGGAATAGCCCAGCAATGTTTCTCCTACATAATGGGCAAAGGGGATTATCTTCCTTACCTTTACCTATGCAGACAGACTACTCCAAAAGCAAAAAAAAGAGAGGAAAGACACAATCACTCTGCATCTCCTGTGCTCTGAAGACATAAATGCAAAAACGACCTTGTCCTGGCTTACCACACACAGCTAAATTTATCCTGGAAAAATTTCATCCTGCAGTAAAATGTGGGTTATAGTCATGGCCTGATCAATCAGTAGGGATCAGGAATCAGATGATTTGACTACTCCAGTTTTATCAGCTGCAGTCAATAGCAAAATGTCAGTGGATTTCTCTGAATCATGCATTTCATCCTGCCTGATGTTCCTTTTTTAAATTAAAGACAGCACATTGCTAACTTTCTGACAAATCTCGCTGCTGTCCTGAGGTTACATGAGATCACTGGTTATTCATGTTAGCAGCTCCTCAGACAGAGCAAAGACTCGATATTCTACACAGTACCAAGAAAACAGATTTGTCGACATTTCTCATCATGTTGAAAAGAAAAAAAAAAAAGATGTTTTTTCTTTCCCTGCCATAAAATCTCTGTTGCAATCATGCTATTGCTCTTCCAAGATATGTTCCTTTGACTGAATTATAGAGTTTGTAAAAAGTAACAACTGGTAAAATATGCATGTACTTACTCGTCTTGAGCATGTTGATTTGATTGGCCTTGATTTGAGCTACCAAGGACAGTAGGCATGTTATGTAATTTTTGAAGCAACGTTTATTCTAATAAAAAGTTTGTATGTAGTAAAATCTTTTTACCGTAATGCAGCTGGAACCCTGTCAGAAACTTGGTACCTAGAAGAGCTGCAATTTTTACCCACAGATACACTCCATCTTACAGCTGCTCTAAAGGCTGTTCACACGGATCAGGCACATTTCTTGCTAATGTGAAAACTAAACCGACTACTTAGCAATTACGAACACTTAGAAATTACAAACAATCTGCAGTTATGGTGATTACGTATAGGAGGGAGTAGAATACAACAAAATATGAAGTAATAAAATGCCCATTGGTGACCAGTAAGCATGAACCCCTCTCTTCTAGCAGGCTGATATTGAGCTTTTAAAATTAAACCGTAACTGCATGGGATTGAACCTTTTTTTTCAACCCATGATATTCTAATTCTAACTAAAATGCACGCCTAAATTTTATCCTTATTTCTAGTGACTGTATTGGATCAAATTTTAACCATAAACTGTTATGAGAGAAACAATGAACTAACTTGGAAGAAAAAAGAAGACTGAAGTAACGACTGGATTGCATCAGACAAGCGGTCACTAGTTGGGACCCGTGGCCCTTACAGAGCAATGAGACTCCTCTTGTGGAAGCACACACAAATATCCAAGCCAGGTACTCAGAGCAAACGCTGAAATTGTCCTTTTAAGGGTAAGCATAGAACATAAGTGTACACTTAATGACCTCTTTGTATAGCACAACGCGTGTGGGTTCTTTAGTCAGGTCTCAGTATAAGCAGAAACCAGACACTTATCCACCTCTGCCCCATGTCTTGAAGAACTTGGCTTGACCCGTAGAGCACACTAATCTAGGTGTCCTCTTAGTGCAGGTATTTACAGTTACAGGTGGAAGTGTCTGGTTTTAAGGGTACATTTGGTCACAACTGAAGGGAGGAAGATACCTGTTTTCTGTTGCTTTCCTCCACGTCTCCAGCACACTGCTGCAGACGGGAGAAGCGAAGGCAGCATAACTCGGACTCCCGTGGCAGCAGCCGGTGCTGCCTGCACGCTCCGGGCAGCAGGCAGGGGCAGCAGGCAGGGGTGGCAGGCAGGGGCGGCAGGCAGGGGTTGCAGGCAGGGGTGGCAGGCAGGGGTGGCAGGCAGGGGTGGCAGGCAGGGGCGGCAGGCAGGGGCAGCAGGCAGGGGTGGCAGGCAGGGGTGGCAGGCAGGGGTTGCAGGCAGGGGTGGCAGGCAGGGGTGGCAGGCAGGAGTGGCAGGCAGGGGCGGCAGGCAGGGGTGGCAGGCAGGGGTGGCAGGCAGGAGTGGCAGGCAGGGGTGGCAGGCAGGGGTGGCAGGCAGGAGCGGCAGCCTCCCACCCTGCTACTCACCGGCCAGCGGCAGCTCTCCTGCCTTCCTCGCTGACCGATTACACACACTCTGACGAGCACGCAGAAGAGAAGATCGGCATTTGCGCTGCCGTGTCACAGCATCCCTTGTCACTTTGTCACTTTGATTGGCTTCGTGGAGGCCAAAAGTTCAGATCTGGACTTCCCTGCGAGGAGGGGCTGCCCAACACCCACCTCAAACAAACTCTGTGCTTAACACTGATGTTTGGAGATTAAAATGGGAAAAAGTCAAGACCAATGGTACCTCCACAGGTTTTTTACAGGGGCCTTATCGAGCACAAAGTGTTTCAGTCTTTCCAGGACCGACGCCGGTGTCAGAGGGCAAGTGGGAAGCACGGACTAACACACCGTTTCCTTCTTTGTGTGCTGCCTTTGCAGTACACATTTTGCTAACCTAATCAAGATGCAGATAAACACCTTGCAATATACCGTATAACTGACGTCAGCTTTTTGTGTGCTTGGAATGATGTCAGCACCAACTTTGCAACTACGCTTTAATCTCTAGAGCAGAAATAAATGCAGCAGCTAACCTATTACTTTCCACAAGCTGCCACACCAAGATTATTTTACTTTTCCCCTGCAGGCTGTGGTTGTTGTGCGAAGGAGGCAGGAGAGCCAGAACAATGCGATCCACTCCTGTACTGAGCCATTTTTTGTGAGGAGTCTAAACGAATTTAAACTGAATAATAACTAGAATAAAAGACACCTCTCAGCACACAACTCAGGCTCATTTAGGCCCTTAAGAAATGGATTCCACTCATTTACATCAGCTCAAATAATATCAGATTAATTTCTCAGGATTTACACAATCATCACTGTAAATACGTTTTTCCTCACATTTACATACACTCACCAATGTACTTAAAACTTTCCAAGCCAAATATGGCCTAGAGTTTCAAACTTGTATAGAGGCCTTTGGGGAGGCATCTCAGGAGGATCACAATTTCGAGCAAATAGCCTCAATTGGCTTAATTCAGAAGTCAAAAAAGCAGAAATGGAGGCATGGTAACTGGTACCAAGAATGTAACTCTCAAGGACATTAGGAAAGTCAAAGTCAGTGCCAGAACTGGCCTGATTTAAGTTTTGGGGGGGTTTCTGACTTTTTTGAAAGAAATTTTCCTCAGTCATTTTTCATGTTCCAGTGGAATTACACCATATTACAGGTCATTTATACCCCGCTTTACTTACACTTTGATTTCAATTTGTCTCATCGTGTTACCAATTTTCAACATTTGCTTCTACTGAAAGAATAGGAAAGTTACAAGCTAGTTAAGTTGTTAGCTGTACTGTCACTTATTAAATTAGCAAGTTTTTCATAGAAACCTTAGACAAAACTTTAAGAATAAAGAACTGATCATTACTAATTCTTTTGGTATTCATTATGCTATTAGTCACAGAGCTCACTCATACATTTCCAAATTTCAACATAATCATTTCAGGATGAGGAGTATTATTTTTTCCCCTTCCCAATAATTTTTCCTTGGCATCACATTTCATACCCTTCCTCTCTGACTGCCAGGAAAGTGCAGTTTGGGGTTTTAGGGGCTTGGGTTGGGCTTTTTTTTCAATTTTTTCTTTCCAGAAACACAGGTTTACCAAGGTTATTTAATCTTTAAGAGAATGCATTTTTAATTGACTTGTTTATCCCCGTAACACATGCACACCTCAGTAAGGCTAAGGGATCAGGTTATATAACATCACGGTGCCAAAGGAATAATTCTCACTCGTTTGTGCAGTCCTGAGGAAAAGCCTGTAGCTTGAAATCACAACAGTGCTGCACTGACAAAATAAATGTTGTGGTAAATAACAAAATAATTTTTTTTTTTTTTTTTTAATTGGGAGGGGTAGAGGAGACAGAGGGGCTGGGGGGCTTCTGCTCCCAAAGTCTGCCATCGGGTCACCTTCTGTGAAATGGTTTTGTTTGTAGACATAGCTTTCCACCCTGCACAGTTGTGAGAAGATCATTCCTTTCCCCAGGAGTGGGGGGGAGCTAAGCCCATCTGACAGTCTCTGCTCAGCAAAATCCTGCATCTCACTGCAGTTGCTACCCAAATCGAGGGTTGAGCACTGCTAAGAAAGCTGTTGAGGCATTTCTGCAGCAAGCAGTGCTATACCCATACTCCACTAACAGCACCCATGAAGCAGGAATTAAAAAAAGAGCCAGAAATCAGCTGTTTGAACTGCAGATCCCCCTCTCAGGTTTCACTTTGGGGACAAGGAAGCTCCAAAACCAAGGCACCCCTTTAGGATTTTATAAAGCCGACTTCAGCTGCCAAAGGATTCTTCCACAGCAACACCAAGAAAGCTTTTGCCTTGAATAAAAAATTCACTGCAAACGAGCAGTCATTAGTCAGCTACATTTTTCATGTAATTACTGGCAGTGAAAAAGCAAGCGTGCAGGTTGCTGTAAAATAAGGTCTAACTACTTCCACCCAAACAGAACAGAAGCCGTTCACATAAGTTTTAGTGGGGGAGAGGGAAATCCTCACTGCTCCCCCTCCCCTTCTCTCTATGACTGATTACAATCTGCTTTTTTCTATAAAGCACATTTATTGTGGGAGTTTGATTTGAAAGAATTTCAAGTAATTTAAACTTTGGCTGCAGGCATACAGATCATTTAAAAACTGATCTTCAAGTGTTTCTACATGTTAATAACATTTCTGGTTGGTGCTATAATCAATGGTTTTAATTCTCAACCTACCAACTGAAATATTCAACACATGCCAGGAATTACCTAGGATGAAATCATGTAGTACAAAGTTAGCCAGCCTAACAGTATTCCCTCTGCTAGCAGTTTTGGTGCTATACTCTTATTTTCAAGTGGAGAGGTTTGGGGCTGGGCGTTTCTTTAGGGGTGATCATGAGCCGCCTATAGCTTTTTCAAACCATAGAACTGCTGAAAACAGGCTGCATCCTGTTTGAAATCAAAGCCCAATTCAAATGGTCTTTTCTTAATGGATCAGGATTCATCTGTCCTGCTGTGTTCACAAAGCACCTCATTACTCCACATACACTTCTATGGGATCTCACTATCTGCATCTATAAATTATTATTCCAGATGAATGACAGAAACAGAACCTGGCCTTAAATAAAAGACAGTAAATTAGGAGGTGCTATTCCAGATCCATCCTTTCTAGAATTGAGGTGCAAATGCAAGATGCACATTTTTCTAGGACTTTGGAAAGTGCAAGTGCCAGCTTGCTCCATTTTGGTCTCTTTCTTCATCAGCCAAAGAGCCTCCATCACCAAAAAGACACAGTTCTCACTGCATTTCAATACCCTCCTTGAAAAAGGTAAATGGGCTTGATAAATGGTAGGGACAAGCCAAAAGAAAACAAACAAAATAAAAGCCAGTTTCATTCATAGCAAACAGTAAAATTTTTGATGAAAAGGCTTACAGTGTTACCTTGTAAATGTAAGTGCTAAGCTTTCTCAGCTCACAGGTCTGGCAAGAGCTTGTTAGCAGCACAAAAAATACCAGCTAAATGATCCTAACGGAGCAAATTCCTGCAGCACCTCAGACATTCAGTAAGAACATCGTTCACCAGTGAAGTTTAGTTAAATATGCACAATTTTATTTATTGAAGAGATTAGGACAAAAACATTAAACCAAATACATGACAAAGCACCAGAGGCAGTAAAACCCCACCATGCACATCACCAATCTTTCCTCCTATAAGGAACTTATAAAATAAAAAAAAGTCCTTCTTGACACAGCACCATCTTCAGAGTGTAAAAACATTACTCCTTTATATTCTTAGTTACCAAAATAGAACCAAGGCAGGTCAGCTGCAGCTAGCTTTGTCTCTTGATAAAGAACTGTGAAACATCATCCTCTTGAGAGTGGGACCATAACTTTCCTGCAAGGCAGGCAAATAGCATCCATACGTCAAATGCCAAGTAGCTGTACGCACATGCCACATACTATAATTAAGCACAAATTCAAGTAACATTTACATACTACAGAGTCCACATGTACCTACCCAAAAAACATGACCACTTCACAAAACGTATACAGGCAGTAATATCAGAACAACTGAGGTACTGGAAACACAAATATTTATGCCAAGAGATTTCAATATCATACAGCAATATAAAAGCAGTAATAAAAACATTTGCCAGTCTAAATCAAATAAAGCTATCTAGAAAAAGAAGCTAAATAAAAAGTTATTTAGGGACAGAAATACCTGAACAGAAAAGAAGTGTGTTAACTACAGCATGTAACATGTCATCCCAAGTCAACCCGTAATTGAAGTACTGGCTTAATACATCACTACTGTGACATTTTCTTCAATAAATAGAATAAGTCTTGACAATACAAAAGGTGCATATTACTGTGTATGTTTCAAGAGGAATATCTGTAATATAAATGTTCAGCTTATTAATACCCTCTTATTTCTTATTCTGGACATAAACAAAAATCAAACCCAAACAATTCTTTTCCCAAGTTGAGAGGAATTCAAAGAAAAAACCCACAATACTCTTCTTCAATAATAAAGAGCCCTCTATTTACACGTGGGCCAGTCGGTTAAAGAAGAGATCGGTTCTCAGATAAAGACACGATTAAGGGCTTTCTGCCCCCTCTAGTCATATACGTGCAGCATGGCAGATATGGAAGCCAGTATCTCATATCTTAAAAAAAAAAAAAAAATTATACAGTTTTCTTCTTTTTTTTTTTTTTTTCCTCTATTATAGCAGTAATGCATCTGGAAGTTTGAGTTATAATAGCTTCCTGCAACAAACCATTTGACACAAAACAGAACAGCTTGTTAAATGACAGTTACTTCCCCTTAAGGGAACAAAGCATTAAAATGTCATTTCCTGACAAGAATATTAAGTAGTTTATTTAGAAGAAATGAGTTGAAAATAGCTATCAAGAGACATGAACTGAAATTTTGTTTGTTTTTAGCACCCACTTTTCATGTCCGTCTTTGTGCACCTAATTTTTTTCTTAAATTAATCCCATTAATTATTAGACATCCGATTAAAAAAAATGTTAGCCAATTGTACTTTCCCTGAATAATGGCTGAAGTTAAATATCTAACAGTGCGATGCCAAGATGTGAGCTGAGGCAAAAAAGTTTCTATTTGTTGTGAGTTACCACTATTTTTAATGGAACAGAAACAGGAGTGATACAGCTGCACCAGAATTGGCATGTGCAGTCTCCTTGGCTCCAAAAAGGTGAGAAGCTACAATTGCTCCATGCTGCCTTTTCTCCTCCAAATCAATCTAACCTGATAGCAAGCTCCCCCCGCCCCCCCAATCTGTCCCCATGCTACATTTGTTATATTAGCTCCTTGTGGAGGTTCCTTCTCAATCCGAGGACCTCTGAGTGTCTTTTGCTACCAAGCTAGGCTGATGTAGGATGTGATTTAACACGGTCAGGAAGGGCTCCTTCATGTGTCCATCTCCAGGTTGTGTACCTTCTGAACACCAGTCTTTGTGCTCAGTTAAAGAATGGGTCCAAGTCTTCTTCCATGTTGACATCAGGCACCAGCTGATCTGATACTTCCTTAGCACCATATCCTGAATTCGATACATTAAAATCTGTAGAAAACCACGGATGGTCCAGAATTTCCTGTGAAGTCAGCCTTTCCGATGGCTCCCGACGCAGTATGCTACGTATGAGGCATTTCGCCTTGGGGGATAGAGTTTCTGGAATGTTAAACTGCCCACGACGGATCTTGCTGAAGAGGGAACTAGGCTCAATGTCATGGAAAGGATAGCGTCCAACTAGCATGGTATAAAGCATGACACCTAGACTCCATACGTCCGCTGCTTTGCCAGAGTAGCTGCCATTTGTGTTCAAGATCTCTGGACTCACATAGGCTGGGCATCCATGCTTATCAGAAAGAGAGTCATCATTTCCTCTTAAAATATAAGCATCTTCTAGGCTTTCCAATTTCACTCTAGTCCTGCGGGCAAAAAAGACCAAAACCATCAAGGTAAGTAAACATCAAAACACAAATTCCTGGCTGTTGCAATTACATGGTTATAAGAGTAATACTCTACAAAACTCAACTGCCGCAGAGTGCCTGAGTTTAAAGTCCCACTCACAGCACTTGTTACAGATAAGCGATACTGTCTCTTCTATACTGGTTAGAGATATTAGAGACATAGGGAATATTGCCACACACACAGCTACAAGATTTCAAATACAGTTATGTCCGGTAAACTCACTAGTAAGGTCTTAAAAATAATTGCCATATTCATGTGTTTGGTAAATTTTACATAGACATGATTTCCAAAAGGAGACATAAACCTCAAGATTTTTTCTGTGTTGGCTGCACTCTAATGTACCTGTGTAGGACTCATGCCCAAATACAAGCCTAACCCTAACTAGACAAGATTAGTTTGACACCTTCACACTGGTGAGCAGTTACTTGCACCTGTAATTCCACAAGGTCCAACAGGAATAAACTGGTCACTCTGACCCTAAATGATCCCTCTGACCAGCCAACATTTTTCTTTATCCCAGCATTAAGGAAGAGCAATTTTAACAGATTTCAGTCTTCCTAAATAGACCTTTGGGCAAAGGGAGGTCAGGTGAGCTGAATGCCGCCAAGATTAACAGCAAGCTTATCTACCCAGATGAACCAAAGGAGATCCTCTCATTGGAATGAACAGAGAGGCTAGAAAAGGGCTTGCAGAGAGATGACAGGGATGCCTTACCTAGACTGCAAACTCCTTCTGCCTGCAAAGCACCGTGAACTTGCCATTGTGCTGCAGTAATTATCGCTGCAAGAGAATTTTCTTCCCTTATGGATATCACACAGGAGCAGAGAAAATGATGCTGAGTTGCTTGTCATAGCACTAGATGAACATAACCTTTCTTTCCTTTTAAATTCTCACTGCTATCATCTGTAAGTATATTTAAAAATCTGTCCCTGTTAAAGGCATCCAAAAGGATTACCGATTAGCCTTTCGACTATTTGCCGGCAATGATTAGTTTTGAGAGCAGAATCACTACAACGCAACAGGCCTTGTCCAGTGCATCTGGATGGAAGAGTGACCTAGCAGTAGTGCAGGCTTTCTTTTCAACAACTCGGGATCATAACTCAACTTTAGGCATTACTGTCCTCGTCCCTCAGCCTCACCGGTCTGTACGATCACTCTTAGCCCTGTGTCATGGCCATGTTCCCATACCGCAGACATTCACAGGCAGGACTGAACTTCATCCCAGAAAGCAGAACTCGCATCTCTTGACTAAAGCACATCATTTAACAGACATTAAAACAGACAAGGAGAGCCCTGTTTCTTAAATGTTTACAGAAGACAACATTGCTCGGGCCCGAGTTGCAAAAGACAGCTGGGCCAGCTCTGGCTTAGACCGGGTTCCAGGGCAGCTCAGCACTATCTTCTTTGAACCAACAGAAGAGCATTTTACTCCGTGGAGTACTCCCGAGGCAACTGTGCCATAAACTCTCATAATGACACTTGGACCTTTTCAACAGCTAGAGACGTTTACCAGCAGAGGTGAAAGCCCCTTTGGCAACGTGCCTCGAATCAGGAAGTCATAAATACAGAATTCAGAATACCTGGCTTCCAAGCACGGTGTGTCAAGGCAGCTCCTTCTCTTCTTAAATAGGCCAGTGTTTTCTCCTCCAGTGCGGATGCTGACGGGCTTTGCGCAACACACCTGCTTCCTGATTAATTACCCATTGCCAGCCTAACAGCACTTCTCCTGGCAATGGACAACCCCTCATTAGCACTCAAACAATACTTTACAGCAGCAATACCTCACACAGGAAGCTGGCTGCAAGGAGAAACTTAACTACCATTATCAAGACCACAGCAATTTCCCTCGGTACACAGCTCAGAGGGTCCAAAACAAGAGAGTGACTAGAGAAGAGTCCCTTCATGACGCTCAGCTTCAACACGTTACTGCACCTGCACAGCATGGGAAGAGCAGCGAGGAGGAATGCCCAGAGAGAAAAACACACCAAGGAGGGCTGAGAACAGAGAGGAGGAAATGAAAGGGAAGGCAGGGACATGAGTTGTGGTTCCATTTGCATAGCCCACCTCAGTTTTTCCATAGAAAAGTATGTGTAGCAATAAAACGGTGAGGCCAGCTACTCAAACATGCATTAAGTCACTGAACTGCCAGACAGGAAAGCATCGACTCACTCCTGCTAACTAACAGAAGCAGAACACACACACACACAGGGAGCGGGGCAGAGCATGCTATTTATAAACAACTTACAGGAGGGAATTCACCCCCCACACACGCTCTCCTGCCATCCCAGCGTCAACAGCGCAGGGAAACGCTGTTTACTCTCCCATCCTATTTTACATTTCTGAGAGCTGCCGAAGAATTTAGAAAAACAGTTCAACGAGAAGCTTTTATATTACAGAAAATTATTGGAATTCCCTAATCTCTTATTTTCTACAATGGTCGCAGTACAAAACCACAAAGAGCAGACTGCAAGGTGTGTCAAAAAAATTCATCTTGTTCTCCAACAGGAGAAATCGTTTCTTGATAATAAAACAGAAGCAGCATACAAAAGCCTTATCTCTGTCTTGCTTTTCTTGCAAGGTGCTGCAGCCTGCAGCCCTCCGTGCATGCTACAGCAGGTTTTGTTTAAGCAAGCAAATGGAACAACAGCTGGCCCTTATCTGCCTGCTCCTCCATAAGCTGTGGCCAAATGAAGCAAACACTCTAACCAGGTTTTTCATCCTGCTGAGTTGACAGGCTTTGAGGAAACAAAAGGTCCCAAATTAAACAAAAACACAACCTTCAGTCCTCCTCCTCCCTCCTTGCCAGCCCCCAAACCCTCAACCAGTAACACCCTCGCGTACAAGGTGCAAGTGGTGAAATGGCTCCTCTGCAACGAGGCGGTGCTCCAGCACAGGTACGGCACCGGGCACAGCACTCCGCGCAGGTACGCGTTTCCCTCGCAAACTCCAGGAGCCGCATCTCTTGAGCACGTAGTGCCAGACACACAGCCTCAGCGTGACTTTCTCCCCCTCCCAGTTACCACCAGAAGCAACTCGGGGGTTGCCATTTTCATTTGTAAGGTTGGGCGTCTTTGCAGAAGGTGACAACGCAGGTTTTCCATCCTGACAGCAAGGAGAGTGCAGGAGTAAGGGAAGGGCTCGCCGGCTCGGCACAGCCAACGCACAGAATTGCCCACGAGCTGCTGCTGCCAAGGGCCCTGGCTCGGCTCTGCCGGCACCCCTCACCGCGAGCCCGCACCGGGGCTGGGGAGACCCACTCCAGCCTCTTTTCACCAGTGACGGATGACTTGACATGCCTCAGCCTCCCATACAGAACAGTCTGTAATCCCACTACAGTTGGGTAATACACAGGTGTAAACGGCAAGTCTCACTCCCCTTTTGCAATCATTTCACGTTTGGTTTTTTTCAGGCAATCAAAAAGGAGCAGCCTGGCTCAGGAACTGCTATTTCCCAGCGCGCAGCACCCCATCTCTGCGAGAAACAGCTTCCAGCTCTGGCTGGCTTTCCCTTCCTCCACTTTTCAAGCATTGCCTAAAAGAGCTCTGTTTTCTGCAAGCCAGAGATATTTTTCTTTTGGGGGGGTGGAGGGGAACAGGAAAGAGGGGAGTCTAAATACACAGAAATGCAGAGACACACTGGATGAGAAGCAATCTCTCTCTCCCCCACACACTCTCTCTCAGAGGAAACACTGAAATCAAATATCCAGGAAAAAGAATAGAAGCCAACAACAACAAACAGACCCTCAAAATTGCAAGTAGTTTCTGAGAATACAAAACGTCCACAGCAAAGGGTGGGGAGTGCATCCAATTGCAGAGTAACCGGACAACCCTAAATTCGACACTTGGCAGGCAAGGGACAGACTCAAAACCAAACACTGAGATGTGAAATCACAATCAGCTTTGAAGTGCCCTCCCATCACAGAGCAGAAAAAGGACAAACAAAAATCATTCTCTCTTTTTTTTTTAAAGTCACATTTCTAAAAAACTCTTATTCTCTAAATAATTAACTCACATCAGTCAACTGAAGGACCCCCACAAGAGAAAAAAAAGTTTTCCAAAAGCATCAGCACTCGAGTTCAACCATTGAAATGTTTGCAACAAAATTAATCCCTAAAGTTCAAATGTAAACTACTGCCAAAGCCGGATGAGAATCACTTTGTACACATACTGTAGGGCAACAAAGACTTTTGTCAGGGCTTACGTAATTACAGTACATAATTTCAAGTTTTAATGCAGACCCTGAATAAGCACTTGGAAAAAGAGCATTATGCATCTATCAGATCATTGATAAAACACTGCATTAGTCTAATGCATTAAAAAAAAATACAACCCTGAATCATGGCTATTTAAAAAGGGGAAGCTATTCTGCCTATGAATGCTTCCCCATTACTGGTGAATGAAACCACAGAAGTGCAATCAGAGGGCAGCAGCAGCACTCAGACGGGAAATGCGTCTTTGTCCCCATAGAAACCGTCAGGGAAACCCATGAAAAACAATACCACTCTGAATTTCTTATCAATATGCCATTCATTACTTGACTGCATTCAGACTTTGCTCTTCAGTAATGTAACAAAACCTAATCAATTAAACGTCTTCCAGAAGATTCTTCAATGCAACCTCCTGAGTTAGCACCCGTCTCTGGCAGACAGCTTTGTTGCACATCCTACACTTTTTTTCCAGAGTGATTCGCATTATTCCTCCCTGCAGAGCTTAGGGGCTACTGGCAAATTGCTATCCTGCCTTTTGACACAGAAGCCAGGGCTGTAAGAACCCGACATTCACACTTGCTCTCCAAAAGCAAACACAATTTCCATACCAAAATCAGTGGAATTATTCAGAGGGCTCTAAGCTCATAAGGCAGGAGGAAAAAAAAAAAAAAAAGTCTGGAACATTTAAAGCAGAAATACTGACTGAAAGTCTGAGTGTTTCAGAGGAAAATATCTCCACTGCAGTGAATAAACAGTCAGTAGTAAAGGAGCCCATGCCTGAGTCAATGAAAGCAGTTGCTTCTAGTCTGTCCCCAAAGCCATCTGTATGGGAAATAACACCTGAACCACAGCTGAGCCACCACTACCATTTTGAAACCCTAACTGCAGACCAGACCCACAATTTTAGTACAGCACCACCCCCCAGATGACAGCCACATCAGCTGCTTTGGGAGAAGATGGAAGGAGCCATCCTGCTATGGCCACTCCAGGTACACCATCAACTTGCTATTCAGGGTGGGTCCAAATTAGATGATCCAGATTTAGAGATTCTATATAGCAGCCTCATACCTCCAGAGATCAGAAAACAACTGTCGCTGCCATCTGAATTGCCATTTTATTAATATGTCTGCAGGTAAATATAAACCAGCAACTTCTAAAGGAAAGAGGTGCCTCACAATATTCCTCCCTACACACACACAAAAAAAAAAAAAAAAAAAATGAAGGCACCCAAGCAATGCTATCTCCTATTTCAACATGATTCTGACTGAGGCCGGGAAAGCCTTTCCCTAGGTAGAGGCACTCAAGCCATCAACTGTCCAGCAGATCAGGGATTGCTCCTATGTGGCCAATAATTTACAGGTCATTTAATCAAGGTCAGTTGCTAGCACCCCATCATAAAGAGAGACAAGCATGAATGCAATCATGCTATTAGAGTCACAAGAAGAGAAAAAAAAAAAATAAAAGGGAAGCTCGACATTGGAAACAGTTATCTTTTGCCAATTGATTTTTTTTTAACTAAGGGAATCTCTCCTAAATAATGCAGAAGTAGGCTGCTGTCGCAGAGACAGTGAGATGGGGAAGGTGGCTAACGAAACTCTGTGCAAATGATTTGCAGCTTGGTGCAAAGACTCGTTCTGAACTCAGAACTACCCTATCTCCTCCGAGGGCAGTGAGGCATATGGGATCAGAGGGGAAATGTTACGCCATCAATTTAAATCCTGCTCCTTTCACTGTAAGATCCCTTCCAGTGCGTAACAGCACACAGCCTGGGAGTTCACCACACAACATCCTACACAACTTCAGGGGAAAAAAAACCCCAAACCCTGCACAAAGGCTGTCAGACAAACCATCTCTTGCATAATGAAACAGGCTCAAGGATATGTTTCAAAAGACAACTGGGACTCACAGGCAGCACAGGTTTACAGGATGAACCTTGTTCCTAAGGGAAGATTCCCTCATTGGTACTTCCGCAGAATGAGGAAGCCTCTAAAAATTACATATCCCCCACCCTTCCTCCACAGGGATGCTACCAGCACACTCAGCCCTGCCCCGCACCCCCTTCCTGATGTGCAGGACCCAGCAACTTAGGGCTTTTAACTTGTTTTAAACTGGCTTTTTTCCTGCAGAATTCCACGTCAAAAAATGGTCCGAGATCACCCCCTCACACACCTCCAGGAAGGGCTGGGGCCCCAAAGACCTCAGCTTTACAACGCTCAAATAGGGTTGCTGGCAACAGCCTGTCCTGTATGCCATATGCTTAGCTTCTTCCATGCCCTTATTGCCTAAGGAGACAACACGTTCACCAAAAAGTAGGTAGGTAGCAATGCATGTGTTGGGGTGCGGGATCTGAAATCTGATGCAGACCCTTCCACAGAGGGGCTCAGTTACAATACTGTGAGCAGTCCATTATTTGATAAGCATCTGGCTCAGAGCAGCTACTTCACCTCACTTTTAGCTTTTTAGATCACACTGAAGGTCAGAGTTTTAAAAGGCTCTGCTGCCAACTGTATGCTGTGTTCGCCATCTTTTCTAGGTCTTTTCATACGACGCACGGTGAAGCTGCACAGGGAAAGGAGACCAAAATTTTATTTTGTTAACATAACTGCATGTTGTGAAAAAAGCCCTACACTTTCTGAGCCTGCAGTAGGTGCTCAGCACCTCTAAGATAAAGCAGGGCCATTATTTCACAACCCCACTGGAAACCTTTTGCTTAGATGTCTGTAAACCTGCCTCCAAGCAATATACATCTGCCAAAGAGCAGGTGCTTAAGACTAAATATGCCCCAGGTTGTCTCCTGTTTACAATCTCCACCTTTCCTCTCCCTCCCAAGCCTGAAGTAATCTCACAGTGTGATAATAAAGACAATTAGAAGAAAAGGCAGCAGAAGAATTTCACCATGACTGTTCACTGCAGCTGCTGCTAGCCAGGCTCCCTGCCTCCCCTCCTCACCCCCAGCACAGACATCCGCAGACATCCTCAATCTCTGCTCAAAAGTCAACATGGAGTATTTTGCACCGAGTCTACGGATGGAGGCTTTCAAGTCTTCAAAATGACCAGCCGTTGAGCTCTTGATGCAAGATGTCCCCTACTTCCAGGGACTGCAAAGCACCTATCAGCAGAGAGATCAATCCTGTGATGGGCATCTCATGATGGGCACCCAACCATGGCAGGCATTGCAGCCAACAGGTAACACAGCGTTCAGCCAGAGGCACCTCTCAGAAAGTCAAGACAGCGTGGCTGGGGAGGCTGGGCAGGACATGGGGACAACCTGCAGCAGTGCAGGCCAGCCTAAGCACAGGCCCCCAAGCAGGACTCCCCTCCTGCTCCAAGCACGGCACTGGGCTGCACCTCAACAGCACCCTTCAGCAGAGCGAGTGCATAAAGCTGCAAAGGGAGAAGAGTGAAGACAGCGTGAAGAAGAAAAGATACAGGTCAAACTATGAGCCAAATACCAAAATATAGCAGAGCCCGAGGAAACCTTTGCAAACTCCACAGCTGGGTACTACAGCAAAGGCTCTCACCACTCAGGTCTCACTGAAGGGCCTTAAGTTGACTCAAGGTCCATTGGAGCTCCTGCTCTCATCCCGGGGCCAGCCAGCAGCCAACTTTTCCCTGGCTCTTGCTTTCATTTATGACCTTAGGTGCAGCACTTAACCTCTATGACCATCTATGCCCTCGGGAGGAGATTTATCACTTCACAGAGCTGGTGTGATGTTCGACATCTGCAGATAGCCTCCCGCGCCCCGCTGGGAAGGGTACCGCATACCCAAGAAATCCAGAGTGCATTGCTCCCAGGAACACCGGGAGAAAACAGATGCTTAGTAACCAAACCACATGAAGGCAAAAGGAAGCACGAACCCTTCTGCGGAAAACAGTTTTGCAACTGCTTCATCCTCTGTCCTAAGTCTGACAGCAGAGATTTGCTGCCAGTGAAGAAATTTGCCTTCCTCCCCATATTCTAGGAATAGTAATTTCTGGGTTGAAATCTGACCTATGATTCTCCACTACTGAAGAAGTTATGTTCTTTGGTCCTGTGGCCCCATTCAGGGTACTGTGAAGTGCTTAAATGACAAAAACAGATGAAGACTGGTTTTATTTCTAAATCTTCTGGTATTTAAAGAGCACTCCTATTTTGTTTGATTTTCTTCCACTCTCTTTCTAGGACTTAGGGAAAGTGTTAACTTACCTGTTCTCTATAGAATTGTAAGTAAAACAGCAAGTTCTAACACCACAGGGAAAAAGCAGCTGACCGCATTAAAATTTGACAAATGCTGGGGAGGAAACTTACTACTAACTATAAGAAAATGAAAGGTCTACTTGGAAAAAGGTCGGTATATGCATTCTGTATTTTTTTTGTGGGATCAAGTTTGTATCACTAGGATTGCAAACAACATAACTAGGTCACCTTAAAGCATCATCCACTCAAAGCTGAGAAATTCTAGAGGAAAAAAAGAAAAAAAAGCATTCTAAGAGCACCAAATAAATATGTTATGCTAACACAGGCTTTCTAAATTAGTGTATTGTACTGGCTGCATTCTCCCGGTGCAGAGCAAAAACTGTCAAATTCTATTTATTTTTATTGAATCCCACCTGCCTCATATTTACTCAAAGAATACAGGAAAATTACAATATCTAATACCAAAATTATTTTAATTTTCCCTTCAACAAGTATGATGAATGTACAAGGTCTTTAAGCTTCAAATATTACGACAGCTAGTATTTTAATATAATTAAAGGCTTAAAAACGCACTAAAGAAATTAATAATTCCCTGACAGCAGAAATGTTCTTGTATTAAGAAAACCATTGGAACAACCAACACAGAAATGCTTGATTTAATTCTGAGATCTTTGAGGTGGCTCTTTCTCAAAGCATCTGCTATATATCAGACTGATGAACTGTTTTATTAGCTATATACTGTGTATAGTGCTATTTTTAGCAAAACCCAAAAAGCCCTGCCCATTCTGCAACATCGTTGTGGGACACCAGCTAGGAGAAGGGCACAGTCGCTCTGCCCAAGGGCCTACTATGAGGACAGGCTGTACAAGGAAAACTGTAAATACCATGACATGACCACAGCAAAAATAATCAAAAGCAAGAGCCTCACGACATCAACACTGACCTGGCTTAATAGCCAGGGCAAGAAAAAATTACCAACATGGACAGAGGCAGAAAACGTACAAACCCACAATTTTTACCTTAGCTCACCTCCAATGTTTTGGATTCAAGTTTTATTTAGAAGGTTAAGGACCCAATTTTTAAAGTATTCAAGAATCTTATAGCTAGTTTAGAAAGTCCAGTGAGACTCAGCATGGCAAGTCAGTGTTGTTTTCCATATTTTCAGTGCTCTGAAAGTCACTGCCCTCATTTAATGGATGTGCTGCTGCTTGCTAATCCAGTCTTACAAAACATTTCCAGCCATGCTGTAATGCCTTAGAAGTTCTGGTTCATCAAGATCAGCTGCAGGTTTAAGGAGCTTAACTCTGAAATTTCAATACTACAAGACTGGCTATTTCACCTATTGTTTACAAATGGAACCACAGACACACCTCCCCCCCAAAAACACAACCCCCCAACCTTCTTTTATACAAAACAAAAAACCACCATAAAAGACCTAAGGTGCTTGGAAACAGCACACATCATTTTCATGGAAGGCAATTTACCGTATCTTCAAAATTTCTGCAGTTCAGGATTAAAAGAAGCTATAGGTAAAGTACCTTGAAACACAGACAAATTGGTTTTGTTTGTTTCCACACTGTGGAATTTTGGATTTCATTTTAAGTGCTGCTGTATTTACACATATGCAGGAGTAAGACTTAACGCACCATCGCAGTCTACCTTTGACTTAGTACATCACAAGAACATCACGTGCATTCTTAGCAGCGACATCACTAGGAGCAAAGAGCACTCACGACACTGCTTGGTCAGGAGCCTGAATCTTTGCAAATTCCAGCTGTAATTTAGATAATGGGAATGGGGTGGAAAGAGTTTCAATGCTGTATGCACCTGTCTGCAAAACTCCAGGAGCACCAATTTCATATCGAACTACCAGGTACTATTAGGATCAATGGAAGGAGTATGTACTAAGAAATGCTTTAATTGATTTTCTTTTTTAAACGAATGGAACTGCTTCCATGTATCCTTCACATTCTCTCTAGCTCCTCCAGTCTGGCAGCTCTCAGCTAAGAGCAGACAAGTATCTTACTAAAAAAAAAAAACAAAAAAAAACCCAAAAACCAAGCAGCAGCGAGTTTTCCATTCATGTGTTGCCTGCATGCCGGATATTTCCCATCTTTTCTTCTACCAAAATAAAAGCTGTGAGAGTCTCTGAGAAGAGAAACTTTCAAAGCAGTAGGTACTAAAGGTGAACTGCAGAAAAACAGACTTGAAGAAATAGTTCGGAAAAGAACTACTGAGAAAGAGCTCAGAAGAACAGGTGACACGCAGCAGTGGAGTTCACACGTATTTCTCAAAGCATCATTTTCACCTCTTTTCTTCCCCCTCGGTTCATTACCAGTATCAAAGAGCAAGAGATTGTGCAGCACCCGTCTCCCAGGCACTGCCGGCGATGGCAGCTTCTGAAAGGCAGGCTGCTCGGCACGCCGGCATCCTCACCAGCACCGGCAGCCTCAGGGAAACGTGAGCTTGGAGGGGTGCGAGCAACACACAAACACCTCCGTGAACCCGGAAGGACCAGCAACATTTTTCAGCCTAAGTATAGCAGCAGGTTGAAAGTGATGACTGATTACATTCTGATGATCTGAGCATGTGAAAAAAAGACAGAAACGGAACCAAACAGCGACTATCTCGCACGATTTCATCTCTGTTTATTTAGCAGAGAAAGGATTACAATACCTCTCTACTTACAAATCAACATTACATCCAGAGAAAACCACACTCTGATTATCTTAAAAATAACCTGCAAGTCCTCTTTGACCTTTAAAGTGACTTATTGTATAATTAGAAGACACTGTTCAAAAGTGAGTAACTGTGTGATTTTGCAGATGACAGTTACGTTAAAAACATTCATAAAAGCAAACACTGCTATTATAGTACGCACCACTCTTCTTGGGTGGCTAAAGGATTTGGCCCTGTGCCTCGTGTTGCATTCAGTTCCTAGTAAGCGGCAGGGTAGGAGTTCAAAAGCATTCAGCACAGGCCCACGGCTGCTCCCACTGCACTGCCCTCAGCTCACGCTGCCTTCGCTTGCAGCGGCTTTTCCAAGTCCTGTCCTTCATGCAAAACCACAGAAGTTTACGTATATCCCCAGGAAAAGAAAAAAAAAAATCCATTTTAACGTTAGGATGTTATCAGCTACAAGAGAAAACAATCCCTCCCTCAACTATTTTCTACAAGTTTCCTTCTTATCTGCATCAGAGGTGCTATAATGGTGTTTAATTATTAAACTCAGAGTAAAAGTTGTGAAAGTGCAGTTTACATCTCTCTGCTTTGCTTTACTCGCCTGAATGGACATTAAGCTAGTTTCATTTTAGGCTTTTTTATCTGAAGAAAAGGAAAGGGTAACCATATATATTGGGGCTGTGGTTGAAAAATAAGGAATAGCTATTTGCTGAACTGAATTAAGAAGTGAAAAGATGTCTTTTATTTTTCAGTTTGTAAGGAGATTAAAAGGAGAAGTTTATTTTGCAAAACAGCTTGTGATAAAATTTCAGTAGAGAATAGTTAAACAGGGTAGATGGATGTCACTTCTCTTTTAAGGCCAGGAACTTCTCTTTCCTGACTGAATTGTGTATTAGCTTTTTCTAATTCTCAGATCATGGACTTACTGAGCCTGTAGAAAACTTATGTGCCTCAGCTGTTGCTTATAACTTCCCCAAACAGCCCCAAATGGAATTGATATGCACTGGTTATTTTTAACAAAGCTCTCCAGAACATCCATTTCACTCCACAACAGTTTGAACAAGCTTTCAGACAATTTATAGGATTTAACTAAAAGGGAAAAACATCTCCCCATCCTCTACCAAGACATGAAGAAGCACAAAGGCAGGCCCTGTCCCCATTTAGTTTCATTTTTTTTGTAATGGTCATCTTCCAATTTAATCCCTCTGTGAAAGCCTGACATTACTCTGGCAGTGTTTACTACTCTGGTGCCTTATGTGGAAGTTGCAAGCAAACACATGATGTAACATCAGGAATATCACTTCAACAATATACCCAGAGCATCCAGCATTACTGCATTCCCTGTCCTCCCATACTCCTTCCCCAAATCATTTACCACTCAGTTATTGAGAGGAGGGTGTGCAGGGAGGAGATAATAATAATAATAATAAAAAAAAAAAAGAAAAGAAGCAGCTCCCCAAGTACCACAACAGCTCTCATACTAAAAACAGGCACCCACTCAGCAGGGCAGTTTTAGTCTTAGTATGAGTAGTGACCACATAATACTCTCAGAAGCAGCCTCCAGACCCTTCCAGCACGGAAAGCAAGCAGCTGTCCTCAAAGCAGTCCTTCGAAGCACTGACGGCCCTTCCCTCCAACTTGCGTCAGCATTAACCACTTGGCTGTTCTTCCTCTTCAAGCCTCCTCACTGGAATGAGCTATTTCAGTCCCGACCCTCTTTAACATACTGGATCTTTTGCTCCTTTCCTCTTTTAACACCAGTAAGCATTCACGATAGCGGAGCTCTTACACCAGACATCTCTGCAGCGCCTTCCTCCCAGAGACGTCCCCTCCTCAGGAATGAGGGTGCTCCTCTAGGTGGCGATGCAGAGGCCAGGCACAGATGCAAACCACACTCCATACTTACTTTAAAGCCTAAGCCAGAAGGTAAAATGGCACATCCATCCCACGATCAGGTTGCAGAGGAAAATAAAGAAGGTGTAACACCTTGCGTACCACAAACGAATGGTACGGTGACAACGAAGGGCACAGCATCCTGTAACTCTGAATACCTGACCTCAGGCACCCCCACCTGTAAAGTAAAGGAGACTCTTACCTTTCTTCATCCTTGAAAATAAACTTTCGCAGCTTGAGATCTCGCAGTACCAGTCCACCATCATGGCAGTGTGCAACAGCAGAAGCTATTTGATAGAAGAGTTTGGCTGCCTCCTCTTCTTTAAGCTTCTTGCAGGTACGAACAAATGAATGCATGTCCCCATAGCTCCTTTCAAAGAACACATACGCTTTTGTCTCCCCAAGAATTATTTCAGTAATTTGGTTGATATTTTTATGTGCAGGCAGACAAAAACATGGTGCTAATAACTCCTGGTAGCAGCCAATATCAAACACCTGCAGAAATAATCACAGTAAAGCCAGGGTTAGCGACATGAAGGACAGTGAAGTTATGGTACATCTAATTCTGTTAACAGAACCATCTCTAAGTACAATTTATGCTGCTGTTGAAGCTGCACCGATGTAAACAGGATGTCACAAGCTCAAGGCACTGAGGACAAGACAAAACAGACTACACAACCGCAGCCAGAAGATACGAGTAACCTTGACAGGAAAGGCTAGTCTTCAAAACTTGTAGCAAGAACAGTTTCATTAGCTAATAGCTCATCAAATTGAGAACGTAATCTGAATTAAACTGTGAAGACCAGCTGACGTATAAGGGCAGTACTCAGGAAATGTGTTTATCTTCTATTTTCCATCCAAATAAACTCACAGAGAATACAGCCAGTAGCTTTGTATTGAGAGAAGCCGTCATATTAAATGCACCCTGATACACATGCCTCTCCCTCTCTTGATTTTATTAGCCCATTAAAGCCTTAAGGATTTTCAGGTTTAGAATATCATCTATTGCTATTCATATTTACTTCCTGCCTTTCTTTCATCTCCGACAAACAGCAAAGTCACTTTCACTTTCAAAGTCTCAGTTTTACAATGGCTGTTTATAAGATCAGAAGGACAACCCGGGAAATAGCCCTGCCTGTTGGAGTGCAGACAAACATCCTTCAAAAGGCAAAGACAAAACCACCCTGAACTCTCTGCATTTCAATCAAGTGCTCCACTAAAAGCAAAGTGTCCCTTTACTAGTAAGTATGTTATCACTGATCTTATGAATGAGCTGTAAGAATTAAAGACGGCTGCTGGGAAACCCAAATATAAAAAGTTACTATAATCTAGTGATGACGAATGATTCAGTATTTGAGTCAATTGAGAAATGCCCGCATTACAAGAAAAAATAAAGACTTCATTGAGAATAACAGAAGTCAGTGTGCTAAAAGAGAATATGAGCAAAGTATTCATAGGAGTGATTTTTATTCTTAATTATACCTGCTCCAGAGGTACTACAAAGCAAGGGATTAGCATTTCCACCAGCAAAAAGATTCGATTAATATGTAACTTACTCTTGGGTGTTTTGTTACTTTGGTAAAAAGAATTTAAGGTAGTCACGTGTCATTCTAACTGAACATAAAAATGAAGAACTGGTATAGGTCTCTACCCAACTGGTTTAAACTGCAATTGTTTTTCTTCTTTTTCTACTCTAGTATTTGTATTCCAATAGCAGGTATCTGTATCCTCTCCAAGAAGCAAATCTCCCTGCTTTCTCTGAAGCTTTAAAAAGCTTTCAAAACTGAGTGAGGGAGATACCATTCGATCAAAATTTTACCTGAGGCTTCAAAACCCGAGTCATTTAACGCTACAGAGCACAATCCTAATAAATTCCTTCTGCAGAAAAGGACCCAAACCCCAAGAAACTGGGACACCCCCTCCTCGCACACCTCTTTCTCACCCCACCCCGTACCTGCGCTGCTATACTCCAGCACAGGCAAAACCAACCTTAAAGGCAGACTGCCAAACAGATCCAACACATTTTACGGGGAGGGGGGTAGATTAGCACTGAGGCGTTCTGGCGACACGGTGCACCAGGGAAGCAGAACCGGGGTGGGGAGGGAGTGTTGCTAAAATCCCTGGTGTGTAATTCATTCCAGAGGAGAATTCATTGACATTTGGATCTCAAAACTCATAACTACTGCATTGTAAGTGAATGGCTCTTGTATAAGCGGCTGCTATAAAATAAAATTTAAGCAGGAACGTTCACGCAGCTCAAACCCTGATGTGAAAAAAAAAGCCTTTCCAGAATTCTCTCCTAACCAGATTATCCTGATATAAATTAGTTACATTTTGTGGTTCTCAGACTACGTTAAGTAAGTAGTTCTGGATATGTACCAGTACTACATTTGAAAGGGGGGAGATGGGAAGCTATCATACTGCTACAGTCTAGCATACCTTTTATAAAGGGCTTCTTTGTATCACAGCTTTTAAGATCCCTGGCCTCAATTCAGCAAATGTCCAATAAGCTGCAGTTTGATTTAGTTCTTGCTGGGAATTGGAAGCGAGAAGTTACCATTGTTTGGATGCCACAGAGCCTTGAAGCAAATAACGGCATCTGTACAGTCAGTGGGTGCAGCCAAATGAATCTTGAGAATCATCAGTATGTGTCTGTTATCCAAACCAATGTTTCTGCAAGCAATCTCTAAGAGCATCTTCAATAAGATACCAGATAGCAGGTCTCTTAGCCGGAAGGCTACTTGACAAATAGTAGTCACGATACTGCAGGCATTTTAAAGCCCGCATTAAATTAAGCCGAGTTCAGGACTGACAACTGTGTATTCACAAACTAGCAATTCAGGCTGAGATCGTATTTTTGGAGCACAGCTAGTAGTGCCTCGCACATATGGAAAAACTGATACTATTCAAATGTCAGGATCAGCTCAAAAACATACAGCTTAAAGGGAAGGAAAAAAAATAAAGTCCACCCTTTGTGAGCTGCAGTTACGCTGTTCATACTGTTATCAAAACAGTGCCTTAATCCTGCAAACCAAACAGGAAACAAAGAAGAGCATAGCCCCCGCGTTACTACTTGCTATGCAAGTTCACCTATAATTTCAGGCAGAGCAGCAGCTTTGTGGGCTCTGTTTATTTCATGAAAAGATGCCAATGTCCTAGAGTGCTGTACTACTGTACTACTGCACCGAGCAGGGCTTTCATTCTAGAAATTCTCATGTTCTGTTTCAGTTTAGTAACAAAGCATTCAGTTCAGCATGCAATATTAGTCCTTTGCAGTGTCACGGGCCCTTTTTTTCCCCCTAAATAATCACACAAAGTCCTAGCTTGCCTTAACATCAGGTTTTATAACTCGATCAGTAAGCATATTTAAATTGCCCTCTGAACTCCAATCTTTACAAATAGCGAACAGAAGCAATTATTTTCACTTCCCTGCTACAGGCTAGTTCGTAACTTCTTATGAATCAAGTATGAGAAAGTATGAAACAGTCGGTAATACCACCATTAATCCCCAAAACACAAATAAGCCGTAATACGTCTACTTTTCCGTTTCGCAGTTAGTTTGACACCAGAAATTTGCCCAAGACAGCCAAATGGCACAACTCCATATTTTGGGAACAATACAAACACTGCAGCGTGCGTTGCAAGGTTGCAATTTGCTACGTAGTTATAAAAACAACTACTGGGTACTGCCTCAGTTTGCCGGGCATAAGTCTGGCTCTCTACAGACAATGAGAATCACAATTTAGGAACAAAGGAAAATACTCCCTCAGCCCCAAAAGAGAAAAACATCCCTCCACAGATGTGCACGCACGGGGGTTTCTTTTTCCCACAGCTCACCTTTGAATAGTAGGAGCAAACTGGGAGGAGGCAGGGAAAAGCAGGCAGGCTACGAGGAGTGGGATAGCTATTTTGTCTGCCCTTCTAAAAACCGTAGGTGTGCAGGTTTTATTCTTGCTCGGTTGTGCAATGGGGGAGGATGCTGTTTGCAAACAACCTCCACGGTGAGGGAGCTCAGGCTGCTTAATTCGACGGGGATTTTTTTTAAATCACTTCTAAGACAAAGCTGCTGGCAATCTCCCCCCGCCCCGCTTCTCCATCCTCTTCGGTACCCCAACTCACAGAACAAGGGACAGGAAAAATCGAGGAAGCCAGCAGGTCCCAACACCTTAAAATTAGCTGGGGATTCCCTACTCCATTTTGAAAAGTGAGAGTGGGGAAGATGAGGCTTTCTCCTGATCTGAACTCACGTTAAGACCTACTTAAAGGACGGCTCTTTCCAGAACAATATCCTCCGGGGAAAAGGCAGAACTGGCTCCGGGCCACCGCTATAACGTGGCCATTGTCTAGAGAGAGGGAAAAGTTACAGGATGCGCCTTTAACGCTGTCTCCCTGCCTTTTGTTTCTCAACTGTTTAATAATTGAGCTCGGCCCTCCTGCAAGACACGGGAAACCAACACGCGACAGCAGGCTAACCCGGGGGGAGAACAAGGAGGAGAGGTATTACCTTGCAAACCAGCTCCTCGCCACTGTGCAGATGTACGGCTCGGAAAACGTGGTCTCCCTCGAGAGGCTCCAACAATAAGTATTTCCCGATGCAAGAAACGCAATGCGACAAGTTCGGGGTCTCCGGCGGGCTCGGCGACCCTAGATTCGGGCTAAAACTCTGGCTTGGCTCGATGGACCGTATGGACGAGAGCTCCTCGAAATCCTGGGTTTTATTCCGCGGTCTCCCATATCGTGCTATCGTGATAGGGGTTGACCTTTGTATGTTCATGAGTATGGAGAAGACCAGCCGAGACGCTGCACCGGAGCCCTGGCGTGGAGCGCGGTCCCTCGCCCGTCCAGCTGCGGCTGCCTTTGTGTGGCGGGGGGGGCGGGAGCGCGGCGGCGGCGGGCGACCAGCCTCAGCGCCGCGTCCTGGGCACAGGGAGAGAGCGCTCAGCCCGCGGCCCTTTGTTCCCGCCGGCGGCCGGGCGCGGAGCGGAGCGGCGCGGAACAGCGCGGCGGCGGCAGCGGGGGCGGGCGGCGGCGGCCGGTGCCTGGGGGGGGGCGGCGGCGGCGGCGCGGAGCGGCGCGGCCGGGCCTCGGCGGCCGCCGCTCCCGCGGGGCGCGCAGGGCGGGCGAAAACAAAAGGTTAGGTAACGCGCTGCGCGCAGCGGGGATCGTCCTTTCTCTCTCCTACGGCGAGGCAGAGCCGCGCTGCCGCCGCCGGGCTGTAGATGGCGTGTGAGCCTCGCCGCTGGCGCCCGGGGCGCTCCGAAAATGCCCCGCGAAATAGCGAGGGAGCATTTAACTTGGAGCGGGCAGCGGCCGGGCCGACAAAAGAGGGCTCGGCTCGGCGGGAGGCTCGGCAGAGCCGCCCCGGCGGCGGCGGCAGCCGCAGCCGCGCAGGCAACGGGGAACGGCAGCGGAACGCGGGGCAGCGCGCACCGCTCCGCGCCGGCGAAAAGAAACGCGCTGTCGTTGTCGTGGCCGCCTCGACAGAACAAAAAGTGCAACCACGGGCGAGGGAAGAGGAACGCTCGCACGTTTCCACTGCGCAGCGGGTTTTTGTTCGCGGGCTCGTTGCCTTCGCGGCGGTTTTAGTGTAGTTCACGCACAAAGAAAAGAAAAACCAGCACGGCGAGAAGGGGGCTGACTTCTTGCTGCAGGGGCTGGAAGGGCAATAAGCGAAAGGCCGGGAGTGCGGAATAAATTGGAATCGTTTAAAAAAAAAAATGCAGGGAGCAGATTTTGCTTCAGTCTTTTTTTTTTTTTTCTTTTTTTCCCCCCTTGGGGGTAGGACAAGGGGGAGGAAAGGGATGGCCGCGCCGCTCCCCTTCAGCAAGGCATCGTCTCCCCCCGGCGTATTAATAGCTACTTACGTGGCGGGGACGCTGGCTGCCTCCGTGCCTCCCTGCCGGCCGCCGCACGCCCGCACGGTGCCCAGCGCGCAGGCTGACTGCCCCGCCGCCGCCGCCCGCCCCGGCCCGGCCCGGCCCGGCCCGGCCCCGCCGCCCACCGCGCCGCGCCCCGCCCCGGCCGCCCGCCCCGCCCCGCCCCGGCCCCCCCCGCCGCCGTCCCCCCCCCCCGCCGCCGCCGCCGCCGCCGCCGCCGCCAGCCGCGCACGGGGTAAACAAGGTGAGCCGTCCTTCCGCAGCCCCGCCGGGCTGCACCGGGGGGGCTCTGGGGGCGGCCCGCCGAGCCGGGGCCCCTTGCACCAGTGGGCACCAGTATGCACCAGTGGGATGCCGACCGCGGCTTCCCCGCCCCGCCCCCGTCGCCCGAGCTCCGGCAGGTCCAGCCTCTCGGGGGATCGATTGCCCTTGGGGTTGGGGGCGAGGTGTTAACTGATTAATTTCAATAGAATAGCAAATTAATAAATAACAACAACACTAATAATGGCATAAACGCCCCTAAAAGAGGAGCCCGGCCCCCACGGCCCGGGCGCGGACGCCGGGTGCGTTATTAATTATTACACGGGCTGGCGCCGGAGCTCAAGGCGGGCGTGCTTTTTTTTCTCAATGAAGAAATCGGTTTTTTTCCGGGCAGCGTGGGTCTCCGCGTACTTACGGGAGCAAAAGCGGTTGCTTCCCGGTGCAGTCGGGTGGGCGGAAGTCTCCCGGCTCCGGGTTTGTCTTAATCCGTCCCAAAATTAAGACAAGGCGGAGGGGGGGGAGAGCAGAGGGAAAACGTAAACCCTTTCGTCCTGCACAGAGAAAGCCATGAATGAGGTTGGTCTGTCCCCGCCCAGCACCACTGCGGTCTGCTAGGTTTTTTCATCCGCTGCCCTTTTATTGTTTAAATAACAGGAGTTTGGATATATATTAAAGTTTGATGAGCGGCTCCCTGAACTCCTAACGAGCCTGGCATTTACTCCCTAGTTTTTGTCTGGGTGTTGGTTGTGAATCCCTTTAACTGTAAAAATAAAACCAACCCCCCCCAAAAAACTTCCCCCCCCCCCAAAAAAAACCCAACAAAACCCCCAAACCAACCAAAAAACAACAACAGTGAGAAGAGAACAGGGTGGGGGGGAGAGCAGGGCTCTGACCCGGAGCTGCAGCCTTTGCAGGGCAATGCCAAGGGGCTGGCCGTGTCCTGGCTCCCCTTTTGCCACATCAGCACAGGGGAGAGTCAGAAATGGGAGAAAGGTTGTTTTGGGGTGAGGACCTAGGGGTTTGGATGATGCTTGTTTTCAAGTGGTAGGGAGAAATGAGCATGCTAATAATGAAATAACCCTGATAGAGAAGGCTGTCCTGGAGGTGCCAGCTTCGGGGTAGAGAGAAATACCTCTGAACGGGGCTCCAAAGAGGCTGTAGGGATTCTTCCATCAGGGGCTAGTCTTGACAGGGGAGCCTTCAGAAATGGCCGTGGTGAGGGGTAGCCGTCCCTCCACAGCATTGCACCTGCCTCATCTCTTGTCCTCCACACTAAATGCTGTACGTGCCCTGTTATGCAGTTATAAGATAAATACCACTGAGAAAGGATTGTCATGCTCTTAAGTTTGGCGTGGAGAAGATGAGCCTCTGGCAACAGAGGGGATTTGACCCGGTGAATATCCCCTGCGTAGTGGGGAAGGACACAGAACCAGTGACCTGCAACGACCTGTAGGATGACCTCAGACCCGGTCTTTGCTATTTGCTGAAAAATGAAAAGGTGTTTTCCTCCCATCCTTCACTTATTCCCATCACCTCTGAATATTCTGTAACTTTTCAATACCATTTTTAGAAATGGGATGAGCAGTGCCGGATACTGAATCATTGCAAATAAGGACAAGCCATGAAGTTATGCAATACATTCTCCAGTCTCACATCCTGTGATCCAAATCAAACATTCTTTTCTTAGTAGATGGCTTTTTACACAATTTCTCCCTTCCTCTCCCCCTACATATTCCTTCTGATTATGACAAAGCATGAGAGACCTAGGCTCTTGCATCAACCTTTGTTCTCTAGACCAATGTTTTCTGTTTAACTTTCTTAGTTACCCAGCATCAGCTGGAGCCACAGTCCCTAGCAACTCTGGAAAGGCTACCCAGAGCCTGCAAGCCCAGCAGGAGGAAGGAGTGAAAGGAGAAAGGGGTGAAAAAACTAGTCCATCCTAAGCCTCTAGTTGGAAACTCCTGATTTTTAATAGAAACTGAAGAAGTGATTCAGGGTGGAATGGGATACACTTGCCATAAATATGCAAGTTTGGAAGGAAGAGGTTATAAATTTTGGTTTCTGGATTTAATTCTACTACCATAAGAGGCATGGAAGGATACATGTAGTGGGAATGACACAGTTATCTATCCATGGGATGAATTTTGCTCTTCCAGTATATTTGAATAATCTTACTTTCCTTTTCTATGGCATCTTTCTCCAAACCTAACACTTTGTAAACATTGCTTCTGCTCTCAGATACATGGATGAAAATATTACCATTTCAGTCCAATGTTAAAGGAATAAGCTCCAAATGAGCAAATCTTTATATGCCTCATAGAGACATTAGGTGTACAAAATCCTGTGCCTGTTTTTATTGATCTAAGTCTATGTCAGTCAGTTGGAATTGTAGAGCAACGTCAGCCCATAACATGTGACATGTGAAAAGGAATCAGGTCCTAAAAGTCAGATCAAAGTCTGAAGACCAAGTCAGCAGTGAAGTTTTGTCTAACTGCTGCCTGTCTTGCATAGCTGTGATGCTTATGTAGGAGGCATTAACCAAATGAGAGAGAGATGCTTGACTTGAAACATATTGGCCAGAATATCTGGGCTGAAGGGATGCCGTTGGCTGGTCCAAACCTAAATGTCATGTTCACAGTACTTGGAGACTCTTGTTTGAAATAAACTGTGTTGGTAGTGGCAAATATAATTTCATTATATTTTCTCATTCAATTGAATGAGAGAAATTTTCTGAATATAAAACAGTTACTGAATCAATGGTACGAAAGAAGTAGCCAGCAGAATGGCATATGACAAAACTGTCACGAGCTCCCTATGACCTTGCTGAAGATACTGATACATGTCAGAATGAAGGTTGCCTTCTTTCCCCCAAGTGAGCTGGGGAGGATTCCTTTCAGGACTGTTTACTGACTGACTTTTCATCTCTGGACTTCATTGTGCTGATCTACCTTGTCTGGAAACTGTCACCAAGAGAGACAATCCCATTAGAAGTTTCTTTATCTTTTAAACAGACTCTGCAATTATCCACTTCTTTGATGACCGTCTCCATTACTATAGTGCTGAGTTCCCTCTCTGGAATGGCTCTTCCTGCGGGAAATGCAGCTGGGGGGGGGGGGGCGGTGGTTAATAAGGAGCCTTATTTTCACTTTTCTATTCTTCAGTGTCCCAGGAGAGTCTATGGAGAAGGCCTTTCATTTTCATGCTATGGAAAGCATCCACCAAGCTCTCCCCTTTTCTGTATCCAAGGTTTATCTGCAGGTAAACAGCAACAACAGATGTAGAAATTGGAGCTTCCTGTGTCAGGGACTAAGAAAAAAATACTAAGTGAAAAGTGCATTATAAATCTAACCTCGTGCAAAGAAAAGTGTCATTTCTGTAACTCTGACTTTCAATATGTTTTATCTTTTAGCGTCTGCTTTTGCGTATATGGACTCTGTGTGGACAGGAGCCAACCCTCCCCTCCAAGCCAATAGCAGTCTTTCTTCCATTGATGTCAATGAGCTCAGATCAGAGCACAAGTCTTGTGAGTGATCAAAGACAGTTCTACATAAAAAAGACTTCCTTTTCCAGGTCAGTCTGCTCCTTGTCCCTTTACAGAAAATATATTATCAGCATACAAACACAAGCCAGAACAAAAAGGATAATCATATTTGAAGTGGTAAAATAAAGACCTTCATTTTTTTTGCTGATTTACAAAGTGCAGGGCTGAGCCTGTTGGGAACATTAAACAACTATTAAGTGTTGAGAACTGTCATATTGAGAAGACAGTCTTATTCCAGCAAAATTTTTCCAAGTAGCTAGCTCAAAATATGCTTGCAAGTACCTCCCCACCAGTTGTCAAGGCTGGATCCCCATGCCAACTTGGATATGTTTTTCTATTTTTTGTAATCATTTTTGTAATCATTTACACTAGAACTTTAGTATGTTAGTAAGGAAGGCTAAGAAAAATGGTAAATCATGGGACAGTAAACAGACAAATCTTTTCTCCATACATCAAAAAGGGCAATTCAAAGACACGGAGATGAGCATCTGTTCTTTAAAAAGAGGTGTGATTTTGACTTTTGGTATGTGAGTCCATTTTTTATTAAATGAGCTGCTGTCAAGAGGTAACTTGACAAGAAATGTACCCATTTGCATGAACTGCACGTGTGGGGCTTACATGCGTGTGCAATAAGGATACAACAAAGTATGTAAGGATAAATACCTATGTGCCATATCTGTAGTCAGAATCAAGCCTTAGGCTTCATTCTTCACTCAAACAATAAAAAAAAAAAAGGTGTTATTGAATAACTCAGTGCAAGATTTACAACTGACTACAGTGCAATAAAAAAAAAAAACACTCCAGAAAGTAATTTATGTACAGAAGCCAGTTAAATGAGGTAGAGAGAAGCAGGTCCAACATTTCTGCAAGCTGCCTTCTTGTTATATTGTACAGATATTGTAAAGAAACAAAAGCTGTTAACTGACGTGGTGCGACGTTTGCCTTCATATGTTTACTCATCTGGGACCTAAGAATTGTCTTAGTGGTCTGCAGGACAAATCTCTGCGTATGGGAGAGTGTTCTGCCTAGGAGGCAAAGCAGTCCTTGGCTCAAGAATCAGTGATCTTTGTCTCTGGTTCTGGATCCCAGTAATGTATTAGATTTTTCAAAGTGAATGTGTTACATACCCAGGTTTTAGCTGTGGCTATGACCACAGTACGTTCCCAGCCTAGCTATTCCTGGTAGTTTAGAAATCTCCATCTGCATGTCGGATGCGTTGCTGATGGGTGTCGGATAGCATGAGCAAAAGAAAGTTGACCTTCTAAATCACAACACTGCACTCCAAATCAGACTGTCAAGACTGTGGGCTGTTGGCCACCCCAGTCAGACCTTCCATTTCTCTGTTACCACTAGCTCTCATTATTCGCAGATGGTACCATTTGTAGAAGCTAAAATGTGGTTGTGTTATGTATATCCATATCAATGTTATCCCTCACTAATTGAAATCAATCCTATGTGGTGGAATCCTCTTCTGAACGGCCCCCTCTTTTAGCTTCATGAAATTACCTGAGGAAAAGCACTCCCTCACTGGTCAGATGTAAGCAGCATGTCTTTTATATTTCCCCGCATTTTAACTTATACTAGTATTGTTAAGAGAAGAAAAAGGGTGGGCTTATTTCTTTTGTAATAGGCCAGGTGAGTAGAGCACACCCATGTGTGTAAGATCAGGAAAAGTGCTATGTTGGCACATTCCAGGGAAACCCTTGTATGCAAGAGAAGCTATGAAATATTTTTGACCAGTTATTCCTAACCTTTTGGGATTGAACACGCTCAAGCCAGTTGCCAGGAATGTCTCTTTCCTTTCAGGGAGCTATAACATCCATTTTTCACTTTAGTAATAAGTTGCCTTGGAAAGTTATTTTCCAGACAAATACATAACCTGAACCAGATCCCTCTTAGGCAGGTTTTGCTACCTCAGTTGCACCCATCAGCATGATGCTGGTAGAGGCAAATGTGAGATGGAAACAAGACAACTGGATGTGCTTCTAGGACTTGTTCTCCAAAACCTCATTGCAATCTTGCATTGCCAGCTTTTTGTGTAGCACTGAAAAATGAGCAGGCTTCCAAAGCAGAGCTAGAAAGAAACACCACCCCCATCATTCACAAAGAACTTCTTGATGTATGCAAGAAACTCCCATTAGCTAAATTTGGATCCCATTCTTCACTCAGAAACATCATTATTTTATTTACTTAAAAATGTATGTTGATATAGTTTTGCACAGTTGCATTCACAGGTGTTAAGGGCATAAACCATCTTATGACCATTTCTGACTCTTCAACACGGGTCATTAGCTCACCTGGAGTTGATTCCTGTTGAACAAGAGCAGGACTTGAGAAGGACTAGACAGAAGAGACATCCAGCTCTATCACATTGAAAGGTAAATGGTTGCAGTAGTTGCCCATCCTTAATCTAACTGAAATTATGCACCTTCAGCTTTCCATTGGATTTCCTTGTATACTTTTCTACCAGAGTGAAAACTCCCCTATTAGACAGTGTCTGTTCCACATGAAAGCACTTACACTGTAATCAAGTTATTCCTTAGCTTTTACTTTGATACACTAAGTCTAAATAGACTTACCCTGTGGAGTCACTCCATTTTACAGCCTTTTTTTTTTTCCTTCATACTCTTGTGGTTCTTCTCTGAACTACCTCCAATTTGCCAACATCCTTCTTGAGCTGCTGACATCAGGACTGACATTATTCCAATAGCTTTTACCGATGCCAAATGCAGCAGTAATACAACCTCTTTACTCCCCTTTGATGCTATCCTCCGCACACAGAAAAAGATTGCATTGGCCCTTCTGACAACGTGATTTCAGAGGGCTCTGGGGCTCAGCTGGTTGTCTGCCAGGACCCCCAGTTCGTTTTTCAGTCTCAGCTTCACAAAGAAGAACTCTTCTTATGTGAGTAAGGCCTGAGATACTTGTTCTTAAATAGATCCTTTCTGTTGGGTTACATGTAAAACACCTGTTATTTCTTTTGCACCCGCTTCTCAGCAATGCCAAAAAGGCATTACCCACTTCTGCCACTTCCGAATTTTGGTTCATTGAAAAATATTGTTAGCAAAGGCACTGCTTTCTTTCGCATTGCCGATAGCATTATTAATACGCACAAGGCTGATAAGCAGTCCCAGCAGAATGCACTCTCTGATAGCCCGACATCATGTGAGGCTGTTAGATCCAGTGCTAGCCAGCTTTAAAACAAGTTGGTTGGCCAGGTGTGTTCAGCATATTAGTTCCAATTTCTGTCAGAATCTCTTGTAATACTGTATGGCAAATGCATCCAAAGTCAAAGTATACAATATTACCACAATTGCTTTTATCCACCAAATTTGTAGTCTTATGAAAATAGCACATTAATTTGATAAGATCTTTCTTCCATTAATCTGTGTTGATTGCCATTAATTAAATTGCACTGTTTTAATACTTTGTTAATTGACTTTCCTATCAGCAACTCCATCACTCTGCCTGGAATAGATGTCAAACTGACAGGCCTATAGTTACCTGGTTGCCCTATTTTGTCTGCAGGAGTATTGGCAAAATACTAACTTTCCTCCAGTCCTTCCTCAGAAGGACGTTGGTTTCAGCCAGTGTGCACGTCTTTCTTAATTGTGGCTTTTTGAAGATCTAATGAAGTTTTTCTGAGTTGCTGTAAATTATTATTCACATTTTTGTTGGTTTAAATTTTCTCCTCTAGGCTGACTGATACATCTCTTCATTTTTTCAGCTTTGTGGAACAGGATCTTTTAAGGCAATGAATATAAATTTTACTGGTTAGGACTTTATCCTGCTTACATGTAACACATGTAAAATGCATTTTAAAAGCACATAAAACATAAAACCAAGTCATTATCACTTCTACCTATGCAAACTCTAAATTTTGTGATTAATATTTCCCTGTCAGGATGAGGTCTAATGCAGAAGTTTCCCATGCAAGATACAGCTCTTTCTGAGTCAGGAAGTTGTTTTGTGTATTTGTTCTTGAAAATCCAAGAATGCTTTAGTACTTGCATCATGAGACATCCCTTTGCTCTCCCTTCAGAATTATCTTGCCAAGACTGAAAGTGCCATATATAGTGAAAGGCTTTTAAAAGGCTAATGGGGAAGGTCACCCTACACCCAGAGGTAGGGCTGGTTAGATGAGCTAGTTCTGGGTTGTTTGGAAAAAAGTATTATTTCATGATACACTGTCAGTGTTACCATGCTGCTGGCACTGAAGACTGAAGTCCATGAGAGCACTAAAACCGGAGAGTTTTCCTTGAGTGTTGGCCTGGGTTTCATCAGAACATATTAGCCAGGGACAGTTACTGTCTGTCATGATTCTGGCTCAGTGCTGTGCTCCTACTGCCCAGGTGTGTCCTAGCTTTCAAATGATATGCGTCAGATCTGCTATAATCTGGAGAAGGAAAAAAAAAAATGAATCAGATCATTTCATTGTCCTTCTGCATCTGTGCCCTGGCTGCAGGTAGCAGAGGTCTCTTTCAGGTCCCATGGAGCATGAAGAGTAGCAGCTCTGCAGGCACCAGCCTGTGCCTTTTTGTTTGCAAAGTGCTTCCTGTTTGGATTTCCATGAGCATTTTTTTACACTCCATTTGCTTAAGTGATGACATCAACCAGACAAAGAGGTATATGATCTTTCTTAGAATGATCTTTTCTCATCTTCAAGCATAGGAGTTTTGTAGGTACGCTAAAAACGTAACAACGGCCATACAAAGTCAGACCAGTGGTCCGTCTAGCGCAGGATCTCCTCAGACACGGGGCAATGGCAAATATCCGTGGGAGAGGACAAGAACAGTGCAAGCATATAATGACACACTCTCATAGCAGTCTCTCGGGCCCCTCTCCCAGTGATTTGCAGCCCATTTGCTCACTGAACCAGCAGCAGTGCCTTTCTATTTGATATCCATCAGCAAATTTTTCTTCAGCGATTTCTTCTGATTTGCTTTTGAGCCCTCATGTGCTCTTAGCAACCGCAGCATCCTGTGGCCAGGCATTCCATAACTTAATTGTATATACGAAAAAGTAACTCTTTGTTTGAACTTGTGTCATTCAAGCCTCCTAATTTCATTTGATACCCCCTCGTTACTGTGTTAGAGGAGACAGCAAACAGTAATTCTGTACTTACTTTCTCCCTGCCATTCATGATTTTATAGACCCTGTATTATATCCCATCTCTTTTCCCAGCTGAAGAATCTCGGTCTATTTAATAATTCCTTTTATAAAAGATCTCATTTCACTGTTCGTTTTCTGCTTCTGCTGTACCCTTTGGGATGGGAAACCAGAATCCCACTCAATATTCAGGATACAGCAGTGGTGTGGATTTATAGTGACACACTGTTGGCTTCTGGTTTGTTCTGTATTTCTTTCTAATAGTTGCTGATACTGACTTGCTTTTCTGACCACTGCTAATTGCTATGCTGAATGTGACAGCCTGTGACTATGGCTGCTGTATTCATGACTCCAAGGTTTCTGTGTCCCCTCAGTGATTAAGACCAGAGCAGAGCCCATTGCTGGGTCATGCAGTTAAGGTTATTTTTCCCCCTTGTGAACTGTGTTGCATTTATCAACATTGGATTTCCTCTGCCATTTTATTACCCAGTCATTCTGTAGCATAAGGCCCCTCTGCAGCTCCTCAGAGTCAGCTTTCATTTTTATTACCCCACATGAGCAAACGTTGCAGACACATTACTTGCTCCCATTTCCTGATCGTTTTGGATATAGCCTACAGGACAATACACATACTAGGTGTTCGGTATTGGGAGCAGCTCGCACCACAGAGTAATGCCAGAGCCAACCTCCAAGGCAACATATGGATGCAGTCTGTGAAAAGGGGCCAATCTGGAAAGAGGGAGCTCAGCCTTCCTGCAAGCTTTTGGGAACTTCAGAGATAGCCTTGGCTCCTTTTCTTCTTCTTGAAAATGAAGTATGTAACTGAGGCACCTAAGTTGAAATCAGAGACACCTCGGGCTCCATCGGTAGCCAGCAATGGCCCTTCTGAAGGACCAGTTAAATCCTAGGTGAGCTAGAAGGATGGTTTCTGTCTCTTTCCATCAACCATAGGAGAAAATTCTCCATTCTTAAGCACCCAACTGAAGTATCTCCAATGAGATGGGATAAATCCAGACTTCGGTTTGTAGGCTTTTTCTGGTGAATTGTAGACTGTGCAATTTTACAAGCACAGGGAGAGCAGAGTTACATGGTATCACCTAGGCTGGAACACTGGCTATTTGAAGCATGTTATAGCTGATCTATAATTCACATGCTTATTTTGACAGGCTGGCTCTTGTTAGTTTTCAATGGGTGTGGGAGGAAATAGCAGTGCATAAAACTTGCACATTACTAATACCATTGCCATATAAAACAAATATTTGAATAGGAAGTTTCAGAAATGATTCAGTGCTCTAGCTACAGAATATCCTACAGGAATTTTTTATGGTAACAGAATTAATGAAAAGCAAATCCTATTTCTCCACCATGGGCATAGGGTGGTCCCAGTGCAGCAGAGCCAATGTGATACTCTATCTCAGGGATAGAAAAAGCAGCCTCTACAGATTGCTGGCCCCCTGGGTGACTGAAGCTTGCTTTGAAAGGACTTCTTGAGCTGAGAGGTTGCTACATGCTTTTTAAGTGACTGCACCAGATCGTGTGTGGGTGCAGCAGACAGGGGCTAAAAGCCCTGAGCTGCAATACAGAAGCAATTGAAAAGCCACTCTGCTGTTGCTGCTCTACCAACTGCAAAGGAAAACTCTCTTCCCACCCCTACAGACTATTCTAACCACATCCTTTGAAGGTACTGGAGTTATTTCACTCACTTAGCCCACAGTTTTCTCAACATTAAGTCATAACTTGAAAGCTACAGGGTGAGGAGATAATTGTTATGTCAGTAACAACATTTCATTCAGACACTGTCATAAGTGGAGGATTTCTAGGTGCTGAAAATGTGATATGACCACCAAACAAAGAAGCCAAAATATCACTTTAAAAATAACCACCTTCGCACCATGGCTTTTTAGTTCACTGGGAACAATTTGCAAGAAGTTTGGTCTCAGATCTTTCTTATCTGAAGTATGGCTGTTCCGCTGTACTTAGGATCAGCCTGCAAACAGTTTGGAGCAGATTTTGTGTCTTCTTGTGTCTTGTGCCTACTTTATCACAAAATATCTTTGAGCTTTTTCAGTTTGTGTTTCAGATATCTATTGAAAAATGGGGAAAAAGCACTTCAATAACTCCTGGAGAACTGCAGTTGTTTCAGATGCAACAGTGAAAGAGGACACATGAATTTGTGAAGCTGAGAAAAATTTGACGCATCCCTGGCACCACTTTGGCAACCCCTACTTTGCGCAGTGACACAACGTTGTTTATGAACTTCAACAGCTTGGCCAAGAAAAATTTCTGTTTTTTTCAATTTTCAGTAACTTTTAAAATTTTGATGAGTGTATAATAGGTTTTTGATACTGGAAAATCCACCTCAGACTGGAGAATCCCCTTTATCTTTTTGAAATAGGAAAAGTCTGTGTCATATCTGTGCTTTGTTCCTAGAATAATTTTTAGATTGAAAGGTAGTATACTACTATTTTTTACTTGCATCTATTTTAATGATCACATATATATGATACTGCAACAGGTGGGGTTATTTATACACATGGAAAAAGATGTTAGATCTGTAAGTTGTTCAAGATCTTAAAATAACTTGTGTACTACAGGAATCCTTTCTGTTAACCTTAGAAAAGGGTGGAGGTGTGGGGAGGAAATGAACATAAAGTAATTTTATTTCTGTCTCACGAGGCATGAATGAATAACTGTTGTCATCTAATCTTTCGATGTGGGTCCCTGGTCTGCTACTTACAGGCATTTCACGTTACTTATTTTCCTGGCTTCCTCAGCTAAGATGGACAAAGGAATACTGAACAGAGAAACTTTATGTTTTCAAAGTGCAAAGGACTTGAGAAGTGTATATTTTTTCCAGGTTTTAGGTATGTGGAAATTAATGGAAATGATCCTAAGACTAAAGAGCTGTCCTTTAAACTCAAAAGCTTGTAACATCCTGCAGCGGTGATGCAACAGTTTGCAAGACTGACTGAATAGCCAAGTGTAATTCTGATCCCTCTCCTTTGCCAGGCTGTGACACTGGCAGATTTCCAGAATAAGCCAATTTCAGAACTGCGGAGCCTCCAAATACGATCTTCTGTCAGTCACAGAGATTTCAGCTCCAGGAAAGGAAAGATTGATCTGGCAGATTATAATCACTACTGTACGAGACAGTGAAAGAAGTGATCTTTCCTATAGCGGGATGCCAGCTGCTCTGGGACTAGTCATCACCTTGAACTGTGCTGGGAAGCGGCAGTGACTTAGCTCAAGTATCACTATGTCTCATCCTGGTCTTGTGATACAAACCACTGTTTTTTCAATAGGTGCTACAGCGGCAACTCCCAACCTGTGCTGAAACAATCAAAATACTTCAGAGTTTCCAGAGCCATCCCCATTCTGGGCTTTCACTTCTCTAAAAAAAGAGAAATAAACAGTGAAACTGATGCTCGCAACTGATTTTTGGGCTCTTACTGTATGCAGGACAGACCAGGCGTCCTCAGACCAGTTCCTTGGGAATGCTCTGCCCTCCCCATCCCGTCACGGGGTAACAGCTACACACCTCTGTGGCTTAGTCCGGGCAACGTGTCGCAGTAATCAAGGCTTCAGCTGGCAAAGCTGTGGTCAGGAGGAAGGTTTATAACCAAGAGGTGCAGTAGCACCTCGCAGCTCCTGTGGGATTTCCATCTGGCACAGGACCCAGGGCCAGCACGCAGAGAGAGGGGAATCTGGGCAAAGGCTGGTCATAAATTACCAAGGGAAGTTCCTCAGTGCAAGGCGTGGGACTGAGCACCAGGATGGCTGCATGCAATCAAATAACTCTGATAAATGGACTGGCTGTAATAATAAACAGACAGACCTGAATGTATTTGCTCCAAAACAGCTAAAAGACTGTGTTATTTAAGTAGGGTGATCTTCATAACCTTTTTGTAACCTGACTAATCAACACCCCAAATTCTTTTTCCTTGCTAGTCCTAGAAAATCGTATAAAGGAATATACTGTGTGACAAATCTGGATCTCTTGGGTGGTCCTGATAATGGGATACTTGGTTAGACACGAGCTTTGTTTTTGGTGAATTTTATGGCTCCTGCCAACACCTTAAGAAGATTACCATTTCTGGGAAGGGCTCAAAACATTAAGGGAAAACTAAAAAGAGAGCAAGTTCTTTCAAGAGAATAAAGCTGATGCTGTGGGCAATTGGAATGAGCTACATCAGCTTTCAGAGATTAAACAGGAAAAACTGCAAAGAAGTCAAAACTCTGTGTCATTAGAAATCACTTTTTTGCCATCAAAATAAAATGAATTTAAAAAATTAAACTGTATGTGTGTTTGCTTAGGAGCAGGAACAAACAACTATTCCTCCACCTACCGCTCAGCTGCTGCTTTATGTAATGAATGACTACTCATTTTTAACATTTTTGGTGTCTTATCTAAATGAAAAAAAATGAAAGGACAATATTAATTCAGAGAAACAGCTGCCCATCTTGATACCTGTAATTATCTATTATAACTTAATATTATGGGCAAAATTGTAATAGTCTGGCATTCAGTAGTTCCTTATTATGATTATGAGCAAAGTTAGTTGACTGTCTGTTGTTAAGGTTGACTAACTGTGTTAGTCAAGAGGAATGTTGTTTTTTGTTGTTTATAACTTTATCAGACTCCGACCAACTGAATTGAAAATACCCCTGCCAGACATCTGTCTCAACCTCTTTTTATGTGTTTCCTTTTGGAAAATTTCAGCTAAAATGGCGTTTGGGGAAAAAAAAAAAGACAACGGAGTCTATGTTTGGCCTCATGTATGTCATTGGTAGGCTCTTTCAAGCCCTGTGCTTAAGCAGCAAAAGCTAGAGGAAAAGAGAGGGTTTTTTTTTGTCCTACCGCCAGAGAAATGTTTCTGGTGGCCCCAGGAAACAAACCTACCTGGCCAAATCATTAGCCTCCTACCACCAATATATTCTCCTTTTGCATATGCTTGGTAGAGATGTGACCTAAGTTCACGGAAGAGGCCTCTGCAATGACCGTGTTCTGCCAAGAGCTACTGAGGCTAAGCAGGATTTTCTGTGCATTACAGGGGATGCTGCAGAAGTGCCAAACAGGAACCAGTCCAGCTCCTTCTCCCTTCTGGACTCTCCAGCCATTCTACATTATTAGATGGGCATAAAATGACAGAATAGGTGCATATTTCTCTTGCTTTAATAAAGTATCCAAGTTACTGAGCCATTGGTCTCCCTTTGCATCTTTCTCAATGTCAATTTGGGGTTTCCCGGTGGCTTGGCTTCAAGAGAAGGTCAAGGATGAGCGTGTGCTGTGTATGACCTGGGCATGGCACTGTCCTGACCTATGGAACCTTTGGGTCTGCAAGTGTTCAGACTGAATGCCGGTCCCCCCCTTCCCAAGTATGCACCCAAGCCCAGTAGATTGCTACAGAAACCATAGTGAATAGCACCATTTCTTTGGCTGTCTAAGAACTTGTCTCAGGTAAAGCCTGAAAGATGTAAGGCTTGCTCAATTACACACACATGCCTGATATACCCCTAGCTCCAGGGACTACATGCCAAAGGGTGAGGATGGATGAGGATTCCTTTTGACTCACTCTGGACAGCCTCCTTCAGCATGTTGTGTTTTGTGGGTCAGCTTTAGGAGATGCAAAACACTTCCTATTGCTTCTGTTTACCTGAATCACTTGATTGGAGAAAAGGATCAAATTTAGACATTATCAGGTGTCTCTGCATCAGTTGCCAGATAGTATTATCACAGAATTTTGCAGGAGCCTTATGCAGACAAGCTCTGTAATGATTATCCGTGGAGAGAGAACCACAAAGAAGTCAAAATGAATTTAGTATATATTTTATACAAAGTACAGATTTAAGGTGATTTGTTAATAAAACTGGAGTCCTTACTTTGAACAAAAGGGCTAAAAAAAATTAATCTGTACAGCTAGCACTCTGTACAAAATGGAATTGCTGAGGGAGGAAAAAGCTAAAAACTAGTAGGATGAATATTAAAATTACTAATATTTATATATGATAGAACAGTATTCTTAAAAGTTTTATCTCTTGGGAATTTTAGTGAGTAGCACAGTTGTCGGCTGGGGTGAGTAGCCTGGCTCACTCTGAATAATATTCAGCTTCTTGCTCTTAAAGAAGGGGTCACTGTTTTAGTGACAGAAAAAAAGAAACCATACCATGTAATAAATGTTCAAAATATTGATTGTATTTACCAGCAGGTAGGAGGAAAATAGTACCTATAGCAGTTAGTTAGATACACAACATCCCCTTCAACTTGTAATTGCCTCTCTCTCTCAAATTAAAGGGTCAGATACCAGAATACATGCCGGGAAAATTTTGGATGAAAGATCAAATCTAAGGCAGATTGATCAATAGTAACAAGGAACTTGCAGTGAAAATTGCAGTGCTTTAACTACTCAGGGTACTTGGAGAATAAGGTAAATGTTCTGAGAGAGTGGGGTTTTTAGGAGGGAATAAAAGAGATTTCGAAATTTAAATCTCTCAGCTTTCTTATTACATCGTGTTTACATAATCATATCCAGCTGCTTTAGGCAATAGTCGCTTCCTGTGCTTACAGTTTGCTGTTGTCTCATCATTCCTTTATTAATCTTTGTGAGGATTAGCAAAATAAACAAGATAACTGTGAAGTCGAAAACAATTTCATGCTAGTTCCTATGAGAAATTGTTTTCCAAGGAGCAGAGCTATCTTTTTAGATATCCTGGATTTCCTCACAAAATGCATTGGGAATTTTTTGCTATAGGTATACTTTTAGTGTTGGAGGTAGCAAGGTGCTGAACTCCTCTCCACAGTATCACACGTAGGTAGGATTCTGCATGCCCACGACTCATTGCAGAAACAAGGCACTGGTTTTTTTAAGCCTTCCATCCAGCCTTTGTATGTAAGACCATGCACACCTACAGTGGCCTATAAACAACAGTACCTTTCACATTATTGTCTTGCTAAAAATAGACTATGCACTTACTACAATGTGACATTCACCAAGCAGCTATTTCCTCTGCATGTCAGCAGAATAAAATATACATAAATAAAATATCTTCTATACACTGAAAATAGCACTCTATAATCATCCCAGCACACAGTATGGAGTTATTGTGCAATGACAACACACCTTGTTGGGTGATAGTGCAGAGCTGTTGCCCTTTGCCTAGCAACATACCAAAGCATGGGATCAGAGTCTACACCCTGTCTTATTGCTCAATTAGGATCTGGCAAATGTCCCTTGACGTTACCCTGGCCCATATCCACATATTTTACTCACATATGTAACTTCACGTTGATGTTGTTAAGAGTAGACCTGGTTACGTGTCTGCAAGGTCTGGGACGGTTTGTATCGTGGATTGTCTTGCAGGAATCAGACCCATCGAAGGAGAGAAGCTTTCCTGGCTAACGCGGCACAGGTAGCATTTAACAGAAAGTCATGCCCCTGAAAGTCTTAACCCTTGAAGAAGCCAAATAAATTGAGTTGTAAAGGAAAAAGTTAAAATAACCCCTGCAATCTTCTTGACAAATTATCCCACGTATTACATATATCAAATTATATTTGAAATGGAAAATATGTATTCACAAGCATGATAGTTAAATCTTTAGAAAATCCTGGGGTTTTTTGGTTTTAATTTAGGTGTATTTTAAGTGTATGTAAATGAAAGGCAGTGGTTTTAAAGCGTTGTCATCCCAAGACTATCATTATTCAGGATTGGGTTGGTGAGTCAGAGTCCCAGAGAAGAAGGGATCACTGCCTTTCTTCTTGTCATGGGAGCCACCATCTTCTTTCATTTGAGTCAGAGGACCCACCACCTTGAATTCAACCTCCCAGCTACTGGGAACATCCTCTGCTTAAAGAGCAATTCAACTGCAAAGCATGTCTCATTTTCATGAAATAGTAGCTGCACAGAGTGAGGAATGCTAAATATCTACAAACACTATAAGGCCTAAGAATAAGTTCCCACTTCTTCTAGGTTTATCCTTAATTTTCTGTAACATTTAATATTTCTAGTATTGGCTTGAAATTATTTTAATAGTTTCCTGGTAAAATTTGACCAGTAACTAAGATGAGACTTCCTTCATCTTAAGAGTCAGCAGTACCTCACTGTATACTCAGGGTTTTGAAGTGAATTGGACAAGATCTGGAAAAACACAACTCCCATCTGGTCCCTGCTTCTCTCCAAAGGAAATAATGTTGTCTCTCCCAATAGGAGCAGAAACCCAACATCATGAAAATGTCTCCCTTGGATACTCCCCTGGATTTTAGAAGACCTATTTGTAAAGGATGTTTTAAGTGCCTCTTTTATAGTTTCCACTGAATGGTGTTACAAGCCATGGTTATCACAGAACCATCAACTGAAGCCTCAGTTCAGCCATACCCTTCACCTGGATGGAGCTCAAAGCTGGAGTGGTGCCTATGTCCCCTTAGGGGTGGGTGACAGCCTACCTGAGTATTGAAAAAATTGAGGTTTTGCTAGCACATGCAGTTGCAGAAGAGCCCCAAATCCTTCAAACAATGTCCATCATGCTCATGGGACAGAAATGTATCTTAGACAAAGTTGTAGACAATCAAACTGGACTTAAAATTAGCATCTTTACAAAATTGTGGAATATTTTCTGACAATAAACAGGAAACAGAGGTAGAACTTTTAATTGAGTTCCACTAAAATTGGAGGACCAGTTCAGCTCTTGATACAACTCAGTGAAACCACACCAGTGGGACACTATAACTAATAAATAGATTCTCCAACATTGACTAAGGCACAAACTCACAGTGAAATTTTTGTAATGGTTGCAACACTTCTGTTTTGTTGTGTGGATGCCGTGACATATAATCAGGAGTGACCTCACATTGCATCCTTACTACCACTGGGGACAACTAACATCATATCTCTGTCCTACACAGTTCCATATTTTCAAAATACTTTTAGCAATACGATAACTTTGAAATTTCTATTTCTCTGAAATTTTTCAAGAGGTCCAAAACCTGTTTGTGGAGCCAGGCAGACAGAATGATAGTGAAACTGATGGACAGGTAAGTGCATTGTGGTTATGTTGGCCCCTATTCCTTAGAAAACTAGATTAAAAAGTAAAAAAGGTTATGAAATAATAAATATTTTTTCAGCAGCTTTATAGTTTTAATGGAGAGCAGAATTATGCCTTCTTGAGAAAATGTAATACTTAGTAATACCTTAAAGTTGTTCTCAAAAGAAACTTAGATTTTTAAAAAATTGAAAAAGATGCTGTTTAAGAGCCTATTCCTACAATCCTATATAAACAGACTCTACTCACACCAGTAAAATCATTACCCCTTGTATGTTTGAATGAAGGTTTCTCTTGCAAACAAGCACACAGTGTTTCCTTAACAAAAGTAAACATATTAAACACACTGGAGGTTTTGAGTTCTTCTCTGTTTATATTCTACAAGACCATCACTCTCATGTACGTATCTTTACTTCATCTTGTGGAAGATGGAACTTATTTACTCTTGTGGATCTGGCCCTTTTTCTGTCCCTGTCTTATCAAAGGTATTGCAAGAAGTTGGTGATGTACAGAGAAGGAAACTAACTGCATCCAGAAAGTTGGGACCATAAAAACAACCTTCCTCTGTTGCAGTTAAATTGTTCATCACTTGAGACCAGAAAAAAAAATTACAGGCTTACACATACCCTCATTAGAGCTGTACATGACAGTCAAAAAGCCTTTCTTATTTTCATTAGAGTACAACAGTGAGTGATGTTTCACTCACCTTTCAAAGCAAGGTGTTCAAATACAGATTACCCAAGTCATACATGACGCCTTACTGAGAAACCTGACCCTCAGAAGCTCTGAGCACCTCTGACTCCCACCAAAACATTGAAACTGCCAGATATTAAGATTGTAAGGCTTTACAGCGTAGGATTTTCCAGCAAATCTAAGCAACTATTTCAGAGTCAACATCACTTGCTATCACCACCATTACCACTGCTGTCACCAATGCACTGCTAGTCATGCCTCTTACAGAGGAATAGACATAATATCCCTGTTTGAAAATCTTTGGAAACAGGAGAGAGAACAGAAAGACCAGTGTCTTAGGAGAGATAACACACCTTTCAAATAGCTGTATCACTTTTGTTGTGTCCTAGGGAATGCACGGCTGGACCATAGCCCTAGAAACCAGGCACACACTTTCTAAAAGCACGTTTGCTTAAGTAGCAGGGTTCATCTGGCCTCACACTGAGTGCATGCATGCCAATTCAGGGTGCATAAATGTGGACTATTACAATCCTCTAGAAAGAAATTATGGTGTGATCCCTGATTTTAAAGACCCATATTTAATAGTACCAAAAAGGAACGTATTCCCATAAGTAAAATTCTCACCCGCATTAAAGGCATAAACAAGCTATGTGAGGGCTGTCATTTCATAGAATCATAGAATCATAGAATGGTTTGGGTTGGAAGGGACCTTAAAGATCATGTAGATCCAACCCCCCTGCCATGGGCAGGGACATCTTCCACTAGACCAGGTTGCTCAAAGCCCCATCCAACCTGGCCTTGGACACTTCCAGGGATGGGGCATCCACAGCTTCTCTGGGCAACCTGTTCCAGTGTCTCCCCACCCTCACAGTGAAGAACTTCTTCCTTACATCTAATCTAAATCTACTCTCTTCCAGTTTAAAGCCATTACCCCTTGTCCTATCACTACATGCCCTTGTAAAAAGTCCCTCTCTGGCTTTCTTGTAGGCCCCTTTTAAGTATTGGAAGGCTGCTGTAAGGTGTCCCTGGAGCCTTCTCTTCTCCAGGCTGAACAACCTCAACTGTCTCAGCCTATCTTATCTTCATAGGAGAGGTGCTCCAGCCCTCTGATCATCTTCATGGCCCTCCTCTGGACCCGCTCCCACAGGTCCATGTCCTTCTTATGCTGGGGACCCCCAAGCTGAATGCTCCAGGTGGGGTTTCATGAGAGTGGAGCAGAGGGGCAGACTCACCTCCGCCAACCTGCTGGCCACGCTGCTTTTGATGCAGCCCAGGATACGACTGGCTTTCTGGGCTGCGAGCACACATTGCTGGGTCATGTTGAGTTTCTCATCAACCAACACCCCCAAGTCCTTCTCCGCAGGGCTGCTCTCAATCCACTCATTGCCCAGTCTGTATTTGTGCTTGGGATTGCCCTGACCCATGTGCAGGACCTTGCACTTGGCCTTGTTGAACCTCATGAGGTTTGCATGGGCCCACCTCTCAAGTCTGTCAAAGTCCCTCTGGATGGCATCCCTTCCCTCCAGTGTGTTGACCACATCACACAGCTTGGTGGTGTCAGCAAACTTGCTGAGGGTGCACTCAAGGTTGCCCCTATGAGGAGATGTTTGCCTTGTGTGTTGAAGCAAAAGGTAGAACCACTTTGTGCGTGTTATAAATACAAGGAGTCTCGTGCTCCATGTTCGTACAATTTTTTTTTATGATAGCCCTAGTTTCAGTACCATCCTTTAGACAGGTATGGATTTATATGGAGGATAGCTATGCGCAGTTAAGCCCTTTGTTGGCATTATGTTTCTGCATCAAGTGTTGAGACGGTTTCACAGTCCCCATCTTCCCTCTTTAAGTCTGCATCTGTGTCTTCTAATATTGAATATTTACAATACCAGTAATTTGTTAAGAAAATATTTGGCCACCTGTATGATTTATAAGGGCGAGGCCCAGATTCTGTAGCCAGCTGAACATAGAGGTTACTGCTATTGTAAGTCATCCCCGTGAGTTCAGTGTTACTATTCACTTTTATGCAAATCCCTCCATGTATATGCATTTGCAGTATCATAGCTTTAAATAGCATCTTTGTCACATATTAAAGCAAGCAAACTCTTTCAACCTACATACTCACCTCAATCTTAAAAGTATATAGTGCTGTAAAGGAAAAATTTACTCAATTCCAGACATTCAAGACTTCCAGGATTGCTGCACGCTCCTAAAGTGCAGAAATGGATAAAGGGGTAAGTGTTGGTGTTTTTCCATTTCATTGTAAGCACAAACTCTTTTTGAAAGCATGTTGCAGTTGTTTATGCTCTGAAGAGAGCAATATTTTTAGCTTTACCACTTACAGTACTGGGATGTATTGCAAACTTTTTGATTAAGCATCATAGGCTACAAGAAAAGCTTAGAGCTGTAATGCCTCTAGCACATTTTTAGGCAGTTACCATGCCAACCGTAAAAATTGTGAGCAGAATGAATGCAAGAAGTTTTTTGGAAAATAAAATAGTGCAAAGTTAATGCAGGGTCCAAAGTTTTGGAACACTGTACTCTGTTGTTGGAAGATTTATCATGATCCATATATAAACCTACTGGTTATATCAGGAGTTCATCAGCTGTCACTAACTTAGTCTCCAGAACTGCAGAGGTTTCACTCAAAGACTAAAGCATCTGTTTTAGCCTTTGCAGAGTTTGGAATTACTGTAGAACCATGAGCAAACCTTCAAGCAAAGAATTGGTCCAGACTTTGTGCTTGAAAAGTGTACGTTAGGTGCATGTTAAGTAGTGAAAGAGAATCGTGGGATTCTATAGAAATTCCTAGATAAGATCTCCATGATGCTAGATAAAGGTTCAATATACACAGATAAACACAAATGCAAACAAATAACAAGTATTCCAAAACCAATCCTTACAACATTTGAAAATCAGAGAAGAAGTTAACATAAAAGACATTTAACCAAGTTAGGACTGGCAGTGTGCCCACATACCCTGGGCTTTGCATTGTGGTGACATAAAGAAAAAGCAATACACTTAGGATGGGAATGTAGTAAACTTTGTAGTCTCAAAGTAAATGCAACTGATTTTTAAAAACACATTAGATTTTTTTTTTCCTCATGTGGCAAATTCCATGATATTAAGATGTCACTGTTGTGTATTTCTATGTATTTACATATTCGGGTGTGGGTTGACCTTGTCTGGATGCCAGGTGCCCACCAAAGCTGCTCTATCACTCCCCCTCCTCAGCTGGACAGGGGAGAGAAAATATAACAAAAGGCTCGTGGGTTGAGATAAGGACAGGGAGAGATCACTCAGCAGTTACCATCATGGGCAAAACCAGCTTGACTTGGGGAAATTAATTTAATTTATTACCAATCAAAAGTCAGAGTAGGGTAATGAGAAGTAAAAGCAAATCTTAAAATACCTTTCCCCCACTCTACACTTCTTCTTGGGCTCAACTTCACTCCTGAATTCTCTACCTCCTCCCCATTCAGAGGCACAGGGGGACCTGGAATGGGGGTTGCGGTCAGCTCATCACACATCTATGTCACTCCTTCCTCCTCACACTCTTCTCCTGCTCCAGCATGGGGTCCTTTTCCCAAGAGACAGTCCTCCATGAACTTCTCCAACGTGGGTCCCTTCCACGGGCTGCAGTACTTCAGGCACAGACTGCTCCAGCGTGGGTCCCCTGCAGGGTCACAAGTCCTGCCAGCAAACCTGCTCCAGCGTGGGCTCCTCTCTCCATGGGGCCGCTGGTCCTGCCAGGAGCCTGCTCCAGCGTGGGCTTCCCACGGGGTCACAGCCTCCTTCGGGCATCCCCCTGCTCCGGCGTGGGGTCCTCCCCGGGCTGCAGGTGGAGATCTGCTCCACCGTGGACCTCCCTGGGCTGCAGGGGGACAGCCTGCCTCACCATGGTCTTCCCCACGGGCTGCAGGGGAATCTCTGCTCCGGCGCCTGGAGCATCTCCTCCCCCTCCTTCTGCACTGACCTGGGGGTCTGCAGGGCTGTTTCTTTCACATGTTCTCACTCCTCTCTCTGGCTGCAGTTGCCTAAGTATTTGTTATCCTCCCTTCTTAAATCTGTTCTCCCAGAGGCACTACCACTGTCGCTGATGGGCTTGGCCTTGGCCGGCGGCGGGTCCGTCTTGGAGCCGGCTGGTATTGGCTCTGTCGGACATGGGGGAACTTCTAGCAGCTTCTTACAGAAGCCACCCTTGTAGCCCCCCCTTGCCACACAAACCCAATACATTGCATTTTTCCAAAGGTGAGATGTTTTCAGAGATTGGGGATAGGGGATGAAGAAAAAAGCCTTTTCAAAGTATAATGTTTGCTAGTGTCAGCTCTGCAACAGCATTCCCCTGGAAGACAGAGAGTTTTGAACAGCTAATTTGAAAAAAGGAAGTTATCTGTGGAATTCTCTGTGAAAAAGCAGTCCACTCCAAGTCTGCAGTAATTTAGGAACACAAATATATCTATAAAGAAGACTTTAATATAATAGTAGTATTAATAATAATAAAGTAATTCAGTTCCTCCTTCCTCATTTGAAATGCAGTTGAGAGAGAAAATCTCAGTGAGTTTTGACTGTGTTAGTGGTTCAGAACAGTTGGGTGTCCACCCTTCTGGTCAGTGTAATCCACATGCCTTCCTCTGGAGACTGGAAATGAATTTGTTAGATAATCAAATTAAGATAATAAGAATGGTAGTACTGAGTCACACCAGCGATCGATCTAGACCAAGAGCAAAAGAGCCGAAGAAACATATTGTGATATTTTGCCCTGTTTCCTGCATTTGCATTTCAGAGACTTGTTCAGCTGGAGATGACACCTTTGTGTTTATTAAGGGCCTGCCTCTAAGGGGCTGATTAGAAAGGGACCATCAGGGAACGGGATGTACCTGGCGAATAGGTTTGGCAGACTAGACCCAACCTGCAGGCCCAGGTTTGATATCCCTCTTACAAACCCCTGTTACGAAAGTACTTAAAAAAGGAAAGCTACAAAGTTCACAGTTCTTTAAAAACTGTGTTTGAAAATTAAACTTACACGTGTACTAATTTACCTGTATATTCTCAAGCATTTCAGTCTGAGTCAAAGACAAAAGTGAAAATGCTGTATTTTTCATATATTTTCATACTATATTGTTCAACAAGTCTGTTATAGTCATGCTTGAAGACCAATCTTTATGAAACCTCCAAAGGAACTCCTATGATAGATCTAGAAATCTTTGAATATTGACTAAAATTATTTTTATAGATTTTTTTCCTCAACATCCTATTCCAAAGATGTAATTTCCTATTAAATTTATGGTTAACCCTCCCCCGCAATGGTAGGAAACAAGAACTTCAGGTGTTCTGCTGTGTTTACCTCAAAACAAGGACTTCAGCTCCTATTCAACAGAAAGGCTCCTTTAATATTAGTTTATCTTTTCAATTTTGGTGTGGGATATTTGATATTGGATACTGGTCAATGGGATTACTTAGGTTTCCTTCTGTGGGAACAAGTCCAGGCCACTGGCGAGGTGTGGTCTCGAGTGGGTGGGTTTGGAGTGAATTTACATAGTTGTTAAATACGTAAAGTGGCAGAAATCCAGCTGCCTTTCTTTATTCATAGCTTGAGGTGGAACAGGAGGAAGAGGAGGCAGTGGTGGTAAGTGGAGGACACTGAATTTTGCAATATGTTTAGGAAGACAGCCAGCATAAAGAGGAAAAAAAATGTGAGCAGCAGCTAGCACACAGGCTACTTTACACAAGTTAGATGAATGTTCATCTGTGTCTTGCACCAGGTCATGTAAAGCAAGAACAAGGGTGACATTTCCAGCTATACCCTAGTGTGAGAGTAACTGTGGTTTAACAATTCACATTACATATGTGACAATAATTAATTAACAGGTAGCCCTTTGTAATGCCCACAACCCAGTGCTTCTAATTGTGCACTTGGAGCCCTCTGTGCATTCATTTACCAAAGCCTCTGCACTTGAAATTCCAAATAATCAGTTTACCCTTTGATGAGTTAATCCTCCTGCTCCCTTCCACCTCATCTCTCCCAGACCCCACAAAGCCTCAGAAATTTGGGTTATGGAAAATTGCCAAATTGAATCAATTTAGGCCCAAATTACTGAAGTGATTGTATCCTAGGATTATCCTGGAGTATGAGACACTGCCCTCTTCTCACACCACGTTGCCACTACCGTGAATTTGCAGCTCCATTGGTCTAAGCTAAATTTTACTCTCTGACATAGCCCAGTAGAAATGAGATTCTGGCCCTGGTTTTAAATATTTGAACAGGGTAAAAGCCAAGAAGGGTTGGAAATTATTTAGCCTGCTATTAGGGGATATAATTAGACATACTTGGGTATAATTAGACTTGGATTAAATAAAGGGGGGGAAAAAAGCAGCATGAAAAAACAGCCTTGCTAACAGTGAGATCCCTTATATATGGGAATAAGGCAAAAACGTGTGAAAACCACGGGGGAAATGAAGTAGGTGACAGGATAGGTCTTTTATCTCTAATATTACAGAGGTCCAGCTTATACCCTTTGTTTGCTGAACGAGGAAGAAGGGATGTCCCTGGAAACCCACAAGCACAGTCTGTAGTTTGTGATCAGGGATGCCATCATACCTGAGGTATCCCCATCTGGCCAGGGGTTGTTGAACGGGATGCGTCATCTCTCTCCAGACCCTTGTGGGTTTCCTTGTGTAAGTCACAGTGTTATATTAGGTAGGATCTACAATAAACCTTTTTTACTCTTCCAGCAAAGGTGAGGTTGTTTCTCAGGAGGATCTGCTAGGAGAATGGCATAGGAAAGAATGATACTACTGCATCAGGCAATGACCCAGCAGAGAAAGTCCTGAGGCTTTTCTGGGGATACACTGAGAATTAAGGCTTTTTAGCTCCACACAGCAAACCATTCACAATTTAGGCCACAACTTTGCAGTTCTGGTTACTGAGGCTTACAAAGGTCCACCGCAGATTTTTCCTCAGAAGGTTAGCAAAAATAAAAACGAAACTACTGAAAGAAGATTATTAAGGTGGAAAAATGAAGCACTAAAAATGTAGGGAATTCAACTAAGTTAAATTAAACTGTATGCAATCCTAATTCTACCCTTTTGTGTGTTTTGATACAGTCTTTAATTGCATAATCACATACTATTTGGTGAATAATTCCAGACCCAGGGCCGATTTGGGATTGTGTGAACTAAATAAGGCATGAGACCACACACAGTGAATAAAGTGGATAAAAAGGAATATTGAACAGCTGCCTTGTTTACTGAGTACCACCCACTAAATGAGGCAGTGATTCTGCAGAATTAAAAAAAATTAGTACATGATCAATATAATTAAATACTCAATCATAATGCTTAAGTACAAGGAAGAGCAGAGGGGCTGTATGGGCAAATCAAGCCCCCTTCCCTAAATCTGCCATTTAGTCAAATCACACTTGTTTTGCCATTTTTCACAGGTGCCAAGAATGCCTTCTCTCACTCTTCCCTCCCAGTGACTGCAGTGCACTTCTGATTCAGTTAAACTTAATCCAACCTACCTGCATTATAACGGCTGGAATTGCTTTCTCAGCCTGTTTTCCTTTCAAACAGTTTTATAGAGAGGGTGAAGTCCCATGACTGCATGACTAAGGGTATATATATGTCATATATAGAACAAAGTGCATTTGATCCAGCATTCAGATAGTGAATGTCACTCAGCACAAACAGTTTTTGTGTTAAAACGTCAGCATGTCATTGATTGTCAAACCATTTCTGTTTCCATCCTATGAAATACAAAAATCTTATGGTGCATCATCTCCATAGATATCATGATACATCACTCAGAAGTATCATAGGAAAGTTTCATAATTCCATTTGGCCAGGAATGTTTTGGGAGGATCTGGAAATGTTAGCAAACTTCCTACCAAAGGTGTGGGTTTCTGAAAGTCTTCCATTAAACATCTGTTTTAAAAAGCAAAGAAACATAAACACACACAAAAAATCACTCCTGAATAATCAAAAGAAAAATATGTTTGAATCTACATGTTTATAATTTTCAAAATATCTTTGTCCCCTGCTTGACAGCATTAAAAAAAAAAAAATCCCAGATCAGAGTTTCCATCATTAAAATCAATGGATATCTTTGCCTAGATTCAAGAGGCAGCATATAAGTCTCTCTAAAAAGTGTATGAGAGGAAATACAACCCAATGTGAACATTAGGGGCCAGGAAGCCAGCAGGGCGTTCCTGTTTCTACCATGCTAGTTTGCTGTCAACCTTTGGAAATCACATCATCTGTTTGTGCATAGCTTCCTCATTTGTAAAACAGAGGTAATGTGCTTCATAAATTTTATAATGCATATTGAACTCTGATGGAAATCATTGCAGAATTGCAAAGTATCCTTCTTAAAATTTGTCCATAGCTGAAAATCTATCCATGTCAACTGGTATTTTCTTCAGGTCTCACTGAGACTTCAGAATCCATTGATCCTAATTTCCTAAAATGTTTGGTTCTTTGAGGTGTAAAGTGAAACTTTTAATCACCTGACATTTTAAGAGTGAGTAGCTCCAACAAATCTACACATCTAATTTAAGCACAAGTAATGAGTATTTTTCTTGACTGAGGATCTGTCATGCAGCACCTTGCAGGACTAGGTCAATGTAATGTGCTGTTTAAGAGTAATTTTGAGATATATTGCTTCTCAGAAGAGTTACTGCCCTCCACTTCAGAGATACATACACCTTATGGTAGGCGGAAAAAATCTCTGGGTACCTCTTGCCTTCCTCACAGAGGTGTTGTGAGCCTTAATGTGGTATTCTTTGAGCTGCTTGGATGAAAGATGCTCACTGAAGTAAAGGTATTTTTATGTCTCATTAAACATGAAAAGAAGGATAAAGTGAGAGTAGGAAACAAAGAAAAGAGAAAAAAATATGGCTCTAAAGGGGATATGAGTCAGTAGTGTCAGCCATGCCCATCTGCTGGAGTAACTGAAGGTCTCTTCATCTTCTGCAACTTTGCTATGCAGCAAGGAGGCATTTAAACAGATACTGTACCTACCATAAGAGTACACATAATGTTTGAAATCCCCTGTCTTTGCTCACTACCGTCACACACAATATATCTTTGAACTGTTGCTGAATGGATAATCTATATTTCATAATTCAGACTGTCAGTATTTCCTTTACATAATTATAACAGCAGGAAATATATAAGGCCTTTGTGGAACTTGAAAACTCTATTGCCTTGGGCCATATTTAATGTGTAATAAATTATTCAGCAACAAGGCACTCTTCATTCTATTTACAGTAAGTTAGAGCTAAGTGTGTGAGGTATACATAGCTAACATGAAACAGTATTTACTATCCCTGCCAAGGCTGAAGTGTTTTCTGAAGCCATTAGTCTCATATTCAGTGAGCCAAATCCCCATCAGGTGAAAACTGGCATAGCCTCACTGAATTTACCTTGAAAGAAAGGGAAATGGGAAGGGTGACCTCTCCGATCTCCAGCTAAGAATCAGAAAGGTCAAGGGATAGGTGTTGTGGTATCTCATGTTAAAGTAGGTTATAGGATATTCCTTGCATTTACTTTTCTGTCCAGCTGCATATAGTGCTCTTGAATGGCAGTCTGTCAACAACTTTTTTGGAAAAATAATACTAGCTTCTCTGACTGGATCCACCAGTCTCCTTTAACATATGCCTCAGCTCTGTCCACTGGTGGCAACCAGAACAGGCGACGCACCATGTCTAGCCTTTGCTCCTGACAAAAAGTTACATGGAGCTTGTTCATTGAGATCTAGATTTTAGACACCCATTTGATCCACGTAAGTTTTCAAATGCTCAGACTGGACCTGAAACAGCTTAGAGACACAGAGAGAGAGAGAGAGAGATGTATATGTAATCCTTTTCTACTAATGAGCAAGCTATCCACCCCAACTACCTTAACATTACCCTGGATGCAGCTAGCAACGTACATGTGCTACAAAATCATCATGTAACAGGTGAAAGTTGGCTTTACTGAGTAGTGAGAGTTCAGGGTAAAATCATAGAAGCCAGAATTAGAATAATGTGTGTGTTGCAAATTTTAAGAAGGGCAAGGTTTTTGTGACAAAGGAAAAAGAAGACATCTTGTTATTTGCTGCCTTAAATATACCAAATATTTGCTGATTACTGTGTTCCCTGAGTGTCAGAAAAGAAGAAAATCAAACTCCTCCTTACATATCTTTCTAGATTCTCAGTTTCCATCAGTTCTCTGCTGAGACCCAGCATTCTCTCTGTGTAGGCAGTCTTTGAATTTCTGCAGAAATAAAAAAGGATCTAATTCACCTCTGATTACTGCCAGGAGCAGAGTAAACCTTTCTTAGCCGCAATTACATTTCCTGTATGGTTTCAGCATATTATTGTACCTGGCTGTCCTCATTACTGGGCATGGGAAGCACTCAGCCTTGCCAGGAGAGTTCCTGCAGGCGATCCACCCAAACCCTCATGCTTTATGAGGTAATTTGATGTTCCTGATAGTTAAAAAGATTTGAGCTATAAGCAAAACTGTTGGCTTGTGAAAAGGGGAGGGGGCAAGTTTAATGTTTGAAATGGTCAATTCCTAGAGGTTTCAATGGACCATGAAGTAACTTGGTCATTGTCTGACCATGAAAAAGAAAAGGTGGAAGACAGCTTAGGTGAAAAAAAAAATTACCTTCTCATGTTCAGTGGAGTCAGCTTCTCCAAGTGTATGGTCAATAGCCTGGGTTCCTGAGAAAATGGAGACAGCCTGGGTTGTACTCCTTGCTTCAAGAAGAGTTTATTTCATATGTTTGGAATAAGAACTAAGTTCATGTCTTCACACTGGCAAGTAACTGTACTCAATGATCTTTAAGGGATACAGGCCCACTGGAGTATCAAACTGATGAGGAGAGAGGTGTCTGCTATGCACCCACACTACTGCAATCTACAATTGGGTGGTGAGTGTCCTCTCCTAGTAAGCAATGGTGTGGGGTTTAATTCCTTCTTGTGAGCAAAGGAACTCTACTTATTTAGTTGAACACTAAGCTACTGAGGAAAAGTGAGGGCTTTGCCTCTGCTAGAAGGAAAGAGCAATCCCTTGGCAGATAGCAAAGAGTTCATCTAGGTTATATATCTTTGCAGGCTGAGTCAGGAACCAGGTATTGAGTTGCTTAGCACTGGAAGAAAGAGCAGTGTGTGGCTGAGCATGGATAGAAACGGAACTGGCCACAGCTGAACTGATCACTGGCTCATACCTCAGGGAGCACAGTCTTAGGTTTTCTGCTTAAGTTAAATTTCTGGATCTTTCTCTCTGATGCAGCCTAAAGCAGCTTTCCAAAATTAGCCTCACTAGCCCTTTTTTCAGACAGACCATCTGATTTCTGAGAGCTTACGTGGCACGCAGTGGAGAGTTTTGGGCCCTGTTGTCTCCTTAAAACTTTACTTGTAAAACTCCAGATTAAACACTTCCTTTTTTCCATGGAATGCTGATGGCATGCAACTTGACTGTCAGCAGAAAGGAACCATTCAGTGTACACTTAGCCTTGATTCTCTAACTCAAATTCTTGCAAAACTTCTATTCTTTAAGAAGGATTTGGTAGTGTAATATGTGTAGGAGCAGATCCACTAAAATAATAATAATAATAATAATAATGCAAAGCATATATTTTGCTTTTATTTGCTCTTATGGATGTGTATAAGCTTTGTGGAATCAGCTCAGCAAATTTTAAATGTACCTACGGAAAGAAAAAGTGCCTACCAAGTTAATGGTGGAAACTGAGAATCCTTTGCAGCTCCTGCTGTGTTATTCACAATACAAGTTTGGATCAAAAGATGGGTTTTAAAGAATTCCTAATGCTTTACTCCACTGCCAAATATGTTCAGCTTTTAGCAATGTTGAAACAGGCATTTCTACAGTGGCAGTTCCTCTAGGGTGATAAATCCCAGTTTATGTTCCACAGACGGAAGGTCTCCATGATCATTCTGCCTGTGTTCATAAGCCAGGATTCAAAAAAATCACACAAAAGGAAGTCTAAAGTCATATGTAGTATTTGCCCTAATTCCCTTCCACTCTCTCTAATTAAAGAACAGGCATTCTTTCATTAAATGTCTATTAAACATTTCATTTTCATTACTAAATGCTCCTTTCTACTCACATGCTTGACATTACTGATAGCTGTGGCCACTCAATATGATCCATGTTTCTTGTGATTTATTACATATTGAATCCTTTAGTGCACTTCTAAATTGCTCAGGATTTGCTTCTGTCTGTCTTTGACAATGCTTTGCAAGAAGTTCGAGTGCTGGACAGTGTGATTGCTGAGCTGAGATTTTATACGCAGCTCTCTGAGCTGTTAAAGTGCCACTTTCTAATTCAAATAGAAATACATCAAAGAGCCGTGTGTACTATTGTTTTTCTTCTCTACAGCTAATCCCTGTGTCTCAGTGGTGCCTTTCTATTACAATGATTACAAAACACAGTTTTAAGTCAAACAAGATTAAAAAACGTAGTACTGTGACTCTCAACCTAATTCCTGACAAATCTGTGATGCACCAGATGCTCCTTCCCTTGGGATGAAATGATACATGGCTGTCTTTGTATTATCACTGCACAGACATGTTTACTCCACCTAACTTGCTCACATGGGGTAGAAGAAAAGACTGTTTAAGGGAGACATGCTTTCAAATGCATTTAGGAAGGGGAAGGGTAGGAGGCAGGTTTTTTGCTTCCTCACCTTTTGGTGCCCTTGTTCACATCTATTTTATATCGGTAGTAGTTTGGAGGGAGGAAGTCGGTGGGTATGTTGAGCCTTTAGCTGTTAAATTGCAGGAGCTAATGCTCATTCGTGAAACAGTCAGGCGATTCTTCCCTGTACATGAAAGAAGGCCAAGAGCTGTCAAATATCATGATCTAAAAACACAATAAAAACTTCAGCTTTTTCACTGCGATGTGCTTAAAGAAGCCAGGAAGAAGGCAAGTATAATTTCAAAACAAAAGCAAAATCCTTTCCAAGTCACTTTTTCAATTCCAAGTGCAAGAAATGATAATTACTTATAGAGTTCATTCAAATAAAGTCTGTGAAGTCCCTTAACTACTGGTAAGCTAAAGCAGATCAGGAGTGCCAGGGTGATTTCTTTTTCACATAAACAGCTCCTGGAGGGACGGGGATTGGCAGGGACGCTGTGTGGCATTCTGCAACTCATGGTCTAGCTAATATTTCAGGAATCATGATGCATGTGAGCTACAGGCCCGGTCCTGCACCTATCAATGTTAGTGGCAACATTTCTAATGATTTCATTAGGAGCAGGACCAAGCCTGCTTTCAGAATTAGGTACTCTCAGTGTTTCAAAGGTGTGCAGAGGAATTGCCAGGTAAATTGTGAATCAAGAGGTAAATCTATGTCAACAGGAAAAGAGCTCTAGTTTGGGTCTCCGTCCCTGTTTGTATGGGGGGGTTACCTCTGTGTCTGTAGGCACAGAGACTCAGACAGACCCATTATATACAAGCAGTGATTTGCTCTTTCTGCCTGCAGCCAGCGTAAGCTACCTTTGTTCATGCTCCAGCCCTGTCTGTCAAGCCTGAGGACAGTGTTGGTGCAGCAGGTCCGTGGGATGGTTACCGACTGCAAAAAGAACAAATCCCCACTGTAGATATGGCCTGAGGCTATTTGTGTGACCTGCCAGGATGATCTTTAATATTTATTGCTGACTGTAAACTAAGTAGGCACCAGAAACCAAGCAGAGGTCTGTTCACCTAATCTACCTGTTACAGCTCCACAGCCTGGGGCTTTTTCAATAAAAGTCTGGACCTGAACATCACTAAGTGGACTCATCATAGAGATGAGCTCTCTTACCCCCTCATTAGTTAGGAACAAAATAAGCTCCAGTAAAATTTTCTTCTGTGCAGGCTCCTTCACAACCCAAGTCTTTATTTAGTCAACATTCACCATAGGAAAAATATTTAATAATGGAATAATGTTTACTAAGACTTTAAGCTCCATCATGGTTTCCTCAGTAAAGTAATCTTTAAGACAAAGTATTCAAAAAAAAGGAGCCTCTGTTAGTACCTAAGTACTATCAATGCAGGTCAAAATGCCAGTATTGAACGCTCCTCTTCCTTGGGTAACTCTTCACCCTTTTCCTTTTTTGACTATGCATGGTTATTCTACATGTTTTAAGTTATGGCTGAAAGAATGTCTTTGTTTAAAAGGGATGTTTATTTTATACTTGAGAGAAAAAAAATTACTAAAATTATATACTTCTCTTTGTGCTGATTGCCCTTTTCTGATTTAATTTCTGGTCCTAATCTCTATCTAGAAACTCTTTCCTGGGCCTTTGCTGAAAAGTGGCTGAAATTTCAAGATCCCCTGAATCAGCAGTAGTACAAGGATTCTTCAGTTAATTTAGCCAACATAATTGCTTCTGCAAAGGTCATGAAATGTGTGGCTCCGGAACATTAGATTGAGTCCAAACCTAAATGTATTAATGTGTACAAATACTAGTGAATGAAAAAAAAACTTCACACACTAATGACATCTTCTCAGGACTAAACAGCAACTGGATCATTGGGAATCAGCAAAATAAAAGCAAGGGAGAAAAAAGACTTAATTATGCTCTATAGAAAGAAAAGTTAAAATTTAATACAAATTAGTGTTTTGTTGCACAGAATAATATGGTGACAGCTAGCTAGAAAGGGAGAGAAGCTGAAAGAAAGCAATGCTTTTACACTACTGTTCTGTATTCCTGGTATATCCTTCCTTAACATAAGTGTTAACATTAAATATAATGCAACATGATGCCAAATGCTTCAGAGTTGATATGAACTGTGAGTAGGCTCTGTATGTAAATGTATCATTGCAAGGGTATGTGAGAAGAAACCACTCCGCCTACACAGAGAGGTGTAAATAGATGCATATACTCCACATAGGATTGATGATAGCATGGTTTTCATATGTAATCATTAAATGCTCCTAGACCTGATTTCAGATGGATTTGTCCATTCTTTCTGAATTTTCAGTAAAGATATTGAAAATGCTTGTATAGATGGTCTGAGACAATTCTGCAGAATGCTAACATGTGCTTTAAAGCTTCCCTGAATGAAATGGTTGGGGGAGTATAGCAGAGTTTGAATAAACCTTCAGATTCACTGATGACACATAATGGTAGGAAGGGATGGATTGCACTATAGGTTAAACAAGTGTATTTCAATTGGAAAAAACCCAGCAATTAGAAAACACTTTCCTTCACATTATTGAAAATGTGTGTCTGCCTGCCTTTTAATTACAGTGTGTGGAGACACTGTGCTGAATCACCCAACTTGGTATGTTCTAGAGAGCTTATTGTCATCATCTCCCTCCATGGACTCCATCTCTCACCTGATAAGAGAGAACAAAAACAAGAGCTATGATCTGGGGCTGATTCATTAAAAATTTCACAGGCAGACAATGCATTATAGATTTTCAGAGCATTAGCCTAAGCAAATAGTAGATTGTACACCAAAACAAATAACAAAATAGGCCTACCATCAGATGATTTGTCTCAGCTTTAAGTCAAGCACTTGGAAATCATAGTCAACCAAAACTCGGTCCCCATTATGGAATAGCCGTAATTCTGTCTCCTCATGTAAGAGGTCAAAATAGGATTTCATTTGCTGTGAATTTGTCCTTAATACATGCAAAATTGAGTGGTTTTGGAATGTGACCTGTGGACAAAGTCACAGACAAACTTTTCTGTTCATGAAAGGCAGCAAGTGTGATGTTAAACTAGATTAACAGCAATGATTTAGAGAGTGTAATGTGACAGTGTTGTGTCTATGCTGGAAGACGAACGGTGCTTTACACGTGGAAAAATGGTTCTGGTATTTTTACCAAAAAAAGTAAGTGAGTAGCAGTGATGGTGATTGAGTTTATCTTTAGAGTTCTGTCTAAGATCTGTCCGTCATCTGCCTTTTAAGTCTCATCTTCCTGTGCTCATGTTTGCTCATGGCCATCTCTAAAATTTCAATGGCAAATGAATGAGTTGTTACTAATACCTCCAGAACTGTAAAACTCATTGAAAGAAATGCAGCCTCTCTAATCTGCTTTATTTCTTAATACTGCAAAACTTCTAAACATGTAGACAAATTCCAGTGAACTCTAAGAAGTCTGAAAGGCATGTGCCAAAATTAAGGTGAACTGAGACTACATTTGCAGATGACTAGAAGCAAACAGCAGAAGTAGCAACATGCTACTTAAAACAATGGGTATCTCCTTTTCATAAGCCAATGTGTATTTTCCTGTGTGAAAATGCAAGTGATATGGGATTGATACTCTTGAAGAACTGGGAAATTACCCATATCCTGATACTTTTCCTTTCAGGTGAAGATTCTTAAATTCATACAGAGCATTATTGTTTGCAAATTTTCTTTCTGAAATTGTATCATTTGCCTAGAGGATTTGAGAGTTTCTTGTGCCACTTGCGAGCTTCTTCACTGACTTTTCACTGTTCTACTTCTTTGAAAATATACAGTTGGCTTTTTTATTTTTTGAAACAAAATATTTTTTGTACTTGGACATCCTGGAACATATACAGTGGAAGAGGTCTCTACAAGGTATAGGAGGTTGTAGTACCTTGTTACTATTATTTTAGTTTGGAAGTGATCCAGTACTTCATTCAGATACATTTTTGAGGGCTGAAAGAGCATGACCATGCCTGTTGACTCTGTTGAATTTCCTAGCAACCATTGTTCCTTGTTTTTTCCCTTGTATTTTTTTACATACCCTGTTTCCCCAGTTTCCAGTAATCTGAAAAACATTCCTTTCTTGGGATCTAATGGCATCTCAAAGCATTAACTCTGAGCGGTGGCACAGATGCTTCTCTTCTGGCTTGTATCAGTGAGATGCAAGTCACAGGACAATTACAGATAGGAAGTGGGGAGGAACTAGTCAGTCACATCACATGGGCTCACCAGCTCAAAGCACATTAGTTTGTTATGTTGCCCCTTCACATGATATAATCCTGATTTTGACATTATGTTATACTGACCTTTAAGTTTACTGACTAAAGAGAACAGTTATGTAACTGGGATCAGCTAAACCAAACAGAACAAAAATATGAAGAGATGGAATCCAGACCTAGGAAAATACTATTACAGAAATATAAACTGCTGCTCACAAATTTTGCTGTCCAACCAGTTTCGTTACAGAGTTAAAAATGTTTCCCTTTAAGAGAGCCTCCAAGTATGATCCAGTTCTTTTTAGTCTTCTATCCTAACAAGATAACTTCTTACTTGTTATGTCAGAAAGAGATGCTAAATGGTCCATGTGGAGGTGAGAACAGATGGGCAGAAGCATGTATTAGTGCTTTGTTTCCTTTTTTAAAGTTACTTTAAATACCAGCAGGTGTAATAGGCTTTTAAGTAGAGCAGGCCCTGATTAGCTGAAAATAGCTAATGCTATTTAAAAACATGGCCCTCGTAAGAGCAGGTAGTTCTGGAAACATTCCCAGAGTAGAGTGGGAAGGATGGCTAGGAACAGCTGAGTAGCCAAAAAGAGGGCTCTGAAACCAGGTAAGATTAGTCTGGGTTGGGTCCTGGATTTCCTAGGTGTTGAAGATGTCCCTCAAAAGTTCAATATGTAAGGAGTGCAAGAGGAATAGGATTGAGGACAGGAAAGAGGTATGGAGGTGGGTATAAGATCTAGCTGAGCACAGAGGAGCGCTCCTTTTAACAGGAGAAGTTGAGAAGGAGAGCAGTGTGGGACCACAGCAAAGGTAGCCCATCTCACCTGAGAGCAGCCCATCCTGTCATGGGCGATCTGCGTGGTCCTTCTCTCCTGACCAAGCTTGTTTTCATCTTCCAAAGGCTTGGTATCTCCAGCTCTGATACCCTGCACTCTCTGACTTATACTTTCTTCCTATTCT